>NC_090654.1:130560635-131160635 GCF_040937935.1 Hyperolius riggenbachi
TAAAATATCGGCGCCATAAATTGTGATAGGGACATAATTTAAGCGGTGTAGTAACCGGGACAAATGGGCAAATAAAATATATTGGTTTTAATTACGGTAGCATGTATTAATGTAAAACTATAATGGCCAAAAACTGAGAAATAATGAATTTTTCCATTTCTTTCTTAATCTTCCTGTTAAAATGGATTTAGAATAAAATAATTCTTAGCAAAATGTACCCTCCAATGAAAACCTAAATGGTGGCGGAAAAAAACAAAATATAGATCATTTCCTTGTGATAAGTAGTGATAAAGTTATTGGTGAATGAATGGGAGGTGAAAGTTGCTCAGATGCAAAAAATGAACAACCCTGTGGGCTTAAGTGGTTAATTGGCTTCCCCCTAAAAGAGAAAAAAAAATGGCCCTAGACTACAATGGACATACTATCTTTACTATAGCGGGCTGGTTTATATAAACCAGCCCGCTAAAAATCTGTCCATCCATTAAAGTACACTCTTAACTATGTAAGTGTAATAATTACCTCTTAGTAGGTTTAGGTACAGTGTTGTGTCATTTGGTAACAATATAACATGATTTTATTTATGCAGAGCAGGCAAAGTTCCACTTTGAAACAATGTTTCGTTTGTCTAGTGGATCTATGCCTGCAATTTCCCTTTACTTTGGCTCCATCTAGTGGCTGTAGTGCTATCATGCGGATACAGTAAAAATGTACGCATGAAGCAGAAGCCAACGTGGAACGCTCCAGCTTCCGGGTGGAAGCTGTCAAATGACGCAAATCCCCCGGAGGCAGGACGTACGGCGGGGACTCACACGCCTAGCATTATGGGAGGATGCTCCATCTTTAAAGGACATACGAGGCGAAATGAGGAAAAAAAGTTAATCACTTGCCTCATCTTTTCAGTGCGGCTGCGCAGCTCTAGGGCCAACCTCCCCGATCCACGCTAGGTAGCGTGGATCAGGGGGGTTGGCCCTAGAGCTGCGCAGCTGCACTCGCGGCTATGCGGACTGCGCAGCCGCGGGCAGAGCAAGCGGCCATTTTAGGAGAGGCAAGAGAGCCCGACCCGGGTCGTGGGGTCGGCAGCCGGCCCGGGGGACTAATGAGCGGGGGGACCCGGCGGATCGGCACGGAGGGCGCGGACGGCGTCCTCTGTGCCTGAAAAGATGAGGCAAGTGATTAACTTTTTTTCCTCATTTCGCCTCGTAAGTCCTTTAAATGCGGCGAGAGCCGGTGATTTGGCGTGCGCATTGCCTCTGAAGACGCTCAGGAGAGCGAAACGGTCGTAAGGCGGCCCCCACCGCTCCCACGTCACCCCACAGCCATCAAAGTATCGGGTAGGAACTATCTTTTTATGGATGTCTTTTTAAGCTTGATGAGAAAGCTTGAAGCCATGAGAAAATAAAGCTTTTTTATGCTGATTTAAATGCAAGTGCCGACCTTTTTTCTACATTGCTACTTTGAACTTGTCTATATCTGAGGCCAGAGCATGCATACAGCTATTGTACCCGATACCACCTTCCAAGCATCCCATGTTTACAACTTGCACATAGCCTGAGATCTGCAGTGACGGTTCTCTACCTCTAATCTTTTCACTATCTTTACTATAGTAAGGATTACATTGTGAGCCCCTCTGAGGGACAGTTAGTCACAAGACTACAGTATGTACTCTGTAAAAGCGCTGCTAATAATAATAGCCACACTGGCACTGCATATAATAGGAGAATGTATGGATGGCAGCAGCAGAGTGGTTCGCTCTCTTACCTTGCAGCATAGGGTCCCAGAACTTGCGCATGCGCATCTTCTCCTCAACATAATAAGTCACCTTTCTATAAATTTCAAACAGTTAGTCTGTTGATAGGGTGATTAGCAAAAGCAGCACATTTACATCAAGCAGACAGAGATAGGAGTGCCGGGGACAACAGCCACAAAGCTTTGCACTGAAATGTGTGGTTCCATTCTAGTGGTTTGGATGATTGTTGAATGTTGATCTGATGTCTGCTGAAATCTGATTGAGGAAGCCACGGAGGTATATTGATCACTATGACCCCATCAGTTTCAAATTAATTTGTGATAAAATGTGCCATAAGGTTGGTTTCACAGTGGGACGTTAAAGTCCCACGTTACAGCAGCCAGTAACGCAGCCCAACTCACAGCACTGTAAAATCAATGTGCTGTTCACAGTGCACAAGTTGCATTACATACTAACGCAGCACGTTTGAACGAAGTGCTGCATGCTGTACGTTATACTGGGCTAAGCCACGTTAGACTGTTTGCACATGCTCAGTAATGTTCTCAAGGTCTCCCCTCCTCCTCTGCGCCAGCCACATGGCTAATTAATATTCAAAGCACTGTGGTGACTTGTGGTGGGACTGTAGTGTTGTCCGGATCATGAACAAATCGTTCATTTGATCCAGATCTTTTTTGTGAGTCAAATCATCCGGATCATCACAATGAAAGATTCGGTTCACAGTGGATGTCTGTTTGGAAGAAACAGGAACATACAGAATGTTCAGTGCAGGGAAAGTCCTGTCCTGATAGTCATTTCATCCAGTCTGCTTCCCTAGTAAAAAGATTCAACTGATTCAAAGATCCGGATCTTTTCAATGATCCGATTCAAATGATCTGAATCCTTAAAAAGATCCGGACTTCCTATCACTAACCTGGAGTGGCTGCTTTGAGAGCTGCATAACGCAGCTCAATCTGACGTCCAACTTCAACACCACCATGCGTCCCCTAAAACGCAACGTCTTGGTGGGAAAGTAGCCTTAGTGACCTGTGCATAGATTTCTTTAGATTGTGAGCTTCCACATATGAAGCATATTGTAGGATGTGCTCTGTAAAGTGCTGTCTAGTTTGTGATACAAAAATACATAATAACTTAGTGAGGCTCGTAAATAAGAGTACATCATGTTTGACCTATATGTTTCTGTATAAACTTGCATTAACATTTTTTTTTCTTTTATAATTCAGGTTATCATTGCTGCATCCAGCCCAAGACCAGCACAGGACCATGTCACTGTGTATGCTGAACTTGCATTAGGCACGCAACACAATCATTTATAAAATAAATGTTTCGTAAATGGCCATTTCATTTCTGCACAGGAGCAAATAAGCTGATATTTGAGTCAGATGCACACAGGACAGGCAGAAGAGTGGCTTCTTGCATCAAACACACTGGGTGGGTGGAGAACGATGTTACAAGTCAAAAATAACCACCTTAGTACCAACAAACTAAATCCCTTTCCTTACCAGGCCCGTTTGTACAGTTCTGTGATGCCTTGGTCACTTTTAAAGTGAAACAGAAGCAGAATTGGCAGAGTAATTGGGACACAGAGACATGCCAGATGGTAAATGACATACCTGTGTGTCCTTTCTGCTCTGCACCTCATCCCCCCCCCCCTGGCCTCCACCCTCTCCAGCATCAAAAACGCCCCTTCCACGCCTCTCTGTGCCCATTTGGTACCTCTCCTCACCCCTTGCTCCCCTCTCTGTGCTCTGCAAGAGAAGCGCAGAGTAGAGCTGCATTGTCATCCTGGTCCCAGCCATTTTTTTTTTATTTCTTAGGAGCGGTGGGGAGCAGCGGCAAGTGGCACTACCCAATCCAGCTGACCCTAATCCAAAACCCCCCACCTCAGGTCTGATTTAAGTCACAAAAATTTGGTATTTTTTTATGGACGAATAGGGCTTATTTTGGTACCATTTAATTGGAATTTTCTTGTTTTTAAAAATAAAAGATATGTTTTCTTAATGGAATATATAAATATAACCAAAAACATGTAAATATTTTGAATTGCAGACAAAAAAAACATTAAAAACTTGTTCTTGTATGAGATGTCTAAAAAAAGTAGTTTTTTAGTTGTTTTTTGTTAGGAACATTGCAGAAACCCAGGGCTGGGACAAGGTTCTCCAGCACTAGAGGCTGAGATCCCAAAATGCGCCCCACCCCCCATTTTGGCCATACTTACCTCACAAATTTTGAAACCAGGAAAAAGGGACACAATGAACCCGCCGTAGCTACACTCCAATTGTATATATACCACACTCCTCCCCTATAAAGTTCCCTGGTGTCTGGTGGTCCTCCCTCTGTCATCTAGCTTCCCTGGTGTCTAGTGGCTCCCCACTCCCTCATATAGCCTCCCTGGTGCCTAATGTTTCCCTGTCCTGTGCTCTATTAGTCCCAGTATTTGCAGCAGAGTTTCAGCGCAGCAGTAGCTATGCTTATCTCACCTCCTCCAGGTGCTCACCCGATGTCCATCCATCTACTACAAATTACTACTCGCTACGCGGGAGAATCAGGCACTGGAGTGAGCAGTGAGCTGTAGAGGAAGGACGGATGTTACTGGAGCCCGGAGGAAGTGAGATAAGCACGGCTACCACTGCGCCCATGCTCTGCAGAAAATACTGTGGTCGTCAGGAGCATAGGGTGGTGGGTGCATCCCCCCCAATCAGGGAGGTATGCAAGATGCATTGATGGGGTACTAGGGCTTTAACATACTAGAGCTGTATGAATAGCAGCTATCAGGCACAGATAACTCAGTGAATAACAGAGTCCCCCAGGCGATAATGAGCACTGTCAGTATAGCCAACCTTAGAGTAGTTGTAAACAATAATGCTGGAGTATATAGCAGGAGTAGAGCAAGCAGCCTGTGCCCAGGGGAGTATGCAGGTCTGTAGGGATGCTGGGGATACCTCAAATGCACTGCACAGCTCTCTCACTTACATTCCTTCCTAGCTGAGCAGGGTCGGGTGACAGCTGTGCCGACACACAGTATTTTCCTGATGCTGTATAACTCAGCTCAGGAAAGTAGGGAAAGAGGTATTGTAGTGCCCTAACAACTGCTACACAAAAACTTGTGACTAGCTGCTTCCTGCAGCCACAGATGCACATTGCTGAGCTCTGCCACCAAGAGCCATCGCCCCCTGACTGACACCAGTGTTGCCAACTCCTCAGTAAGGAAAGTAGCTATTGGCTGTCCTAGAAGTCGCTAGAAGTCGCTGGATGACGTCATCACTTAATTTGCATAACAGCTCTGCCCCGACCACGCCCTAGATGACGTCATCACGTAATTTGCATAATGGCTCCACCCCCGTCTCTCTCTGACTCAAGCAGCAGAGCCGATCAGCACCTCTTACGGCTCCACCCCCACACATCACTCACCGCCCCGCTCACACCAGCAACTTGCAAGAGCGCCTGCGATGGAAGCAGGAAGGGGCTACTGTGAGTGACGTCCCTGGCAACAGAGTCTCCCAAGTCTCCAATAACAGGAGACAAAAAGTCGCCAGATTTGTAGCTAGTAGCTTTTTTTTAAAACTGTCGCTAGAGGGGTGTCAAAAGTCGCTAAATATAGCGACAAAGTAGCTAAGTTGGCACTGACTGACACCAGTTCTAGTCTATCCAGTCAGACTACCGGCATGAAGCTCCGCCCACCCACAGCTCTGTCCAGCCAGCTAATGGCAGGGGCGTTTTCAGCATCAAGGTCCTGTCGGTTGGCTCAGCTGGTACAGTGAGAGCTGACAGGTCTGACACAGGACAGCGTTATGGAGCCAGGGAGTGGGGGGCTGTGAGAGCAACACACATATACAACTTGCAGGAGTATGGCCAAGAGGGAGAAATTAGATATAGATGTCGGTGCCCCCTCTCCCTGCCCTTGCAGCCCTGCGCTCATAGGCTAGAGCCCACCCAGCCTCTGCCTCGGTCCGGCTCTGCAGAAACCTTACAATTTGGCTTTTTAGAGAGCACAGACAACATTGAAATCCAACATTTGTTTCAATCTTGGGCACTTTTTCTAATGAAAACTCAAGATCACAACTGTCAATTTCAAAAACCCAATTGCCATATTTCTAAAACCTGTCTTTTGAATTAAAAATTGCAGCTACCATTAGGCCTAAGGGCCTGAATAAACTAGCATGCTCCGGTCTGATTTTCAGCAACACATCAATGTTATAGACACCACATCAAATAAAGGCATCTGAAGATTTGGGTCCCCAGTAATACCGATAGCAAAATATTGGTATGAAACTCCACCTCATCAAAAAAGTGACAGAGCTCAAGGCTGCATCTGAAATGAAAGCCAACGGAGGCATACTGAGCCACACTGGGGCTAAATACATGCCTTCAATGCAAATCAGATGCAAATTATGTACTAATTCCCAATCTAAAAATTTGAATGCAGATTGAAGCACATGGATGCAGCTAGCCAAAAGTATACTTACGTATTTTGTACAGCAGGAAAGATTGGCAGCAAATCGATCCTGCTTTATTAACCAGCCGGGCGGTATGGACGAGCTCAGCTCGTCCATCACCGCCGGAGGCTGCCGCTCAGGCCCTGCTGGGCCGATTTACATCAAATAAAGAGCAGCACACTTTGCCAGCCGCGTGTGCTGCCTGGTCGCCGCCGCCTGAGCCCAGCGTAGCCGGAACAAAAAGTTTCGGCCAGCGCTAAGGGCTGGATCGGAGGCGGCTGACGTCAGGACGTCGGCTGACGTCCATGACGTCACTCCGCTCGTCGCTATGGCGACGATGTAAGCAAAACAAGGAAGGCCGCTCATTGCGGCCTTCCTTGCTTATTCTGGGCGCCGGAGGCGATCGGAAGAACGCCTCCGGAGCGCCCTCTAGTGGGCTTTCATGCAGCCAACTTTCAGTTGGCTGCATGAAATAGTTTTTTTTTTTATTTAAAAAAAACCCTCCCGCAGACGCCCTGGCGATCTTAATAGAACGCCAGGGTGGTTAAACACCACCTCCCAAACACCTAACCCTTAACCCCCCCCCCCCAAAAAAATAGTGTCCCTGACGTATAACTCTAGACCCCCCTACACACTATCTCACTGAACTGTATAAGCATTTTTGTTGTTTTTAATATACACAACACTTGTGTGTGTCTGCTTGGAGGAGGTAAGTCCACCTCTGCCTCCTCTCATTTTAAAGTTTTAGAATGTTGTTTCCTTTTGGCACCTCTGTCTGCTTATACAGTTCCTGAGTCCACCCTGGGTGAAGGGGTGTTGCCCCTTATTTCCTATCTACAGAGAGCGACTTCTTAATCCTGAGTGGGGACAGGTCTAATCTCCTCACCTGGTGATATAGTGGTTACCTGGCTGGTAACCCATGTTTGTGAGTATAAATAGATACTTACTTGTCATATCCACATACCAGTACACATTACACTATATTGGGCTCTTGGTGTCTCTATTCTGTATCTTCCTGAAGCCTAACTAGTGTTGGGCGAACACCTAGATGTTCGGGTTCGCGAACGTTCGCCGAACATCGCCGCGATGTTCGGGTGTTCGGGTGTTCGCGCCGAACTCCGAACATAATGGAAGTCAATGGGGACCTGAACTTTCGTGCTTTGTAAAGCTTCCTTACATGCTACATACCCCAAATTAGCAGGGTATGTGCACCTTGGGAGTGGGTACAAGAGGAAAAAAAATATTTGAAAAATTGCTTATAATTTTTGAGAAAATTGATTGTAAAGTTTCAAAGGAAAAACTGTCTTTTAAATGTGGAAAATGTCATGTTTCTTTGCACAGGTAACATGCTTTTTTTCGCCATGCAGTCATAAATATAATACAGAGAAGAGGTTCCAGGAAAAGGGACCGGTAACGCTAACCCAGCACCAGCAGCAGCACACGTGATGGAACAGGAGGAGGCGCAGGAGGAGAAGGCCACGCTTTGTGAGACACAACAACCCAGGCCTTGCATGAGGACAAGAAGCGTGCGGATAGCATGCTTTGTACCGCCATGCAGTCATAAATGTAATAAAGATAAGTGGCTCAATAAACAGGGACCACGCGGCAACGCTAACCCAGCAGCAGCAGACGTGATGGAACAGGAGGAGGCGCAGGAGGAGAAGGCCACGCTTTGTGAGACACAACAACCCAGGCCTTGCATGAGGTACCGCCATGCAGTCATAAATGTAATAAAGATAAGTGGTTCAATAAACAGGGACCACGCGGCAACGCTAACCCAGCAGCAGCAGACGTGATGGAACAGGAGGAGGCGCAGGAGGAGAAGGCCACGCTTTGTGAGACACAACAACCCAGGCCTTGCATGAGGACAAGAAGCGTGCGGATAGCATGCTTTGTACCGCCATGCAGTCATAAATGTAATAAAGATAAGAGGTTCCATAAACAGGGACCGGCAACGCTAACCCAGCAGCAGCAGCAGCACACGTGATGGAACAGGAGCAGGCGCAGGAGGAGAAGGCCATGCTTTTTGAGACACAACAACCCAGGCGGATAGCATGCTTTGTACCGCCATGCAGTCATAAATGTAATAAAGATAAGTGGTTCAATAAACAGGGACCACGCGGCAACGCTAACCCAGCAGCAGCAGACGTGATGGAACAGTAGGAGGCGCAGGAGGAGAAGGCCACGCTTTGTGAGACACAACAACCCAGGCCTTGCATGAGGACAAGAAGCGTGCGGATAGCATGCTTTGTACCGCCATGCAGTCATAAATGTAATAAAGATAAGTGGTTCAATAAACAGGGACCACGCGGCAACGCTAACCCAGCAGCAGCAAACGTGATGGAACAGGAGGAGGCGCAGGAGGAGAAGGCCACGCTTTGTGAGACACAACAACCCAGGCCTTGCAGGAGGACAAGAAGCGTGCGGATAGCATGCTTTGTACCGCCATGCAGTCATAAATGTAATAAAGATAAGTGGTTCAATAAACAGGGACCACGCGGCAACGCTAACCCAGCAGCAGCAGACGTGATGGAACAGGAGGAGGCGCAGGAGGAGAAGGCCATGCTTTTTGAGACACAACAACCCAGGCCTTGCATGAGGACAAAAAGCGTGCGGATATAGCAGCAATGCTTTTTGCCGCCATGCAGTCATAAATGTAATACAGATGAGAGGTTCAATAAACAGGGACCGGAAACGCTACACCATCCCAGATGTTCATTGGTCATGTTACTTGGTTGGGGTCCTGGAGTGTTGCGTAGTCATTTCCAATCCAGGATTGATTCATTTTAATTTGAGTCAGACGGTCTGCATTTTCTGTGGAGAGGCGGATACGCCGATCTGTGACGATGCCTCCGGCAGCACTGAAACAGCGTTCCGACATAACACTGGCTGCCGGGCAAGCCAGCACCTCTATTGCGTACATTGCCAGTTCGTGCCAGGTGTCTAGCTTCGATACCCAATAGTTGAATGGTGCAGATGGATTGTTCGACACAGCTACGTCATCTGACATGTAGTCCTTGACCATCTTCTCCAGGCGATCGGTGTTGGAGGTGGATCTGCACGCTTGCTGTTCAGTGGGCTGCTGCTGCATGGGTGTCAGAAAATTTTCCCACTCCAAGGACACTGCCGATACCATTCCCTTTTGGGCACTAGCTGCGGCTTGCGTTGTTTGCTGCCCTCCTGGTCGTCCTGGGTTTGCGGAAGTCAGTCTGTCGGCGTACAACTGGCTAGAGGAGGGGGAGGATGTCAATCTCCTCTCTAAAGTCTCCACAAGGGCCTGCTGGTATTCTTCCATTTTGACCTGTCTGACTCTTTCTTCAAGCAGTTTTGGAACATTGTGTTTGTACCGTGGATCCAGAAGGGTATAAACCCAGTAATTGGTGTTGTCCAGAATGCGCACAATGCGTAGGTCACGTTCAATGCAGTTTAGCATGAATTGAGCCATGTGTGCCAGAGTCCTACCAGAATCTTCATCATCCTCTTGTGAGCGTTGTGATAGTTGTGATGCATCATAGTCGTCACCTTCCTCCTGGTCTGCTTCTGCTGACCATTCGCGCTGAATTGTGGAAGTCCAACGTGCACCGCTCTGGCCCTCGTCAGTGGTGGCATGAAATTCCTGCTCCAAATCCAGCTGTTCCTCCTCCTCTTCTTCGTCATAGCTGCTGGGGCCAGCGTTCCCTGAGGCGGAACACAGCAGTGGTATGGTAATGCTGACTGAAGAGTTGTCACTGCTCACAAGCAACGTGGATTGCTCAAAATTTTGGAGGACTTGGCAGAGGTCCAACATGTTGGCCCAATCGGATCCACAGAAGCTTGGCAGCTGTCCGGATGCGCCTCGGTACTGCGCCGTCATGTACTGGACCACTGCACTCTTCTGCTCGCAAAAGCGGGCTAGCATGTGCAGCGTAGAATTCCAGCGCGTAGGGACATCACACAGCAAGCGATGGTGGGGGAGATTGAAGCGCTCCTGCATCTTGGCGAGTGCCCCCGAAGCAGTACTGGAATTTCTACAATGTTTAGCCACTCGACGCACCTTCAACAGAAGATCGGCCACGCCTGGGTATGTCCTCAGGAACCGCTGAACTACTAGGTTCATCACGTGCGCCAGGCAAGGGATGTGTGTCAGCTTAGCCAACCTTAAAGCGCGAATGAGATTACTCCCATTATCACACACAACCATGCCCGGTTTCAGGTCCAGCGGTGCCAGCCACAAATCCGTCTGTTCCTTTATTCCCTTCCAAATTTCCTCCCCTGTGTGCTGCTTATCCCCAAGGCAGATCAGCTTCAGCAACGCTTGCTGACGCATGCCAACAGCTGTGCTGCACTGCTTCCACGATCCTACTGCTGCTGGGTTAGCGTTTCCGGATGAGGTACAGCTTTGAGATGCGTTGGAGGAGAAGGAGTCAGAGAGGTAGGTGCTGCTGTTATCCAGTGGATGGGACGGCGGTGCAGCTGTTTGCGGCGTGGGCAACACCCGCGCCGTAGCAGGTGAGGAATCGCTGCCAGGCTCCACAAGGTTCACCCAGTGCGTGGTAAGGGAGATGTATCGACCCTGGCCAAACGCACTCGTCCAGGTGTCAGTGGTGAGGTGAACCTTGCAGGCAACGGCATTCTTCAAGCTTCGGGTTATTTTGCTGACCACGTGCTCATGCAACTCAGGCACTGCAGAGCGCGCAAAGTGGTAGCGGCTGGGAACCACGTAACGTGGGATGGCCACTGACATCATGCCCTTGAAGCTGTTTGTCTCCACCACTCGATATGGCAGCATTTCGCAGGCCAGAAGCTTGGCTATGCTGGCTGTTACTGCCACGGCCCGGGGGTCATTTGCTGGCAATTTCCTCTTGCGCTCAAACATCTCCGACACAGACAACTAAACCGTAGCGCTGCACACGGAAGGGCTGTTGGTTGTTGTGTTTGATGAACACTGGGAGACCTCAAGAGCACTACTCTGGAAAGTGACAGTGTCAGCGTCGTCTGATGTTTGTGAATGTTGTGAACCACGCAATGGCTGGGCTACTGCTGCTGCTGAGGCGGGTCTGGTGATGAGTCTGGTGAACCCAAGGGAGGCAGTGTTGCTGGTACCCTGTCCTGCCGCGTTTGCCCACAGAGTGGGATGTTTGGATAGCATGTGGCGGCTCATGCTGGTGGTGGAGAGGTTGTTAATACTTTTCCCCCTGCTCAGGCGGGTCTTGCACACCTTGCAAATCGCCATGGTAACATCCTTAGTGCAGTCTTCAAAGAAAGCCCAGACTTTGGAGCACCTGCCTTGCTGGCGATTTCTGTTTGCTCCTCTTTTGCCTCTCACTTGAACTTCCAATTGCGCGCCGCCTACCTTGTGGCACAAGGCGAACTCGTGCAGCAGTGGGTTCTTCAACAGACTCATCTGTGCTGCTGCTACGACGGCGATGTTCTCATTCACAAACAAAATCTGGGTCTCTGTCCACATTGTCCATACCCTCCTCTTCCATCTCCTCAAACTCGTCATATGTCATTGTGGGGGGCCGCCGCCGTGGAGTAGAGCTCCCCAGAACAACCTCTGCACAGCTCACTCCAACGTCGTCTTCCAGATCTTGTTGGCCGACCTCCTGCAATTGCAACCCCTCCTGCCCAACTTGCTCTGGGATTTGGGTTTCCGAGTCCTCCTCGGACTCGCCTTGTATTTCAGTGCGCGGTGCATTTCCCACAGTTAATGGTTGTGAATCCGGGCACAACATTTCTGGCTGTTCCTCCATTGACCTTTGAAAGGTGGAAGTTTGTTGGGCTGGGAATAGCTCCTGCGAATACCCCATTGTGTCCTGAGGTAATTCATCGGACTGGTTATCTGGCAGTTGTGTGCGTGGTGTCGCTGCCGGTTGTGTCAGCTTTGTGCCCACTGGCTCCTTGTAACTGGCTGAGGACTCGGACCTCGTGCGTGATGTGCTGGTGCTGCTTAACCCACTGCTGGACGCTTGAGAGGTCATCCAAGTAATTATCTGGTCCTGTTCTTTTGGATTTGTGAGGGTTGTTGTCCTGGACAACATGGGCGGTATTGAGTGGGTTTTCTTGGGTGCTCCCCTGTGGCCTGTACGTGAACCGTCAGGGGAAACACCTCTTCCCTTGCCCCTCCCTCTTTCACCGGATTTCTTCCTCATTTCACTTATCCTTACAGTACACGCTGACTGGCAGCAGTACAGTGGCAGTACAGAAATGCTATACAGTACCACTATTCCCAGCAGCGACACAGAGCACAATGCTATACAGTGGCGGGTGAGCGGTGTACCACTATTCCCAGCAGCGACACAGAGCACAATGCTATACAGTGGCGGGTGAACGGTGTACCACTATTCCCAGCAGCGGCACAGAGCACAATGCTATACAGTGGCGGGTGAGCGGTGTACCACTATTCCCAGCAGCGACACAGAGCACAATGCTATACAGTGGCGGGTGAGCGGTGTACTACTATTCCCAGCAGACACAGAGTGGCAGTAAACAGAATGCTATATAGTGTGGCTGAGCGAGGTACACAGAGTGGCAGTAAACAGAATGCTATATAGTGTGGCTGAGCGAGCGGTGTACTACTATTCCCAGCAGACACAGAACAGTAAACAGAATGCTATATAGTGTGGCTGAGCGAGGTACACAGAGTGGCAGTAAACAGAATGCTATATAGTGTGGCTGAGCGAGCGGTGTACTACTATTCCCAGCAGACACAGAACAGTAAACAGAATGCTATATAGTGTGGCTGAGCGAGGTACACAGAGTGGCAGTAAACAGAATGCTATATAGTGTGGCTGAGCGAGCGGTGTACTACTATTCCCAGCAGACACAGAACAGTAAACAGAATGCTATATAGTGTGGCTGAGCGAGGTACACAGAGTGGCAGTAAACAGAATGCTATATAGTGTGGCTGAGCGAGCGGTGTACTACTATTCCCAGCAGACACAGAACAGTAAACAGAATGCTATATAGTGTGGCTGAGCGGTGTACCACTATTCCCAGCAGTGACACACAGCACAATGCTATACAGTGGCGGGTGAGCGGTGTACCACTATTCCCAGCAGCGACACAGAGCACAATGCTATACAGTGGCGGGTGAGCGGTGTACTACTATTCCCAGAAGACACAGAGTGGCAGTAAACAGAATGCTATATAGTGTGGCTGAGCGAGGTACACAGAGTGGCAGTAAACAGAATGCTATATAGTGTGGCTGAGCGAGCGGTGTACTACTATTCCCAGCAGACACAGAACAGTAAACAGAATGCTATATAGTGTGGCTGAGCGGTGTACCACTATTCCCAGCAGCGACACAGAGCACAATGCTATACAGTGGCGGGTGAGCGGTGTACCACTATTCCCAGCAGCGACACAGAGCACAATGCTATACAGTGGCGGGTGAGCGGTGTACCACTATTCCCAGCAGCGACACAGAGCACAATGCTATACAGTGGCGGGTGAGCGGTGTACCACTATTCCCAGAAGACACAGAGTGGCAGTAAACAGAATGCTATATAGTGTGGCTGAGCGAGCGGTGTACTACTATTCCCAGCAGACACAGAACAGTAAACAGAATGCTATATAGTGTGGCTGAGCGAGGTACACAGAGTGGCAGTAAACAGAATGCTGAGCGAGCGGTGTACTACTATTCCCAGCAGCGACACAATGACTGGGGGGACCCTGGCTAGCGTGGCTGGAGCGCGAACTACCCTGCCTGCCTACCCAAAGCTAAACCCACAGACAAATGGCGGAAATATGACGTGGTTCGGGTATTTATTTACCCGAACCACGAGCGGTGTACTACTATTCCCAGCAGACACAGAACAGTAAACAGAATGCTATATAGTGTGGCTGAGCGAGGTACACAGAGTGGCAGTAAACAGAATGCTGAGCGAGCGGTGTACTACTATTCCCAGCAGCGACACACTGGGGGGACCCTGGCTAGCGTGGCTGGAGCGCGAACTACCCTGCCTGCCTACCCAAAGCTAAACCCACAGACAAATGGCGGAAATATGACGTGGTTCGGGTATTTATTTACCCGAACCACGTGACAGTTCGGCCAATCAGAGCGCGTTCGGGTCCGAACCACGTGACCCGTTCGGCCAATCACAGCGCTAGCCGAACGTTCGGGGAACGTTCGGCCATGCGCTCTTAGTTCGGCCATGCGGCCGAACGGTTTGGCCGAACACCATCAGGTGTTCGGCCGAACTCGAACATCACCCGAACAGGGTAATGTTCTGCAGAACCCGAACAGTGGCGAACACTGTTCGCCCAACACTAAGCCTAACCCTTAACCTACAAACCCCCCCCCCCCCCCCAACTACCTGTCAGGCTTGTCTGGTCAATAACTTTTATAGATCAGGCTGTATGCCCATATGCCTGACCTATAGCCAAGCCCGTGACACCTGCGCAAACTCCTACCTAATACAATACCCTGCAGGTAGATGTAGCATACAGACTGACAGATTCACCAAACAAAACAATATGAGTAATACAAGGCACAGTATACTCAAGTATATAGTCATCTGAGGCCTGGAGGTGGAGGCAGTCCAGATGATAGCCAGGTGATTTCAGGCTGGAGAGGATAGGTTGTAGGCAGTGCAAACACTATACAGGTAACGTGGTCAGTTCAAGCCAGTCCAGGCAGCGTTCATGGGAAACCTTTTAACAAGCAGGGGTCAATCCAGGCGGCAATCAGGGAAATCCAGGTACAAGCAGAGTCGGCAACAGGTAATCCAATCGGAAAGCGTGGTCAGGAACAAGCGGTGGTCGGCCACAGGAAATCAATCTGGAAATAAGCTTGGTCAGGATACAGGCAAAGTCGGCAACAAGATCAATCAGCTGTGAGCGCAGTCTCAGCAACAAGCCCAGCATAGGCTATCACAGGCGATAACTGAGGGCGGTCACCTTACATTTATACAAGGACGAACCAATCAGAAAGTAAAGGAATCCAAAGTGCCCACTGTCACAGACCGCAAGGCCGGTCTGCGGATGGGGTCAATCGATCAGCGTCAGAAATCCTCTCACACAGTCATTTTGTTCATCACAAAGGGTAACCCGACTTCGCAATTTGATGAACTGACTCACAGAGGGAGCGTTCGGATGCCAACGGATTCACCTCACACATAAAATTCAAAGATCTGCCACCAAGCGAGTTACACAGCCCGCTTCTGTAATTATACTAGGACTTTGAGAACGCTCTATTAACCCTTAGCAGTATGCAGGAACCTGGGTCAGATCGTTATATCTGGGCCGGGTTCTCGCATACGGGTTATAAAGGCACACCTAAACACAGGGTAGCGATTTACGGAGAATAGGTATGATTGTGTATGTTCAGCAACAGGTCATAACCGCTAAACGATTTTTAAAGCGTTTAATAACAAAAATGCATTACATACAGTTATATACACCAATTGACATATACACACAGAGCTTAAAATAAAAAGGAATAAAATCGGAAGGTTCTTAGTTAGCTGAGCAGTCCATTTGAAGAATGAAGAAAAGGAGTCCAGTGTAAAAGTAGGCATTAATGTTAATAGTCCTTGAACACAGCAGGTGTCAGCTCTCCTTAAACGCCTGCCTGGACTTGCCTGGTCGATGGAATTTGGAGAACTGGGCAGGTTTGGTCCCGCCCCACTTTTATAGGACCTGAGTTTTGGGGCTGTCACTACCTGGAAAGTAGGTGTGTTTAAGGCAGGGTTATCTCCTGGCAGCAAGGTTGCCACCCCCAGACTCAGAGCAAGAAATGTACCAATTATTAATAATCTGTGTGACTCCGCCCCAGATTGGCGCATCGCAAATCCGAGACTATATTCATAAGCGGCCTGCGACCCTGTATTAAACGAGGCTATACATGCCTATTCTATTGCATTCGCTCTACACAGGCCGGATAAAGCCGTTTCTCTACTGATTCCTGATAGCCAGAAAATTGCAATTCAGGTGAATGATAGAACTGATTTCTAGGTATCAGGAAATGTCATTTTTGTCTTGCTGTGCCAAACCTATTTTGAATTATTAATTAATTAAAGTTCTCTTTGTTTGAGTCTATGAGCTTGGAGGGAGCTCTTATCTCAGCCAGTTCGAGCTAGTTTCTGGGACATGAGCTGTGTAGCCAAATGGCTCTGCCCAGGGGGTCGGCCACGTGTGAAATTCTTTTCCGACCTGACACAGGATGTGAGGGTGAGGGGCTGTGTTTTTAAGAGAAGAGAGGGAAAAAGACATCTATTGTACATTTACACAGGACTGACAGTAATTGTGCAGGACCATACGAAAATCGTTGGCGATTGTGCACGACTTTCCGTAATGTTCGCCACACCCACTTCCATAGCAGCGCATCAGTAGTCAGTTGACACTCGGTGTGCACATGTGATCATTGTTTACAGCGGTGGAGCGTGTACTGAGAACGCGTCTGCCGCTTATCCAATGGGAGCTGAGCGCTCTGCGTTCCAGTGACATCAGCGGCCCGCCGAGACCCGGAAATCCATGCTGCAAGCCGGGTCTCGGCGTTCTGCCGTACGGCATCACCGGCGGACCTGAGACTACCTTCCTGACACCTAACCTAAAGGAAAAGAAAAAAGCAAATTCTCGGGTGCCGCCATAGGCGCCTGTACAAATATTAGCTTTTGGATACCCGAGGTGCCCAATATATAATGGGCACTGTAACAATGCCTGCTATTTTAATTACCAGATATTTTATCTGAATCCATCACTGGCTCCTTTATAGGGGTAGTGTCATCCATGCTGTGGGTGGTCAATCAGATTGATGTGACTGTTGGTAATCTATGCTCATGGACCAGCAGGCTGAGCATAGTCAAGTTATTGGTCATGTGTTATTATACGATGTTATGTTATGATTATTTAATTACTGTTTATATTTATAATAAAGATTCGTTTTATACCTCCCTTTGAACCCTAATGGTACAAACTAACCAGCAAGCTCATGGTGACCCAGAACTCATTGGAGTGTGTGAGGGACTACAATGGTCCCAAAAGCCCCCTTACTAACATGTTAAGAAAAACAAAAGTTTGCTTTCCTAAAACAGAAAGAATTTGCAATAATTCAGGTTGGAGTGAGCTTGAGAAGTCTCCCAGAGCAACACTGCTGAATATATGCAAATTAAACATTGTACCCTAATAAAGGGGCGTGGCCATTTTTTTATAACCAATCGTGGTTTGGAGTATTTATTTACTTAGTTATATGATTTATGTTATCTATTGTTTTCTTTGCAGCTCAGGTGAGTAGTAAGCGTTCTTCAGGGGGATGGGTTGGTGGCAGGTGCTGTGCCATGGGTGTCCGTAACTAACAAGGAACTTATCGAATGACAGTTGCTTTTGTTTCCTTTTGGGGAAATGTGAGCGTCAAAGAGAGAAGAACCATCTGCTCAGTTGTAATGATGCGACTGGCACATACAGTGGGATGCGAAAGTTTGGGCAACCTTGTTAATCGTCATGATTTTCCTGTATAAATCGTTGGTTGTTACAATAAAAAATATCAGTTAAATATATCATATAGGAGACACACACAGTGATATTTGAGAGGTGAAATGAAGTTTATAGGATTTACAGAAAGTGTGCAATAATTGTTTAAACAAAATTAGGCAGGTGCATCAATTTGGACACCACAAAAAATGAAATCAATATTTAGTAGATCAAATTTGGATGAAATCTGAATGAGTTTCATTTGGATTTCATTCTCTAATTAGTGCAGCTGAGTGGGTGTTTGCCGGGGAAGGGGGAGGGTGTTTGTGTATGGGGGGGGGGGGGGGGTGTTAAACTTACTCAGCCACCTTCTTCGTTAACCTGTCCCAAAGCACATACTACCGAGTTTTACTGAGTGGTCTACAATTTCTGCGTTATTCCATAGAAAATTTCTGCAGCCTATGATTGGTCCAATGCTTTGAGCTCTGTGATTGGACTGAAATTTCTGAGTTGCAGTAATGTGGTATTTCCACCGAATTCCAGTTTCTGAGACCAATTTATGATTATCACTGCAGCGAGTAAGCCTCTACATCAATTCTGCAGAATCCGAATGGATATCCTACTAATATTATGAATGGGAAAGTTAGGATATTTGTAGGTTTGTATGTTTGTTACTCGATCACACAAAAATGGCTGAACGGATTTGAATGAAATTTGGCACACACATAGTACACTACCTGGAATAACATATATGATACTATTCATTACAATAACTAAAAAGTGGGTGGAGACAAATACAAATTTCACTGGGAAATGTAAACAGCAGCCATTCTTACACTGTTAATGGCAAGGTTCTCAAACTTTGCACACTTGGTGGGTGGCTGGGATTAATATTCTGAAAAGTGGGTGGAGCCTACATAATGCAAATCATTGATGCCAAACAGTGCTGCTCGGATACCACTTTTCACTATCTGGAGCTGATTCGGATCCAGGTACCCAGATATCCGATCCGGATCGGAAATCCGAGTTCCAAATTTTCCAAACCGAATCCGAATCGGATATCCAACCCCAGTATCCAGGATATCCGTCCGGATTCGGATATCTGAATAGAAAAACCGGAAGTGGCCTTTAAATTGCTTTAAAAACGTTTTTTAGGGTATATGAGGCATGTAGCATCATTATTTTTTAAAGGGGAACACTAATTGATGATGTGGGGACTTAAAATCCTTCCCTCAAAAAAATGGCTGTCAATTAACATCAGGACTAGGTTCCAGGAAGTGGTCGTACTGCCGCAGTTGGGGCCTCCCCACAACTTGGACAGCACAGACACCTCCAAAAAAATTACACAGTAATTGTGTTCAGATAATCTCTATGGCACCTAGTGTGCCACAGGTAAAACATTACAAAAGGAGAGGTTCCAGGAAGCGGTCGTACTGCCGCAGTTGGGGCCTCCCCACAACACCTCCCAAAAAATTAATCAGCAATTGTGTTTACATAGTTCACCATGGCGCTTAGTGTGTTGGTACCACGGCTGTCAAAAAAATTTGAACCTGGCTTAATGAAGATGGAGCCAGGAGGTTGTGGTTGTACAGGATGGTGAGGCAGGCATAGTGATTCCCACTCAGCCACTTCATTTCCCCCTCTTGCTAACAACAGGGGCCAGGAACTCACCAACCACCCAAGCCTGGTTCATTTTTAAAAAAGTCAGTCTGTCCACAGACTAGGTGGACAGACAAGAGTGCTTCTCGGTGACCACGCCACCGGCCGCACTGAAGCCGCAAGATAGCACTTCCAGGGCGTACTGCACCAGCTAGCTTCAGATATCCAGGTGCTTGACCCAGTAATCCAAGGGGCCACAGGGGTGTTGGTGTTAAGCCCGCTGTAGGACCCCATGTAGTCGGCCACCATCTGGGTCAGGTGTTGGTTCTGGCTTTGATAGCCGGATGCTGCTGCAGGCATCTCCTCTGTAGGCAGCGGTGCTGGCGTGGCGTAGAGCGCCTTTGTCAGAGACAGCAGGTTTGTTGGGCGCTTTCTGCTGCTGGATGCAGGCACCTGCTGCTGTGCTGGCTGGACTGTGACAGCAGGGGGGTGGGACTGGAGTCTGAGGGAAGGCTTTCTCCAAGCGCCGACCCAGAATTCACTGCAAGTCCCTCATTCGGCGCACATTGTCTCCTCCTACAGGCAGTAACTGAGCCAGCTTCCCCTTCAGCCATGGGTCCAGCATCAGGGTGATCCAGATGTCCTCCCGAGCACGCATCTGCTTTACCCTTGGGTCTTTGCGCAGGCGCTGCAGCATGTGCGCTGCCATGGAGATGAGGGCTGCCATCTCTGCTGACACATACTCGTCTTCATCACCCCCAGTGCTGTCCTCCTCCTCTGACTCCTGAGCCTCATCCTGCTCTCTCCACCCCCGCACCACTGCAGCTGCACTACGCTGTGCCCCCTCCTCTTCAAGGTCAGGAACCTCCAACTCCTCCAAGTCCTCAAACTCCAGCCCCTGCCGCACAGAGGTGGAATGTGAAGGTTGCTGCTGCTGCTGCTGCTCCTGCAGGATCAAGGCTTCCTCTCCCACATCCAGCAGAGCATCGAGGGCCTTTTCCAGCATGCACACCATGGTCACCCACTCACACAGCGACGCATGGTCCCGGCTGACCATGTTGGTGGCCTCCAGGAAGGGTGCCAGCACCAAGCACACCAGCTGCATTTTTCCCCACTCAGCAGGGCGGATGATGTCCGAGAGGTGGGCGGTGCTGGTCCCGGACAAGTTGGCCTCCATGGGGGCTTTGGCCAGGTTGCGGTTGACAGCCCGCCTCTGTTCACACATTGCCAGGGTGGAATTCCAGCGTGTTGGAACGTCTATAATGAGCCGGTGCCGTGGGAAGTTCAGCTCCAGCTGCACAGCTTCCAGGGACGCTGTGGCACCACCCGAGCGGTGAAAAATGACCCACGGTTTTCCTTGCCGCTCCCAAAAGAGTGTCCATCCCCTGGTAGGTGCGCAGGAATTTCTGCACCACCAGGTTCAGGACGTGGGCCAGACAGGGGATGTGGGTGAGGTTTCCCCGGTGGATGGCGGCAGCCACCTCTCCGACTCTAAGGCCTCTGGGGGTCAGCCAACTCCTCTCCTGCTCTCAGAGCTTGGCTTCTGCCGTAAGCTTGTTCTTCCCCAGGGTGACCATCTGCAGCAGCGCTTGGCAGTGGCGGGCCTTCACGCTGCTGCTAAGGCGGGGGTGTTTGGCGGTGGGTTTGCCGGAGGATGGAACCGGATCAGAGCTGGAACCTACTGCACTTCCCCTGACCCTGCTGCGGGGTGGCACCACCCACTGGGGTGATGATGCTGCTGTCCCCTCCTCACCCCCTTCCACCAAACTAACCCAGTGTGCCGTGAAGGACAAATGGCGGCCTGTCCCGAACCTGCTGCTCCAGGAGTCCATGGTCACATGGACCCACTCACCCACCGCTTGATCCAGCCCACACTCCACGTTGGCCTTCACAAAGCGGTGCAGTGCTGGGATGGCCATGCCTGCAAAGTTGTGCCAGCTGGGGATTAGCCAATCCGGCCAAGGAGCGCACGTATCTGGCTCCCCTCCTGCACAAATGAGTAGAGGAGGACCTGGGAGGACATGGCCCGTGTAAGCAAGCTGTTCAGCTGGCGTATGCGACGGCTGCCGGGAGGCTGAGCCCTGACCACAAATGAGTCACTCAGCAGGGTCTGGTGTTGGTGGTGGCATTTTTGGCTTGCACGGGAAGCAGAGGAGGGAGCAGAGGAGACCACTGAGGAGGACTGGCTGCCTGAACAGGCCTCAGTGTTGGCAGGAGTGGCAAAGTGGGTTATGGTGCTCTTACCACTGGAAGGGCCAGCGCCAGCTTCCTTTAGTCTCTTGAATTCCGAATGCTCCGTTTGGTGTTTATTGGCTAGATGGTTAATGAAGCTGGAGGTGCCATAAGTGGAGGGGTTAGACTCTCTCCTCATCTTCACATGGCACACATTACAAGTTACAAACTTGCTATCCAGTGAGGGCAGATGAAAAAACTGCCATATTGGGGATTGCAGTTTGCCCTTACATTGCTCAGAATGCTGCTGCTGATTTTCTCCCAGTGGTGGTTGGGGCCTGGGGTTGAGTGGTGCGGCTGGTGGTAGTAGTGGCAGATGGAGCAGCAGGCTGTGGGTCACGCATTCCGTGCCCACTGCTGCTCCTGCCAATCCCTGCAATGCTGATCCTCCGTGCCAGACCCACTGAATCATCCTCAGAGTCAGAGCTGACATCCCCCTCCGGTCGATGGTAGTCTGGGTCCTTCACTTCATCATCAACATCAAACTCCTCCTCCTCGAATAACTGCTGGGATGATGAGCCCGCCTCAAACTCCTCTTCTGCTGACACATCATGGACGGACTCCCCCCCCCCCCCCCCCCCCAATAACCACCGTCACCATCTCAGACTCTTCCACAAAGCCCATTACATCCAGAATGTGTTTTGTAGGGCAGGTGGTGGCCTGCTCATCATCCACCATCAGCTGCATCACAGGCTCGGCATTTTTCTCCTCCAATTTGCGCCGCTGACCCTGCTTGAAAATGGCCGCAATACACTGCTGTGTCTCTGCAGCGTGGCTCCTCCTAACAGCTGGACAGCCAGTGGGTAGCAGCGGAATGGAGACTGATGCGGTAGAACTGCTGACAGAGGCCGCAATGTTGCACCCTCTCCTCTTGGCCTTGCTGCCCCTTCCCCGGCTGCCAGTGCCAGACATAGTACAAGATATATGTTGATGACGTCACAGATGATGTGTCAGGTACTTGTACTTTATTAGCGGGCTTGGACTGTGAATCAGCACGGAGTGACAGACAGCAGAGTACAACAAGACACACTGACACTGCTCAGTCAGCAGCACAGCAGCACTGCATCTGTAGTAGCTAACACAGTACTACTCTCACTCTCTAACAACTAATAGCACTGCACTAACTACACAATATAACACAGTAATCCTACCTACCTATACTGTGTAACTACTAGCTCGTTAATGCTAATACATAGTCCCCAACCGTGCCGTTTGTCGGGACTGACCCGATTGGGGGGGCTCTGCCGGCTGGCTGGGGGTCAGATGTAAAAAAAAAAATGATCGAGGCTCCAGCCGCACTTATACGGTGTGTGGGATGCTGGATTGGTATAATATTCTCCCTCCCTCCGAATGTGCCCCCCTGTGTCCCCCTATTTGCAGAGTAAAGAGCGCAGCGGAGCGGGCTGTCTTACCATTCAGTCTCACGTACCGGCATATGGCTTCAATCTACTTCCTGTGACTTCACACTAAGCAGGGAGAAGAATCAGAATCCTTTTATTTCGCCAAGCATGAGGGGACATGCCCGGAATTGTTTTTGGCACAATACAATACAATACAATGGCTCCGGAAGAGTGCATAGAAAGAGAAAGGAGGAAAGAGAAAGAGAGTGCATAGAAGGCAAAATCAGATTAACACAACATTGTAAAAAACATTCCAATCCCAGTGTGTCCCTACGATGTCGAAAGTCAGTTAGTCTTGTGGGCTGGTCGGCTGTTCAGCCATAGCGCCGCCGGCCTCGCCGCTCGTTGACGTTTGCTTTGATGGTAGAACGTGGAGAGAGTTTAGGAGGTTGACTGCCCAGGAGAAGAACGAGTTCCTATGTCTCGTGGTTTTAGTGGAGATGGCTCGTAGTCTCCGTCCCAAGGACAGGATGCTGAAGTAGTGGTGGCCAGGGTGTGAGGAGTCATTTGCAATCCTCAGGGCCCTGGTTTAGTCTTTTACTGTGTAGTAGGGCAAGTGAGGGGAGGGGCACCCAATGAAGAGCCAGATGCCCGTACGCGAGAATGGACGGTAAGATTACAGCCAGCTCCGCTGCGTTCTTTACTCTGCAAATAGGGGGACACAGGGGGGCACATTCAGATGGAGGGAGAATATTATGCCGATCCAGCATCCCACACACCATATACGCGCGGCTGGGGCCTCGATCATTTTTCCCCTCCTCTCCAGAGGCAACCTTTTCCTCACCCACGGGCATCCTGACCCTCCTCCCCACCCACAGGCACCATCACCCTCCTCCCCACCCACAGGCACCATCACCCTCCTCCCCACCCACAGGCACCCTGACCCTCCTACCTACCTATGGGCACCATCACCCTTCTCCTCACCCACGGGCAGGGTAAATTGTCTATTTTTTTTAATTTAAAGGCCATAATGTATGCTTGACTAGGGGTGTGTAAGGGGTGTGGAGCCACAAACAGCCAATCAGATTTCTGATCCGGGGAAAATTAAAATGATTGATGCAGAGGAACCAGAAAGCTCACAGACTTGAATGTCTGTGTGTTAAGGTTAGAAAAAGTGGGCGGGTACAAAAACAGCCAAATACATATCCAGGGAATACCAGGTCTACCACTAGTTAATCATAAATCTATAATAATATCCAATACGCTCTGGTTATTGTGATGAATCGCTCATTTGTGCGAGTTTCAATCTGTCTTAGCTGCACATTGGTTACACCAATCACATTTGATGAACGAGATACAACTGCAAGGAAAATGCCCTTTGACAAAATCTGCCTGCAAGGGGCATGGTTTGCGCACAAGCCCCAATAAAAGCACCCTACTTCCTAAAAATATTATAATTTATCACTTCAGCCAAGAGGGGTTGATTTGTGTTTAAAATAACCAAAATAATGAATTGCATATCTTTTATCACATTAACTACTTATATTGACTATTTTGTAAAATAAAAAAAACCTGGTTATTATGCATAATAACACATTCATCATATTTACAGTAACATATATATATATATACACACACACACACGTACATATACACATGTACACAAGCGCTGCAAAATATTTTGGCGCTATATAAAAAAATAATAAAATAATAATGTACCTTTGCTCCTTATTCACTAACTCTTAGCCCTTCTGCCTTCTGCCAATTGTTTCACAATCGTGGTCCTTTAAAGAGTAACTGTCAGGCTGCAGAAGCTAATTTAAACCTCTATTCTCCTGTGTTAAACAGTTTAGAAGGAAGCCCAAAAGCAATTAGTGAAGATAAAAATCTCAGTTACCTTTGATGTGTGCTTATCAGCAAGTCTGTTATTCTTAAGAAGACGCAAGCCGCATACCATACTGCAAAGCATTCTGGGGCTCTCCCCTCGGCTGCTAATGAGACGTTACAGCAGCTTGTAATCGCGTAGCACTGATAAATCTCGGGCAGAGTACACTGCAGGAGTCAACTATTGTTCCTAGCCACATGGCTCATTAATATTCACTGCACACTGTGTTATTTAGTACCAGCTTATCTGTGATCAGGAAGCAGGCAGGACATGATGACACATTTGACAGAAAAACATGGAGCCTGCCATGAGCTGTCAGGAGCATCTATCTCTGCATATACTATATACAAATTCTGTGAAATCCAAACGTGGACAGTGAAATGCATATGTAATGTAAGTACAGCCAATCTTTAGCTACTGATATATGTGTTTATTTTCTCTGAGACCTTATACCTAACAGCTCCTCTTTAAGTAAGTCTACAAGCATTCTATTTTTAATTTGAAAGAGGTAGTGGTAAGCGGCTTGACATAGAGTTGTACCAACTGAAAAGAATTTAAGTACAACAACAACAACTTTGAAACATTTGTAAAGCACTTTTTTTCTAAGTACCTAAAGCGCATAAGCTTGTCTCAGATTAGTACATGTGATGAGTACAGGGGAAAAAGTTATGTGATTATTAGAATTGTAATTTTCATTTATTGGATTAATATAATGCCAACATATTCCACAGCACTGCACAATAGATATGGTTACAGACGTTTATAGGGGTGACAATCGACCCAATACAGACAATAGACAATAAGGTACACAATCGCAACACAACATATGAGCATATATATATAGCATATATATTATAGCATATATATTACGAGCATATATATTAGTGGTCCTCAAACTAAGGCCCGTGGGCCGAATGACTTTTGCGGAAGTTCGATTCGATGCTCTATTGAGCAAAACTTTGAACCTCTACATCACAGTCAGCAGGCACATTATTGTCAAACACACTGCTCTCACTGCTGGAGGCCCACCCTCCCTCCTCCTCCAATCAAGGTCCTTATGCCATTTCACTCACTTGTCTGCCTACACTAATTAATTAAGGGACAGCTTCCTCCCTCCTCCCGGAGGGAGGAGGGTCTCATCTGCCAGGGAATTATACTATTTCAAAAACCAGTTTACATACCATAGCTGGGAATCGAACCTAGGTCTCACTGTGTGGTGGGCAAGCACCCTAACTGCTGTACCACAACAGTAGTAACTGAAGTTGGCCTAGCATTTACTATTTATGCTCAATGCAATAGAAACATTAGGTTGCTTAAAGGGAACCTTAACTGAGAGTGATATGGATGTTTCCTGTAAACAATACCAGTTGCCTGGCAGTCCAGCTGATCTCTGTGACTGCAATAGTGGCTGAATCACACCCTGAAACAAGCATGCAGCTAATCCAGTCTGACATCAGTCAGAGCACCTGATCTACATGCTTGTTCAGGGGCTGTGGCTAAAAGTATTAGAGACACAGGATCAGCAGGCGATTCAGGCAACTGGTATTATTTTAAAAGAAAAAATCCATATCCTTCACCGTTTAGGTTCCCTTTAAGGATTTGTAGCATAAAAGCCAACTCACATTGGCTGGGAATTGAACCCGGGTCTCACTGAGTGGTAGGCAAGTCAACATTTATATCACACTTTTCTCCTGGTGGACTCAAAGCGTCCGGGGCTGCAGCCACTAGTAAGTAATGTCTGGATGGTGTAATGCTTAAGTGCTCTGCCTCTGACACAGGAGACCAGGGTTCGAATCTCGGCTCTGTCTGTTCAGTAAGCCAGCACCTATTCAGTAGGAGACCTTAGGCAAGTCTTCCTAACACTACTACTGCCTATAGAGCATGCCCTAGTGGCTGCAGCTCTGGTGCTTTGAGTCCGCCAGGAGAAAAGCATGATATAAATGTTGTTTTTCTTGTCTACTTTTTCTCTTGTGTTGAGCATAAATGGTAAATGCTAGGCTAGCTTCAGTTAGTACTGATGTGGTCCAGCGGTTAGGGTGACTTGCCTACCACACAGTGAGACCTGGGTTCAAATCCCAGCCAATGTGAGTTGGCTTTTATGCTACAAATCCTTAAAGGGAACCTAAACGGTGAAGGATATGGATTTTTCCTTTTAATATAATACCAGTTGCCTGAATCGCCTGCTGATCCTGTGTCTCTAATACTTTTAGCCACAGCCCCTGAACAAGCATGCAGATCAGGTGCTCTGACTGAAGTCAGACTGGATTAGCTGCATGCTTGTTTCAGGGTGTGATTCAGCCATTATTGCAGTCACAGAGATCAGCTGGACTGCCAGGCAACTGGTATTGTTTAACAGGAAACATCCATATCACTCTCAGTTAAGGTTCCCTTTAAGCAACCTAATGTTTCTATTGCATTGAGCATAAATAGTAAATGCTAGGCCAACTTCAGTTACTACTGTTGTGGTACAGTGGTTAGGGTGACTTGCCCACCACACAGTGAGACCCAGGTTTGATTCCCAGCTATGGTATGTAAACTGTTTTTTAAAATAGTATAATTCCCTGGCAGATGAGACCCTCCTCCCTCCGGTAGGAGGGAATAGGTAGAAGGGTGGAGGGAGGAGGGTAGAGGGTGGAGGGTGGCAGCTGTCCCTTAATTAATTAGTGTAGGCAGACAAGTGAGTGAAATGGCATAAGGACCTTGCTTGGAGGAGGGAGGCGGGCCTCCAGGTATTAGAGCCCTTGAAAAATGTTTTCTATCATTATTGCAGCCGGTAGACTTTTTTTAAATATTTAAAGTTCGCCTCCCCATTGAAGTGTATTGCGGTTCGCAAACTTTTTTGAGAACCGAACCTTAAGCGGGGGTTCGCGAACCAAAAATCGGAGGTTCGCGACATCTCTAGTGTTAACAGGTAATAGTTTACACTATCTAGGTTCAATGTAATGTTTTCTACATCATATTATGTATATTCCGGCCCCCCATTAGTTTGAAGGATGTTGACCCGTCCCTTGACCGAAAAGGTTTGGGGACCCCTGATATACAGTATAACATTGCTTAGGATATAGTACACCAATGTAATCCAAGAAGAAAGATATCCATGTAGCAAAGTAATAGAATAATACCAAAGTACTCTCAAATAATCAATAAGTAAATGTACTTATTATTATTAATATTGAACAGGGACGTGTCCCATAAAAACAATTAAAAACAGACAGCCGGCAGGGCTAACATTACCATATAACATGAATAGAGTCATAAATCAAGACTGGGACAACACAGGGTAGTCTATAAATTATAATTACAACAGAGAAAGAACATGTGTGCATCAACCAAGTGAACCTGACAAATCTGGCTTTGCAAATTTGGCCTATTGGCTAATCACGAGACATTGCTCATGCAAATAAGCATTTGCTTTCGCATGCCTAAATATGCAGGGTCAAAAACCAAAAACCGCAAAACAATCGCCCTGCGGGAATTAGTTCATTCTATATAGCACTATCCAGGGGCGCCACGAGGAGGCTTCCCATTGCCCCCATACAACCGGGAGGCCGCGGGGGTCCCAGGCACTCTCACCGCCTGGAACCCACACAGCGGCACCCCGGAGGTGGAGGCTGGGGGGTGCAGGCGATCTCCCCAGCGTGGCCAACGCCGGGAAGAGCCGCCCGCACACACCTCCCAAGATTAAAAACAGGCACTTACCTCAACGTCCATTGCGTTCTGCTATATGCGCATAACCTGGGCGCGACACATAAGGGGCGGACAGGCGCAAATAGCCTGCTCCAGGGCTCTCACCTCCTAAAACAAGCCACTCACTACCTGCCCTCAGAAAAAAGAAATGCAATGCTAATTACAACAGAGAAAGAACATGTGTGCATCAACCAAGTGAACCTGACAAATCTGGCTTTGCAAATTTGGCCTATTGGCTAATCACGAGACATTGCTCATGCAAATAAGCATTTGCTTTCGCATGCCTAAATATGCAGGGTCAAAAACCAAAAACCGCAAAACAATCGCCCTGCGGGAATTAGTTCATGCTATATAGCACTATCCAGGGGCGCCACGAGGAGGCTTCCCATTGCCCCATACAACCGGGGGGCCGCGGGGGTCCAGGCACTCTCACCGCCTGGAACCCACACAGCGGCACCCCGGAGGTGGAGGCTGGGGGGTGCAGGCGATCTCCCCAGCGTGGCCAACGCCGGGAAGAGCCGCCCGCACACACCTCCCAAGATTAAAAACAGGCACTTACCTCAACGTCCATTGCGTTCTGCTATATGCGCATAACCTGGGCGCGACACATAAGGGGCGGACAGGCGCAAATAGCCTGCTCCAGGGCTCTCACCTCCTAAAACAAGCCACTCACTACCTGCCCTCAGAAAAAAGAAATGCAATGCTAATTACAACAGAGAAAGAACATGTGTGCATCAACCAAGTGAACCTGACAAATCTGGCTTTGCAAATTTGGCCTATTGGCTAATCACGAGACATTGCTCATGCAAATAAGCATTTGCTTTCGCATGCCTAAATATGCAGGGTCAAAAACCCTGCATATTTTTGACCCTGGATAGTGCTGTATAGCATGAACTAATTCCCGCAGGGCAACCGCTTCGCGGTATTGGTTTTTGACCCTGCAAAGTTTGGCATGCGAAAGCAGATGCATTTCTGCGTGAGCATGTCTCATGGTAAGCCATTTTAGCCAGATTTGCACAGCTAGACTTGAAAGGGTTAAGCTTGGTGTAGAGCACGCATACATTTTCTTGTGATTGAGCATATTTGCATTCTGTCCTTTGGAGGCAGGTGGTGGATGGTTTGCTCTATAAGTGGGCTGTCTGTGCCTGTCCTCCCCCCCCCCTTCTGGAGTGATGTGTGTGAGCCAGCCCTGAGCCCCACAGCTCGGGGTGACCCATGCGTCACTCCTTTCCCATGCAGTGCCCCGAGTCGATGCGCAGCAGCAGAACGCAATGGACGTTCAGGTAAGTGCCTGTTTTTAAATTTTTGGGAGATGGGTGCGGATGGCCCCCCCCCCCGGCGCCAGCCACGCTTGGGGGGGTCGTCTGCGCTACCCAGCCTCCACCTCCGGGGTGTTGCTGTGGTCCCTAGGCAGTGAGAGAGCCTGGGGCCCCGCAGCCCCCCCGGTTGTATGGGGGCAATGGGAAGCCTACCCGAGGCGCTCCTGGATAGTGCTGTATAGCATGAACTAATTCCCGCAGGGCAACCGCTTCGCGGTATTGGTTTTTGACCCTGCAAAGTTTGGCATGCGAAAGCAGATGCATTTCTGCGTGAGCATGTCTCATGGTAAGCCATTTTAGCCAGATTTGCACAGCTAGACTTGAAAGGGTTAAGCTTGGTGTAGAGCACGCATACATTTTCTTGTGATTGAGCATATTTGCATTCTGTCCTTTGGAGGCAGGTGGTGGATGGTTTGCTCTATAAGTGGGCTGTCTGTGCCTGTCCTCCCCCCCTTCTGGAGTGATGAGTGTGAGCCAGCCCTGAGCCCCACAGCTCAGGGTGACCCAAGCGTCACTCCTTTCCCATGCAGTGCCCCGAGTCGATGCGCAGCAGCAGAACGCAATGGAGCAGCAGAACGCAATGGACGTTCAGGTAAGTGCCTGTTTTTAAATTTTTGGGAGATGGGTGCGGATGGCCCCCCCCCCGGCGCCGGCCACGCTTGGGGGGGTCGTCTGCGCTACCCAGCCTCCACCTCCGGGGTGTTGCTGTGGTCCCTAGGCAGTGAGAGAGCCTGGGGCCCCGCAGCCCCCCCGGTTGTATGGGGGCAATGGGAAACCTCCCCGAGGCGCTCCTGGATAGTGCTGTATAGCATGAACTAATTCCCGCAGGGCAACCGCTTCGCGGTATTGGTTTTTGACCCTGCAAAGTTTGGCATGCGAAAGCAGATGCATTTCTGCGTGAGCATGTCTCATGGTAAGCCATTTTAGCCAGATTTGCACAGCTAGACTTTTTTATTATTATTATTTAGTATTTATATAGCGCCGACATATTACGCAGCGCTGTACAATGTATATATATATCTTGTCACTAACTGTCCCTCAAAGGAGCTCACAATCTAATCCCTACCATTGCCATATGTCTATATATTATGTAGTGTAAGTACTGTAGTCTAGGGTCAATTTTAGGGGGAGCCAATTAACTTATCCGTATGTTTTTGGAATGTGGGAGGAAACCGGAGTGCCAGGAGGAAACCCACGCAGACACAGAGAGAACATACAAACTCTTTGCAGATAGTGCCCTGGCTGGGATTCGAACCAGGGACTCAGCGCTGCAAGGCGAGAGAGCTAACCACTACGCCACCGTGCTGCCCACTTGAAAGGGTTAAGCTTGGTGTAGAGCACGCATACATTTTCTTGTGATTAAGTCTATAAATTATACATCACCATCAACAATGGCCATATACCTAGGGTGCAAAATATATGAATTTAATCAAAGAACAGTGAAGCATGAACAATAAGAGAATGAGCAAAAAAATCTGCTAATAGTTGGAAAGCGCTACACCTAGGATAAGACGGCAAAGGATCCCCCAGAGTAGGGTAGGAAATAGTGTAAGACATACCGCAGATATCACAAGTAGCCAACAACCGTGCCACCCCTCACAGGTATTGCAAACTATGTTGCTTCATCAGAGGTTACAACGATCCCCGTTTATATACGTAATCCCCTTCTTGCACCTCTGACACTGTGGCTGTCCTTGTTAGGTTTTAGTGAGTCGTATCAATTGCTATGTACGGAGTGCTTGGGGGGCCCCAATGTAAAACTTGCACTAGGGCCCAGAGCTCCTTAGCTACGCCACTACCAATGATGTATGGTGCATGTTCCACCAAATGTGGTGCATGTTCCAAATATGTGGTGGTAAATAGCTCTCTCGCAAGCTCACTCATGCACAGAGCCAACTGTCTTCAGGAACACTCGGCCTCCCGAAGACCTCTGAAGCCTCAAACGAGGGAGACAGGGCTGGAACACGGAGCTCCCGGAATAGCTGCTCTTTCTACGCCACCGGGTTATTGTGTACGTCTGGTTGGCTCAGATGCCTATCTTCTTTATATTTTTTGTCTCCATGTTTCTTTGGCTTTCTGCTGCTGGTTAAGCCTTACAGAATTGTGTATTACGGCCTGATGAAGGGCATATACTTAAAAAAAGCCTGAAACGAACATGTGTCATTGCCTCTAAACTTACGCTTTTAGAGGTCACACAACCATTTATCAAGCCAAGCCAAACCACAGTATTTGTCAGTTCTTGTTATTGGTTCTGATGTGCCATTGATTGTGTGAAGACTGACCCTGTGAATTTGAAGATTTTCTCTTTAAGATTTTTCTAATGATTTTTTGTACTACAAGATTGCACTCCAGTTTTTTTTCTATACAAGTACTTTCTGTAAAGAAACAAGTAATCATGATTAACCCATACCTCACATGAGCGAAGGCCAAATTAGAAAAAAAAAAATGCTTTCTTCAGATTGAATTTAATGACACTGTAAAAGTAAAAAAGATATAGATGTGCTATAGACAGAAGTTATGGATGCATATGTTTTCTTACAAGGGCAGAGTATGTGTATGACCTACCTTGTTTCCTGTGCTGATGTGAGTGTGATGTGTGGCCTGATGTGATGGGAGTGTGGCGTGATCTGATGTGAGTGTGGTGTGATGTGAGTGTGGTGTGATGTGAGTGTGGTGTGATGAATGTAATGAGTTCTATGAAAGTGGTTACATGCCTACTACATGTTTTCAAAACATGTTATTAACTACTTGCCGACCGCGTCACGCCGATGGGCGTGGCCACGGCGGCAGCCCCAGGACCGCCTAACACAGATCGGCATAAAGTCCTGGGGCTCTGCGCACGCATCTCCTGTTTAGTGAGCGGAGCGGAGCTGCACCTTAAGTCTCCGAGTGGCATTCGCCGCTCGGGAGACTATTAGACGGCGATTTCGCCGTCTATTTACCTGTACAGCACTGCAATCTACAGCAGCGCTGTACTGGGGACAGCCGTGTGTCACGGCTGTCCCCATGTGGGACACAGGAGCGATAGGCTGAAGCCTATCACAGCCGATCGCTGTGATAGGCTGGCTGGGGGAGAGAGGGAGGGGGGAGGGAATGTAAATAAAAAAAAAACGTTTTTAATTAAAAAAAACACACATCAATGTTTATAAATAAACAATCAAACCACTGGGGGGCGATCAGACCCCAGCAACAGAGAGCTCTGTTGGTGGGGAGAAAAGGGGGGGGGGGGGAATCACGTGTGTGCGGTGTCATGGGGCCCTGCAGTTTGGCCTTAAAGCTGCAGTGGCCAATTACACAAAAAAAGGCCTGGTCTTTAGGGGGGGTTGGTTAACACTGTGGTCCTCAAGAGGTTAAGTAGTAATTCACAAAGGGGTAACACATCCCCACCGTTTAAACAGTTTAAGGGACTCTCGTCACAATATCACATATTGGGCTTGATTCACTAAACTGTGATAATTCATATCACGGCTACACAGTTTTCGCACATATTTCTGTGCACAATTGCGATTTTCGCATGAAAACGGACGCATCGTTGCGTGAAAATTCTTGATCGCGCGCAAACGCAAAAACGCGCATGAAAACGGCCATGATATGAGCTATCATTGTTTAGTGACTCAAGCCCATTGAACAATTAAAACTTTTCCAAAACACGGTTATAGTTTATTATGAAGCAAATTAATACAAAGCTCCCAACTGTCCCTCTTTTGGAGGGACAGTCCCTCTTTGGGAACCAAATCCCTCTGTCCCTCTTTCTCCCTGATTTGTTCCTCTTTCAGGACTGATGTAAAGATTTATTCAAATATATGTATTTTTCTACTGAAAAATGTGTGTGACTCAAAATGTTGTTCCCATCCTTTACATGTACTGTATATATTTCATATTTTCAAATGTTAATATGAATAAAAATGAACCAGGATAGAAAGGATCAGTGTGGTTTTAATGATAAAAATCTATATGAAATCTGTATAGAATGCATGACTAGGGGTGTGTCAGGGGCGTGATTAGGGGTGTGCCAGGGGCATGGCTTAAGTGTCCCTCTTTCTGATCTCAAAAAGTTGGGAGGAACACACCTTATATTATCTGTCTATGACATGTTTTTTTTTTCTTTTAATTGTTAAAATGTGGCCAGTAATCTATTGATCTTAATGTGCATGTCTGATATGTTGTATATGTGCCACAAGAAAAAGATTTAAAAACAAACAAAAAGTTGGGAGGTATGTGAATAGTCAGGAGTGTTACAGTATGTTTTGGTTTTGTAATCCGTGCTGCTCTTACTTATCCCTCTGGTTATGATTTTCAGTGTTGCTTCCTACTGTAGGTTGAGCTAACGCCTGTTGTGTTCTTCATTGCATTTCTGCATGTTCTGATACTTATTCCAGCGACATAAAGCAACCATTGTAACCGTGGAATAAACTTTCAATAGGGAAGTGAAATCTGTGAAGTATCATCACAGTCAGCACAGAATACCAGTCATGAGTTTGTCTCTCTTGCTGCTCCTGCTCTCCCTGCTACATAGTGAGTATCCGGATAGAAGTCTATTAGCTGTACTAAACTGTGAATACTATTACGTTAATCACCCTTCTGTCTCTGTTCATTTAGCTGGCTATCCGAAGTTTGTCTATAGCGGACCTCGGAATGGATTTCCACATTTTCTTGCACAGGTCCATCCTACCTAATAATCTACAAGTGTCCCTGCGTCCCATGTCTGTGTGTCAGTGCTTTTGCGCATGTCCAGCACTGACACAGCCATTGGGACAGGATGCAGGTGCCATTGGGCGGGCCAGCCGAGCGTGTGTGCGCGTGGCAGGCGTGCGTCCGGTGACCAGGTGCGTGCGTGTGCACGGCGGCCGAGTGCACGCCCGGCGTTTTTAAACGGGCTTAGGTCACTAGTATGTAAATAAATGTAACAAATAAAAAAAAACAATATCCTGAACATCATAACAAGTCACCAGTGCCCCGAGGATTCAGTCCTAATCAGCTATAGCTGAATTCATTTTTCACATGGTTTCATTTGGTTCATGGGAAATTTTTACAGATTTGATAATGTTAGAAAGTGATCAGCTAAAGATTGTATTTGGGTATGACCACTTTAATCTCTACCGAATCACTTTAATCTCTACTTTTCATTTTCAGGCATTCAGTCTACATTTCAGGACTGCAGACCTATGAAGCATTTGTCTGGTATGGTTTCAGGTGACGTCCTACTACAAGTCGATGAGGTCCAAATTAAGGACATTTCTTGGATTGTTAATAGAAAACACATTGCCACCACTAAGCCAGGGCAGCCTGTGGATATCAAAGCCCTACAGTTTAAAAACAGACTCTTTAATGGGACAAATGGTTCATTGCGTGTTACAAATTTGACTAATGCCGACCAAGGGGAGTTTGCAGCTAATATATTTCTCATGGAGGATGGAAAAGAATGCACCCTGCTCTACAACCTCACAGTGTACAGTAAGTCAATGTGTTACGTATGAAATTATCTTTTAAATATTTAAGGAGAGCTACTAATTTTGCATCAGCTGTAGGAAAGCAATATGCACAGTGATGCCAAATTCTTAAAGGACTACTCCAGCAAAAAAAAGTCAGCAGTTAAAATCTGACAGGTTTTAGGCTAGTCCATCTCCTCATGGATGATTGAGTAACCAAGCAGCTCAGGGTGACCCAAACTACTAGGAATGTATAGGGGGATAAAAAGGAACCAAAAAGCCCTCCTACTAAAAAAGCATAGTTTGGTGTAATTGCCTTCTTAAAACAGAAAAAATCTATTAACCCTTCACACTCTCGCATGCAACTGTTCAAACAAATGCATTCACAGATTTACTCATCCAGGCACAACTGTTATCCCTACAGCTAAGTTAAAAGCCGGGGTCTTAGTTCACAGAAGAATGCATTCTTATGCTTAGTCACCTATACTGCGCAGAAGTACCCAGGTAAACATAGGTGTCCTAACTCTAGCCCTGTAGGGATAACAGTTGTGCCTGGATGAGTAAATCTGTGAATGCATTTGTTTGAACAGTTGCATGCGAGAGTGCGAAGGGTTAATAGATTTTTGCTGTTTTCTAGCCACACCCTCTTCAGCACCTCCCTTTCCTTAACTTATTTAATGTCCTAACTAGATGTGATATGCCTGGATATATGTATTTTGTTCTTGTTACTGACCCCTGTGGCTAGGGTCTAATTTAGTGCATTCCCTCCTTCCCCTGTATGTGTTTGTCAGCATGCACACAGCTTATGCTGGTGTATGTGCATGGTGCACATGGATACATTACGTTAGCTCCCTTGTGCGATTGGTAAGATGCACTATCTGTCCCAGGAGAGGACGTCAGGATGTGTGCTCCTAATCCATTGATAGGTTTGATGCAATGAATGTGTTTGCATGTCTGCACTATGCATGTTACAGGGCTAGAGTTAGGACACCTATGTTTACCTGGGTACTTCTGCGCAGTATAGGTGACTAAGCATAAGAATGCATTCTTCTGTGAACTAAGACCCCGGCTTTTAACTTAGCTGTAGGGATAACAGTTGTGCCTGGATGAGTAAATCTGTGAATGCATTTGTTTGAACAGTTGCATGCGAGAGTGCGAAGGGTTAATAGATTTTTGCTGTTTTCTAGCCACACCCCCTTCAGCACCTCCCTTTCCTTAACTTATTTAATGTCCTAACTAGATGTGATGTGCCTGGATATATGTATTTTGTTCTTCTTAAAACAGAAGGAAATTTGCAATAATTCAGTTATAAATGAATATTTGTGGTTACCCACAATGCACACCTATGAAATATGCAAATTATCCCTTTTCGCCGTTAAGCCAAGCAAGCATCCAGAACCGCTGGTTTATAGCAAGCCTATAGCTTTAAGTTTTACACAGCCATATCAAACCCACATGTAGACAGCCTGTTTCGGACTTTTGGTCCTCATCAGTACATGGCAGGGATTGATAAGGCTGTATGAAATAGGGCTTGGTCGAGTACAACAGAGTAACCAAGCAGCTCAGGGTGACCCAAACTACTAGGAATGTATAGGGGGATAAAAGGAACCAAGCCCTATTTCATATAGCCTTATCAATCCCTGGAGGGGGAGTACACATGGGGGACCCAGGTGAGGGAGGGGGGGTCCTGCTGAGCTTAAGCTGGAGGGGGAGCGCACATGGGGGACCCAGGTGAGGGAGGGGGTGTCCTGCTGAGCTTAAGCTGCAGGGGGAGCGCACATGGGGGACCCAGGTGAGGGAGGGGGGGTTCTGCTGAGCTTAAGGTGGAGGGGGAGCGCACATGGGGGTCCCAGGTGAGGGGGGGGGTTCTGCTGAGCTTAGGCTGGAGGGGGAGTGCAAATGGGGGACCCAGGTCAGGGAGGGGGGGGTCCTGCTGAGCTTAAGCTGGAGGGGGAGCGCACATGGGGGACCCAGGTCAGGGAGGGGGGATACGACCCCCCTCCCTGCTGCTGTGCCCAATACCCCCTTCCTGCCCACTACCCCCTTATCAGTGGCGTTCCTACAATAGGGCGCAGGGGGGCGGGTGACAGCCAGCCAGGGGGGTGTCGCCACGACCCCCCATTGTTGCAGCCGCAGACAGTGCAGGAGGGGAAGAGCAGCGCTGGAAGGAGGGGTGACAGGGATAGCGGCGGGGAGGGGGGAAAGATCCCCCCCCTCTCTCACCTGGGTCCCCCTCCTTCCGCCTCTCTTCCCCTCCAAATGACAGCGGGGCAGCGGGCAACTTAGAGTAAGGGCGGGCGGGCAGAGACTACTCACTTTACTTCTGCGTTCCAGCAGCTGGAACGCTGGGTCGCCGTCACGTGCCTCTTCTGCGCCTCCAATGCTGTGACACGCATTGGAGGCGCAGAGGCACGTGACGGCGACGGAGCGCTCCAGCTGCTGGAACGCAGACGTAAAGTGAGTAGTCTCTGCCTGCCCGCCCTTACTCTAAGTTGCCCGCTGCCCCTGCTGTCATTTGGAGGGGATGAGAGGCGGAAGGAGGGGACCCAGGTGAGGGAGGGGGGATCCTTCCCCCCTCCCCGCCGCTGCCCCCATTGCCCCTCCTTCTAGCGCTGCTTCCCCCCTCCTGGAGCAGCTATACTGGGGGCAACTAAACTAGCTATACTGGGGGCATATATACGAGCTATACTGGGGGCATCTATCCTAGCTATACTGGGGGCATCTATACTAGCTATACTGGGGGCAACTATACTAGCTATACTGGGGGCAACTATACTAGCTATACTGGGGGCAACTATACTAGCTATACTGGGGGCAGTTATACTAGCTATACTGGGGGCAGCTATACTAGCTATACTGGGGCTACTATACTAGCTATACTGGGGGCAACTATACTGGGGCAGCTCTGGGGGCAACTATACTATCTATACTGGGGGCAGCTATACTGGGGGCAACTATACTAGCTAAACTGGTGACAACTATACTGGGGGCAACTATACTAGCTATACTGGGGCAACTATACTGGGGGCAACTATACTAGCTATACTGGGGGCAACTAAACTAGCTATACTGGGGGCAACTAAACTAGCTATACTGGGGGCAACTAAACTAGCTATACTGGGGGCAACTATACTATCTATACTGGGGGCAACTATACTAGCTATACTGGGGGCAACTATACTGGGGGCAACTATACTAGCTTCACTGGGGCAACTGTACTAGCTATACTGGGGGCAACTATACTAGCTATACTGGGGGCAACTATACTGGGGGCAACTATACTAGCTTCACTGGGGCAGCTATACTGGGGCAACTGTACTAGCTATACTGGGGGCAACTATACTAGCTATACTGGGGGCAACTATGCTAGCTAATACTTTAAATTACAGTTAGCTCCGCCCTCATCCGGTCATGACCACGCCCAATGTTTTGCCGGTTGTGGCCACGCCCATTTTAAAGGGGGGCTTGTCTTTTAATACCCAGCACTGGGTGCCAAATGCCCTAGGTACGCCACTGCCCCTTATGCGGCGTATGCTACGCCGTGGGTCGGCTAGTATATTATAATATGGTAGAGACATGACCCTGGTAGGGTCTAAACTGTTTGTTTGTCTAAAAAACATTTAAGAAGCCCAATAGTGATACAATCTTTTTTGTCCAGTCTTACCAAATCTATTGTAACGGTTGGTTACTGCAACTCAGACGTCTGATTATTAGGTGCTCTGCAGTATCACCAATAATGCGAGTATAGCTGATAAAGATACTGAGAGAGTTGTGTATTGGTGCAACTGTAACTTTATTATTATTGAGAGGCCTTACCAGAGGAGCTGGTAAGGTCCTAACAGTATACTGAATGTATAAAATAGCAAAGACCTTTCCAGAGGACTGGAATAGGTACAAACAGAAAGAGTAGAAATATACAGACTAGTCCTTCACCAGAGGAGCTGGCAAGGTACTAGTGGAGTGAGTGACTGTATAGACTTGATTAGACCTTTCCAGTGGAGCTGGAAAGGTGCTATCAGTCACTAATAAAGCAATAAGAGACTACCTCACCTGAGAAGCTGGCGAGCCAATAGTGCCTCACCAGTGGCGAGGGCCCACTGGTGAGTAGAAGGTCAGAAAAGCCAAGTTCAGCAACAGAGATGTAGTATCAGTACAGAATCGTAAGGCAGAAGGATAACGAGTAGACAGGCAAAGGTTCAGCAACTAGTCAGATAGGCAGAAGTACATAAACGCTAAGCAGAAAGCAAGGTCAGAGATATAGCCAGAATCATACACAGGTAATCAAATATAATTAACAATAATCCTAGTCTTGGTGTGAAGTCCTTGGTTTCAACACCTGGCACTAGTGTAAGGTCTGAGCGCTTACACAAAGTATTCACGACAGCAGACAGGGAATGAAGACTGGAGGCGTATGAAGCGGAGGTACGCTTCCAGCCACTCCCACCACGGAATCCGCCAATCCAAGCGGCGAGAGTCACCAGTGACGTCAGCCGACCGGCAGGTCAGCTGATGCGCCTTCTGCCCACATAAAGGTCCTGTCTCCGCGCGCGCCCACGCGAGACAGACACCCTATGAGCTGGAGACAACACCGTTCCCGGCGTGCTAGACACCAAGGGAACGGATAACACTTGAGAGCCAGGGAGAGAGGCGGCTGCAGACACCCCCTGCGAGTCAGCAGCCGCCATATCCATGCTTGTTACATCTATGTAGTAGTAGATGAGTAAACTGAGTGAATAGAATTTGAATGGATATTTTAGGTAGTCCCTCATATTACACAGAAACTGTAAGATTTGACAAAAAGATTGAATCATTCGTGGACACCATTAAACCAGGAACAAACTGTGCAGTTTAATAGATTAGACATTTACTTTTCTTTTTTTTTTTAAATAGAATCTAATAAGATCTATTAAAAAAATTTCAGCAGGTGAACACTAATTGGGAAAGGCTGTGAGATGAAGTGGGATAAAACATGAGGGATCCCGTCTGTCACGAGCAGCGTGAGAGTGAGGCTCTACTGCAATGTACTGCAACAAGGAGAGTTGCAGTAGGGAGAAGATCACACAGAGTAATTATGGGTAGTACTGTGCAAGCGCAAAAATTGTTCTGGCCATGGGAGTGCGATGGGGGCGTACGTGTGGCTGAGCTGCGCATGTGCGATAGACAGCGACTGAGCTAATGTACTGGGGCGGCCAGCGGATGATCCGAGCAGCCAGGAAGGCGGCAAGGGAGCTCACAGTCTGAAAGTGGCTGGAGGAAGCACAAGGTAAGTATGAATGCTTTACTTTAAGCCATCTCTGGTTTCCTTTATAGTCAGAGGTAATGGGCAAATTCATTATTTTTGGCGTTGTGCGGTGCACATGCAGATTTTCAGATGCTGTGCTTCCTGTGACTGGAGGGTGATACTTTTTGAAGGCAGGTTGTCACCAATTTCCTTGTCAACGCAGTCTACTGCATATGTTAAAGTATCTACAATGGTGCAGTGTAATTGCAATTTACCGTGCGCAGATCACATTGCACCAAGTGTAAAAGGAGTTGTCTCGAACCTCCGATTTTAGGTTTGCGAACCTCAAACATGAACTTCCGCAAAAGTTTGCGAACCGGCGAACTTCACGAACCGCCAACTTCAATAGGCAGGCGAACTTTCAAAACTACAAACACTAATTGTGGCCACAAAAGTGATAAAAGATGTTTCAAGGGGTCTAACACCTGCAGGGGCATGGCGGAGCGGAATACACGCCAAAAGTCCTGGGGAAAAATCCAGATTTGATGCACAGCAGGGTTTAAAAGCAAAAAATAACATTGCATTGCTAAATTGGAGGCCTAAAGTGCTTGAAAACATCTTGCATGTGTAGACATGGATCAGGTAGTGTAAGTAGTGTACTGCTTCACACTGACAGACCAAACTCACTGTGTAATGCACCGCAAACAGCTGTTTGTGTAGTGGCGGAAGTGCTGGACTGGTGCGCACCATGTCGAGAGTGCAGGCGTTGGCGGTTTTCAAACCCATATGGTCGGGCAGAGGTAGCTCAATGACAGAACAACAGTGACAGAGTCCAGCTGATCGTATTTGGTCTGTCCACAATGAAGCAACAACCTTATTATCTTGGGTCAGGTGTGCGCCCCAACACACTCATATAGGTCATTACTTCATTGTGATACTCAAGCCCCTTCACCACGGCAAGGTAACGATCACAAAGGGGAATTGACACATGTACATGCCTTTTGTTTTGTTGTTGCAGCCGCAGTGCAGCCAGAAAAATTAGGCAGGCATGTACACGCACCAGAAAAAAATATTTTTGTTTTTGTTAGCGGCCGCTGCTAGCAGCGCCCTAAACATTCAGGAATCCACCTGGAGTCCTGGACTCTGTTGGTGGTGGCGGAGAAGGCAGTCAAGCAGCCTGCAGGCAGAGATGCTGTGTGGGGTCTGATTTAGTCTTGGGGCAGGCAGTCACTCAGCGTGCAGGCAGAGATGCTGTGTGTGGGGACTGACTTAGTCTTCGGGCAGGCAGTAGCCCTCCGGGATCCATGCCTCATGCATTTTGATAAAGGTGAGGTACTGAACACTTTTGTGACCTAGACAACTTCTCTTCTCACTGACAATGCCTCCAGCTGCGCTGAAGGTCCTTTCTGACAGGACGCTTGAGGCAGGGCAAGCCAGAAATTGGATGGCAAATTGTGACAGCTCTGGCCACAGGTCAAGCCTGCACACCCAGTAGTCCAGGGGTTCATCACTGCTCCGATTGTCTACATCCACACTTTAGGCCAGGTAGTCGGCTACCTGTCGGTCGAGCTGTTGGTGGAGGGTGGATCCGGAATGGCTAAAGTGAGGCGTTGGACTAAAGAATGTCCGCATGTCCGACATCACCATGAGATTGCTAGAGCATCCTGTCCTTGCCTGCGTGGACATGGGAGGAAGAGGAAGATTACTGGCAGTGGCACCTTTATTCTGTTGTGCTGTGACATCACCCTTAAACGCACTGTAAAGCATAGTTGCCAAATGGTATTCCAAGCGCTGAATCCTTTCAGCCTTGTGGGTATTTGGTAACATTTCTGCCACTTTGTGCTTATACCGAGGGTCTAGTAGTGTTGCCACCCAGTACAGATCATTCCCCTTGAGTTTTTTTATACGGGGGTCCCTCAACAGGCTGGACAGCATGAAAGACGTCATCTGCACAAAGTCAGATGCCGCCGTACTAGCCATCTCGTCTTGCTCTTCCTCAGTGATGTCAGGTAAGTTCTCCTCCTCCCCCCAGCCACGAACAATACCACTGGTAAGGTGAGCAGCACAAGCCCCCTGGGACGCCTGCTGCGGTTGTTCTTCCGCTTCCTCCTCAAAAAAAAACCTTCCTCATCTGACTCCTCTTCCCCAGACGACTCCTCCTCCCCCCTCTGTGATGCCGCAGGTGTTGATGATGCCGCAGGTAATGTTTCCAAAAATTCTTCATCCTCCTGTTCCTGGTCATGCTCCTCTACAGCTTGATCCGCCACTCTACGCACGGCACGCTCCAGGAAGAAAGCATATGGGATCAATTTGCTGATGGCGCCTTCACCGTTTGTCACCTCCTCAAACGGACGCATGAGTCTGCAGGCATTACGCATAAGTGTCCAGTACTTCGGCCATAACATCCCCAGCTCCCCAGAGCATGTCCTTTCACTGTAGTTGTACAGATACTGTTTGACGGCTTTCTCCTGTTGTAGAAGGCGGTCTAACATGAGGAGCGTTGAATTCCAGTGAGTCGGGCTATTGCAAATCAAGCGCCTCACCGACAAGTTGTTTCTCCGCTGAATATCGGCCAAGTGCGTCATGGCCGTGTAGGACCGCCTGAAATGCCCACACACCTTCCTGGACTGCTTCAGGACCTCCTGTAAGCCTGGGTACTTAGACACAAATCTTTTGATTATAAGATTGAGCACATGTGCCATGCAGGGTACATGTGTCAACTTTCCCAAACTCAAAGCCGAAATGAGATTGCTGCCGTTGTCACACACCACGTTGCCAATCTCCAGTTGGTGTGGGGTCAGCCACTGATCCACCTGTTTGTTCAGAGTAGCCAGGAGAGCTGCTCCAGTGTGACTCTCGGCTTTGAGGCAAGACATGTCCAAGATGGCGTGACACCGTCGTACCTGCCATGCAGCATAGGCCCTGGGAGTTGGGGGTGTGTAGTTGGAGAGGAGATCGCAGCACCAGTAGAGTAGCACTGCCACTCAGACGAGGAGGACGACAGTGAAGAGAATGTAGTAGGAGGAGAAGGAGAGTAGGTGGCAGCAGGCCTGCCTGCAAGCCGTGAAGGTGTCACAACTAGGTCCGCTGCGCAGACACATACTCCCTGCTTCCCAGTGGTCACCAGGTTGACTCAATGTGCCGTATAAGTAATGTACCTGCCCTGACCGTGCTTGGCAGACCAGGCATCCGTGGTCAGATGGACCCTTGACTCAACGCTGTGTGCCAGAGATGGCACCAATTGCCTTTCTACATCACGGTACAGTTTGGGTATCGCCTTTGAGAAAAGTAAATGCGGCCTGGAATCTTCCACTGCAGTGTCCCAATCGCCACAAATTTTCGGAATGCCTCAGAGTCCACCAGCCGGTATGGTAGCAGCTGGCGAGATAACAGTTCCTCCAAGCCAGCTGTCAGACACCGGGCAAGGGGGTGACTGGCAGACATTGGCTTTTTCCGCTCAAAGATTTCCTTAATGGACACCTGGCTGCTGCTGCGGGCAAAGGAGCAGGAACCGCTCAAGGTGAGAGGCGGAGTGGAGGAGGGTGGCTGTGAAGGTGCAAGGGAGAAAGTGGCTGAAGATGCTGCACCTAAAGTAGGAAGAGGAGGCAGAGGGTGGCTTTGTGATTGTTTGCTGCTTTTCCTCAGGTGGTCTTCCCATTGCCGATTGTGCTTTTTCACCATGTGCCTTCGTAAGGTAGTGGTCCCTACGTGGGTCTTGGTCTTTCCACGACTCAATTTTTGGTGGCAGAGAGTACAGATGGCATTGCTCTCATCTGAGGCAGACACACTAAAAAATGTCCACACCGCTGAGCCCTGGGATGATGGCACTTTGGTGGTGGCGTCAGCAGCTGACGTTGAAGGGCATGTTGGCTGACTGTCCATAGGTGGCGATATATATGCTGCCGGACACTGCCACCAGCTGTTTCTGACAACAAGCTCCCCTGCTTCTTTCAGCAACTCATCTCCTCCTACTCCTCTCTGACTCCCCCTCTGAACTGTCCCCCTGTTTATCTCCTATTGGGAACCCACGTGACACCCATGCCAGTATCATCATCATAATCATCCTCCACAACTTCACTTGTATCAGACACCTCCAAAACTGCACCAACAGCATGTACTTCATCCTCCTCCTCACACCCTACGTCCATAGTGACGCCTAACAGACATATGAGGTGGTGTAACTTGCTTAGCGCCTTCATCTTGTTGTAACAATAATGGCTGGGAATCCGTTAATTCCCCACCAAATAACTCCTGCAAAGTGTCAAATGCAGCGGATGTGGTGCTTGTAGTAGCGCTAGTGGCTGCGGAAGATGAGGTTTTCGGTGTTAAATAGTCAACTACATCCTGACAATCTTTTTGATGGAGTTGATGGCACGTGCCTTCTGAGCACTGTACTTTGGTCCAGGGACGCACGAAATCACATCAGCAAGACCTCGAACAGACCTGCCGGGTGGCCTGCCTCTGGCTCTGCCTGTTTTGTTTATCTATATTGTTTTTGTTCACAGACAGGTGCAGTAAAAGGTATGCAGTGACTGCTGGTAGGACAATGTGCAGTCACACAGGTGCAGTAAAAGGTATGCAGTGACTGCTGGTAGAACAATGTGCAGTCACAAAGGTTCAGTAAAAGGTATGCAGTGACTGCTGGTATATAATACAATATGCGGTCACAGGTGCAATTACAGGTATGCACGAACTGGTATTACACAATACAATGTGCAGCTGTAACACACACAGGTCCAGTGAAAATGACTACACTGACTGGGGGTATATAATACAATGTGCGGTCACAGGTGCAGTTACAGGTATGCACGGACTGGTATTACACAATACAATGTGCAGCTGTCACACACAAAGGTCCAGTGAAAATGAATGCACTGACTGCTGGTATATAATACAATGTGCGGTCACAGGTGTAGTTACAGGTATGCACGGACTGGTATTACACAATATGCACAGGTCCAGTGCCAGTGAAAGGTATACACTGAATGTGCTGGGCCTGGCACAGTATAGCAATTAGCAAGGGCCAGCTGCGACACACAGGGCTGTATAATGCAATGTCAGTGGCACACACACACAAAAAAACACTTTACAAGAACATTAGCTCTGAACAGAGCTCTTTTTGTGGTGCTTTTCAACAACAAATATCAGCTAGGAGCAAGCTACAAGAGCCTAACTAAGCTTTCCCTATCTCTGCAGCAGGTTCCTCTCCCTTCTCTCACTACAGCAGCAGACAGAGTGAGATCATGGCCGACGCTGCTGCCTTATATAAGGAGGGGGGGGGGCTCCAGAACACTGAACATATTATCACTTTGGTCCGATAAGTGAAGTTTGTCAAATATGCAGTTTATTTTAAATACAACTAAAGCAATGAATCTAAAGAAACCTGTAATTTGTGGGTAAATCACATACCAGTAACTGTTTTTGTCTTTGCAGGTAAACTAACAGCTAGTGACATACAGATTGATCACAACATTACATGGAATGAAACTTGTTCGGTGACATTAACTTGTACCGTACGGAAAACAGATTCTCTGGTCAGTTGGAGAAATTCTGTGAATGGTTATGTAACAAAGTCAACACTACAGATTATGTATCCAGACGTAAACTCCAGCTGGACATGCACTGCCTGGAACCCAGCTACCAATGTCTCAAAATCAGTGACACCAATGACCTTCTGCCTCAGTAGTAAGACCGGTAAGCTAATGCCCGATTTCAGAAAAACATTGTCCTCCCTAGCTTTTCCTTCTGTCACCCTTGTTTTTCTCATCATTGAACCTCCCTAGGGCTCATAAATAACTAAATGTGGACAAATGGAAAGACTATGCTTAAAGAGACTTACTAAATTTTCAGCCTTACTTCGTTTATCCTATAAATTCCTATACATGTTCTAGTGTGATCTGAATTGCTGCAGCCTTTTCTAGTTGCACTGTCTCTGTAATAAATCTAATATTTTTTTCTTTGTCAAGCTTTGTCGACCCAGGGAGGAATCTGCTGCCTCTGTTGTGATGGAGACAAGTTATACACGCCCCCTCCAGGCTCTGTGTGCTTGCTTTGTTTATTCCTCACAGACAGCCTCCCTGCTCTCATTTTCAGCTTGTCTGTGATGCAGTTTGTGAGGCTGAGGGGGGAGGGAGCTGCCTGTGATATGCTGAGAAACTGTGACTAATCCCAGACTGGAGTGCAGAAACTTGTAGTATACTGTAACATGATAGATATAGATATATAAATATATATCTATATACACACACACATACACACATATTATTGTATGTGTATGTGTATAAATGTATATATCTATATATTTACACATACATCACTTCCTGGTTAGAGGCAATGTTTTTTGTTTGTAAACACTGCCTAACACTGGCGATTAAAAGGTAGGATCACGGCGGTTATCGGGAGAAACAGCAAATAGGTACCCAGGAGATCACAATGACTCAATTGGTATGTTTTTTATTTTACAAATTGGACAGTACAGATCCTCTTTAAACACAAAGGTTTATTTGTAGGCCCACACAATACAATGCTTAAGCCAGGCACAAACTTGCAGAGGCTGTTGGATGTGCAGGGATGACTGCACCGCCCTTCAGTGTTCTAGCCACTGAGTGTGATGATTTCAATTCAATAACAAACATCTATTCATTGAAATGGAGGAGGCAGGGGGACCAGCATGAAACAATGGGGCATATTCAGTAAATGCCAGTAAAATTTCTGCACGCGCACATCAAATGTACCATATTTACACAACTGATGATGTACCTCTTGTACACACGGCACAATTTATGTTGCCTGGGTAATGCACACTGCTAGTGTAATGTGTGTTATTGTCAATAACTGTGTAGCTAATGCAAATTGATCTACAGTATGTACACAGTGAATGCTATGCAAGTTGTGTAAAACCCAGTAAAATTGCCATACACTATGTGCATAGGATAATTTTACTGATATTTAGTGTCCATGCCCCTGTGTCTGATATAACTTGGAAAATAACAGTAATCCGCATAGGAAATGTAACCTGCCTAATTACATTCCTCCAAACAGAATCACACTGGAAAATTGAAAGATGCCCTAACAGTTGCTATCTGGATCTGAAAGGTACATTTGAATTTGATGTGGTTGGTTTGGTCACCAGAGGCACATTTCAGCTACATGGTTTGGCATAATTTAGAGTTTTGCTGTGCAACGCTAGATATCAGAATTTCTAATGTTTATCCTTCCATCATTCAGCTAATCCTACACCCCAATGAACTCTCCCTCCTGTCACACAACCATAACTTCCCCTATTGAAAAAAACCTTCCTGTCACATAACCATAATCTCCCCCTTAATCAAAACCCCCTCCTGTCACATGAATATGACCCCTTGCCTTAATGAAAAAAAACCCTTCCTGACGCCCAACCAAAACATCCTTCCTAACAAAAAAAATCTACTCCTGTCACACAATCATAATAACCTCGTTTCTTGGCAAAAAACCCTTCCTGTCACATTACCATAACCTCCCCATTACCAAAAACCCCTTCCTGTCTCAGGAAACATAACCTTTCACCTTAACGGAAAAAAAACCTTCCTGTCCTCTAAACATAACCTAATCCACCTCATGTAAACCTCCCCCTTGGTGCCTTACCTTGCCCTGTTCCAGAACACCTTCATGATGCCTAACCTCTCTTTTTCAATTAAACTTCCTTCCAGATGCCTAACCTTACCTCCCCTCTTCCAGTAAACCCCCTTCCTGAAGACTAATTTAAGGAGGCACTGTAGTCACATATAGTATAAAATGTAGTTTATTATTCAGGATACCAGCTTTTATGCTAATTATCCCAGTTTTATATATCTACATACAGTATTGCTGTATATTGGTATGCAACCCCGGCCTCCCAGTGATGCTTAGCCTAATCTGTTTAGCTATGCAGGATTGCATCGCTGACACCTACTCGACCTCTCCTCCGTTATGCTGGGTACACACAATGCAATTTCCCACTCGACAAACAGGAAGCGGGCGATTATTTCCCACTTGTCCAATTGGCTCCTGATTGATAAAGTGATCGATTTTGTGCACTTGTAATTGGAGAATCGATCGCTCTATCACTGGGGTGCACATTGGACATGTACACACAATGCAACTTCCCCTCCGATCCCCCGTTGATCGGGCGGGAAATTGCATAGTGTATAGCCAGCATTACTTCTGAATTTACCACCATTGTTGCCATTTTCTTATCTTGTGAGTTACAGCAGATCTCTGACTGAGGATAAACTGCACACAGACACCATGCTTTGGTTTCTTTCAGGAACACACTGTTCTCTTTGCTTTGCTTTTTTTTCTCTGCTCTCTAACTTCATTTAACATCTCCTGGTTCACAAAGAGGCAACATTGTCACATGACTCTAGATTACAGCGGGGTATATAAGGGCATATGAATCATCACATATCTTAAAAAGACACTAATGAAAAAAAAAAAAACCTTCTTAGTTATACTTACCTCAGGAGGGGGAAACCTCTGGATCCTAATGAGGCTTCCCCAATCTCCTCTCTTCCTCCCAGGGCTGGTCCGAGGCAGAGGCGAGAGAAGCTCCAGCCTCAGGGCACAGGACTCACTCAGCTATCATTCCCCTATTATGGTTGAAGCAGAGAGAAATAGGAAAAGGGGATACATGGCAGTAACTGCAAGCCAGATAACTAGAGATTAAGGGTTGTGTGTGTGTGTGTGGGGAGGGGGGGGAGGGCAGGAGGCACCTCTTATTCTAATAGCAATCAGTGTGTGACAGCTGGGGTGGGAGGGATGGAGGGGCGCACTTTGGTGTCTCAGCCTTGGGTGCTGGAGGACCTTGTCCCAGTTTCTGCTTCCTCCATTCCAGCGCTGGCTTCTCTGAAACAACAGCCGACAAGCCTGTCAGCTGTGGCGTAGACTCAGTAGCACCTGCAATACCTCGGCTCCAGCGCAAGAGCAGTAGCAACTTTCTGTTCGTATTCAGGCGGAAATAGCCGATCCCGATCGGGTTCTACTCTACTGTGCAGGCACGAGTCACCTGTTCCTGCACAGTAGAGTGGACCTGATCAGGCTTGGCTATTTCAGCCTGATCTCGAATGGAAAGTCGCTACTGCGCTTGATCATGGTAGGTAAATATTTCGGAACAGGTAAAAATGGCGCACAGCACCGACGTGTAAAAAATAGCGCCACACTTAATTGTTATATAAAACGATATTTAACATTTTAATCCTGTTCAGTATTGATCAAACCCTGCCTACATATACCCCCTGACTACATATACTGGGCACATATACCCCTGACTACATATACTGGTGACATATACCTCTGGCTACATATACTGGGCACATATATCTCTGGCTACATATACCGCTTGCTACATATACTGGGCATATATACCTATGGCTACATATCCTGGGCACATATACCCCTGCCTACATATACTGGGCACATATACCCCTGACTACATATACTGGGACATATACACCTGCCTACATATACTGGGCACATATACCCCTAACTACATATACTGGGGACATATACCTCTGGCTACATATACTGGGCACATATATCCCTGGCTACATATACTGGGGACATATACCCCCTGACTACATATATTGGGGACATATACCCCCTGACTACATATACTGGACATATATACCTCTGGCTACATATACTCGGCACATATACACCTGCCTAGATATACTGGGACATATACACCTGCCTACATATACTGGGACATATACCCCTGCCTACATATACTGGGCACATATACCCCTGCCTACATATACTGGGCACATAAACCCCTGCCTACATATACTGGGCACATATACCCCTGCCTACATATACTGGGCACATACACCCCTGACTACATATACTGGGGACATATACCTCTGGCTACATATACTGGGCACATATATCCCTGGCTACATATACTGGGGACATGAACCTCTGGCTACATATACTGGGCACATATATCCCTGGCTACATATATTGGGGACAACTGGCTGTTTGTCATTATGTGCATTTACTGGTGAAAAGCTGTCTTTTATGTGCATTTACTGGTTAAAAGCTGTCTCTTATGTGCATTTACTGGTGAAAAGCGGTCTCTTATGTGCATTTACCGGTGAAAAGCGGTCTCTTATGTGCATTTACCGGTGAAAAGCGGTCTCTTATGTGCATTTACCGGTGAAAAGCGGTCTCTTATTATGTGCATTTACTGGTGAAAAGCTGTCTCTTATGTGCATTTACTGGGGAAATGCTGTCTCTCATTACGTGCATTTACTGGTGAAAGGCTGTCGCTCATTACCTGCATTTACTGGTGAAACGCTGTCTCTCATTACATGCATTTACTGGGGAAACGCTGTCTGTCATGTGCATTTACTTCATATTTTTTTATGTAACTACATTAGCTGATATAACTACATTACAGTTAGCCCCACCCACGGGCAGGGTATATGAGGGATATATTAAAAAATATAAGGGCATCAATATTAAAAAAAAAAAAAATCTTCAAAAAAACTTTATGGTAGGCGTGACTTGGGGGTGTGGTTAGGGGTTGTGTTGGGGGTGTGGCCTGTGTCCCGATTTCTAATTTTAAAATGTTGGGAGGTATGCATGCAGATACATTCAAGTCCAACACCAATTACCCCGATTTGAATAAAGTGCAAGTACCCCATATCCATCTGGTGACATCATCATCACACACAAACTTGTAGTATGTCTGCTGGCACTGGCACCCAGGGGAAGGCCATCAAGGCCAAGAAGAGAGGGAACATTGCTGGCACCGTCACCGCCAGAAGTTCTGCCGCATCAGTGTCCATTCCGCCGGTAGCCACTGGCCGTGGATGCACTGGGCGGCCAGCTGATAGGGGGAGTCACACTGCAGATGCGCAGCATTTTGCGCAGCCATTTTTCAGCAGGGTCGGCACCGCAAATTGGAGGATAAAGACGCCGAGCCTGTGATGCAGCTGATGGAGCAGGCCACCACCACCTCTACAACACACACCTCCACCCCCACCACCATTCCTGTTCGCAGGAGCAGCAGCTGCCCAGCAGTGCATGGGAACTCGTCGGTCATCATGTCGACCCCAGCGGGCAGCCTAAGCTCAGTCAGTGCGTTCTGTAGTCCAGAGTCAGAGAGCGCAATGAGGGCTACCACTGACATTCTGGCCACAATGAGAGTTTGCGGAGGAGTCACAGATGTTGACGGTTATTGTTGGGGGCGGATTCCTTGCCTGTGGTGTCCGCAGAAGAGGAGTTTGGGGGGGGGGGGGTCATCAACATCCCAGAAATTGTTTGAGGAGGGGGAGTATGATGATGATAATAATGATGACGACTTGCAGGACCGTGACTACTAACCACAGGAGGGGGATGTTGGCTCTGAGTCTGAGGAGAGGGATACATCCATGGGTCTGGCACGGAGGATCAGCATCGCTGACATTGGCAGGAACAGCAGTGGGCGTGGAATGCAGGACCCACAGCCTGCTGCTTCATCTTCTGCCGCTACCACCAGCCGCACCACTCAACCCCCGGCCCCAACCACCACAGGCCCAACCACCGCAGGCCGAAAGAAAGCAGCAGCAGCCCATTCAGGGCGTAAGGGCAAATAACAATCCCCAATCTGGCATTTTTTTGATCTAGCCTCAGTGGACAGCAAGTTCATGACTTGTAATGTGTGCCAGGTGAAGCTGAGCAGAGGTTGCAACCCCTCCAACTACGGCACCTCCAGCTTCATCAACCACCTGGCCAACAAACATCTTCACAAGCATTAGGAGTTCAGGAGGCTGAAGGAAGCTGGCGCTGGCAGTGTTCCAGCCAAAAGCACCACCAGAACCCCCTTTGCCAGTGCCACTCCTGCCGACACTGAGACCTGTTCAGGCAGCCAGTCCTCAGCGGTCTCCTCTGCTCCCCCCTCCTCTTCCCGTGCAACCAAAAAACACCAACAGACCCTTCTGAGCGAGTTCTTTGTGGTCAGGGCTCAGCCTCCCAGCAGCCTTTGCATGCTCCAGCTGAACGGCCTGCTTGCACGGGCCATGTCTTCCCAGCTCCTCCTGTACTCCTTTGTGCAGGAGGGGAGCGACATGCGTGTGCTCCTGCAGAGAGCAGCGCCGGATTGGCCAATACCCTGCCGCACTGGATCAGTTTGGTGGAAGGGGTGAGGAGGGGACAGCAGCATTGGCCACAACACTCCAGTGGGTGTGGGGCGTGGTGACTGAGAAGCGCTCTCATCTGTCCACCTAGTCTGTGGACAGACTGACTTTCCTTAAAATTAATCAGGCTTGGGTGATTGGTGAATTCCTGGCCCCTGTTGTTGGCAAGTGGGGTAAATGAAGTGGCTGGAAATCACTATGCCTGCCTTACCACCCTTTACCACCACAACCTCCAAGCTCCATAAGCCTGGTTAAATTTTTTTTTACTGAGCCGTGGTAGTGTTGGGCGAACATCTAGATGTTCGGGTTCGGGCCGAACAGGCCGAACATGGCCGCGATGTTCGGGTGTTCGACCCGAACTCCGAACATAATGGAAGTCAATAGGGACCCGAACTTTTGTGCTTTGTAAAGCCTCCTTACATGCTACATACCCCAAATTTACAGGGTATGTGCACCTTGGGAGTGGGTACAAAAGGAAAAAAAAATTAGCAAAAAGAGCTTATAGTTTTTGAGAAAATCGATTTTAAAGTTTCAAAGGGAAAACTGTCTTTTAAATGCGGGAAATGTCTGTTTTCTTTGCACAGGTAACATGCTTTTTGTCGGCATGCAGTCATAAATGTAATACATATAAGAGGTTCCAGAAAAAGGGACCGGTAACGCTAACCCAGCAGCAGCACACGTGATGGAACAGGAGGAGGGTGGCGCAGGAGGAGAAGGCCATGCTTTGAGACACAACAACCCAGGCCTTGCATGAGGACAAGAAGCGTGCGGATAGCAATTTGCATTTTGTCGCCATGCAGTCATAAATGTAATACAGATGGGGGGCGTGGCCACGACGGAGACCAGGGAGGATGTGTGAACCCTGAGCTCCAGCTTCGGTGGAGAAATAGCAGCTCAAATCAGCACAGATCAGCACAACACAAGCATGACAGAGGAGATGGAGCTTGAGACAGACCCCTCTAAGAAGCGTAAATCATACAAGCCTAAGAAGCTCACAGACTTCTTCACAGAAAAGACACAGAGGGCAGCACGAGGTTATCAAGATGGCGCTGGGAGACAGACACACTCAGCAGAGCACAGCCAATATGAAAGAGAGAAGAACCAGAGAAACAACATTCCACAGTCTGGTGAGTGCTCTCCCCCGATGACCTCCCTCCCTGCAGAGATCAATCAAGCTCAGTCCCCCTCTAATAGCCCAGCAAGACAGCGTCCACGCATTGAAAGCTCCGAGGAGCGTGCACAGGAGATAGGCCCAGTGCATCCAAATACATCACCCCCTACTGACATCCTGGCCTTCCCTGCATCAGAACAAGCAGCCTCCCAGACATTTATTAAGGAGATCTTGCTATCCTTCAGAGCAGACTTACTCTCCAGCTTCTCTAGCATGCAGGCTTCCTTACAACAAGAGATTGCTTCACTAGGCACAAGAGTGGATGCATCTGAATACAAAATATCTGACATAGTTAAAGAGCACAATGCTATGGTAGATGTAACTGAGCAGCACACTAAAGAAATTACCTGGCTTAAAACCAAATCATCTGATATGGAGGATCGCTCCAGGCGAAACAACATAAAACTGAGAGGCATACCAGAATCAGTTACCACTGGGGAGTTAAGAGGCTATGTCACAAAATTTGCTAAGACTGTACTGCCTGATGTGTCACCTATAGAACTGACAATCGACAGAGTACATCGCCTGCCAAAACCCTCTCATCTCCCGGATCATATTCCCAGGGATGTAATAGCCAGATTCCTCTTCTTTCAAACCAAAGATGAACTTTTAGCAGCTCTCAGGAAACCTGACCAACTCCCAGAACCCTACTCTAAGATCCAGCTGTTTAACGACCTCTCCCAGGCCACACTACAGCAGCGGAGAAGTCTGCAACCATTATCCAAAGCTCTGAGAGATGCACAAATACCATACAAGTGGGGATTCCCAACTAAACTTATATTTTCCTACCTCAATAAACAACATGTGATTATCTCTCACACAGAAGGTACAGCTCTCCTTAAGAAACTGCAAATCCGCATCCCCGAAACCAGCAAGTGACTTATCGCTAAATTTCACAACTCCATCTCCTACTTAAAACAGCAATAGATCTGTATACCACGGATATCCACCGCCGAGCACGGCCATTTTGATGACACCCATTCCTGATATAGGGAACATTATCTTTCTTGCAATATACGCTATTGCACTACACCCCAAGATGAAGTGTAGAATCGTGGACTCATATTCCACACTACTTAGTTTGTTTTGTTTTATGTTTATGTGGTTATTGTTAAGTTTTTGTTCATGTATGACTCACTCTCTCATCCTCAAAAATATAACTATTAATGCACTACTGTACTTATCTATATACTCTATAAGGGTGATTTGCAAAGTGAATCTCTGCACACTAATTATTGTCTATGGCTAACCCAGTTAATACTATTAAACTAACTTCACTCAACGCTCGAGGTTTAAACTCCCCCTTTAAAAGAAAACTCCTCTGGTCGGATGCCCGCTCCAAACGATCTGACATTCTCTTAGTGCAAGAGACACATTTATTAAATAGTGACACAAAATACTGCACAAACCCTAACTTTCCCCTGATTTACCACAGCACCTTTACCAAAAGGAAAAGAGGAGTCCTATTAGCATTCCACAAAAATCTCAAACTAACAACTACCTCTATAGAAATAGACAACGGAGGTAGATTCATAATTTTTGTAGGTCACATTAACAACCATCCACTAACCATTGTGGCCTTATATGCCCCCAATATAGCACAACGCCATTTCCTCCAGAAATTGATGACAAAGGTAAACAAAATCAAATCTGGCCACCTCATACTAGGAGGCGACTTCAATGCATGCGTTTCAAATATAGACTCCTCCTCCAGCAGGAAATCCCTTTTACCACTCTTAGAGAAAACCTTAAGATGGAATGATCTTTTCGATCCCTGGCGAGTATCGCATACCACTGATAAAGAGTATACACATTTCTCTATTGTGCACAAATCACACTCCCGAATAGACTACTTTCTGACAGATAGATTCCTACTACAGGAAGTGATAACCACATCCATAGATTGCATTACCTGGTCAGATCATGCCTCTATACATATGGTTATTAAAGACACCCTAAACCCACCTAGACCTAAAACTTGGAAAATGAATCAAGCGATCTTAACAGATCCCAGTCTTATTCCCACATACTCAAAATCAATTCAAAACTTCTTTGATATAAATTCCACTCCTGACGTCGGTGAACAAATGATATGGTCAGCTCACAAAGCTTATATGCGCGGCCTCTATATTAAATTCAGTGCAAGACAAAAAAAAGAGAGAGACAAAAAATATAATGACCTCATACAACGTATACATGACCTTGAGAGACTCCACAGGCAGAATAATGACAGTGCTACTTATAAACAACTATTTCTATTACGACAAGAACTCCGCGATCTACTATTGTACAAATATGAGTATAATTTACAAAGAGCTAAAACTAACTACTACTCACAAAGTAACAAAGCAGGGAAATTTCTTGCGAATATGATAAAAGCAAGACAGATTAAATCCGCAATACATGCAATTACTCACCCTAAAACCAAAGAAAAAAATCATAAATCCTAAAGATATCGCAAATGCCTTTAAAGACTACTACACACAATTGTATAACCTACAAACAGACTCAAACGGCCCAACCTTCACCTATCTTCATTGACAATTATCTATCCACTATTGACCTACCCACCCTCTCACAATCCCAACTAACAGACCTCAACAGACCCTTTACAGAAGGAGAATTTGAAAAGAACATTAAATCCCTCAAAAGAAACAAAGCACCAGGACCAGACGGGTTCCTTAATGAATACTATATTTTATTCTCAAAGGAACTAACCCCAACCTTAACTAAACTATTTAACACATTTATGCTAGGCACTACCATCCCGAAGGACTATCTCGAAGCCACCATATCAGTCATTCCTAAACCAGACAAAGACCACACATGTACAACCAACTACAGACCGATATCTTTGCTCAACACTGATATTAAATTATACGCAAAAATAATAGCAAGCCGCCTTATGGAAATCACCCCTATACTATTGAAAACAGACCAAGTAGGTTTCACTAAGGGAAGGCAAGCGCCTGATAGCACCAGGCGGATGATGAATATTTTACGTCACATTGAGCTCTGTCGAACGCCTTCTCTGCTCCTTACATTGGATGCCGAGAAGGCGTTCGACAGAGTCCACTGGGGTTTTTTAAGGGCAACTCTAGTTAAATTTGGCCTACAAGGCCCCATACTGACAGCTATAATGGCGCTATACAATAACCCATCGGCTAGAGTTAATGCCACAGGCTTCCTATCTGACCACTTTAGTATAACCAACGGTACAAGACAAGGCTGCCCGCTCTCACCAATAATATTTGTACTACTCATGGAAACCCTAGCACAAAGAATTAGACAGTCACCAACCATTCAAGGTATTACAATTGGCAAGGATCAACACATTATCAGCCTATTTGCAGATGATGTGGCTTTAGTACTTACAAACCCCTTACATTCCCTGACACACCTTACCAAAGAACTACAAGAATTTTCCAATGCTTCCTACTACAAGCTCAACCAGCATAAATCCTATGTTCTTGGCCTCAACTTGCCCCCAAATATTAAAACTGCCATCCAAAAAAAGTTTACATTTCCATGGGCAGACTTGGCTGTACAGTACCTGGGTATACAATTGACAACAAGAGCATCTGACTTATTCCAATACAACTTTATACCTCTATTGGAAAAGGTCAAAAAAGAGTGTTCGACTTTTAAAAAATTCTACCTCTCATGGTCAGGCAAGTTATCAGCCTTTAAGATGTTTTTATTACCAAAAATCCTTTACCTATTTCGCACAATCCCAATACCTATCAAAAATACGTACTTTAAAGACCTCCAAAAAATTATAAATCACTTTATTTGGAATGGGAAGAAATCTCGTATATCACATTCCATCTTAATCCTGCCAAAGAAAATGGGTGGGATTGGCCTCCCTGATATAAAAGCCTATTATTATGCATGCAATTTAGAACCTGTTAACTCCTGGTGGACGAACTCTGAAGGAAAAAAATGGGTATCTATGGAAGGTAAACTGCTTAAAAATGAACTGAGAGATGTGCTCTCTAGCATAATCCTAGGACATGGACCACCTAAAACAAACTTTTTAACGATTCAATCCACATTACTAGCATGGGAGTATTACCTCAAACACCCACCGCATGATGAGATCTGTGTAAAACCCAAAATTTACATATCCACAATGCAAATCCTAATTCAAGGCATTAATATTGCTGAGTTAGAAGATTCTGGAATCTCGACCTTAAATGAGCTCTATTCAAATTCACTTATCAAAACCTTCTCTGAAATACTAACTGAATACAATATTTCTACCAAGGCAAGATTCGCATGTTATAAACTAATCAGTTTTTTAAGATCTAAGCAAATCTCCATACCAGAGTTGAATAGTGGAATTGTAACTATGCTAAACACAAAAAAAGCAATACAAGGCTCCATAACAATATGGTACAATGATCTAATCGCACCTTCGGTTTCTCCTCTTAATAAATATGCACAAGTTTGGTCATACGACCTATCCTCACAAATTGACAGTGCACAAATAGTCTCTGCTATCAGATCAGTTACTAAGCTTTCTAAATGCAATACCCATTGGGAACTATTTATTAAGATAATTACCAGATGGTACCTAACACCCAGGAAAATAGCGCAATTCAACCCCACCCTATCCCCAAAATGCTGGAAATGCGATACGCAGGTAGGCACATTAGTCCACATGTTTTGGGATTGTCCCTCAAGTAAAATGCTATGGTGTGCCGTAGAATCATATATTAAGCAAACCATTTCCCCTAATTTTCTCCTTACACCACGTATGGCACTCCTACATTTAGACTACAAAGAAATAGACCCCATACACAAATCCCAGATATGTCATCTGATATTAACTGCACAATCTATGATTACTAAAAACTGGGAATCTGCTGAGCCTCTCTTATTTTCCAATCTCCTTAGCACATACAAGCAAAATATGATGATGGAAGCGCGCTTAAGGTCGAGACTACTAGAATTTAACAAAACACCCAGTTAAAATGCCTTTAATTAAGATAAATAAATGTAGCCATATACATGTAATCAAATGTACAGCTAAGTGTTCTCTAATCATAAAATGAGTGAGTCACCTGTTCACCTGTTTATATGTTACCTAGTTGTTGTTGCTACAATCTACTAGTATGATTAGTTATAAGGTTGAAAACAACTCAAATCACCTTTAAATATCACTTCAGCCTCATTAGATTGTAAACATCGGCCTGCTAAAACGTGTCCATCATAACAATTGGTAGATCGCCTGATCACCGCTCCAATTGTCCAGTTCAGCTGGGCGCCTGGTCTAATCAACCAGCCTTATAGGTTTGTGGTTGCTCTGAGATAAGGTAAACCCGGCAATAAGCCGATATTACACCTACTGCATCTTCTCCAAATTTGCTTACTCTAGGAACGCATGTTAACTATCTCACTGAAGTGTAGAATTATCCTCAACTGTATGCTGTATGTTAACAAATGTTTTCAATTCCATTCTCCGTATTATTCTCTGTATTATTGCTTCTGAAAATATAATAAAAATACATTGTTGGAAAAAAATAAAATAAATGTAATACAGATGAGAGGTTCAATAAACAGGGACCGGAAACGCTAACCCATCACAGATGTTCATTGTTCATGTTACTTGGTTTGGGTCTGGGAGTGTTGCGTAGTCGTTTCCAATCCAGGATTGATTCATTTTAATTTGAGTCAGACGGTCTGCATTTTCTGTGGAGAGGCGGATACGCCGCCGATCTGTGACGATGCCTCCGGCAGCACTGAAACAGCGTTCTGACATAACGCTGGCTGCCGGGCAAGCCAGCACCTCTATTGCGTACATTGCCAGTTTGTGCCAGGTGTCTAGCTTCGATACCCAATAGTTGAAGGGTGCAGATGGATTGTTCAACACAGCTACGCCATCTGACATGTAGTCCTTGACCATCTTCTCCAGGCGATCGGTGTTGGAGGTGGATCTGCACGCTTGCTGTTCTGTGTGCTGCTGCATGGGTGTCAGAAAATGTTCCCACTCCAAGGACACTGCCGATACCATTCCCTTTTGGGCACTAGCTGCGGCTTGTGTTGTTTGCTGCCCTCCTGGTCGTCCTGGGTTTGCGGAAGTCAGTCTGTCGGCGTACAACTGGCTAGAGGAGGGGGAGGATGTCAATCTCCTCTCTAAAGTCTCCACAAGGGCCTGCTGGTATTCTTCCATTTTGACCTGTCTGGCTCTTTCTTCAAGCAGTTTTGGAACATTGTGTTTGTACCGTGGATCCAGAATGGTATAAACCCAGTAATTGGTGTTGTCCAGAATGCGCACAATGCGTGGGTCGCGTTCAATGCAGTCCTAGGCCGAAGAGGTCATAGCCTAGGGTCACAAAACCTGTTTATTTGGGCAATTTCAATGGTGGCGAGTCTGACGTACATAAATCGCAGCAATGGCCGTTAGCAACGTCTGAATCTCACGAAATGTCTCATGCAGGTAGAAGACATATTGTTAGACTTGGGCTCCAAAGATGGGTTCCCTACATCTCTGCAAACCAGAGTTACAGGGCTCCAAATTTGGTAAAATCCCCCATAGGCTTTCATTGGGCCTCCGATTTACAGTTCCAAAATCTCACATCTTTTCAAAGGGCAATGGCTCAGCAGTACCAAATTTTCTAGCATTGTGGGGACCCTTAGGGGGAACATGACTGGTGAGTTTCGGGCCCCTAGGCCAAAGAGGTCATAGCCTAGGGTCACAAAAACCTGTTTATTTGGGCTATTTCAATGGTAGTGATGGTGACGTACATAAATCGCAGCAATGGCCGTTAGCAAAGTCTGAATCTCACGAAATGTCTCATGCAGGTAGAAGACATATTGTTAGACTTGGATTCCAAAGATGGGGTCCCTACATCTCTGCAAACCAGAGTTACAGGGGTCCAAAATTGGTAAAATCCCCCATAGGATTTCATTGCCTCCCTATTTCACTTTCCAAAATCTCACATCTTTTCAAAGGGCAATGGCTCAGCAGTACCAAATTTTCTAGCATTGTAGGGACCCTTAGGGGGATCATGACTGGTGAGTTTTGCCACTGCTGAGCCATTGCCCTTTGAAATGGTGTGAGATTTTGGAACGGTAAATAAGAGGCCCAATGAAAGCCTATGAGGGATTTTACCAATTTTGGATCCCTGTAACTCTGGTTTGCAGAGATGTAGGGACCCCATCTTTGGAATCCAAGTCTAACAATATGTCTTCTACCTGCATGAGACATTTCGTGAGATTCAGACGTTGCTAACGGCCATGGCTGAGATTTATGTACGCCACCATCACTACCATTGAAATAGCCCAAATAAACAGGTTTTTGTGACCCTAGGCTATGACCTCTTCGGCCTAGGGGCCCGAAACTCACCAGTCATGTTTCCCCTAAGGGTCCCTACAATGCTAGAAAATTTGGTACTGCTGAGCCATTGCCCTTTGAAAAGATGTGAGATTTTGGAAAGTGAAATAGGGAGGCAATGAAATCCTATGGGGGATTTTACCAATTTTGGACCCCTGTAACTCTGGTTTGCAGAGATGTAGGGACCCCATCTTTGGAATCCAAGTCTAACAATATGTCTTCTACCTGCATGAGACATTTCATGAGATTCAGACTTTGATAACGACCATTGCTGCGATTTAAGTACGCCACCATAACTACCATTGAAATAGCCCAAATAAACAGGTTTTTGTGACCCTAGGCGCTGACCTCTTCGGCCTAGGGGCCCGAAACTCACCAGTCATGTTCCCCCTAAGGGTCCCTACAATGCTAGAAAATTTGGTACTGCTGAGCCATTGCCCTTTGAAAAGATGTGAGATTTTGGAAATTGAAATAGGGAGGCAATGAAATCCTATGGGGGATTTTACCAATTTTGGACCCCTGTAACTCTGGTTTGCAGAGATGTAGGGACCCCATCTTTGGAATCCAAGTCTAACAATATGTCTTCTACCTGCATGAGACATTTCGTGAGATTCAGACTTTGCTAACGGCCATTGCTGCGATTTATGTACGCCACCATCACTACCATTGAAATAGCCCAAATAAACAGGTTTTTGTGACCCTAGGCTATGACCTCTTCGGCCTAGGGGCCCGAAACTCACCAGTCATGTTCCCCCTAAGGGTCCCTACAATGCTAGAAAATTTGGTACTGCTGAGCCATTGCCCTTTGAAAAGATGTGAGATTTTGGAAAGTGAAATAGGGAGGCAATGAAATCCTATGGGGGATTTTACCAATTTTGGACCCCTGTAACTCTGGTTTGCAGAGATGTAGGGACCCCATCTTTGGAATCCAAGTCTAACAATATGTCTTCTACCTGCATGAGACATTTCGTGAGATTCAGACTTTGCTAACGGCCATTGCTGCGATTTATGTACGTCACCATCACTACCATTGAAATAGCCCAAATAAACAGGTTTTTGTGACCCTAGGCTATGACCTCTTTGGCCTAGGGGCCCAAAACTCACCAGTCATGTTCCCCCTAAGGGTCCCTACAATGCTAGAAAATTTGGTACTGCTGAGTAATTGCCCTTTGAAAAGATGTGAGATTTTGGAACTGTAAATAGGAGGCCCAATGAAAGCCTATGGGGGATTTTACCAAATTTGGAGCCCTATAACTCTGGTTTGCAGAGATGTAGGGAACCCATCTTTGGAGCCCAAGTCTAACAATATGTCTTCTACCTGCATGAGACATTTCGTGAGATTCAGACGTTGCTAACGGCCATTGCTGCGATTTATGTACGTCAGACTCGCCACCATTGAAATTGCCCAAATAAACAGGTTTTGTGACCCTAGGCTATGACCTCTTCGGCCTAGGACTGCATTGAACGCGACCCACGCATTGTGCGCATTCTGGACAACACCAATTACTGGGTTTATACCCTTCTGGATCCACGGTACAAACACAATGTTCCAAAACTGCTTGAAAAAAGAGCCAGACAGGTCAAAATGGAAGAATACCAGCAGGCCCTTGTGGAGACTTTAGAGAGGAGATTGACATCCTCCCCCTCCTCTAGCCAGTTGTACGCCGACAGACTGACTTCCGCAAACCCAGGACGACCAGGAGGGCAGCAAACAACACAAGCCGCAGCTAGTGCCCAAAAGGGAATGGTATCGGCAGTGTCCTTGGAGTGGGAAAATTTTCTGACACCCATGCAGCAGCACACAGAACAGCAAGCGTGCAGATGCACCTCCAACACCGATCGCCTGGAGAAGATGGTCAAGGACTACATGTCAGATGGCGTAGCTGTGTTGAACAATCCATCTGCACCCTTCAACTATTGGGTATCGAAGCTAGACACCTGGCACAAACTGGCAATGTACGCAATAGAGGTGCTGGCTTGCCCGGCAGCCAGCGTTATGTCGGAACGCTGTTTCAGTGCTGCCGGAGGCATCGTCACAGATCGGCGGCGTATCCGCCTCTCCACAGAAAATGCAGACCGTCTGACTCAAATTAAAATGAATCAATCCTGGATTGGAAACGACTACGCAACACTCCCGGACCCCAAGTAACATGAACAATGAACATCTGTGATGGGTTAGCGTGTCCGGTCCCTGTTTATTGAACCTCTCATCTGTATTACATTTATGACTGCATGGCGACAAAATGCAAATTGCTATCCGCACGCTTCTTGTCCTCATGCAAGGCCTGGGTTGTTGTGTCTCAAAGCGTGGCCTTCTCCTCCTGCGCCACCCTCCTCCTGTTCCATCACGTGTGCTGCTGCTGGGTTAGCGTTACCGGTCCCTTTTCCTGGAACCTCTTATATGTATTACATTTATGACTGCATGCCGACAAAAAGCATGTTACCTGTGCAAAGAAAACAGACATTTCCCACATTTAAAAGACAGTTTTCCCTTTGAAACTTTAAAATCGATTTTCTCAAAAACTATAAGCTCTTTTTGCTAAAAAAATTTTCCCTCTTGTACCCACTCCCAAGGTGCACATACCCTGTAAATTTGGGGTATGTAGCATATAAGGAGGCTTTACAAATCATGAAATTTCGGGTCCCCATTGACTTCCATTATGTTCGGAGTTCGGCCATGTTCGGCCCGAGCCCGAACATCTAGATGTTCGCCCAACACTACACGTGACCCGTTCGGCCAATCACAGCGCTAGCCGAACGTTCGGGTAACGTTTGGCCATGCGCTCTTAGTTCGGCCATATGGCCGAACAGTTTGGCCGAACACCATCAGGTGTTCGGCCGAACCCGAACATCACCCGAACACGGTGATGTTCTGCAGAACCCGAACAGTGGCGAACACTGTTCGCCCAACACTAAGCCGTGGTACCACCAAGTGCCATGGTGAACTATCTAAACACAATTGCTGTGTAATTTTTTTTCAGATGTCTGTGTTGTCCCAGTTGTGGGGAGGCCCTAACTGCGGCAGTACGACCGCTTCCTGGAACCTCTCCTAATTTTTTACTGAGCCGTGGTTACACCAAGTGCCATGGTGAACTATCTAAACACAACTGCTGTGTATTTTTTTGGGAGGTGTTTGTGCTGTCCCAGTTGTGGGGAGGCCCCAACTGCGGCAGTACGACCGCTTCCTGAATCCTGGAACCTAGACTCCTGATATTAATTGACAGTCATTTTGTTTGGGGGGGGGGGGGATTTTAAGTCCCCACATCATCAATCAGTTTTCCCCTTTAAAAAAATAATGATGCTACATGCCTCATTTACCCTAAAAACGTTTCTAAAGCAATTTGAAGGGCACTTCCGTTTTTTCTATCCGGATATCCGAATCCGCCCAGATAGCCCAGATAATGCGTTCGGATAGCTGCATGAACGCGGATATCTGAACGTTCGGATCCAGATATCCGATCCGGATCCAGATATCTGGGTATCCGGATCAATTCGGATTTTGAAAAGGGGTATCCAAGTACCCCTCTGGAGAAGGATGGGGGAAGCCTCATTAGGATCCAGAGGATTCGCCCTCCCTAGGTGAGTATCTCCAGTAGGGTTTTTCATTACAGTTTTTTCTTTGACAAGCATTGTCAAATGGTGTAACCATGCACCACTGTCGCACCACTGTCCAATTTACTTGCTCCAAGATATTCCCCTAACCACAACAATCAAGGGTGAAAATGGGAGACTCTGACACTGCTATGTCATAAAACATTTAAATAGTTCTCATATAGAATCCCCTTAAATACAACAACATAACCACATGCCTCTGACTGGTCATAACAAATCAAAAGCAGAACACAAAAATCAAGAGCAGAACACAAAAAGTAGAAGAAAATGATCTGTTTTGCTAGACATGCAGATTTATGCACTGGACCATAAGCCAGTAATTGTCTTCCTGTGATATGTACATAATAGTAGGCAGCAAAAAAAATAAGTACCAATCTACACAGAGCCATTGTCATTTGGCTTGCAGTAGTGCTGATCTGAAATGTGAGATCAAAGATGCACATACTGTACACTAGCAGATGGCCAGCAGATTCAACCATCAGATAGATCACTCTCTGATCAAATCTGATCAGATAAGGATCTATTGTTGCCAGTGTACAGCACACAGATTTCTAATACATTTCAACATGAAATCTGTGCAGCTTTCTTTCCCTGCTGGGCCCCCAGGTCTCCCCCATGTCTCCCATGTAATGAAGTATACCCCCTGGGCCCGTGGCAAGTGTTGAGGTGGAGCTTAAAGGGAACCTGAAGTGAGAGGGAAATGGACACAGCCATATTTATTTCCTTTTAAATAATACCAGTTGCCTGGTGTCCTGCCAATCTTATTGGTTTCAGTAGTGTCTGATCCACACACCTGAAACAAACATTCAGCTAATCTTGTCAGATTATTTATTTTTTGTATAGCTCCGACATATTATGCAGCGCTGTACAAAGTATATTGTCTTGTCACTAACTGTCTCTCAGAAGGGCTCACAATCTAGTCCCTACCATACTCCTATGTCTATGTATGTATCATGTAGTGCAGTGTTTCTCAACATTTTATTGGTATGTACCCCTTTTAAAACCCTGTACTTACCAAGTACCCCCTAGCATAGTAAACATTATCACAAGTACCCCTTGACAAATATATATTTAATCGTAGTACATGATAATTGGTTCTAAACAATTTCCAAGTATTTGCTGTTGCTTTTAATTAGCTAAAACACTAATTTGGTGTTGTCTAAATAAGATTTATTCTTTTCTAAAACTCGAAATGTGTTAGTCTTTATTAAATATATCAAGCCCGAGTACCCCCTGGAACCATCAGAAGTACCCCCTGGGGTACGCGTACCACACGTTGAGAACCTAGGATGTAGTGCATGTATCATAGTCTAGGGCCAATGTACTTATCCGTATGTTTTTTGGGATGTGGGAGGAAACCGGTGTGCCTGGAGGAAACCCACACAGACGGGGAGAACATACAAACTCCTTGCAAATATTGACCTGGCTGGGATTCGAACCAGGGACCCAGCAATGCAAGACGAGAGCGCTAACCACTATGCCACTGTGCTGCCCAAATTTTGTCAGAAAGTAACATCTAATATAAATGTTCAGGGTCTATGGTGACAAATATTAGAAGTAGAGGAACAGCAGGATAACAAGCAAAGTGTATTGCTTAAAATTAAATAAAGATGTCAGCCTCCATATTCCTCTCTCTTTATGTTCCTTTTAAGCTCACCAGTCCGCTGGCATGCTAATCCTATGTCTTCTCTCCATTGCCTCTGGGTGCCTGTACCCCTGACGCAGTGGCACCTCCATGACCACATACCTGCCTTCAGGGGTACAGGTGCCTGGTGGCGATGGAGAGGAGGCACAGGACAAAGGAGGAGCATGCCAGCAGACAGGTGAGCATTAAAGAGGAACTGTAAGAAGGAATAAAGATTCCTTAAAAAGCAGTATATGACAGTGATTTAAGTGTATAGATAGGAAGGAGTGACTAATACATCTCGTAACCCTGTCAGCAAGGTGCTGTAAAAATGCCAAATGCAGCCTGGGAGGATTCCTGTTTACTACTGGCAGGATTAGCAAGTTTGTTTTTTTCTCTTCATCCCAGCAGTTGAAAACACGCCCACAGTGAAGGTTGTCACATCCTCCTTCCCCAACCTTTTTCCCCCCCCCCTAATTTGCAGAAGCCCAGGAAGTGTAATATGCACATTTGTAAAGAGAAGCAGACAGGGAATGAGCTGGAGATGCTGAGTATTGTATTGTAATTGTAATGTAGCTGAAGAGCAGAGGCAAACCATTGGCATTACAGCCTAAGGGCCCTTTTACACTAGCTGCGTTTTTGCCACAAACACAAAACGTATGCGTTTGCTGCCTTTTCCACTGCTGCATCCAATTTTTTTAAAAACGCAAACACATGTCTGTGCGTTTAAGATGCGTTTTGTGTTTCAATGTAAAGTATAGGAACGCATGAAAAACTCATAGAAATGCGTTTTGTATTGATTTAACCACTAGTATCTATTTTCAAGACAACACTTGCCAATAAGAAAAATAGAAAATGCAAACGCATAAAAAAAATGCACAAAAAAAGCACATCAAAATTGAGAAAAACGCAAATGCCTTTGCAGTTGCGTTTTGCAGTGGAAAAGGGCCCTGAAGCACAGAGCTGTCTACAAAGCACTGTAAATTTTCTGGCAGTCCAAGGAAAAAAAAAAAGTTTCTTTTCCATGTCTTGAGAGACTGAAAACGAAAGGTAGCTATACATCTAGCGATGATGGGCAGATTCGACCAAGAGACAGATCTCTCTAATCGAATCTGATCAGAGAGAGATCTGTTGCCTGCCCATACACTACAGTCCGTTTCCTGATCAATTTCAGCATGAAATCTCTCAGAAATCGTCCGAGCCCGCCGCCTCACCACTGTTCCTCTATGTATAAATGTATGTACATGTGTGTGTATTTATACATTACCTGTCCTGTATCTGTCTTCCACAGCTCCTCCCTATAAATGCCGGCCAGCGTGATGTCGCACGCGCACCAGCGTGATATGCGCCGGCAGCAAGTATGGGAAGTGTAGCAGCAGATTCAGAAGAGGGTGGGCACTGCGACACAGGACATGTAATACATACACATATTTATACAAACATAAACAGCGCCAGGAGTTTCGTCACTCACCCCAATATCGCTTGCCTTTACCGCCATGCACCCGACCAACCACGATAGTAACAATTTGCAGCATTTCCGATTCACTAATGCAACCAATTTCAGCCTCAATGCATTGTCGATCGGGCATGCACTTGGCGGAGTGTTTTTCATCCGATTTGATTATAATACTCAAAGTCAGATGGTTGATCGGCCGCCAAGTCGCCTGATGTATGGTCACATTAAAACAAGCCCTCTGCCCCCTGCACAATTGTGCTAATGACTGCATCTGCTCGTCCACTGATAAGAAAGATTTGTAGACAGTCCCTATTCAGTATTCAGCAGGGTCTTGAGAACAGCACCCTGCCTCCAGCCTTTTCATCCCTGGGGCTGGTTTTCACACTGTATACATTTTATTAGATGCTGGTGATTACCTGTTGCCTGCCATGCCTGGGGGAGAGAAACAGTGAGGAGGATGGTGGATGAGTGAGCAGACTGCTAGATACACGCTGCTCACTCTCCTGAAAGCTGCTGGCACTGGACTGGAGTGGAGATTTGGGGGCGTCGCCGGCTTACTCTGCTGCCTGTCTCTTGTTGAAGGAGACTTTTTTTTTTTTTCAAACATGAGGATAGAGCTTGTGACTGTATATCCCAGGCCCCATGCTGTCCCTTACATCCTCCACACACCTATGGACTATATACCCCAACCCCCTTTATCCTTCCCTTATTCCCACAATCCCCCCCCCCCCCCCCCCCCATGTTAATGTTTTGTTTGGCTTTGGCAATGCTAAATGTATTTGGTCCTGCCAATAAAGCTTTTTGGGATTTGGACGTATCACTACCCAGAAGACAATGCGAGTAGGGTAATTAATATACAGCCGTGGATGTACTTAGTGTGGTGGGCGTGGCTCACTGCTTAAAGCTACAAAACCAAGTAAATTTATATTATTTTACTAGGAGATACTTGTTTTTCCCCTATAAAGTGGGCATGATCTACACACTGGTGCTGCTGAGTAGATTAGGACGTTATAGTTCCTCTTTAAGTCCACTGCAACACTCCTCGTATATAATTCGGCTTAGTGTAGGAGTCAATTCCAATATTTGACCTTCTTAACCACTTAAGTCTATCTGGATGGATATATCCATCCATATAGTCTGTGCTGCTGCCTGAGGCGCGCGCTGCCGCGCCTGCAGTTAGCCCCCAGATCAATGAATCTGAACATAGTTCCCATTCTTCGATCTAAGTCCCCTTCAGAAAAAAACAACAATCTCTTATCAGAGGCCAAGGTCTTTCTGCAAAAAGAAAAAAGTTTCCCATCCTCCTAGTGCTTCCTGAAAGCGATATTGTTCGCTTCCAAGACTTATCTGTAAATAGTAAACTACACCCACATAAATGTTTAATTAAATAATTACATAATTACATTATATTAATTTAAAATTCCCTCCCACACCAAAAATTACCGAAATACATTTTTTAATTAAAAAAAATTACAATAAAAAAAAAAAACAACATAAATAGTTACCTAAGGGTCTGAACTGAATATGCATGTCAAGAGAGTATATCAATATAATTTTTTAAATTATAAGCTTGTAAATACTGATGGACGCAAATTGAAAAAATGAATGTTTATTTATTTATTTATTTTTTTTAAACCAAAAACACGTTTATTGGCATATTTTCAAAGGTCACAGTAAATAAACATGTATTATTTCAGCATTGCGTACAAAGTCGATTCTTCTACACAGCATAAGAGAAAAGGGACATGTACAATGTAGAATGTATATTACAGCTAATAGGAACGGACATAGACACATGAACGTTAATAACACAGTGCCCAGTGGTATATCATGTAGGATGTTATTCGGTGCAGTTAAGAATAAATAAAATAATCACCGTAGCACATATGGTTCCCTGAGGCAAAGTAGCTGTAGGTGTGGGTAGTCACCTAGACTTTAGCTTAGTTCAAAATCTATCTTTCCACCTATCCCATATTAGGGAGAATTGCTGTATTCGTTTTCTATGTAAATAGACTAGCTTTTTAAATGCAAGTGTATTGTCTAAGCGTCTCTTCCAGCCAGAGAGTGACGGTGGTTCTATGGATAGCCATTTCAAAGCAATTTCCTGTCTTGCTTCAAACAATGTCTAATTAATAAATGTTTTAGTACAGGCTTGAGCGTCCTCGTCTATTTGCAGGCCTAGTAGGCACATTTTAGGGTCAAGGGAAACTGGTCAGCCCATTTTATCATGTAAAAAATTGATCACCTGCCGCCAGAATGCCACTAATGGTGGGCATTCCCACATAAGGTGATAAAAAGTGGGATTGGTGATATTGCACTTAGGACAATTTGCGCTGGCTTCAGAGTTGTACTTGGCCCTTCTAGTAGGCGCTAGATAAGCTTGGTGCAATATGTACAGTTGAGTGGCCCGCTCTTTGAAGCATACTGAGACTTTTACGCACGTTGCTTAGGGCATCTTCCCAATCATCATCATCATCTATATCTAATCCTGCCTCTACCCAGTTATTTTTGGATGTTTGCGTGCGATCCACAGCTTTAGAGCTGATTAGTTCTTTATATATATCGCCTATTAGATGTTTTTTGGGTCTACTTTGGATCAGTGTAAGTACCGGGTGTGCCATTGTTGCAACAGGGGCCTGAGTAAATTGTCTGCGGAAGGCATGGAATAGCTGTATGTAGCGAAAATACTGGGAGGATAGTTTTGGAAATTGTGCTACGAGCATATCAAAGGGTTTTAATTAAACCTGGTGCAGGATATGCTTTAAAAAAAAATCACACCTGAGCGTTGCCAGAAAAGTGTGTCTGGGATGGTTGTAAATTCTGCCAATGTTTTATTGCTCCATAGTGGTGTGTGTGGATCAAGTGCTCCATTTTTGTATAGAGAATGGGCCCTTTTCCATACCAATTGGGCTTGAGCGAGTATAGTATTTGTAGATTTACCCATGGGGATAGCTTGACATATTAATTCCATTGCTACATTTGATTGCCATGGGTCTATGCTGTATCCCAGGGCTTCCGGGTTATAAAGTCTCTCCATAGAAAACCATGCAGATATTTGTTGTAGTTGGGCTGAGAAGTAATAATATTGCATGGACAGGAGTGCGAAGCCCCCAAGACCATTTGGGTTAATAAGCAGAGCATGTTTAAGTCTAGCTCGCCCATTGTTCCAAATAAAAGCAATGAATAGGGATCTAATGCGCTTAAAGGGATACTGTAGGGGGTCGGGGGAAAATGAGCTGAACTTACCCGGGGCTTCTAATGGTCCCCCGCAGACATCCTGTGTTGGCGCAGCCACTCACCGATGCTCCGGCCCCGCCTCCAGTTCACTTCTGGAATTTCTGACTTTAAAGTCAGAAAACCACTGCGCCTGCGTAGCCGTGTCCTCGCTCCCGCTGATGTCACCAGGAGTGTACTGCGCAGACATAGACCATACTGGGCCTGCGCTGTGCGCTCTTGATGACATCAGCGGGATCGAGGACACGGCAACGCAGGCGCAGTGGTTTTCAGACTTTAAAGTCTGAAATTCCAGAAGTGAACCGGAGGCAGGGCCGGAGCATTGGTGAGTGGCTGCACCAACACAGGATGTCTGCGGGGGACCGTTAGAAGCCCCGGGTAAGTTCAACTCATTTTCCCCTGACCCCCCTACAGTATCCTTTTAAAGATAGATAGTGGGATATAGATGGGTGACTGGTGGAGAACATATAATAGTTTGGGCAGAAGAATCATTTTAATTAAATTGACTCTTCCCACCACCGTGAGATACAACCTGGACCAGGTTTTGCATTTGGTTTGGACTAAATGTATAAGTGGAAGGATTTCTGCTTGCATATATTGTTGGGGGGATAGATGTATCTTTACCCCTAGATATTTGAATGATTGGACTACCTGCAACTGAATGGGTTGTGAGTTATCACTATGGGAGGGTTGATCCACATACATCAGAACTGATTTGCTCTTTTTTAGCTTTAGCCCTGAGTAGTATCCAGCTTCTTCAATGGTGTCAAGTGCAATCTGCAGAGATGAAGCAGGATCAGCCAAGTAGAGAATAGTATCATCCGCGTACAGGCCTATTTTCTCCTCAGTATTACAAGTGCGGAAACCGTGTATCTGAGGATGAGCCCTTATGCGACAAGCAAGTGGTTCCACCGCAAGGGCATATAGCAGAGGAGAGAGCGGGCACCCCTGTCTAGTACCGCGTCCCAGCGAGAAGGGCTGGGATATCTAGCTGTTAGTGCATACTCTAGCGGTTGGGAGAGTAACTTTACCCATCTTATGAAATTGTCTCCAAAGCCAAACCTGGCAAGGACCGCCATCAAGTAGGGCCATTCTACAGTGTCAAATGCTTTGGCCATGTCTAGTGAGGCCACTACCCTGGACCCAGCATTGGAGTGGTCAGCCTGTAGGTTGGTAAAGAGGCGGCGTATGTTCATTGCCGTGTTTTTGCCCGGCATAAAGCTTGTCTGGTCCTCATGTATAAGTGACAGAATTACTGTATTTAGCCTAGTTGCTAAAAGTTTAGCCAGTATTTTGATATCTGAGGGGAGGAGAGAAATAGGGCGATAGGAGTCGCAAAACAGGGGGTCCTTGCCAGGCTTGGGGAGTACAATTATCAAGGCCTCACGCATGGGGCGTGGAAGGGAGCCCTTCTCAAAGGCATCGTTAAAAGTTTGGAGGAGTAGCGGTGCTATATTTTCATCGTACTGTTTATATATTTCAATTGGCAGGCCGTCTAGGCCTGGTGCCTTTTTCTTTGGGAAGCTGGCAATTGCAGTGTACATTTTCGTGTTAGAGGCGCATCTAAAGCCTCACGCTGGTCAGGGGATAGTTTTGGTAGATTTGTTTCTGCCAGGTATATTTCTGAGTCCGACTGGGTAGCAATAGTGTGGGAGGTGTAAAGAGCTGAATAATAGGCAGAGAAAACCTGATTAATTTCTTGGCAACCTGTTACAGTCTGGCCTTGTGGGTCGGCAATGTGTGTAATGACTGGGGGGGGGGGAGTCGTAAGTTTTGGATATCTTAGCTAGTAAGGTGCCCGCTCTCTCCCCCTGCTCGTAAAATGCCTGTTTGCTGAAGAAAAGCTTGCTTTTGGTTATTTCTTCAATGTGACTTTTATGCTGTCTCTGCAGCCTACACCAGATTTCTTTATTTTTAGGAGTGGAATCATCAAAGTAGTGATCTTGCGCTTGCGAAAGACATTGAAGTAAATCAAGCTCTTTACGTCTAGAGTCTCCTTTGCATGAAGAGATAGCTGCTATCAATTCTCTCCGAAGGAATGCCTTAAAGGCATCCCAGACCACGTCTGGGTTTTCTGCGTCTCTATGCCTGAATATATAGTCTTCAATGTGGGCAGCTATCTCTTCATGCTTGTTTATAAGTTCAAGCCAAAATGGGTTTAGTTTCCAGAATTGGAAAGGAGGTTTTTGGCCCCACACTAGTTCCAACTGAATTGGAGTGTGGTCTGAAGCCAGACGTGGTAGCATCTCAACTCGCGACACACCTGCAAGTGTGGCAGGGGTAACGAGAAAGTGATCTATACGGGATCTGGTGTCGAAGGTCGCGGAGAAGCAGGTATATGCTTTTATATTTGGGTTAAAGTGACGCCAGGAGTCTGTTAGTTGTATTTCATTCATGAGATTATGGAATGGAGTGGGTTTATCCGTCCTGGGTGGGAATCTATCAACAGCTGGATTACATACGGCGTTAAAGTCTCCCATCCATATTGCATGATGGCAGGGGTTCCTAGCACCGAATGCAATGCCTTCTTTAAGCACTGTCGAGCAATAGGGAGGGGGTATGTATATATTTAAAATTAACAGGGGGGTGCCACTTATATTGCAATGCAAAAATAGGTATCTGCCCATGGGGTCAATACGAATATTTAGCAGTTGAAAAGTGAGGGATTTTGTAATCAATAGGGAGACACCTCTGGAGTACTGTGAGTATGTGGAATGGAACATCTAGCCAATCCAGCTACGTTTAAGTGCCTGCACTTTATCACCCGCAAGGTGCGTCTCTTGGAGAGCCACCACGTCTGGTTTGTGCCTGTTTAAATAGTTTAATAGCATTTGCCTCTTTAAGGAGTCATTTATCCCACGTACGTTCCAGCTGATACATCTAAGAGTAGTCATAAATATGCAGTGATGTATCTAAACCTTCGAGTATGCAGCATGAGGAGTTTTCATAGCAACACTGAGACCTTGCATATTGACTGTGGTAATAGTAATAACAGAGAAAGAAAAGAAAAAAAGAACTGAAAAATCCAAAAGAAAAAGAAACCCTTGAACACCCATCCCTCCCTGACCTGAGAAAAATATCAACAGGTCCTTATAACCCTGAACAAGTTTTGTAAACCTGTAGAGCAGACCTATACCTTAGAGACAAGGTATTACAGTCTGCCTGGGGGGGGGGGGGGGGACAGCTTACCAACTACTGCAGGAACACCTTAACTGGAGCCTCCCGCTCAACTTATAACATGCATATGCGTACACACGTATATAGAGTACCCCCTCATCACCCAAAAGAAAGGAAAAAAATAAAAAAAAAGAAAGAATAAATGGATGGACAGTATATATACACTTTTAGCAATATAAACCACTGTGCACATTTCTTCCTTCACCGGCCAGTTTCTACTCAGGGTTGACGGCCGACTCTACAAGCCACGACTCGTTTATTTCTAAATAAAATATCGGTGCCATAAATTGTGAAAGGGACATAATTTAAATCGTGTAATAACCGGGACAAATGGGCAAATAAAATACATGGGTTTTAATTACGGTAGCATGTCTTTCTTAATCTTCCTGTTAAAATGGATTTAGAATAAAATAATTCTTAGCAAAATGTACCACCCAAAGAAAGCCTAAATGGTGGCGGAAAAAACAAGATATAGATCATTTCATTGTGATAAGTAATGATAAAGTTATTGGTGAATGAATGGGAGGTGAAAGTTGCTCGGATGCATAAGGTGAACAACACTGTAGGCCAGGCATGGGCAAACTTAGCCCTCCAGCTGTTAATAAACTACACATCCCACAATGCATTTGCCTTTATGAGTCATGACTGTGGCTGTCAGACTCCTGCAATGCATTGCGGGACTTGTAGTTCCTCAACAGCTGGAGGTCCAAGTTTGCCCATGCCTGCTGTAGGCTGAAGTGGTCAAGCCAGAATTTTTTATTGACTCGCGTGTAAGTCTACCCTGCAAAGTTAATGGCTGTACTTGGGGACCAGGAGGAATTACAGTGCATCTGGAAAGTATTCACAGCGCATCACATTTTCCACATTTTGTTGTATTACAGAACTTATTCCAAGATGGGTTAAATTAACTTTTTTAATTTATTTCTGGATGCACTGTAGCAGCTGCACTTGGGGATCAGGAGGGGTTAATGACTGCACTGCATAAAGTATTGCAGCTATTAACCCCTCCTGGTCTTTAAGTGCAGCCAATTACTCCTCCAGGTCCTCAAGTGCAGCAATTATTTACTTCCCCTCCATAGTAAGCACTGCATCACAGTATCTTTCGCCATACCCTTTCCTTGTCAATTGTTGTGGCCTGGACTTTCATACCTGTGATTTCTTGGTATTTTCCTTGTCAAGAAAGAGTCGCTTACCGCTGGATAAAGTGGTGAAAATGGGAACGTTACGTCATTACTAATAAGTATACACATGACTCAGTGTGCATAGTGTTGCAGACATTGGTTGGTAAAAATGTCACTGCCTCACAGGCAATGGATGCCTCTAAAACCTTTTCATATCAAATGTAAGCTATACAAAGTAGTGCTTTTCCGAGCAAAAGGTGTTGGGGGGGGGGGGGGGGTTATAAAGCACACAGGCTGCTGAATCAGAAATGTAGCTACGACTCACATACAAGTCAACTCCTATACTTTTATTTAGTGAGTTCGACCTAAATGTTTAGATTTATAGTAGAGTATATACAGTATTTCATATATGGGACACCAGCCGGGGGTCCGGCTGTCATCTGGAAATCGAATGCCAGTACCAGCATGCACCCAACGGCCCCCTTTTGAGAGAGATCTTTCCAGCATGTTGGATCAAATGTTTTGATCAACGTCAGCCAGAAATCAAACTTATATGACCAGGTGGCAACATTGCAGCATCAGTCTCTAGCAGATTTCATTATTATGATCAAATGTGCCAGAGGTGGATGCTACAAATCAAGTACTGTATGGGCACCTTAACGCATCCTTAGTGGCTGCAGCTCTTCTTGAGTGCTTTGAGTCTAACAGGAGAAAGACGCTAAACAAATATTCGGATTGTTATTATTATTATTATTATTATACCACATAAGGTAAATTGTACTGGTTGTTGTTGCAACAGGTGACAAGTGAGACAAAGCTCACTTAGCAGTAATAAGTCATTAAGAAAGCTGCAGTAATTTATGCACAGGCAGTGAATCAACCCTTTGGATTTCTGTCCACACCACACAGTGCAGTGCCATGAATGGTGACAGCGCATACGCTGGCATTGTCCATGGGAATGTGACACACGTTCACATTTGTGGATTACATCAGACATGCCACAACAGCATAATAGTACTGCTATTATGACATGTAAGACTTGTGTCCATGTTCAGAAATGTCATGCACTACTATAAATATGCATTGCATCATCACATCATGAACAGATCCTATAGTTAACATATGATTCATTGACACGTCCATTGTGTTGCATTGTGGAAAATGGAATGTTTTGGCTCATAGGGTGAACCAAGCTTTATTGCATACTAAGAGATGAAAGCTGAATAAATAGAGTGCAGGCTATGTGCACAATCCAATCAATAACACTGAATACAAACAATGTGTAAGAAATCCAGCAGACTCAATGAGTTACAGCCACTTACATAGTATTTGGCCATTGCAAGAAGGTTAGAAACCAGCCTGCACCTGCTACATACAGGGCTGCTCAGCCAATTAGAGACACATTGTGCAATAGAATCTAGGAGCAAGATTACCAGAAATAAAGAGGGGTAATAGAAAGACATTGCAATGCCTGGGGCTGCTCAGCCACTGAGCTACAAAAATGCAATGAAAAGCTACTTACCTGAAACAAAGAGATATTACATTTGAATTTTTGCATTAATGGAAAAGGCAGGTGCTCTGAAACCAAGCAGCACCTGGCTTGCATATGGCTGCAGGAAAATGGCTTTTTAGCCAATTTAAGGTCACACAGGAGCTGAAAACTGAGAGATACCAGTTCCACAACCAGCAATACATTTTAGCAGGAAGGCAGAGTGCAGGCTCTCTCTCATCTCCACCCTGACCTCTCTAAAGTGTTAGCCAACATTTTGGGAACAAGTTTGCCGTGTGACTTGGGAGTTGGCTTACTTGCAAACTTGGAAAGAAAGGAGTCATATGATGAATGAAAAACTACTTACCTGAAAAAAAGCATAGTATTTGGTGTCAAGAAGCCAGCTCTCAGAATCACGCTCTATTTGAATGTTTATACAGTATGTTCACAAAACTTACTAATCAAAACAAAATTCTTAATATACAGTAAGTTTGAAAATTACTATTAAAGTGGAACTGAAGTGAGTTTATTTACTAAATTTCCTATTAAAGAACAGTTAATAACAAAAATCAAGTCATTAAAGGAACACTATCAATGCTAAGTGTTCTAAAATGACAACGTACAAATAATGTCTAAGTAGCTGTGTTAACATTTTCCTACTATTCATGTTAAATATCAGAGGCAAAAGCTTTAATTCATTGTGTGTAGATTTTAGCTATGTTTGGAATGTATCATTTGCAGAGGTATGAATCTCTGCAGTCTGACAAGCTAAGAACAGTGTAATATTGAAGCAGATTATTGGAAAACAGGTTTCAGGTTTCACACACTACAGTATTACAAATGTTTATGTTGCACATAAGATACATTTCCTCTGCTTTCTGTGAGATAAAGCTCTGCCTGCCTCTGAGCTCTCTGCACACAGAATTAACAGATACACTGTGAGGGAATTTTCCCCCTCCCCTCATGGCTGAGTCTGCCGTCAGAATTTCATCAGACTGCCCTCAAAAAATGTGAAAGGAATTAGATAAGAGTAATCAAATAGATAAGCAGTGAAATGTATACACCAGTACTTAGCAGCACTTCCCAAACATGTCCTATCTCAATTGAAAAAAAAACATGTTAATCGATAGTGTCCCTTTAACTGATTTCATACTAGACCCTTTCACCAGCGTTGATGTTCTCTCCAAGTTCGAAAGGGTCCCTACTCTCCCTGTAACAGTCAGCAAGCAAGCAAACATTTCATGCTCTCAAGGCTTGTCAGATCCAAGTTTAACCATTCTAGGGAACACATGCATGCACATAAAGAAGTCTAAAATATCCATGAAGTGACAAAACGCATTACTGACATCATTATATAAATGGGCTGCACTAGCATAGGAGCAGGAGAGCTACAGCATGGACGAGACCAAAATGGTTGCTAAAATATACATACAAGCAAGGGTAGAGATACACAGTGTTTAAATGGGAAATTGGGTGCTGAGGGAGAGTGATCAATTGACATACAAACAATCATTAACTCTCTGTACTAAAACACTCACAACAAGCTGGAACACTAGTGATGATAAAATAACTTGAAGTTGTATTCGGTTGCACTAAATGTAGGATATTCGCTTTCAAAATGGCTTGCATGCAAAAAGCATTCCATACCAAACCCTCTCATGAGCACCTCCTTTCCCATTTAAAAACTGTGTCCTCAATAGGATTTTTTTGTGTGCCTAAACATGATCTAAGTATGGCTAATAAATTATTCCCCCCAACAGCAGAATATTTTTATTGAATCAATGTAGAGAAAAATATTTTAATAACATTTTATCTGATTTATATATTGTGTTGTTTTGCAATCAATAACTATGACAATCACATCTTATGTTTCAGAGAACAAACACAGTGTCCTCATCCCAATTTTCGTCCTAGGTCTATTGGTCCTCTCTATAACAATCTCCGTCCTAGTTTGGTGCTCCCGGAGGAAACAACAGGGCAATCAGTGAGCATGTCATATTTGTATTCCATAGCCATTTTTCAATTCATAGTAGCAGTGTTTTGCATAGTGTTGGCCAATGACAGATCTGTCACCTAACAGACCTATAGGGAGTGCAGAATCATTAGGCAAATGAGTATTTTGACCACATCATCCTCTTTATGCATGTTGTCTTACTCCAAGCTGTATAGGCTCGAAAGCCTACTACCAATTAAGCATATTAGGTGAAGTGCATCTCTGTAATGAGAAAGGGTGTGGTCTAATTACATCAACACCCTATATCAGGTGTGCATAATTATTAGGCAACTTCCTTTCCTTTGGCAAAATGGGTCAAAAAAAAGGACTTGACAGGCTCAGAAAAGTCAAAAATAGTGAGATATCTTGCAAAGGGATGCAGCACTCTTAAAATTGCAAAGCTTCTGAAGCGTGATCATCGAACAATCAAGCGTTTCATTCAAAATAGTCAACAGGGTTGCAAGAAGCGTGTGGAAAAACCAAGGCGCAAAATAACTGCCCATGAACTGAGAAAAGTCAAGCGTGCAGCTGCCAAGAGGCCACTTGCCACCAGTTTGGCCATATTTCAGAGCTGCAACATCACTGGAGTGCCCAAAAGCACAAGGTGTGCAATACTCAGAGACATGGCCAAGGTAAGAAAGGCTGAAAGATGACCACCACTGAGCAAGACACACAAGCTGAAACGTCAAGACTGGACCAAGAAATATCTCAAGACTGATTTTTCTAAGGTTTTATGGACTGATGAAATGAGAGCGAGTCTTGATGGGCCAGATGGATGGGCCCGTGGCTGGATTGGTAAAGGGCAGAGAGCTCCAGTCCGACTCAGACGCCAGCAAGGTGGAGGTGGAGTACTGGTTTGGGCTGGTATCATCAAAGATAAGCTTGTGGGGCCTTTTCGGGTTGAGGATAGAGTCAAGCTCAACTCCCAGTCCTACTGCCAGTTTCTGGAAGACACCTTCTTCAAGCAGTGGTACAGGAAGAATTCTGCATCCTTCAAGAAAAACATGATTTTCATGCAGGACAATGCTCCATCACACGCGTCCAAGTACTCCACAGCGTGGCTGGCAAGAAAGGGTATAAAAGAAGAAAAACTAATGACATGGCCTCCTTGTTCACCAGATCTGAACCCCATTGAGAACCTGTGGTCCATCATAAAATGTGAGATTTACAAGGAGGGAAAACAGTACACCTCTCTGAACAGTGTCTGGGAGGCTGTGGTTGCTGCAGCACGCAATGTTGATGGTGAACAGATCAAAACACTGACAGAATCCATGGATGGCAGACTTTTGAGTGTCCTTGCAAAGAAAGGTGGCTATATTGGTCACTGATTTGTTTTTGATTTGTTTTTGAATGTCATAAATGTATATTTGTGAATGTTGAGATGTTATATTGGTTTCACTGGTGAAAATAAATAATTGAAATTGGTATATATTTGTTTTTTGTTAAGTTGCCTAATAATTATACACAGTAATAGTCACCTGCACACACAGATATCCCCCTAAAATAGCTAAAGCTACAAACAAACTAAAAACTACTTTCAAAAATATTCAGCTTTGATATTAATGAGTTTTTTGGGTTCATTGAGAACATGGTTGTTCAATAATAAAATTATTCCTCAAAAATACCACTTGCCTAATAATTCTGCACTCCCTGTATAAGACAGCTGTTCAGAACATAACTGCTTTCCTCACTAACTAAAAATATATTTTGTTATACCCCAGGACTAAGCAGAGATGGAAAAGAAAATTCAAATTGCCCACTGCCAGAAGTGTCCCCAAGCAAGCAGATTACAGTTACTGTGAAATAGAACAACTAAAGGCAAGTGGTCTTGTATTCTCTATGTAGCAAGTTCCAATGGTGTAGCATAGAACATTTGCTGCACGTGGGTGGCATGCAGAAGACACATAACATTTTGGGGCCACAGATTTGGTGCAGTGATTTTTGGCTGGTTTTTGGCCACTGCATGCTCAGTGTGGTGTAGATTCAACACTGCAAAAGAGTGGCCAGTTAAAGTGTACCTGATTCTGATGAAGAAAAAAAATTTGATTATAAAAAAAAAAAAAAAAAAATCAGAAAAGGAAAATCTCTGGATCCAGCACAGGCTTCCCACATCCTTCTTTCCTCCACCTTTTCCTTACTGGGACCCTCCAAAAGAAATCTGACTAGAGCTTGTCAGATTGGTGATCGGGTTTAGGTTCGCCTTAGGTTTACTTTAAAGAAGAATTTAACAAGCATTGTTTATAGTGGCATTCCTGACTGATACGGGAGGGGGCAATTTCCCTTATTTACTAAGGTTGAAGAGAGTGGAGAACAGTAGAGGGCTAACGTGACGTGGATTTATTACAAGTTGTATACTGCAATGTGCATACAACATGCCTGCAGCTCTTACCCAAGTCACATCAGAACATAGTGGGGTTGCTGAAAGGTTAGTAAACTAGGTCTTTTTCAGAGGAACAGCTAAATGGCTTGTTAAACGGAGTCAAGTGCCATTCAGATTGCCAAGGTCAAGCTCCCTTCGGTTGCAAAACAATGCAACCAAATGGGAGTATTCATAACCTCAATTAATTTCAGCACTTGCAACACCACACATTTTAGTGCTTGACAAATGGAGTTGCTACTCCGCGGCAGAGAATCCCAACATGCCTCCATGCCATGCCTGAACAACAAGGCCATGCTCTGATCAGATGCGATTCCATGGGGGGGGGGGGGGGGGAGCACCTTTTTGCCCCTGGTACCGAGCACTAGCAAGCACCTGGCCATTGCAGGGGAGCAGCTGAAAGACTGTGAAATCACCACCTTCAGCCTCCCATGTGACAGAGACCTTAGTAGTGTCTGTATGTATTACACACCTTTCTTACTGTAACACTGCTTGTAAAAAAACTGGGTCTATTTTTTTTTATAGATTTCCAGTTTAAAGAATGTGATGTGCATTTGGGTGTAATGTGGTGGCTATACACAAATGTCAGGTGCATATTTGTGAGATACTGCTGCTTTTTATTGTGTCATTAACCTAATTCCTTTTATTGACATCCATACAGGAAGTCTGCAACAAAACTAAGACTAAACCAAGGATACAGAGGGTCGATACTGTAACTGTCTATGCTTTAGCAACAAGCCCACATTTGGTATGAAAAACAAATCATAAATTATTTGATATAGACACATTGTAGCCTATGTATCAAGAATATTTTTTAGTGCATAGCTACTCACACAGAACCCTCCGCTGGTGGTGCCTAACCCGAAGACCCACCTGGTGGTCCCTAACCTTAACCATTTCAGCCCACGGGTATTTTTCAACTTATGCATCAGAGCAATTTTCACCTCCCATTCATTCGCCAATAACTTTATCACCAATTATCACAATGAACTGAACTATATCTTGTTTTTTCTGCCACCAATTAGGCTTTTTTTGGGTGGTACATTTTGCTAAGAACTATTTTTTTATAAACGCATTTTAACAGGAATATTAAGAAAAAAAATTAAACAAATTATTATTTCTCAGTTTTTGGCCATTATAGCTTTAAAATAATACATGCTACCATAATTAAAACCCACATATTTTATTTGCTTATTTGTCCCGGTTATTACACAATTTAAATTGTCCCTATCAAAATGTATGGCGCCAATATTTTATTTGTAAATAAAAGTGCAGGTTTTCAGTTTTGCATCCATCACTATTTACAAGCTTATAATTCAAAAATATTAGTAATACACCCTCTTCACATACATTTTAAAAAAGTTCATACCCTTAGGTAGCTATTTATGTTTTGTTTTTTTTAATTGTAATTTCTTTTAAACAGTTAATTTTTAGATGTAATACTATATGTTTATTTAATGAAAAGCTTCACTTCCAGGAAGCACAAGGAGGCTGGGAAACTTTTTCTCTCAGAAAGACCGCGGTCTCTGATAAGAAGTCGTAGGTTTTTCTGCGGGGGACTTAGATCAATGAATGTGAACCATTGATCTCCGGACTAACGGGGGGGGGGGGCGTCACGGGCATGTGCGGGCGCGATCACGTGCAGGAGCGCGCAACAGCAATGCAGCAGCAGCCTGGACGTGACAGTCACGTCCAGGCAGCAGGAATGGTTAAGATTACCCTAGTGGTGCCTAACCCCAAGACCCCCCTTCCCCCACGTTGGTGCCTAACCCTAAGACCCCCCCAGTAATAAATAACCCCAAGACCCCCCCTGTGATTAATAACCCTCCCCCAGGCAACTAATAACCCTCCCTTTTTAATAGCAGATAAAAAACAATTTAATAAGATTCCCACTAACAATAATACGATAAACAACAATTTAATTGCGGCAATCTGCTAAATAGCGCAATGGCTAACAATATGATAAACAACAATTGTGCCCATTTTTGACCGCGCTTTTATTAACTGCTCCTTTGTCCAGGGATTACCTGAACGATGTGATGAGAACCTGGTACAGGCCCCCAGGCTTCGATGCATTTGTGCCAAAATGTGTTTTCTTATGCCCATAGGCGTCAATGCTTTTGTGCAAAAAGGCGTTTTCTCATGCCTTTAGGCTTGTGAATTCTTTGAACGTAATTTTGCGTAACTTGCAAAAATTACACTCAGATCAGGCGGAATCAAGAAAACCCACAAAATGGTAACTACAATCAGAATGGTAACTGTGAAGATCACATGAAATGCATGGAAGTCAAATTACACAATATGATCAACACTACCACTACAGCTTTATAAAATCACATAAATTATATGAAGTATATTTACTTTAAGTAGTAAAGTATATTACTTTAAGTATGTGATCTCTTTTTGTCTCCCCTTTATTTTAGGTTTTGCCTAAATCAATGCAAGAAAGAGAAGAGGCACATCTCTATGAAACAATTAAATAAATTTACGGTAGAAGGGGGGCTTGGTACATTATGCTATATACAGCTCAACAGGAGACAAAATGGGGGAGGTCCCTGCCCTTGTGGTCTTACAATCTAGAGGGTGGTGGGTGGGATTAGCAGATGACACAATGATCTTTAAATTCTAGCTATAGCAAATTATAATATTTTCTGAATAGGTGTGTCTTGAGGGTACATTTGAAAATCTCCAGTCTTGTAGTATGTGGGAGAGAGTTCCAGGAGAGTTGACACTCGTGAGAAGTTCTGGATGCGAGAGAGAGAGGAGGAGACCAAGCTGGACGACAAGGGGGTCTCTTGTGAGGAACCAAGGTTCCAGGATGGAGGATATCTGGAGATTAATAAGGAAATGTATGGAGGGGATAGAATTTATAGAGCTTTGTATCATAGTGTTAAGAGTTTAAACTAGATCCTTTGGGTGATTGTCAGCCAACGGAGGGATTGGCAGAGATGGGCAGCATCAAAGGAGTAGGAGGAGAGGTGGATGAGATAAGCAGCAGAGTTCAGTTGGGACTGAAAAGGGGCCAGTCTCACCCTTTCTCACTTCACTTGCTGGTGGCATTGCACATTTGAAATGCCTTTGGACTTTGGCTCATCAGCAGTTGGCACTCCTGAGCCTGATGTGGAGAACTGCAACTGCCTGTTCTACCTGCGGGTGGCATTTTGCACTCAGAGTGCCTTGTACTTACACTGACTAGCAACAGATGTCCTCAGCACTACTTCCCAGCTGTAATCAGGCAGTCGCTGTGGAGTGGAGTACCTGTATAAAGACCCCACCCTTACTGGGAAGGTGCCAGCGATTCAGCAGTACTGGGCCTCTGTGTGCTGCTAGCATCCTGAACATGGAAGCAAGAAATTTGGGCGCATGAGGCAGGTGGACAAAAAGGGCGCCGCCATTCGCTCCCATAATAAATATCGTTTAATCGGCGCCCAACAGGAAAAAAGGGCGCCGGAGAAAAATAACGTTTTAAAAGCGGCGCCCGGAGACTTTTAATGTTTTATAACTGCTTCTCATGATTACACATTATTTAATGATTTATAATTTTTTACACATTATTTTTAAACGAAAAACAGTACAATCTTTTTTAAAACATTAATTTTAAACGGAAAATTGTACAATTTTTTTTAAAACATTTTTAAACGAAAAACCGCACAATATTTTTTAAAACGTTATTAATGCTTATCACAGGGGGGTCTTAGGTTTAGGCACCACCAGGGGGGTCTTAGGTTTAGGCACCACCAGGGGGGGTCTTAGGTTTAGGCACCACCAGGGGGGGTCTTAGGTTTAGGCACCACCAGGGGGGGTCTTAGGTTTAGGCACCACCAGGGGGGGTCTTAGGTTTAGGCACCACCAGGGGGGGGTCTTAGTTTTAGGCACCACCAGGGGGGGTCTTAGTTTTAGGCACCACCAGGGGGGTCTTAGTTTTAGGCACCACCAGGGGAATCTAGGGGTTAGGGATAGGTACAGGGAGGGTTCTGTGTGAGAGTAGGGTTAGGTATAGCTTTAGTAACATTCTTATTAATGTTTTATAAAACGCTATTATAAATTTCACTTTTTAAACAGGGAAGATTAACGTTTATACAATTGCCGATTTCATACACATTATTTAATGATTTATAACTTTATAAAACATTATTTTTAAACAAAATATAGCACCATTTTTTTAAACGTTATTCATGCTTATCGTTTAAACCCGTGCGCCCTTTTTTCCCGGCGCCCTTTTTTAACGTACGCCCTGAACACCTGGTCCCTTTACTTGCTCCTGATTTCCCTTGTCTGACCTCTTGTCTGTTTATAACCCTGCCTTTGGGCCCTCATTTTGTATTGCATTGCTTTCCTGGTTCCTGATACTCTATTCTGTTTTAATTTGACCTTGATTTACAGTTTGGTACTGCATACCATATCTGTATATGGTGTATATAGTTTTGTCATTAAGTATTGTATGGTGTGTGGTATTTTTTTCACTGTGCTTGTATTATCCATTTGATCATTTTTTCCACTGCTGTATATAGTATATTGCACATTATCTTCAATAAAAGGTTGTTATACCTGATTTCTCATCTGCTGTATGTGCTGCACAACGTGGTTACCGCCTCCACTAAGGTTTGTAACCGTAATCAAGATGGGAAATTATTAGAGCATGTACAAGCATTTAGTAGCCTCTTGCGTAAGGAAAAAGATGAATTCTGGAGATATTTGGAGATGAAAGTAACAGGAGGTTGTTAATGTGTTAATATGTGGTTAAAATGAGAGCTCAGAGTCCAGAGTGACCCCGAGACAGCGAGCTATAGGAGTTGAGTTTATTGTGGTATTTTCTACAATAATCGTAAATATAGGTGGGGGAGCAGAAAGAGATGGAGGAAATATCGCATTTACCACCTCTAGATGAAGTAACCTACACATGCTCATTTTGCTCCTGCAAATTCCTGTGTGGAGATTGCAGTGTAGGGAAGGATTACAGCTTCTGTCAAGTTCATATTGTTCTTTATGCTCTTGATGGGCAGATTAGGGATCAACGTTCAATGTGGATCACCAATGTTCCCTATATTTAGAGAAGTTTCCTCTAAACCTTTGGTTAGAAAACCTACCAATTGGGGTCTTATACAGCAACTTAAATCTGAGAGAAAATCTAAGCTGTCCTGAGCTGACATAGCAAGCATGCTGGAGTTCTTCTTAGATCAGTCAAGCCTCATGTTACCTGGAAAGCCTGAAAACCAGCAGGTGGCTCGCTGCCATCTTTGGGCAAATTATACAGACATCTGTGGGCTTACTATTTAAAGACTCCACCTTCTTCCCTAGACTTTGCCAGAGCTTCCTTAAAGTGAACCTCCAGACTAAAAATCTACTCAGCAGAACTGAAAAGGCTTGGTGTTTCTTTAACAGTTTCACAGCATCAGAACTTTGTTTTTCTTACCAAAGCATCATTTTTAGCTGCATTTTTATCTAAGCTCCACCCATCAAAAATAAATAAATTGGGATTTCCTATGTTATTCACATTGCCTAGCAACTGGGAGAGGTGCTCAGGACACAGGACAGTTGGAACTGTGTCTCATGCTCCCTGTCACCTCCTTTGAACCAAAAAGATGGCTGCCAACATGAAATCAAACATTTGCCTGTTCTTTTAAAACAGTGTGGGTAAGAGATTATATTACTGTAACGCTTGGCGGTATATCCTCTACAGTCAGAGTGCAATGCACACTCTGACGTAAAGGAAGCACACGCACAAGACGCAAGCAAGGCATAAAACTATGAATCTCAGGGTATATAGTGCGAACCCACTGGTGGAGGAGAGGACTGACTCCAGCAGGAGATGTGGCGCACAGAGCAGGCGTAGCTCCGAGCAACCACAATGACACTTAATGAAGTTTGCTCAGCGCAAAAGCAGCAATGAGCGTTCTTAACCACAACTTAGAGAGAAAAGGGACAGACTGACAGAATGAACGCTTGCTAATCTAGTCACTCCTTAATTACAGCAAGCATTCACAAACAGGACAGACTGGAAGGAGGCAGCCACTCGCGACCGCAGCGATGGCTTACCTCGTAAGAACAGGACTGAAAGGATTTGCAACTCCTCCACAAGAGATGGCGCAATCCACAAGGCAAGACAAAGGCAGAGCAAGAAACCGGTACAGGAAATACACAAATATATACAGTAATCCACGTCGCAATATGGAAAACAACAAACGCGCTAGTATGCATATATATTGGCAATGATCCAATATATGATGCAACACCAACTAAGATGCAATAATCCGCATCGCAATATGGAAAACAACAAACGCGCTAGTATGCGTATACATTGGCAATGAACCAATATATGACGCAAGACTAGCAAAATAAATCTAACTAAGATACGAATATACTGGCAAACCAATATATATGCACGTATCAGGAACTAACTACGGTCCCGAAGGACACACATAAACAAGGACTGAAACAAAACGGAATGAACGCTTGCTAATCCAGTCACTCCTCAGTGGCAGCAAGCGTTCATACGTAGACAAACAGACAGGAGTGAGATAGTCAATAGCAACCGCAGCTATATGACTTATCTCCTGGAACAGGACTGGAAGGATTCACTGCTCTTCCGCAAGAGCCAGTGCAATCCACACAAGAAACACGAGAACCAGGAACAGAGGCCCAGGAGTAACAGCTTAGACAGACTGAGACTGAAACTATGATGGGCGGGGAGCACAGCAGGAAGCAACTCTTTATACTGAGGTCATCAAATGGGAGTGGACATGCAAATTCCCACACAGGTGAATGGTAATCAGTCACAAGCTGACAGCAGGAAAAGGCAGACAAAACTATGCAACCTGCATGAAAGGAATTGCAGCTCAGCTGCAACAGGCAATGTTTAAATTCACAAGAGCATCTCAAGCTGCCATGAACTGCAGAGCTATTGCAGATGGAATCAACACTTAGGGCCTGATTCACAAAGCGGTGCAAAGTGTTTGCACGCCTGTGAAAAGCCCTTTATCACGCCTAAACTCAGTTTAGGCATGATAAAATGAAACTCGCGCGAAGTTTCCGCGCGTAAAGCATTACGCGCGCAAACGCATAATTCCGCGCGATGCGCCCATTAAACCCTATGGGCGCTGCGCACGGAATTACGCATTTGCGCGGGTAAAACTTTGCGCGCGATAAAGCGCACAAATCGGTGCTAACTCAGCGGTGCAAATGTTATCACGCCTAAAGTCTTTTAGGCGTGATAACTGAGTTATCACCGCTTTGTGAATCAGGCCCTTAATTTGAGTGCAAGCAAAGATATGCAAGCAAAATGTATGTAAAGAAATCAGAACTGCTTGGCTGCAGTACAACTGCAGCCAGCAGTACATGCTGCAAAAGCGATCATGACAATTACCTATCTATTTTAATTAACATAACTAATGTAACTTAATGACAGTATGTTTGTTTAGGCTGGACTTTAAGCACTATGCCTGGACTACCAGTCCTGTTACCTGCTACTGCTATCAGGCGTACCCAAGGTATGGGTGGAGTGGCTTGTGCCCTGGGCTCCAGATGATTGGGGGAGTAGGGCACATTTTTATAAAATACACAATTACTCTAAGAAACATTCAAGTCAATCAGAATTCACTGTTATGATGGCACAGATCTTATGTGAACATATACTGATCTTAATTATCTGCGAGATAGGATAATAACTGAAGAAAGTAAATGGGTGTAGAATGTGGGAAAGTAAATTTTGGTTTAAAATCAACAGTGTTTTACTTCTTGTACTTGCTATCAAATAAAAAAGGGAACGTGTATGAAAGTTCATTTTGGTGTTTAGTTGAAAGGGTATGTTTATAAGAAGAAGGATGTTAAACTTGTGACTGATTTTGTGAGTAATGAGAATAATCTAAAAAAAAATCACGAGCAAATAGCGTGATTCACAGCCATCAGTCATGTTATTTTCACCAAAGAAAACATCTTCCATGTAACTGCCCTGTACTTCCTCCCTTGTGGAGTCTGTATGTCCAATTCCACACTCCTTCTGAGGTATTCAGAGAGAATGAAAGTAGTAATGTATAGGATTTGTAATTTTACTTAAAATGAGGTCCCAATCAATAATGCAGTATACATAAATCATCTATTTTCTTTCTTTTTGTAAGATACCAGCATGTACTGTATGTATAGTATACATTGTGCTTTTAAAAATAGGGAACAAAGTCACATATGCTTGCGTAATGAGTGTTAGGACTAGGTCACAATGCAGCCCTTTCTATGTGATTTTCAAAGCTTTGCTGATTACTGGTAATCAACAAATTGCTGTGACAATGTCTTGCAATGAAGGTGCTCAAACTACAGTGATTTGATGTTGTTTTTTTTTAACAATTGCAATTGTGTCAAAAGTGTCAGAACACAAAACCACTGTAAAATTCCTTGCTGAAATGTAAGGAAAAAAAATTAAACTGTGAAAAAAATTGAGAGAAAATATTTTTTTTTTGATCGATAAAGTTGATCGAAATCGTCATTTTTTTTCAATTAAAATCAATCAGAAAGGTTACAAAAATCAAATCAATTTTTGAAGGTTGTATGAACGTAATTTAACCTAATTTTAAGTTTACATTCAAGAATACAGAAACTTTATCTAAGTGACACATTAGATAGAATGTATTTGTTCACTGTAATAAATGTAGTGTTGTTGATTGATGAAAATAAATGAAGAACAGATTTGTTAATGTACGGTCTAAGGTCTTGTGTGCCCTATACATAGCAGCAGTGGCGTACCTAGGGCATTTGATAGCCAGTGCTGGAAATTATAAGACACACACCCCCCCCCCCCCACAAAAAAAAGGGAAAGGAGCGAATACGGCATACCGCATAAGCGCACCACGTCAGGTTATGCCAGATATAGGTGCCACCAGTATAGGTAATATAGTCGCCCCAGTAAAGGTAGCATGGTTGCCCCAGTATATCAGTATATGTAGCTAGTATAGTTGTATAGTTGCCCCCAGTATAGGTACTAAAGTTGCCCCAGTATAGCTAGTATAGTTGCCCCCAGTGTAGCTAGTATAGCTTCCCCCTACACTACCCAGTGTAGGTAGTATAGTTGCCCCAGTATAGGTAGCACAGTTGCCTCAGTATAGCTAGTATAGTTGCCCCCAGTGAAAATGGTATAGTTGCCCCAGGAGGGGAAAGCAGCACAAGAAGGAGAGGCAGTGGATACAGCAGTGGGGAGCAGGGCCAGAACCCCCCCCCCCACACACACACACACACACACACACTTGGGTCTCCTCCTTCTGCTCTCTCCCCCTCTATGCAGGCAGTAGGTGCAGCGGGTGGATAATTACTCACCTGATTAAAATATATAAATTAGATGTAATAAATAATATATACATTTTCATTTATAGATGTGTCTGGGGTGTTCTGTGCCATCTGTGCTATGCAGTTGCATTTCTACCATTGGGCATGGTGGTGGGGGGGGGGGGGGGACATGGTGCACCGGGAGTCTGACAGAGAAGGGGGTGTCGCCATGACCCCCCACAGCGACAGAGCAGGAGGGGAAGCAGCGCTAGAAGGAGGGGCAGCTGGGACAGCGGTGCGGAGGGGGGCCAGAACCCCCATCTCACCTGGGTCCCCTTCTTCTGATCCCTCTCCTATGTGGGCGGCAAGCAGAGAATTACTCACCTGACTTCTGTGTTCCAAGCACTGGAGCGCAGTGTCACCATCATCACAGGTCTCCGCCTTCAATGCCGCTCAGTGTGCTTCCACTAATCAGGAAGCACAGTGTGCAGCATTGAAAGCGGAGAGCTGTGGCAAAGGTGATGCTGCGCTCCAGCGCTTCGAACGCAGAAGTCAGGTGAGTAATTCTCTGCTTGCTGCCCATATAGAGGGGGAGGGATCAGAAGAAGGGGACCCAGGTGAGATGGGGGTTCTGGCCCCCCTCCGCACCGCTGTCCCCGCTGCCCATCCTTCTAGTGCTGCTTCCCCTCTTGCTCTGCCGCTTTGGGGGGGGTCATGGCGACACCCCTCTCTGTCAGACTGACTCCCAGTGCACCATGCCCCCCCCCCCCACCGCACCCAATAGTAGAAATGCAACTGCATAGCAGTGATGGCACAGAACACCCCAGACACATCTATAAATGAAAAATGTACTGTATATATTATTTATTACATCTAATTTATATCTTCTAATCCATTTTGTCATGTAAGAAAAGCTTAGCGCGCAGCACCCCTAAAAAATTGGGTGTGGTCATGACCAGAATGTGGGTGTGGTCATGGGTGGAGCCAAATTTACAAGAACTTAGCAATGGTGGGACAGACTAGGGCTATGGTTGGAATTAGATTGTGAGCTTCTCCAAGGACACAGTGACATGACTATGCACTCCGTAAAGTGCTGCAGAAGATGCCAGTGCTATATAAACAAATATAATAATAATAATAATAATAATAATATAGGGCATTAAACTAGGACTATGGTAGGATTAGATTGTGAGCCCCTCTGAGGACAGTCAGTGACATGACTATGTACTCTGTAAAGTGCTGCAGAAGATGTCAGTGCTATATAAATACATAATAATAATAATAATAATAATAATATGGGAGGACATTAGACTGACTATGGTAGGATTAGATTGTGAGCTCCTCTAGGGACAGTCAGAGACATAACTATGTACTCTGTAACATGCTGCAGAAGATATCACTGCTGTATAAAAAAAAACAACAACAACATGGTGGTAATAAAACTACTAATCTAGGTCATTAGACTAGCTATGCCTAGAAATTAAGAGATTGCAAGCAAATGACAAATACAGCAACCACAAGGCCTCCAAGTGACCAAGACAGCAACCACAAGGCCTCCAAGTGACCAAGACAGCAACCACAAGGCCTCCAAGTGACCAAGACAGCAACCACAAGGCCTCCAAGTGACCAAGACAGCAACCACAAGGCCTCCAAGTGACCAAGACAGCAACCACAAGGCCTCAAAGTGACCAAGACAGCAACCACAAGGCCTCCAAGTGACCAAGACAGCAACCACAAGGCCTCCAAGTGGCCAATACAGCAACCACGAGGCCTCCAAGTGGCCAATACAGCAACCACGAGGCCTCCAAGTGGCCAATACAGCAACCACGATGCCTCCAAGTGGCCAACACAGCAACCACGAGGCCTCCAAGTGGCCAATACAGCAACCATGAGGCCTCCAAGTGGCCAATACAGCAACCACGAGGCCTCCAAGTGGCCAATACAGCAACCACAAGGCCTCCAAGTGGCCAATACAGCAACCAGGAGGCCTCCAAGTGACCAATGCAGCAACCAGGAGGCCTTCAAGTGACCAATTCAGCAACCAGGAGGCCTCCAAGTGACCAATGCAGCAACAATGGGCCCAGAGGTGGCAGAAGAGAGACAGAGGGTGAGAGAGAGGGGGCGTGAGAGAGATTGAAATAGAGGTGAGGCGGGGTGAGAGAGATAGAGAGAGATGGAGGGTGAGAGAGCACAGAGGCACAGAGTGACAGAGGGTGAGAGAGATGGACAGAGAGGTGAGTGGGTGGGCAGAGCAGAAAAAGACAGAGTGAGAGTTGGAAGGAGAGAGACAGAGGTTTAGAGAGGCTGCCTTTTGAGGAGGAAGGGAGTGAGTCTTTGCCAGCCAGCAAGAAAAAGCAAAGCCTTATCTAAAGCACACAGGCAGCACACAGTAGATAATATTGCTGTCCAGTGTCCACACTGTTCCCAGTCAGTGAGACTCAGACAAGTGACCATCACAGAGCATGCGTAGATAGCGGCGTTCGAATGTCCAACGACCGACGCTAGCGGCAATACATTACCTGTTCCGCCGGCGCATGTCCCCGCTGTCCCTTCCCGCTGGGCTCCGGCTGGCTTCACTTACTTCCTGTCGAGGGAAGTTTAAACAGTAAAGTGAAGCTGGAGCCCAGAGCTGAGAAGAGACAGCGGAGACTGGGGGACTCGTCGCGATGGCCGGATCAGGTAATGTATGCATGGGGGCAGCGGCAGCTCCACAGGTTGTAAATTGATTTCATAGTGAAATCAATTCAAAATCTGTTTGCAGTGTAGGCAGCCAATAGATCCCTCTTTCATCAGGTTAGATCACAGAGGGATCTATCTGCTGGTCGATCTGGTGGCAATCGACCAGAGTATGGCAGCCTTTAGTAGCACAGATAGGAGTCTCATATTGTTTCCAGTACAGGAAGAGTTAAGAAACTTGACAGACATTAATCATGTTTATAATGCTCAAGGTTGAGTGTGTGTGGGGCACAGTTAACTTTTTTGGCAAGGGGTACCTGATCTCAACATTTAGAAGGAGGAAGTCATACCTGGGACTTCTTCAGTGCCTCAATTAACTGCATGGCACCTCAGCTTCACCGACCTCTCCATTTTAGAGTTATGTCCCTGATGGAGCTTTTAAAGTTGGGCATAGCTTCACCAAAGGGGACATGCTCTGCCCACTCTGATTGCCTTCCCAAGTAACTGCACAGCAGCCAGGGCCAGGAGTGTTCTAGACATGTGCCAAAGATTTGTGACAGCAAACACCCAGTACGCTCCTGGCCAAGGCTCTTGCACACAGCCACAGGGGAAAAAGCAAATATGTTGCACAGAGTGGATAAAGCATGTGCCAGGTGAGCAGGGAGGTTAGCAAGCTGAGGGGCCACACAGTTTATGGGGACAGTAAAGCGGTCTCTCCGATTTCTGTTCCCTGAAACTCCTATTTGTGTTGCCTGAAACTGATTCATTTTATCTTAGCTATAATAAAAAAAAGTATTTTAGAAACAAAGATACATATCATATCCTATATGGAACAAGAAAATGACCATACTGTATACACTATAGATTCAGTGCACTTACAGCATATATCAAATACCATACTGTCACAGCAAGAAGCCCTGTCCCACCTTGGAAAGGGCATGTACCAGGCTGCCTCCTTCCCCCCTCCTGACACCAGTTTCACAGCAGTTTTCAGACAGTTATTGCTCTGCCACGTTTATTTATTTACCACTCACTCTGTCCCTTCATCCTGTGTTTCTCCACTCGGATCCTAGCCTGGATGTGTAGGAGTTAGTGTTGTCCGGATCATGAACGATTCGGATCTTTGATCCGAATCTATTTTGTGAATCGAATCATCCGAATCATCAAAATGAGTGATTCAGGTCACAAAGGGGGCGGGGCCAGGAGCGGCATGCCCCCCTCTCAGTGGGCAGGGGGGTCCTGGAAGATGATGATCAGAGATGGATCGCTCTGTTGGAGGGGAGCCAGCCTTGCAGGTAGATGAGAGAGGGGACATGGGTGCCACTGCCAGATATGTGTAGAGCACAGGTACTGGCTGGAATGTGCTGCTCATTATAGGCTGTCTGTTCTGTAGTTGTGCACAGTGAACAAATGGGAAACTTTTGGCTCAGAAGCACAGCTCAATAACTTTGTAGACAGCGTGCTGGGCTAGGACAGGGCAGGTACTGTGATTGCTGTGCAATATGATCCTCCTGCACTGCTCTAAACAGCTGCACTTCACTTCTGGGAATGCTTTCTTTCACTGTGCAACGTTTGCATTCAAAGTATACAGATGAACATATAGGTTAAATACTCCATACGATCCGCACCATCAAAAATTGTATCTTTATTTATAGCTCATAAAAACAATTAAAATCCATGAGTGGGTTTGTGCAAAAATGATGACGCACAGGCGTTTCGGGCCATCGTAGGTCCTTTCTCAAATCATGACCAGCCCACCAGTTTGTGAAATTGATGGATTAATTCTTTAGCATGTACCTGACGTGCCGGGACCCATCATCTTTCTTCTGGGCCATAGCCCTTCCAGTCAACGAGGTATTGTAAAGAATTACGTACTTTACGAGAATCCAGAATTTTTTCTATTTCGTATTCTGGTTCTCCATCAACAATAACCGGAGGTGGTGGAGAGTCAGATATCACGGTATTAACTGCTGGTTTCAGCAGAGAAACATGAAATGAATTGACTCCCCGCATGGATTGAGGCAAGGAAATCCTGTAGGTGACGTTATTGATTTTCTCTGCTACAGGGTAAGGACCTATATATTTGGGACCCAGTTTGGTAGAAGGCTGCCGCAAAGAAAGGTTACGGGTGTGTGAGAGATCGCGGAAAAGCCGCCGCATGTGCTACTGAGCAGGCGGCTGATCCCGCGTCCAGTGCGGCGGTTTGCATGCGGCAGCATGTGTCTGGTGTGGCTTAGTCTGTTTTTGCATGCGCTGAGAGGCAGAATTCTTATACTAAGCAGGAAGAGTCAGCTGACCACGCCGATCAGCTGACTCCAGAGCAGGATACTATTGGTTGAGCAATTAGGGGTGGTGCTGGAGAGCACTACTCCATATATAGTTCCTGCTGGTCACTTGCAAGTTGTCTGCCGTTGCGATCACTACGTGGAAGCACTCAGACCTAGTCAGATCCTTCAGTGTGTTTGAACCAGGTGGACCTGGGAATTCACACTTAGCCAGATTATTTGAATTGTATTCTGTTTATGCTTAAGCTAGTTCCCGGGTGTAGAGACCAAGGACCTCACACCCAGCTTAGGGAACTGTACTACCATCTGTGTTATCTTTCAGACTAGTTCCGGGGTGCTGAGACCAAGGACCTCGCACCCAGAATAGGCATTGTTTGATATATGTTATGACTTATAGCTTTTCTGACTACTCCTCTGTCTTCTGATTCGGTACCTCGCATATCTGATATTCCGTTGCCAGACCTTGCTTGACTTGGATACCGAATCAGCCTTCTGTCTTTGTACTTTATCTGTCAGTGTGTTGCCGAACCGGCGTGCCCGACCTCGAGAGCTCTCTTTCCCCTTAAGAGATAGTCTCCAGATCAGTTAGTGACATCCACCTTTAGGTGTCACTCACTCTCTGGCCCTTCCTGTCTCCAGCCTGACTCCTCCCCTTGGAGAGCCTCAGACTGCTGGAAGGTTCCTGTGCTCCCAGAGCAGTGTCTCTTTACTGTCCATTATCATCTGCTCAGCAGGTGCATTACTCAAAGTACTACTGTTGCACCAAACACTCACATACCAAAAGGTGTCCAGAGGTTAGCAATATATCTGTATTATCGGTGATTCTGCAGATCATCAATAATCAGGTATATATATATATCTGCATTCTTGGTGATACTGCAGATCACCAATAATCAGATTCTCTCTGCGTGTGGACACCGATCGTTACAGGGTGGAGACCCAGACTAAATCACCAGGTGAAAAGGAAAATTCCTGAGAATGATGTTTATCAGCAATTTTTTTCTGCTGTTTGACTGCCACCTCTAAATTTCTTTTAACCTGGTCTCATAACGAAACCATATGTGACAGCCAATCCTCCAACACTGGAAACCCAGAAGACGTACCGGATAGGGAAGCAAACTTAGGATTTAAACCTGTGACAATCTGAAATGGGGACATTTTAGTAGAGGTACTGGCAAGGTTGTTAAAAGCAAATTCTGCATACGGTAGAACTTCAGACCATTGGTCCTGACAATCGGATACAAAACACCGGAGATATTGCTCCAAAGACTGGTTTGTTCATTAGTCGCAGTATGAAATCCCGAGGAAAATGACAATGATATACCAATACGAGAACAAAATGCTCGCCAAAACTGCGAGACGAATTGTACTCCTCTGTCAGAGACAATGTTTTCAGGGATACCATGCAGACGGAAAACAAACAATAAAAAATTCTGCAAATTCTTTTGCAGAGGGTAACTTACTTAAGGGAACAAAGTGACCCATTTTACTAAATCTGTCAACCACTACCCATATGACAGTATTCCCCTGAGAGCAAGGTAAATCTAGAATAAAATCCATCAACACGAGTCTAAGGCCTATCAGGGATGGGAAGTGGTTGCAGATTACCTCTGGGTGCAAGATGAGAAGTCTTATTTCGAGCACAGACTGGACATGCCTTAACAAAGGCCTTACAATCCACCCTGAGCGATGGCCACCAGACATGACGAGAGAATAAATCTACAGTCTTTTTTTCTCCAGGATGACCCGCTAATTTGGAATCATGAAATTGCTGTAGAACCTGTAACCGAAGAGTTAATGGAACAAATAACAGACCTGGTGGTTTCTCGGCAGGTGCATCATTCTGACAGGAAGACAGTAACACTGAAAGATCAGGTGATAACTGAGAGGTGGACAGCGCATTGATAATACAATGTTTGGGAACAATGGATTCTGAACTTACAGGTTGATTAGTTTCAGGTTCAAAATAACGTGATAATGCATCTGCCTTAATGTTTTTGGACCCAGGCTTAGAATTGTAAAGTTGAAATGGGCAAAGGACGACGCCCACCGGGCCTGTCTAGGATTGAGTCTCTTGGCACTTTCAATATATTCTAGGTTCTTGTGGTCAGTAAACACAGTGACTGGGTGCAAAGCTCCCTCCAACCAATGTCTCCACTCCTCGAATGCCATCTTAACTGCCAACAGCTCTCTATTCCCTATGTTGTGATTTCTTTCAGCAGAAGAAAACTTGCGAGAGAAGAAGGCACAAGGGTGGAGACGTTCTGGAGAACCTGGAGTATTGCGAAATAACTGCTCCTATGCCAATGTCGGAAGCATCAACTTCAATGATAAAAGGTTTAAGGATGTCTGGATGAGCAAGTACAGGGGCAGTACAAAAATCCTTTTTCAATACCTCAAAGGCATGACAGGCCTGAGGGGGCCAATGAGTGGGATCAGGTTCTTTTTTAGTCAGGTCAGTCAAAGGAGCGACCAAAGTGGAAAAACTCTTAATAAACTTGCTATAAAAATTCGCAAACCCAGGAAACGTTGGAGAGCCTTGAGCCCGGAAGGCTGGGGCCAATCTAGGACTGCAGACAATTTAACAGGGTCCATGGCGATACCAGAATCTGAAATATACCCCAGGAACGAGGATTGGTCTCAAAAACACACTTTTCCAATTTGCCGTAAAGAGAGTTCTCTCTCAATTTCTGCAGTACAGTCTTGACATGAAATCTATGTTCAAAAAGTGAAGCAGAATAGATCAAAATATAATCTAAGTAAATGACCATAAACCGCCCCAAGAATTCTCTAAAGATGCCATTTACAAAGTCTTGGAAGACAGCTGGAGCATTACAAAGGCCAAATGGCATCACCAAATATTCATAATGCCCATCCTTTGTATTGAAACGGATCAAAATCAAGTTGCGCCTGGGGCAAGGTCAGGTTTTGGCGCCTAAACTGCCATTTATTTTGCCGCCTTTTTAAGAATGTAACAAACTGCGCCTGGGGCAAGATACCCGCTTGCCCCCCCCCCCCCCCCCCACCACCTCTGATTGAAAGCTGTCTTCCACTCGTCACCTTGACGAATTCTGATCAAATTTGGTAAAGATCCGAGCTGCTGTGACCTGGGCAAACAAATCGTCAATGAGAGGTAGTGGGTATTTATTCTTAACCACTTGAGGACCACAGTCTTTCTACCCATTAAGGACCAGAGCCTTTTTTTCCATTCAGACCACTGCAGCTTTCACGGTTTATTGCTCGGTCATACAACCTACCATCTAAATGAATTTTACCTCCTTTTCTTGTCACTAATACAGCTTTCTTTTGGTGCTATTTGATTGCTGCTGTGATTTTTAGTTTATTATATTCATCAAAAAAAAAAGACATGAATTTTGTCAAAAAATGATTTTTTTTAACTTTCTGTGCTGACATTTTTCAAATAAAGTAAAATTTCTATATACATTTTTGTCCAAATTTATTCTGCTACATGTCTGATAAAAAAAAATCCAGTGTATATTTATTGGTTTGGGTAAAAGTTAGTGTTTACAAACTATGGTGCCAAAAGTGAATTTTCCCATTTTGAAGCATCTCTGACTTTTCTGACCACCTGTCAGGTTTCATGAGGTGCTAAAATTCCAGGATAGTATAAATACCCCCCAAATGACCATTTTGGAAATAAGACATCCCAAAGTATTCACTGAGAGGCATGGTGAGTTCATAGAAGAAGATTTTATTTTTTGTCACAAGTTAGCGGAAAACAACACTTCGAAACAAAAAAAACAACAACAAAAAAAAAGTTTCCATTTCTGCTAACTTGTGACACCCTCTCTGAATACCTTGGGGTGTATACTTTCCAAAATGGGGTCATTTGTGGGGTGTGTTTACTGACCTGGCACTTTGGAGGGTGCTAAAATTGTAAGCACCCCTGGTAAAGCCTAAATGTGCTCATAGGACGTTGGGCCCCTTAGCACACCTAGGCTGCAAAAAGGGGTCACACATGTGGTATTGCCGTACTCAGGAGAAGTAGTATAATGTGTTTTGTGGTGTATTTTCACACATACCCATGCTGGGTGGGAGAAATAGCTCTGTAAATTTATCATTTACAGAGATATTTCTCCCACCCAGCATGGGTATGTGTAAAAATACACCCCAAGACACATTATACTACTTCTCCTGAGTATGGCGAATGGCGATACCACATGTGACACATTTTTTTGCAGCTTAGGTGCGTTAAGGGGCCCAACGTCCTATTAACAGGTCATTTTAAAGAGGAACTGTAACGACAAAACGTCCCCTGGGGGGTACTCACCTCGGGTGGGGGAAGCCTCCGGATCCTAATGAGGCTTCCCACGCCGTCCTCCATCCGTCAGGGGTCTCGCTGCAGCCCTCCGTGCAGCGGTGACGTCAATATTTACCTTCCCGGCTCCTGCGCAGGAGCTCTGATGGCTGTCGGCTCCGAAGTAGGCGGAAATACCCGATCGCCGTCGGGTCTGCTCTACTGCGCAGGCGCAAGTTTCTGGCGCCTGCGCAGTAGAGCGGACCCGACGAAGATCGGGTATTTCCGTCTATTTCCGTGCCGAAAGCAGCCACAGCGCCCCCGCTGGAGCCAGCAAAGGTAAATATTGAAGCTACAGTCGGCTCTGTCGCCGGCTGTTCGAAGGGCTGCAGCGAGACCCCCGAGGGACAGAGGACAGCGTGGGAAGCCTCATTAGGATCCGGAGGCTTCCCCCACCCGAGGTGAGTACCCCCCAGGGGAGGTTTTTGTTGTTACAGAGTCTCTTTAAGGCATTTGGTTTCTAGACTACTAACGGTTTAGGGCCCCTAAAATGCTAGGGCAGTATAGGAACCCCACAAGTGACCCCATTTTAGAAAGAAGACACCCCAAGGTATTCTGTTAGGAGTATGGTGAGTTCATAGAAGATTTTATTTTTTGTCACTAGTTAACGGAAATTGATTTTTATTGTTTTTTTTTGTTTGTTTTGTTTTTTTTACAAAGTGTCATTTTACACTAACTTGTGACAAAAAATAAAATCTTCTATGAACTCATCATACACCTAACAGAATACCTTGGGGTGTCTTCTTTCTAAAATGGGGCAGATTAGGGCCTGGATAGGAGTGCTAGGGGGGGGGGGGGTGACAGGAGGTGATTGATGGGTGTCTCAAGGTGTGATTAGAGGGGGAATATATGCAAGCAATGCACTGGTGAGTTGATCAGAGGGGTTCTGGGGGGCTATCCGAGGGTGTGGGTGGGTGATTGGGTGCCCGCAAGGGGCAGATTGGGGTCTGATCTGATGGGTAGCAGTGACAGGTGGTGACAGGGGGTGATTGATTGGTGATAAGTGGGTGATTAGAGGGAAGAACAGATATAAACAATGCACTTTGGTGGTGATCTGACGGTGGGTCTGCGGGCGATCTGATGGTGTGGGGGTGATCAGATGCCCGCAAGAGGCAGGTTAGGGTCTGATCGGATGGGTGGCAGTGAAAGGTGGTGACAGGATGATTGATGGGTGATTGACAGGTGAGAATAGATGTATACAGTACACAGGAGGGGGGTCTGGGGTGGATCTGAGGGTAGGGTGGTGATCAGGAGCCCCCAGAGGGCAGTTAGGGACCTAATCTATGAAATAGCACTGACAGATATTGACAGGGAGTGATTGATGGGTGATAAGTGTGTGATTAGAGGGAAGAACAGATGTAAACAATGCACTTTGGTGGTGATATGACGGTGGGTCTGCGGGCGATCTGATGGGTGGCAGTGACAGGTGGTGACAGGGGGTGATTGATGGGTGATTGACAGGTGACCGGTAACGAATGGTGTCAGCAACACAGGTTTGTCTGATTATTGGTGATCTGCAGTATTACCAATAATACAGACGCTATACCTGATTATGTGGTGATCTGCAGAATCACCAATAATGCAAGTATAGCGAGACACAGGACACCTTGGGCTTAATTCACAAAGTGGTGCTAACTGTTAGCACGCCTGCAAAAACCCCCTTAGCACGTCTAAACGAGCTTTTTGCGCGCAAAACATTATGCGCGCAAAACTTTACGCGCGCACTGCACAGAGCGCTCCGCGCGAAGTGCCCATTAAAGCCTATGGGACTTAGCGCGCGCGCAAAACTTTGCGCGCAAAACTTTGTGCGCGATCTGATTGAGAAATCCGGTGCTAACCTACTTAGCACTCTGACTAGCACGTCTAAAGACTTTAGACGTGCTAAGTAGGTTAGCACCGCTTTGTGAATCAAGCCCCTAGTGTGGTAGAGTGTTTGGTGCAACAGTAAGAAAGGTTATCTCCCGAGGTGCAGGAGATACAGACTCTACTGCAGCCAGTGGACCCCTGAGGTGCAGGTGGCCACTGGCTGTACTGCAGCTGTCCTCCCGAGCGTAGGAGAGAGACTGTACTGCAGCCAAGGATTCCCTGATGGATTAAGAATCAGACTGTACTGCAGCCAGTGGACTCCTATGGGATAGAGGCCCCTGGCTGGACTGCAGACACAACTTCATGAGGAGCAGGAAGCTCTTGCAGCTACTTGACACCTGATGGATGAGTGTCACGAGCAGTACAGTTAGACTGATCACCCGAGAGATGAGTGACAGCCAGAAGGGTCAGACAGGCCAGGTCGGCAACACACGAGCAGATAAAGTACAGAGACAGAAAGCTGATTCAGTAACCGGGTACAGGCAAGGTTGGCAACTAGAAGACAGATGGGCAGAGGTACCGAATCAGAAGGCAAGAAAGAGGTCAACAGAGCCAGAGGTCATAACAAATAAGTACAATCCTAGTCTGAGGTGTGAGGTCCTTGGTCTCAACACCCGGAACTGGTCTAAAGGATAACACAGTAATGATACAGTTATCCCAAGCTTGGGTGCGAGGTCCTTGGTCTCAACACCCTGGAACTGATCTAAAGTATAACACAGTAAAGTACAAGAGCGGAATCTGGCTAAGTGTGAAGTGAATTCCCAGTTCCAACTGGTTCTAACACACTGTAGGATCTGACTGAGGTCTGAGTGCTTACACGTTAGTATTCGCAACCAGTGGTGCTCAGCAGAGCTCGAATATTCGAGTAGCTCGAATATTCGAGCTCTTTTCCAGCTATTCGAGCTCGGTATTCGAGCTCCGAATAGCTGTAGCTATTCGAATGGGCTATTCGAGTACACTCGAATAGCCCATTCACTATTCGAGCTATTCGAGCAAAACGGCGCTATTCGAGCTCGGTACCAAGCTCGAATAGCGTCATAGCCCAGATTGATGTCCTTAGAGCCAATCAGAGGGCTCCCAGGCCCTCTGACGGCAGCCAATCACAGAGGGGGACCCTGGCCAGCCCCTACCCTATAAATAGCGGCCGCCATGTTAGGTTTCTCCGTGCTTGCCTGAGACTTGTACAGAGAGAGAGTTGCTCCTTTGTGCTTTGGCTTAGCAAGAGCTCTATTGTGGTCATTTACCTAGCATTTTTGCTCACATACACCTCCTATACACACCTATATTGTTGTTAGTTAGTTAGACATTGTATTTTAGTTAGTAGCTTTTGTGTTACATAGAGACAGGCCAGCTGCTGCAGGCTTACAGCTTTAGGCCTCAGGGCCTTGCCTGTGTGGGCAGCTGTCCTCCTGTCCTCTGTTTATTTCTCTCTATTCTATACCAGTATTTCTGCTGTCCTTTACTACTGATTGTATTAGTATTGTAGTTATATACTGTAACTGTACTAGGACACTCACTGTCACTGTTCATAGGCTACTAGCTGCTCCTGCGTGTGTGCACTCACTTTCTGTGTACACACTACACACACTCTATTTCCTTCTGATAACTGATTGATTATTGTAATTGATTATTGTAATTAGTTAGTTGTACTTACTGTTACTACTTACTGTACTAGGAGTCTAGGACACTCAGTCACTGTTCATAGGCTACTAGCTCCTGCGTGTGTGCACTCACTGTCTGTGTACACACACTACACACACTCTATTTCCTTCTGATAACTGATTGCTTATTGTAATTAGTTAGTTGTACTTACTGTTACTACTTACTCTTACAGTACTAGGAGTCTAGGACACTCAGTCACTGTTCATAGGCTACTAGCTCCTGCGTGTGTGCACTCACTGTCTGTGTACACACACTACACACACTCTATTTCCTTCTGATTACTGATTGCTTATTGTAATTAGTTAGTTGTACTTACTGACTGTTACTACTTACTTACTGTACTAGGGACACTCACTCAGTCACTGTTCATAGGCTAGCTCCTGCGCGTGTTTGCGCGTGCGTGCACTCACTGTCTGTAGTGTACACACACTAAATTTACTTGTGATTACTACTGATTATTGTAACTGCTAGTTGTACTTCCTGACTGTTACTACTTACTTACTGTACTAGGGACACTCACTCAGTCACCTCACCCACCAACCCACTCCATTAAAGTACCCCACTTTTCACCCGCCCTTTTAAAAAACTTTTGTCTATACGCCCAAAACATCGAAGATGTCTGGAAGTGGAAACCAGCGCTGTTTGGGCAAGGGGAAGGGCAGCAAGGGAATCAGGAGGAGAGGGAGCAGCATTGTGGCAGGCCGCGGCCGCGCCACCATGCACAGTTCCGCAGCAGCAGCGTCAGTGGCTAACATTCCTCCCATAGCCACTGGCCGTGGACGCCTTGGGCGCCGCCCAGCAGGAGCATCTGCAACTCACGCTGCAGAGACACAGCAGCAGCAGCGTGTAGCACCTGCTCCGATTTTCCTCCAGCCGGGTCGGAAACGTCCCATTGAGGAAAAGCATGCAGACACTGTGGTGCAACTCATGACGGAGGATGAGCAGCCCGCCATCAGCTCTGCATCCGAGGCCTCCACCCTCACCACCACCACCACCACCCCTGTTCGCAGCAGCCGCCCAGCAGGGTCTGGGGAGGAGGCCAGTTCACCGTCACTCGCCAACCTGTCATTCAGCAGTCTTTTGACCCCAGGCATCATGAGTAAATTGTCTGCTGTTGTTGGCGATCTTGAGGAGGAGATGCTGATGGGCACTTTGGGGGATGAGGGATTGGACAGCAAGACTGTGGCGACAGTCAAGCAGCCCATCCATGCATCAGGAGAGGAGTTTGGGGGGGTCATCATCCCAGCAGGACATGTTTCAGGAGGGGGAGGATGATGATGACCCGGTGACAGACAGAGACTGGGTGCCACCACCTCCAGGGGATGTCGTCCTCAGCAGCTCTGAGGAGGAGGAGGAGGATGCGCTTGTGGGCCTTGCAAGGAGGCGCATCATTGCAAGCATTGGCAGCAGTAGGCAGGTCCCACAGCCTGCTGGTGTCTCAGGCTCAGCAGCAGCAGCAGCAGCAGCATCTGCTAGTACCACCACCAGCCGCACCCAAGCCCCCCCCCCCAACCACCACAGGGAGACAGGCAGCAGCGCTTCCATGCCGTAGGGGGATGTTTCTGTCACCAATCTGGCGATATTTCACCATGCCCACTGTGTACAGCAAGTACGCCACTTGCAACCACTGTCAGCGGAAGTTGAGCAGAGGTGCAGACCCCTTAAAGTTCAGCACCAGCTCGCTCATCAACCACCTTGCTGCGAAACATTTCCACCAGCATGAGGAGTTCCAGAGGCTGAAGGCATCTGGTGCTGGCAGTGGCACCACACCCATCACTGCACAGCCTTCAGCAGCAGCAGCAACAGCAGCCACCCGCCCTCCTGCTCCTCCAGCAGCACCAGCAGGAGTGCGGAAACGCACTGCTCCTCCCCTGTCTGCAACTCCTGCCGCCGACACTTAGGCCTGTTCTGGCAGCCAGTCCTCAGTGGCCTCCTCCGCTGTGTCTGCTGATTCCCGTGCCAGCAAAAGGCCACGCCAGAGCCTTTTGAGCGAGTCCTTCCAGGGGGTGGTTAGGGCTCTGCCTCCCAGCAGCCGTCGCGTGCGGCAGCTGAACGGCTTGCTGGCACGGGCCATGTGCTCCCAACTCCTGCCGTACACGCTCGTGCAGGAGGGGAGCGACATTCGTGCGCTGCTTGCTTGCGCAGCCCCAGACTGGCAGCTCCCCAGCAGACACTTTTTCTCCCGCAAGGCCATTCCTGCACTGCACCGCTTTGTGATGGCCAATGTGGAGCGAGGGCTGGAGCACGCGGTTGGTGAAAGGGTCCACGTCACCATGGACTCCTGGAGCAGCCGCTTCAGGACAGGCCGCTACCTGTCCTTCACTGTCCACTGGGTCAGCTTGGTGGAAGGGGGCGAGGATGGGAGAGCAGCAGCGGGCACAGCAGCAGCAGCAACACAGTGGGTGGTGCCACCCCGCAGGGTCAGGGGAACTGCAGCAGGTTCCTCCGATCCTCTGCCATCCTCCAGCACACCTGGCCAAACCCCCCGCCTCAGCAGCAGCGTGAAGGCCCGCCACTGCCAAGCGCTGCTGCACTTGGTCAGCCTTGGGAAGACCAAGCTGACGGCAACCCATGTGTTGGCCAAACTCCAGGAGCAGGAGAGGATTTGGCTGACCCCCAGAGGCCTCAGAGTCGGAGAGGTGGTGGCCGACAATGGGGCCAATCTGGTTGCCGCAATAGACAGGGGAAACCTGACCCACATCCCCTGTCTTGCCCACGTGCTGAACCTGGTGGTGCAGAAGTTCTTGCGCACCTACCAGGGGATGGGCGAACTGCTGGAAACGGCAAGGAACGTTGTGCGTCACTTCCGGCGCTCGGCTGCAGCCTGTGCGAGCCTGGAAGACGTGCAAAAGGAGCTGGATCTGCCACGCCATCGGCTGATCCTTGACGTTCCAACTCGCTGGAACTCCACCCTGGCGATGTTGGAGCGTCTGGTTGAACAGAAGCGCGCTGTCAAACAGTACCTTGCCCTGGCCACTGTTTCCGCCGCTCAGAGAAGGGACAAGACCAGCAACATTCCGTCCATCGTCCCCGATGATGACTGGAGGCACATGCAGCAGGTGTGCTTAGTGCTGGCTCCCTTTCTGCAGGCCACTAACATGGTGAGCAGGGACCATGCTATGGTCTGCGAGTGGGTGCCCCTGGTTTGTCTGCTGAACAGGGCCCTCGATGCTTTGCTGGAACAGGGAGCGGCAGCCTTGGACCAGCAGGAGCGGCAAGCAGCTGCACAGTCCACCTCTGAGGGGGAGGAGGAGGAGGACTTGGTGGAGGTCCCTGACCTTGCTGCTGATGAGGGGGAGCAGCACAGTGCAGCTGAGTTGGTGCGGGGGTGGAGAGAGGATGAGGCTGACGAGGCAGAGGAGGAGGATGAGGACAGCAGCACTGCCGTCGATGTGCCAGCAGACGTGGCCCGCCTCTTCCCAATGGCAGCGCACATGCTGACGTGTCTGCGCAGAGACCCCAGGGTGATCCAGATGAAGCAGAGGGAGGACATCTGGATCAGCATGATGTTGGACCCACGCCTCAAGGGGAAGTTGAGCCAGTTCCTGCCGCCTGCAGGAGGAGACCCAGCGCAACAAATAAGGAGCTTGCAGCAGGCCCTTGTTGAGCGCTTGGAGGAAGCCTTCCCCCAGCCTTCCACCCCCACTGTCCAGCAGCCAGCACAGAGGCAGCAGCAGGTGCCTGCATCCAGCAGCAAGCGCCCCACAGACCTGCTGTCTCTCAGCCACGAGCTCTACAGGACTGTAGAGCCTCCGGCAGCAGTGACTAGAGAGGAGGTGCATGCAGCAGCATCCTCCTCCGGTCACAGCCAGCGCCTGACCCGCATGGTGGCTGACTACATGGGGTCCTACAGCGGGCTTGACAGCGATGCCCCTGTTGATCCCATGGAGTATTGGGTCAAGCGCCTGGAGATCTGGAGCGAGCTGGCGCAGTACGCCCTGGAAGTGCTGTCCTGCCCCCCTTCCAGCGTGCTGTCCGAGCGCTGCTTCAGTGCAGCTGGTGGCGTGGTCACCGAGAAACGCTCACGTCTGTCTCACAAGTCTGTGGACAGACTGATGTTTCTGAAGATGAACCAGGCGTGGGTGGAAGGCGAGTTCCTGGCCCCTGTTGTCGGCGAGAGGGGGACATGAACTGGCTAAGAACCATCGTTAATGTGCCTTACCACCCTTTACCACCTCCTGGCTCCTGCTCACTAAGCCAGCCTGGTTCACTTTGACTATTACGTCGCCTGCAGCCACACATTTTACACCTACAGTGGGCTGCTGTGTACTGCCCTTCTGCTGTCTGTCTGTGTTTCCCACTGCCAGGGTACACAGAATTACCTTCTGCTGCCACTCTGCCACCAGCTATTACGTCAAATAATAGCTATATCTGTGTAATTGGTTGTAAAACCAAAACACCATAAAAAAAAAAAAAAAGGTTTAATTTTTCTGAGGTGCCCGGGTTGAAAACTGTGTTGTCCCAGTTGTGTATTGGACACGATGTGGGCTGCACGACCGCTGTCTGGGACCTCCTGTTGTGTTTATTTACAGCCCTGGTATCACCGCTAGGTACCAGGGCTATTGTGTCACGCTGCCTGCCTCATTGACTGCCTGCTGCCACACACTCATCCTCCTTCTCCTGCTGCTGAATTTACCTCCTGCTGTCTGTGTGTTTCCACTGCCAGGGAGCACATACAATGGCGCTTCCAACATGCGTGCGCCCACCAGCTATTTGTTACGCTCAAAAATAGCTGCATTTCTTTAAAAAAAAAAATGGAAAGAAAGAAGAAGAAGAAGAAGAAGAAGAAGAAGAAGGAGAAGGAGAAGGAGAAGGAGAAGGAGAAGGAGAAGGAGAAGGAGAAGGAGAAGGAGAAGGAGAAGGAGAAGGAGAAGGAGAAGGAGAAGGAGAAGAAGATCCCCACATAATCACTTGCTGTTGTTACTTGGAAAAAAAGATGTTTCTTGCATCATTCACCCTCAAAACAAGTGTTGGAAGCTATTTAAGGCCAATTCGAATAGTCAGCTCGAATAATGAGCTCGAATACCGACTCGAATAGTCAGCTCGAAGTCCGAGGTCGAATCGAATAGTAAAAATTATTCGACTCGAATATTCGACTGACCTCGAATAATTTACTATTCGAATTCGACCAAACTCGAATTTTAAAAAGGGGTATTTGAGCACCACTATTCGCAACGGCAGACAACCAGCAACTGACTTAGTAAGAGATAGATAGAGATAATATATATATATATATATATATATATATATATATATATATATAGATAGATAGATAGATAGATAGATAGATAGATAGATAGATAGATAGATAGATAGATAGACATATACATACACACACTACAGTGCCCTGCAGCGCCGCCCCCAGCCATTTAACCGAATCATGAGTTCCGCTGGGCTCAGCTGATCGTCCTGATCAGCTGATACCTCTCCTACTGGCATAAAGGTGCTGTCTTCTGGCGCGCGCGTAGCTCTCCATCTGTGTGCACTAGAAGGCCCAGGCAAACCAGAGACATGTTGCTGTGCGGAAACCGCCGGCCTGAACGCGGAGACAGCCGCCCCGTCGCTAGACCGTGCGGCGGCTTCTCTGCTATCCATTACATGACCATTGGGAGATTATAGGGGAGGATAGATGTATACAGTACACGGCGGGGGAGGGGGGGGTGATCAGGAGCACCCAGGGGGCAGATTAGGACTGAATTTAAAAAAATAAAAAATAGTGTTGACAGATAGTGACAGGGAGTGATTGATGGGTGATTAGGGGGGGGGGGGGTGATTGGGTGCAGACAGGGGTCTGGGGGGTGTTCAGGGGGGGTTCTGAGAGGTGCTGTGGGCGATCAGGGGGGGCAGATCAGTGTGTTTGGGTGCAGACATGGAGGGCTTCAGCCTGCCCTGGTGGTCCCTCAATCACTGGGACCACCAGGGCAGGAGGCAACCTGTATAATACACTTTGTATACTGTACATTACAAAGTGTATTATACTTCGTAAGCACCGGCTGGATGTTAACTCCTCGATCGCCGCATGCAAAGTGTATAATACACTTTGTAATGTATACATGTGATCGAGGGACCACCAGGGCAGGCTGAAGCCCTCCATGTCTGCACCCAAACACACTGATCTGCCCCCCCTGATCGCCCACAGCACCTCTGATGTCTGATGTCGTGGGTGGGCGGAGCCTATTGCCAGGGGCAGCACGTGTCACCAGTGACGCGATCGCTGCCCCGACACGCCCAAAGGAGCCGCCACCGAATGTTGTATTGCGGTCCTTTCGGGCGTCCACTTTGCCGCCGCACATCAGCTGCGGGTGGTCGGCAAGTGATTAACAGTAATCTTATTCAGACTTCTATAATAAATACAGGGCCACAATCCGCCATCCTTCTTCTCCACGAAGAAAAAAAAAAACTTGCTTCTGCGGGAGAAGTGGATGGACGAATTAAACCCTTACTGAGATTTTCCTTAATATACTCCCTCATAGCCCGATCTTCAGGACCAGAGAGATTGTAAAGACATCCTCGAGGAGGCATAGTACCAGGAAGAAGATCAATAGGGCAATCATAAGATCTATGGAGTGGTAGCTTGTCAGCTGCCTGAGGAGAAAATACGTCATCAAATTCTCTGTAACAAATAGGCAATGTATCAAAAGCTATCTCAACCCCATGCAAAGGAACAAGTTTCAAACAATGTTTATGGCAAAAGAAGGACGAGCTAGTAAGTTGCCCAGAAGTCCAATCGATCTGCGGATTGTGCTTCTGCAACCATGGCAATCCCAACACCATAGAACAAGTAGGCATTTTCAGTAAATAAAATGACTGAGACTCAATATGCAATGCACCAACTTTAAACGAGATTTCCAGAGTGATTGCTATTGGACAATTCTCCTGCAGGGGAGAACCATCTATAGCAGTCACACGGATCCTGTCCTGTAATTCCAGGGCAGGAATACCCAATTTAGTGGCACTGGCCAGTGAACAATCAATTAAATTACATGCAGCACCACAATCAAGAAATGCTTCACATGAATGACACTTGTCACCCCAAAAAATGCTTACAGGTAATAAAATGCATTCTAATTCAAGAGGAAGTACCTGCTCACCTAGGTGAGTTTCCTCGGACCCACCTAGGCGCTGGAGTTTTCCGGCCTCTTTTTTACAGGACAATCCTTGGCCATATGTCCCTTCCCTGCGCGATAGAGACACAGACCCTCAGAACGTCTCCTTAATTTCTCAGTAGGAGTCACCTTAGAGAAACCAAGTTGCATTGGTTCTTCGGGGGCGAAGTGACTTGAGGGACAGAAGTGACAGTAGGAAAGAAAGTTCTGGCATGGCGTCTATGCCCGACTCTCCGGTCCACCCGAATGGCAAGGGTGATAGCATCCTCAAGCGTTTCAGGAACTGGATGACTGACCAATATGACTTTTACAGTCTCCGACAGACCAAGCAGGAACTGATCAAGTAAGGCAGGATCATTCCAGTTGGTAGAGACTGACCACCTGCGGAATTCTGCAGCGTATTCCTCAGCAGGTCTGCGGCCTTGTCTCAATTCTCTTAACTTCTGAACGGCTGTAGTGGAGAGATCAGGATCTGAGGATAATACTGCCATGGCCTTGAAAAATTCATCAACAGAAGAAAGGGCCACATGTCCATGTGGAAGGCCAAGGGCCCAAGTTAGGGGATCCCCTTGGAGCAGTGAAATGATAAGAGCCACACGTTGAGTTTCGGAACCAGAAGCAATTGGCACGAAAATACATTTGACAAGAGTTCATAAAGTTACTAAACTGACTCCTGGTACCTGAAAATTTCTCTGGAAGTGGTAGCTTTGGTTCCGCAGACCGAAGCAGGAAGAGACCCTGCGTTGTCCACAGGTTGAGTCGGCAGATTAGCTTGCTGGTTTTGCAGAGTATTAACCCGTTCTGTAAGCTGGTTAACGGCTCCAGTAAGTAGTAATATCTGGCGTTGGAGCTCCTCCATAATAATAGTTGGGGCCCGTGATAATGTAAGGCCTGGCAACCTATCCACCCACGAATCAGCCTCAATGTCCCAATCTACCTCCGCCGTGTTCACCTTGTGTGGCGCGTCCCCGCTTGAACGGGAGGTGAGAGACAACACCTACCCGACTTCGGTTACACCCAGGCCTTTAGGGCGCAAGATATTGAATGCAGGGTGGGTATAGATAGATCACCAACACCAAACAGGAGAAACAAAAGCAGAGTCCAATAACAGTCCGGGGTCATACACAGGTATACGAGATTCGCAGTATAGAAGGAGCAGGCAAAAGAGTAGTCGAGAGTTTCCGGGGTCAGTTCAGGCAGCGAGCAAGGAAGGTCCAAACTCAGGCAGAGGTCAAAAATCCAAGTAATCCAATAAAGAACAGTTTTCCAACCAGGATATACACCCCCAGCAGCTAGACTAGCTAACACTATCACAGGCAATGACAGGAAGCACTCAGCAGACTTATATACTACATGCAACCAATCAGTGGCCGGCCACATGCACACAACAGCCAATCACACGCAGGCATAAATCAGCTGACAGTGAGATCAGCTGAAACAGATGACCACAACAGGTCAGCTGACCCACCCAATACTAACCAGCAAAGCTTTCTGAGAGTATTAGCCATAGCACAGTGGTCAAGCTCACCACCTCTGATGTGGGAGACTAGGGTTCAATCCTAGGCAGGGTCAGAAACTTTAATTTCATATTATTAAAATAAACCCCTGCTAAGTGTCTGCTGACTCTACCTCAATCGTCGCCTCAGACCATACTGCTGCCGAGAGGAGCGGATCCTTACAACATGTGTGGTGCAGAGAAAGGAGGAATATTGTTTGTGCACCAAATAAATGGTACAACAAAGTCACAATTCAAATACTTGTACGTATTAGCTGGCGTTAAAATATTGTCAAAATAACATAGTTAATAAAACTGGTTATTTTTTACAGTATTCATTCATAAATTATTTAAACAGCGTTTGCTCAATCTAAACTTTTTCTCTGGTTTCATTCCTGAAATTGATCACAGGCTGCAACATTTTTAATACTGGCATGTGAACTCTGTGGAATGTTTGTTTACTGAGAGTCCTAAAGCCAGTAGAAAAGATTCCTGGTCACCCAGAATTCTCTTTGGTGGGGGTGGGGGTAATTACACATAATAAACAGCCTAGGCTAAGCCTCAGTGAGAGGGTGTGGCTACATACTAATATACAGCAACATGTAGCTATAGGAGGTGTTTCTGAAGCTGAAACCAGGGCATTTCATGGAAAAGTGGGTAACCTGAATAATTTACTGCATTCTACTACCGTATTTTCTGCAGTATAAGAGGCTCCAGAATATAAGAAGCACTTAGGTTTAGAGGGCAAAAACCTGGGAAAAAATATATACTGTATATATACAGTATACTAAGCCTGGTGTGTCTTGTACATGTTGTCCTTCAAATGGTGTCCTCCATGCCTCCCCATGTGTCCTCCGGTATCCCCCAAGTATCCTCCTGGATCTACCCTGTGTCCTGTGTTCCTCATGTCTCCCCATGTGTCCTCCTGTATCCCCATGTGTTCTCCATGTGTCCACCTGTAACCCCATGGGTCCCCCTTGTGTCCTCCTGGATCTACCCTGTGTCCTGTGTTCCTCATGTCTCCCCATGTGTCCTCCTGTATCCCCATGTGTTCTCCATGTGTCCACCTGTAACCCCATGGGCCCCCCTTGTGTCCTCCTGCACCCTCCTGCATTCCCCATGTCTCCTCCTGTATTCTCCTGTATCCCCCATGTGTCCCCCATGTGTCTTTCTGTATTCCCCATGTGTCCCTCATGTCTCCCCCATGTGTCCTCCTGCATCACCTATGTCTCCACCATGTGTCCTCCTGGATCCCCTTCTGTCCTAAAATGTGCCTGCTGAACCCCCCGTGTGCCTCTGCTGCCTCCCCGTCTCTCCTGGCCCCTCCGTGTGCAGTGGTAGCTGGCTCACCTAATCCATGTGCCAGCTGGGATTGCAGACATCCTTCTCCTCTGTACGGCTCCCTCTAGTGATCGGCTAAGTATAGATTTGGTCATCAATATAAGCTGTTCCCTAGAGCAAGCTGCACATAGGGGAAGGATGTCCCACAATCCCCGCAGACGGAGTAGGTAAGCCAGCTACCGCTACACACTCGGGGGGGGGGGGGGGGGGGAGGGGGAATTGGGCAGGAGACACATGGAGGGAGCAGAGGCACGCGGGAGGAGCAGACACAGGGGCAGGAAATCCCTAAGGTAGTGGCGGATCAACGGTTCATATCAGCGGGCGTTGTCAGGGATTCCCTGCCTGTGCCGTATAAGAAGCAGTGACTTTTTCTCCCCATTTTTTGGCCCCTTTTTAACATTAAATTACAAATTATTTTCCAAAATATTTTCTATCAATATTTCAGTCGATGTATGACTAAGAAAACAGTTAGTTGTGCAGCTTTGTTTTATAAGACAGCTGGTGACGGCAGTTCCTGTTGTCCTCTCACTTCAAGTTTCTTTTCAAAAACTGCAAAAGAAATCACTGTTTTACTACCTCATCTGACTGTACAATGTTGGTGCTGCTAAGAAATGGACTTTTGAAATTAGTACTAGTACTAGTAGAAAAAATATAATTGTTCTCGTTTCACTTCACTAAAGTATAATAACGGGGGTTTTAGATGGATAATAAACCACACAAAGGATATTTTTGTATAAACTGTTGTGAAATAACAGAGATCAACTTGATGGGAATTCTTGTGAAATTGCTCTACTTCCCATACAGGCTGCCCAGATGCAGCTGCTTTGCTGAGCCTGATGAGTCTTTTATGGTTCCAAGTTGCTTAATGTTCTGTATTTTTACCCGGGTTATAAAAAAAAAGTCAGTGAGATGCGAATAATTCAGGCTTGCATGCCAATTCCATGCATATTGTGTGCAGCTTAGAAATGAGCCAATCAGTATGAGCAGAAAATACATTTGATTGATCCTGTTCCAAATTATGGACACTAACGTTAAAGCAAACCTGTGAGTTCTGAAAACATAAAAAGAAAAACACTAGTCGAATCCAGGTGTCTTTGGAACCCACTCTGTCCAGTTTTTGTCGTTTCCTGCTGCTTTTTAAAAATCTAAAATCAATTTTCCATGACCTGGAACTACTTTCTGGGCTGTGGCCATCTTGCCAGATTAAATCAAATTTTGTAAATTGATTTTAGATTTTTAAAAAAGCAGCAGGAAGTGAAAAAAATGGGACAGTCACAGAGGGGGTCCCGAAGACATGCATTAATGTAGTATGTTTTTTTAAAATCTTTTAAGAGGGTAGAATGGCTGCAAGAGGTGGGGAAGGGGCACATCATTAGCAGGCAGGCGGCACATCTTTAGGTACGTGAGATGGGGAAGGAGGTGTGTCCAGGGTCGGACTGGGACACTAAGGGCCCACCAAGGAAGTTTCAGCCTGGGGCCCACTCCTCCCAAACCCCCCCCCTCCCCCTCATTTTGGGCTCACATACACATGTACTCTAGAAATTTTGCATGATTTTATGATAGGGAATAGATTGTGAGCACTTCTGAGGACAGCAGCAACAATAAATGGGTGTCACCACGCACTGGAACATGGGGGTGGTCATGATGAGTCATGGGCAGACTATCAAAAAAAAAAAAAAACACCACACAAAATAAGTAGCTGTGTTATTCACAGAGATTAGGTCCGACCAAATACATTTTAGATAAAATAGTGTACAAGATACAGAGGCGCCAAAAGAATAAAAGGTAATTAAATGAACTTAAAAAACCAACTGGTTAAACAGAGGAGGCAGCGGTGGTCTTACCCCCTCCAAACAGACACAGGCAAGGACTGCGATTCAGACAGTCAACAATTTATTCGGAACTCCAAAAAACAATGCAACGCGTTTCACGGGCCATACATCCCGCTTCCTCAGGCAAAATACAGTAGGAGTCACAGCATCTGTATTATATCAGCTAGCTCGGCGCCTCTGAGAGGCGCCGAGCTCGCTGATATAATACAGATGCTGTGACTCCTACTGTATTTTGCCTGAGGAAGCGGGATGTATGGCCCGTGAAACGCGTTGCATTGTTTTTTGGAGTTCTGAATAAATTGTTGACTGTCTGAATCGCAGTCCTTGCCTGTGTCTGTTTGGAGGGGGTAAGACCACCGCTGCCTCCTCTATTTAACCAGTTGGTTTTTTAAGTTCATTTAATTACCTTTTATTCTTTTGGCGCCTCTGTATCTTGTACACTACATTGAGTCCACCCTGGGTGGAGGGTTGTTACCCTATTTTCCTGTCTACAGAGAGCGACTTTTTATTCCTGAGTGGGGTCAGGATTGTTCTCCCCACCTGCCTATACAGTGGTTGCCTATTGGTAACCCTGGTTTGTAAGTATAATTTTAACTTCTCATTTATTTTGTTGTCCCCAAGACGAATTACACTATTGGGGCTCTTGGTGTCCCTCTGCTTTATTTTAGATAAAATAATCAATTAGTTACATGCCTCATGATAATTCATCAAGTAGTCAAATGGCAGCAGATTTTCCAACAAAATGCCATCAGATTGGCGGCAGATTTCCCCACAAAATGCAATCAAATTGGCGGCAGATATCCCCACAAAATGAAATCAAATTGGCGGCAGATATCCCCGCAAAATGCAATCAGTTTGGTGGCAGATATCCCCACAAAATGCAATCAAATTGGCGGCAGATATCCCCACAAAATGCAATCAAATTGGCGGCAGATATCCCCACAAAATGCAATCAGATTGACGGCAGATATCCCCACAAAATGCAATCAGATTGACGGCAGATATCCCAACAAAATGCAATCAGATTGGCGGCAGATATCCCCACAAAATGCAATCAGATTGGCGGCAGATATCCCCACAAAATGCAATCAAATTGGCCGCAGATATCCCCACAAAATGCAATCAAATTGGCGGCAGATTTCCCCACAAAATGCAATCAGTTTGGCGGCAGATATCCCCACAAAATGCAATCTAATTGGCGGCAGATATCCCCGCAAAATGCAATCAAATTGGCGGCAGATATCCCTACAAAATGCAATCAGTTTGGTGACAGATATCCCCACAAAATGCAATCAAATTGGCGGCAGATATCCCCACAAAATGCAATCAAATTGCTGGCAGATATCCCCACAAAATGCAATCAGATTGACGGCAGATATCCCCACAAAATGCAATCAGATTGGCGGCAGATATCCCCACAAAATGCAATCAGATTGGCAGCAGATATCCCCACAAAATGCAATCAAATTGGCGGCAGATATCCCCACAAAATGCAATCAAATTGGCGGCAGATTTCCCCACAAAATGCAATCAGTTTGGCGGCAGATATCCCCACAAAATGCAATCAAATTGGCGGCAGATATCCTTACAAAATGCAATCAGATTGGCGGCAGATATCCCCACAAAATGCAATCAGTTTGGTGGCAGATTTCCCCACAAAATGCAATCAGATTGGCGGCAGATATCCCCACAAGGATTTGCAGCCAGCGGCAGCAGCGGGAATCACTCACCGGGATCGATAGCTCTGCGTGCCGCTGCTGGTCTGGTCTCCTCCTGCACTGCACTGTCCAATCACGCTCTCACAGGAAGTACTGTGAGAGTGTGATTGGACAGTGTCAGTGCAGGAGACCAGACCAGCGGCACACAGAGACCAACCAACAACCCACCGTCCCTGGTCTGGTGGTGATCCCTCCCTCTCTCTCTCCCCCAGTCTCCTCCACTCTCCTGGCTGGGCTGAGTGAGTCTCTCCTGTCTCATCTCCTCCCTGGCCATCCCCCCCAACACTACACATGCACACAAAGAGCCCACCGTGTGTGCAGGGCAGCTGAGCCTGACTGGCAGCGTGGCAGGTCCCGGCAGGCAGCGGTGGGCATCAGTGTGGCTGCGGCGAGTGGCTGCCTCTCCCTCAGGCCCAGAGTGTCCAGGCGTTCCCCCTGCGGGCTGCGGCGTCTCCAGCCAGGCCTCTGTCAGTCTGTCTGGCGCCAGGCGGCGTGTAGTGATGGTGCGGACGGAGGCGGAGCTTGTCATCAGAAGAAGGCTGATGCCTGGAGGCCCCAGGCTCAGGCCTGGCTGGTGGTGGTCTGGAGGCCCCAGGCTCAGGCCTGGCTGGTGGTGGTCTGGAGGCCCCAGGCTCAGGCCTGGCTGGAGATGGTGGGCTGGGGGCCAAGGGCCTCAGCAGTGGTTATAGGGACCTGGGTAAGAGAACGAGCAACCTGCTCACAGACATACTACATACATATTAGTACAACTTAGTACTAGTACCTAAAATGTCCAGATGGAACTGGCTCTGGCTGGTGGGCTGCCTGCCTGCACTACACCAATCATTACAAGACGGTGGTGGTGGTGGTGGGGTGGAGCTTCATTAGTTAGGATTAGGAACATGACTGTGCCCCCGGTGCCCAACTGCCCATATTTGTGCACACCAGACCTGAAATGTCACTCACCGTTAACCCACCACCACCCACCCAGGCACCCACAGACCATCTCTGTAACTGCACCTGGCCTGACTAGAGTCAGTCAGGCCACTCCACCCACCTCGATGCTCGGATCCTGATTGGAAATCCACTGTCCAGGGGTCCTGCCTGGGCTGTCCTACTCCCTCCAGTCGCTCGCTCCGTCCTCTCCTCCTCGGTTGCCTACACCTGCGGTGATACAAGTTGTGTCTTTCACTGTCTGTCAGTGCAATGCGTCACGTGCGCAGTAGTGAATGCACTGACAGACGTCTTACTGGGCCTGGCTGGCTGAAGTGGGCGGGCAGGCCGTGGCAGAACAGTGAGCAGCGTGTGGACGGACGTCACGTGTGACGTACCCATGCGGCTCCATGGCATGCACGGACATCCGTCTCCTCCTCCTTCAGACTGGTATGCGTGCGCCGCATTGATCATCGGCCGGCCGAGAGTGGGGGGAGGAGCTTTCAGGGGGGCTGCCAACATACTGGCTGGGGCTGGAGCCTGGGTAAGCCCCAGCGTGGCCTCCGGACCTTAACGTCACTGGTGCAGGCCCAGCCGCATGATGGATAGGAGAGGGGGGGCCCTGTGGTCATGTGACTGTGACGTCACATCTCTTAAAGGGGGCCCACCGAATTTTACGTCGGCAGTTCGGTGGGCCAGTCCGAGGCTGGGTGTGTCTTTAGCTGCAGTGGGAGTGCACTGGGCATCCCCATTGCAAAGCCTCCCCTTTCTGTTTGGATGCCGACACCATTGACAAGTGTAACCTTCTAAAAGAGACTAATGTACTGTGTAAATGTATTTGCATGTGTAAAGTAAACTTAGCATGTACGGCTAAAATTCACCTTGGAGATTAGCATTGTGGAACTAAAACGGCGCATCTAGATAGGCCTAGGCGGCCAGATAGTCGCATAGACTGGTTGCTAAGGCGACCGCATAACAGAGAGGGGAATGTTCTGGAAGCTCCGCACGAGCCAGAAGCAGAGTAGAGTGCAGGCATAAAGGGGCAGAGCGTGCAAGACACAGCCTGAGGGAACTGGTTTAAACCAGTTTCCCTCAGAGAGTGTCAGTCAGTCAGGCGGCAGTGAGCGAGAGAGCCGGAGGCCAGCAGAGGGGCCGCAGCAGCCACCCCATGAGTTCAGCGGGAACTCCTGGCGTCAGCAACCAGACCACCCAGGAGAGAGCGGGGGCCACTGAGATAGAGCGCAGCAGTGATCGGAAGCCACTTAAAGCGACAGCAGGCCAGAGCAGTGCGCATAAGAGGAGAGAGACCCGCTCAGCAGATGAGTATAGGCATTGAGCCAGCATCAAGCCACAGGTTGTGATCAGTTGGGGGCCAGGAATCAGTGGAGGTTGTCAAGGGAACAGAACTGTGATCAGCTATACTAAGTGTGAGAGAACTTTGTTACCAGAAAGTGAAAGGCCTCTGTCAGACCCCTCAGAGATACTGTATATAGCTCAGCTGCAAGCAGTGTTACTGACCCAGAGATATATGCCTGTCAGCCTGCTCAGTTCATAAGTCATCAGTTGATCAGTTCATCAGTTTATTCGTTCTTCAGTTGTCTACTAAAAGCCTGATGTGAGAAGTTAACCAAAGTGTTGTTTTGTGTTGCTGGAGTATACGACCTAAGAAAGAGAGAGAGAGCAAGAGCCGTGTAACTAAAGAGAACCTGTCAGTGAAACGTAACTAGATCTGTTAACCTGTCAGCAGTAAAGGAGAAGATTATATATAAGAGGGAATAAACCCACACTGTGCGCTGCTCAGTATTGTTCACAAGTTAGACTTTCTCAATCAATATGTCCAAATGGATTGGATCGCACCTGTTATATAAGTGTGTGTACCACTTTAAGTAAAAATAAAACAGAATACAGGGCGCACAACAAAAATCAGGTATAGATGAGGCACATAGTTGCAGTATTCACAATATTCCAACTTTGCATCTAGCACAAGGTCCCTCCAACTTTACATAAACATTAGCCAGCAAATGTCCACACAAACTCCCTTTAATCGTCCTTCACTGTGCTGATAAAAAAATTTTTATAAAAATTCTCTTATTAAAAAAAAGAGTTAACACACAAACGGCCCCTAAAAAGGAGCAAGAACACAAACAAAAAGAACAGAAAACATAAAATTAACCTAGGTGGGTTACAATCCGGGTATCAATAATTCAATTGAAATTGACATACTATCAGTTGTGTGCAAATAAGTCATAGCGACAGAATATATAAGCCAGGAGAACATATGTAGGTAGCATAATGTACAAATTATAATCATATAGAGATCAAGACTAGAAACTCCTGTCATATTACAATTTGGGATATATAGGCACTTATTGAATAGTATCTTGAACTGAGCCAGTAATGTCTAGATTAGGTATAGTTGTATCTGAAGAATCAACCCATTTGGAGCAGATTTTTTCAAATTTATGGGGTTGGTGACTTGATTGGTAAGTCAGCTTATAAAGAGGTAAAGCTTGGTTCACCAATCTCTTCCAATCATGGAGGTTTGGTACCGCGTTTTGCTTCCATTGTAGGACCAGAGATTTCCTGACATAAAATAGTAGAATCTGAAGGAGTGCCATTTCCCGTCGACTACATGGAATGTCTTGTAATATTCCCAGCATACAGGATTTAAAATTAAAAACTTCAGGCAAATCTAAAATGTCTCTAAGAAAATGAGTCACCGATTTCCAGTAATTATTCACCTGGGGGCAGAACCATACACAGCGAAGAAAGTCCGCTTGTTCTTGACAGGGGCGTAGCTAGGGGTGGGCGGGGTAGGACATGTGCCCCCGGGCGCTGACTCACTAAGGGCGCCCAGCCGCACTTATTTTTTGTGTAAATCTCCTCTCTGTGCCAGAGTCTTCTGCTGCTGCTGCCTTGCTCGGGGCTTTTCCTGTGAGACGTCACAAGCCGGATGGTGAGTAAGGAGGAGCGCCGGAGGCAGGCAGGGAAGTGGAGTGCAACTGTGGAGAGGGGGGCGGAGACGGATGAGTAGAGTGAGCGGAGCCAGCATCCAGCTAAGCCCAATTTGTCTCTGCACTGGCTGGGACCTACCTCCTGGCTCCTGCAATCTACATTATGTGGCTGCTGTGGAAGAGGTTCTGCCCCCTGCAGAGCGAACCACCAATGAGGAGAGAGTAGCGGCGGTGCCAGCTCACGTCATTAAGTGCTGTGCACCCACGTGCAGGATGCTGTCACTGAAGCCCCGGGATGTTTGAGTGCTGGAGGTCTGGCTGATTGGACTGTGCTGCTTGGTATAGCCGTGTGCGGCATCCACATGGACCAGAAGGAGCCATGTATGGTGCCCAGATGGAGCCACGTGTGGTCACATGGATCGGAGGGAGCCCTGGATGCTGTTGTATGGAGCAGAGGGAGCCGCGCACTGGAGACCAGTTGAAGCCGGGTGAAGAGGGAGAGACAAGAGGAGCTGACTTTTTGGAAAGTGCTGTGCACATGCTGGATGCAGCATCTGTAACCCCGTAAGTGTGTTGAGGGAGGCCCGGCTGACTGGAGCAAGGATGGACATGTGTGAAGTGCTGGACAGACTGCTGCTGCTGGGGCTGGCTGTGTGTAGTAGTGAAAAAGCAGAGACCAGCGGATGGACTTAGCCAGGGGCTGAAGGAGCGTAAGTGAAGTCTCCACTGTACTGTACTGTATCTTAAGTGGGGCAGCAGTTATGGAAGCGTAGATTATTGTTACTGGGGGGGTGGGAGAGGAGAATTACTGTTACTGGGAGGGTTATTGTTACTGAGGGGGTTGAGGAGATTGCTGGGGGTGGAATTACTGTTACTGGAGGGTTACTGTTACTGAGGGGGTGGAGGAGATTACTGGGTGTGGAATTACTGTTTCTGGGAGGGAGTCATGGTCCATAAAATAGGGTACTTGTGTGGTAAAATGCTAAATGCTTGAAGAAGCCTGCAGAGTCAGGGACAGGGTCAGGCAGTCAGGGATGGAATCACAGAATGTATGTATGTCATACATACATACTGTACATACATTCCCTTTTGCTGACTGATTGACCCTGTCCCTGACCCTTTAGGCTTAAAGCTTTTAGCATTTTATCACACATTCATCCAGCCATTATCACAGTATCTGGGGGAAGAAAAGATAGAAGCCAAGCTCCTGCTAGCCCAGCCCACCCAACCCAGATCTAGGCAGTACTATCCAGTTTCAGGCAGCGCACATGTAGCAGTAGGCTGCAACCTGGCTGGCTGTTTTCTGTAAGTTTTCTGTCTGCCTACTGGCTGCTGCGACCCCTCACTCCCAGACATACCAGCCTCCCCAGGTACCCACCCCCATTCACTGCTGACCATGGTCTCCAGCCCACTAGGGTCCAGCCCACTACACGCCTGCCTGGTGGTGCCCACCACACCACCAGGCAGGCCTGAGGCCTCTAGCCATAGAACCCACTGGGCCAGAGCCCAGCACACACCACCACTATGCCTGAGCCAGAGGCCTCCAGCCGCCAGACCTGACCCACCAGACTGTAGTCATGTCGCTGACTGTCCTTGGAGGAGCTCACAATCTAATCCCTATCCCTACCATGGTCATAGTCTAATGTCTTACCATATCATTATGTATTTATATAGCACTAACATCTTCTGCAGCAGCACTTTACAGAGTACATCTAATACTGCCATAGTCATAGTGTAATGTCCTACCATATTATTATGTATTTGTATAGCGGCACCGATGACCACGCTCACATTCTGAAGCGGGGCCACGCCCCATTTTTGCGCTTTGCCACCATGGGGGGGGGCATAAACTGTCTTTGTCCCCGGGCCCTGAAAGCTCTAGCTACGCCTCTGGTTCTTGACCACAGTTAAAGCAACAGCCATTATGTAAAGAACTCATTCTTTTTAAGCGGGCAGGGGATAGGTAGGTCTGATGGAACTATTTTAGATGAATGAATCTGTCATGTGAAGCAATAACTGATTTATAGTAGCATTCTTCAAAATCCACCCAGTCCTCCCTATTGAAAGTGGTCTCTGTGTCCAGCCATCGCCTCCTTACAGCCAGAATTTTGGGGGCATAATGGTATGTCAGTACAAAGCTGTAGTACCTGGAGATCTGCTTAGTTCTGTCTTTTTATAAAAGTAAGCATTCCACTCCTGAAAGTGTTAAATCTATATTGTCTAGTCAGTGGCGTAGCTACAAACCTCTGGGCCCCGATGCGGAATCTGGATGTGGGCCCCCCCCCCCCACGGCAACAACAGCCCCCCTCCCCCGGCAACACCCGACGCACACACATATCCGAATCCCTATAGCCAGCTATAGGTCCCCCCAGTATAGGTAGCCAGGCATAGGTACGCCAGTATAGTTGCCCCCGGTATAGGTTAGCCAGGTAGGTGCCTCCAGCATAGGTAGCCAGTATAGTTGCCCCCAGTATAGGTTAGATAGGCAGGCGCCGCCAGTACAGGTTAGCTAGGTGGGTGCCTCTAATATAGGTAGCCAGAATAGTTGCCCCCAGCATAGGTTAGATAGGTAGGTGCCCCCAGTATAGGTTAGTTAGGTAGGTGCCTCCAATATAGGTAGCCAGTATAGTTGCCACCTGTATAGGCTAGCTAGGTGCCCCGAATACAGGTTAGACAATTAAGTGCCCCCAGGTTAGATAGGTAGGTGCCCCCCAGTATAGGTTAGATTAGGTAGCTGCCCCCCAGTATAGGTTAGATGAGGTAGGTGCCCCCCAGGATAGGTTAGGTAGCTGCCCCCCAGGATAGATTAGGTAGCTTTCCCCCAGGATAGGTTAGGTAGGTAGCTGGCCCCCCAGGATAGGTTAGGTAGGTAGCTGGCCCCCCCAGGATAGGTTAGGTAGGTAGCTGGCCCCCCAGGGTAGGTTAAGTAGGTAGCTGCCCCCCCAGGATAGGTTAGGTAGCTGCCCCCCAGGATAGGTTAGGTAGCTGCCCCCCCAGGATAGCTTAGGTAGGTAGCTGCCCCCCAGGATAGATTAGGTAGGTAGCTGGCCCCCCAGGATGGGTTAGGTAGGTAGCTGGCCCCCCAGGATAGGTTAGGTAGGTAGCTGGCCCCCCAGGATAGGTTAGGTAGGTAGCTGGCCCCCCAGGATAGGTTAGGTAGGTAGCTGGCCCCCCAGGATAGGTTAGGTAGGTAGCTGGCCCCCAGGATAGGTTAGAGTAGGTAGCTGCCCCCCCGGATAGGTTAGAGTAGGTAGCTGCCCCCCAGGATAGGTTAGGTAGGTAGCTGGCCCCCCAGGATAGGTTAGGTAGGTAGCTGGCCCCCCAGGATAGGTTAGGTAGGTAGCTGGCCCCCCAGGATAGGTTAGGTAGGTAGCTGGCCCCCCAGGATAGGTTAGGTAGGTAGCTGGCCCCCCAGGATAGGTTAGGTAGGTAGCTGGCCCCCCAGGATAGGTTAGGTAGGTAGCTGGCCCCCCAGGATAGGTTAGGTAGGTAGCTGGCCCCCCAGGATAGGTTAGGTAGGTAGCTGGCCCCCCAGGATAGGTTAGGTAGGTAGCTGGCCCCCCAGGATAGGTTAGAGTAGGTAGCTGCCCCCCCAGGATAGGTTAGGTAGGTAGCTGGCCCCCCAGGATAGGTTAGGTAGGTAGCTGGCCCCCCAGGATAGGTTAAGTAGGTAGCTGGCCCCCCAGGATAGGTTAGGTAGGTAGCTGGCCCCCCAGGATAGGTTAGGTAGGTAGCTGGCCCCCCAGGATAGGTTAGGTAGGTAGCTGGCCCCCCAGGATAGGTTAGGTAGGTAGCTGGCCCCCCAGGATAGGTTAGGTAGCTGGCCCCCCAGGATAGGTTAGGTAGGTAGCTGGCCCCCCAGGATAGGTTAGAGTAGGTAGCTGCCCCCCGGATAGGCACGGAAGCGCTGTAGGCGGAACTCACCTCCGTCCCTGCGCCGCTGGTCTCCTCCCGCTCTGTATAGATGTTGTTACACACTGCTTCCTGTTTAGCCGGAAGCAGTGTGTAACAGCAGATCTATGCAGAGCGGGAGGAGACCAGCGGCGCTTGGAACGCAGGCAGGTGAGTTCTGCCTACAGCGCTTCCGTGCGCTGCGCACTCTGCATCTGAGGGGGAGGGGGGGGCCCGGGGAGAGGTCGGACTGCCCTCCCCACGGCTGCAGCTCCCCCCTCCCAATAACGCACGCAGGGATCCCATCTCCGAGTCCAAACGGACATGGGCCCCCCGGGCCCCTCCCCCGCCTCTTCAGGAGCCGGGCCCGGTCGCCAAGGCGACCGTTGCGACCACAGGCCCTACGCCCCTGTGTCTAGTCCAATCTGGGCCTGTACAGCATGCCTAAGTTGAAAATATCTAAACAAAGCGTTTCTGGGTATACCAAATTCCCTACGAAATTGTGAGAAGTCTTTGAAACTACCATCAGAGAAAAGCTGATGCAGGTATTTAATATCATACTGTATCCAGAAGCGAGGATCAAGCACAGTGAGCAGTTCTGGGAGGTTTTGATTAAACCATAATGGTGAACTGAGAGAAACAGGCTTTAGGGGCTCATTCAGGAGCTTACGAGTAGTTTTGTAAATTTTGATTGTATTCTGTATGAGTGTAGTGCCCCTGCCCTCGTTTGAAATTGAGTACCTATAGATGGCTCCACACAGAGACTCATAAGAGCTGGCTACGTCATCTTCAAGAACAAGCGAGGAGTCTCGTCTGTGGTCGCTGACCCAGTAGTTAATAGGTATTAGTTGTGCTGCCAGGTAATACAAGAAAAAATTGGGTACCGCAAGTCCATCCTGAGAAGTTGGTAGTTGTAGAGTGGACAAAGCAATTCTGGGGACAGAATTTGACCAAATAAAAGATACAACGAGCAAGTCAATGCATTTAAATACCGATCGTGGAATCGGGTCTGGAGCCATCTGCAGGAGATAGTTTAGGGGCTACAATTATTTTAATTATACAAACTCTGCCACACAAATTAAGAGACAGGGATATCCATTTTTTGAGTCGGACTTCGATAGAATCCAGGATTGGTTGAATATTAGACTCGAAGAACCCCTGGGGGAGCATTGGACTCATACCCCAAGGTACTTAAATTTGTCTGCAATCTGTACGTTAGAGCAAGGGGTGATTATATGCTGGTCAAAGGTATCCAGGGGGGAAAGAACTGATTTGGACCAGTTTATTGTCAATCCAGACATGGATCCAAATTTGTCATGAATATTTAGCACTGCATCTAGGGATGGTCCAGGATCTGCAAGGTACACCAGCATATCATCTGCTTATAAGGATATGCATTTTTCTATCTGATTGACCCGCAGACCCCGAATCCAGTGTGATAGCCGAATAGCCTGGGCCAGGGGCTCAACAGCAATGGCAAACAGCAGGGGCGAAAGCGAGCACCCCTACCGTGTGCCACGTTCAATGTTAAATCTATGAGATATTGTGGAATTAACCCTTATTTTGGCTTTTGGTGTGCCATACAGAATGCCGAACCACTTCCGGAAACCAGGGCCGAACCCAAACCTCTCCAGGACAGCCGTGAGATATGGCCATTCAACTTGAATCGAAAGCTTTATTAGCATCAAGCAATAGAATCACTCTAGTCCCAGCATTAGGATGGGGGTACTGAATATTTGTTAGACGTCTTCTAATATTTAGTCTGGTACACCTACCAGACATAAATACAGTCTGATCAGGATGAATAATAGTGTCTATATGCTTATTGAGTCTGTTCGCTAGGATTTTCGTGAAAATCTTGATATCTGTGTTCATTAAAGAAATCGGACGATATGCATCACAAGAGATTGGGTCCTTATCAGGTTTCAAAATAAGGGTTATCAGAGCCTCATTCATGGTCTCCGGAAGTGATCCAGCCTCAAACACATATTGAAATAATTTAGTAAGATGTGGGACAACTAATGTTTTATTTTTCATATACTATTCGGCTGGAATGCCGTCTGGTCCTGGTGCTTTGTTGGTTTTAAAGGAGGAAATAGCTAGAGTTATTTCATCAGAGGATATAGGGGAGTCTAATTCCAAACTAGCTTCCACCGATATAGATAGGAGGTCCAAGTCCCCCAGGAACTCTCTGAGTCCAAGATCTGCAACATCCAGCCTACAAGAATAGAGCGTGGAGTAGAATGTGGTAAATGTATTAGCAATCGTCTCAGAGGTAGTACATAGTTTCCCAGTGTCATCTATAATGCTAGGGATTGCATTTGCCAGTAATTCTGTATCAGATTTAAGTAAATATGTCAAGAGTTTACTGCATTTATTGCCAAACTCAAAATATCGCTGCTTATGTATTAGGTCCGTTTTGTCCTGTCTAATAGTTTCAGTTCCAATTTTCTACGAGCTAGTTCCCATTGGGTGTAGTTTTCTCGAGTCGGGGTCTGTATTAACTGAATTTTAGCTAATCTGGACTCTTTTTCACAGTATTGGTGCGAGGCTACTTCATTTTGTCGGATTCTGGACATCGCAGCCCTGAATGAGCCCCTCAGAGCCACCTTACCAGCATCCCAACAAATCAGTGGACTAGCTGTGCCTACATTGGTGCGCCAGTAATGTGCCATCTCTGTTTGACATTCCCCAAGCACTTCCTCATCCTCCAGCCAGCATGGTCCCATTCTCCACAGGGATGGCGCTCTGCCCACTGGAAGGAACAGCTCAGATACCAAAGGAGAATGATCAGAAATACCGTGCGGCAAGTATGTAATTGATTCCACCAAAGTCAGGACATCCCTGGACCCCAAGCATATATCAAAACGTGACATAGTCTTATATGAGTCGGAGTAACAAGAAAATGTTCTGATAACTCTTTAAAACTTCCTCCATTATAAGTACTTGTACTATTAATGAAGGCTGTGAAGTACTTATAAAGAAGGAAGTTTTAAAGAGTTATCAGCACAGTGAAGGACAATTAAAGGGAGTTTGTGTGGACATTTGCTGGCTAATGTTCATGCAAAGTTGGAGGGACATTGTACTAGATGCAAAGTTGTAATATTGTGAATACTGCGGCTATGTGCCTCATCAATACCTGATTTTTGTTGAGCTGTATGCTGTTTTATTTTTAAAGGAGAAAATTGGTGGTGGAACTACACTGTATCCTGTGTTACTAAGAGAACTACAGTGGAGAGTGGAGTGACATCTGCCAGAGATAAAGGGCTTGATTCACTAAACGGCTAAGTGTTAGTGCCGGTGTGAAAAGCCCTTTTTGGCCGCTAGTGTGCGCAGACCTACTTTGCGCGTGACCCCGTGCACTACGCGCGCAGCATGGGTGCGCCCATATTAGCGTGCGGTGCGATGATAATGTTGTACCCGCTGGCCCTTAAAAGTCGCACCCGATGCTACGAAAATGACGCATCGGGTGCCCCCGAAGTGGCGTATCATAGCACTGCTTAACGGGCACCCGATGCGTCATTTTCGTCATGCGACTTTAAGGGCCAGCAATGCGCACTATTATCTGCGCTGCGCGCGCAGTGAGCGGGATTATTTCAACTGTGTGGGCGCAAACCACCTAACGCCATGGTTTGAGCACACTAACACTTAGGGCACACTAACCGGCTTAGCACCGGTTAGTAAATCAAGCCCAAATAGTCAACAAAGTTGGAGATTCAAGTTGTGCAATACCAAAAATGTGAGCTTATTCAGCATAAATTTCAAACAGTATAACAAGTGAGAGATTGATGGTATAGCTGGGTGCATTGGTCAATTTGTTTGTTTTATTTGAGTTTCTTTTTATTTTCTCTAACCCCTTTTTGATTATTTGATTCTTCCTTTATTTTGTTTATTATTTTAGGAATCCCAATCCAAGCAAGTGGTGCCTAAGAGTACAGTGATTTGAGAGGTACAGTGAATAGAGCAAAAGTCTGAGAGATTTTCTGAGTAAAGTGAACATTGTTTTGGATGCCATATTACCAACCAGCGTACTGTGGAAATTGCTTCAGTACCATATTAAAGAGAGTCACTAATCCCCTAAGGTTTTGCTGAGCAATATAGCTTGGACTTGGAAGCAAGGGACTGAAACTGTATAGGAACTGAATTGCTCAGTAGACCTGTCCCTAACCAAGCTTCTATACCTCAGTAATTGGTACTGTGATCAAAGGTGTTATATTAAAAGGTGGTTGATGATTGTAAAAGAAGATCTATTGTAGCGCAAATTTTATGTAAAAGTATCCGTGTAACTTAACTTTTTTATCCCGCAGCTTTTACCGGTGCACCGGCTGTGAAGAGGAGAAGATTGTATTTTGACCTGTGATGTGCAAGGAAAGTGTATATTTGTGTTAAAGTGTTACTGGTTGAGGAAAGTTACCAGCTGACCATTGTAGACCGTGAACAGAGGCGCAAAAAGGATGTTAGCATGTCCAGTAACAGGTACAAAATAATCAAAGCTCAGCTATAAGCATAGTTTTAAATAATACTGTTAAGGTGGCCACTAACTGTCCAATTTCTAGCGAAAAATCGTTCGAGCGCTCAGAAATTCTGATCGGATTGGTTGCAAATAACCCCCATTGATGGACACAATCGATTATGAACGAGTGAAAAAAATGTCATCCGATTTAATTTTCGTCTAACCAAAATTTGGATTTTCTTGTTGGTTGTGATAGATAGGAAGCAAAGATTGGTTTGTTGATGGTGTAGTGAACGATGTATTACAATATTTCACTTCCGATCAGAATTTCTGATCGCTCAAACGATTTTTCACTAGAAATCGGATCATTAGTGGCCACCTTTAGTCTGTTACAAAGTGAAGGCAATGGAAATTCACGCCAAACAAGTTCAGGCCAAATGGTCTGAATGTGGATATAAATTTCCAGAGTTTCTATAAACTCTTATCAACTCTACTGTTGTGATCATGCATGATTCTGTTACAGACTGACATTTTCTGGCTTCCTTCTTTTCTGTTCCTTTTGGTTTGATATCATTTAGTTTAATGCTTTGTATGGGATTGGGGTGACATCTTGTGGATATATTTGGTGTGACACCTGTCTTCCGCTCAGCATGTGTAATGTACTGTATTGTGTATGTACTTAATAGTCATAGCTACATGCAGTAGTTCCACATACGGAGGTTTACATAGTTAATACTGTTGGTTGGGGTAGTAAATTAGTGAACATTTTTTCACAACTACTCATTGTAAAATAATACAACTATAGATGCACCTGTTAAAAGTCTGCATTTATTAAGATGGGAATTGGCTACATTTCTGTGGCCCTTGGTCATATGGCTGGATCAATATGCATGAGGAGCGGCTAGTAAACCGCATTGTGGTACACTTAATCCTCCATGGCCAAGCAGCTTGGAGCTTTCATATTGCGAGTAGGGATGAGCAAGAACGCCTCTGGCAGACTCACTAATTTTTCTTCAAACTTGAATGGTTCTGCAAATTTTCTGTGAAGAAGTTTGCTGATTTGCTTTGAAATCAACAAGGCCAACTTTAGTGGTTAGTAGCAGGGGCATAACTATCCTGGACCGGGTCCCCCACACATAGATCTGTTGGCAGGCCCTGCCAGGGGCGCCGCGAGGCATAAAGCGAACCAAGCGGTCGCTTGGGGCCTCAAGATCGTAGGGGCCTCGGCGGCTCAGTGACGTCGGCGTGACGTCACTGTTTCCCAGCAGCCCCGCGGGGCTGGCAGAGCAGAGCAGGGCAGGGCTACGGGAAGATGGCTGCCGCCGAAGCCCTGCTCTGGAGACTATTTATATGCCTCCAGTACAGGGCTTCGGGTGGCCATCTTCCCGTAGCCCTGATTCAATCAGCGCAGGAGATTGGAGGAGGGAGGGAGCTCCGTGGGAACTGCGCGCCTGAGGAGCCGGCCAGGAGAGGAGACGGGGAGAGAAGACTTCTGCCAGTGCCAGGTGAGTAAATCCTTTTCTTTTTGCAGCTCTGAAAATGTGCCCTAATTGTGTTTGATTTCTGCTGAACTGTTCCCTAATTGTGTTTGATTTCTGCTGAGAATGTGCCCTAATTGCGTTCGATTTCTGCTGAACTGTGCCCTAATTGTGTTTGATTTCTGCTGAAAATGTGCCCTAATTGTGTTTGATTTCTGCTGAACTGTTCCCTAATTGTGTTTGATTTCTGCTGAAAATGTGGCCCTAATTACGTTTGATATCTGCTGAAAATGTGCCCTAATTGCGTTCGATTTCTGCTGAACTGTTCCCTAATTGTGTTTGATTTCTGCTGAAAATGTGCCCTAATTTCGTTTGATTTCTGCTGAACTGTGCCCTAATTACATTTGATTTCTGCTGAAAATGTGCCCAAATTGCGTTTGATTTCTGCTGAAAATGTGCCCTAATTGCGTTTGATTTCTGCTGAAAATGTGCCCAAATTGCGTTTGATTTCTGCTGAAATGTGCCCAAATTGCGTTTGATTTCTGCTGAAATGTGCCCAAATTGCGTTTGATTTCTGCTGAAAATGTGCCCAAATTGCGTTTGATTTCTGCTGAAATGTGCACAAATTGCGTTTGATTTCTGCTGAAATGTGGCCCTAATTGCGTTTGATTTCTGCTGAAATGTGGCCCAAATTGCGTTTGATTTCTGCTGAAATGTGGCCCAAATTCTGTTTGTTTTCTGTTGAAATGTTGCACAAATTGCGTTTGTTTTCTGCTGAAATGTTGCACAAATTGCGTTTTTATTTTCTGGCGTCTGGGGTAACTTTTGCTGCATTTATTATTTAATGGTCATAGTTGGCTATATTTGCTGTGCTACGGTTAAGCTCCGCCCATACAATGTCATGGCCAAATCCATCTGCGCGCGCCTAAATCACCCCCACATCCATTTTCCCCGCAAACAGCCCCGCCCCAATCCACCCTCCAGCTCCACCCACATGTCATGGCCACGCCCACTTATGCGGGATAGCCACACCCATTTTTCAGCTAGGGCCACTTCCTACAGTCCGCTTGGGGCCACAAAAACCTTAGCTGCACCCCTGGGCCCTGCCCCCCACCTCCATAATGGGTGGGGCAGGCTGAGTGCTAGGGGGCCTGATCCTATACATTATTATGCACGTGTCTCCTCCACTTACTTCCTGGTTAGTTTTCAACAGCCGTGCTAGGTATGCAGCCAGTCAATCACCATGAACCTTCAGTCTCTGCATGGTGACTGTTTGCACACAGTGTATGGCACTTAAAGGGGCACTACAGCAAAAAACTGTAAAATGTAAAATATTTGCAAACATATACAAATAATAAGTACATTTTGTCCAGAGCAAAATGAGCCATAAATTACTTTTCTCCTATGTTGCTATCACTTACAGTAAGCAGTATAAATCTGACAGAAGTGACAGGTTTTGGACTAGTCCATCTCTTCATAGGGGATTTTCAGCAAGGCTTTAATCCTTTATAAAGATATTCCCGAAAAAGGATTTAAACAATGATGCTGCCCAGCTTCCCTGCTCACTACACAGTTTTTTGGAAGTTGGACAGAGCAAATGCCATTCACCAAGTGCTTTTGAAAATAAATATATCCATGAGAATCCCCTATAAAGAGATGGACTAGTCCAAAACCTGTCACTTCTGTCAGAATTATACAACCTACTGTAAGTGACAGCAACATAGGAGAAAAGTAATTTATGGCTCATTTTACTCTGGAAAAAATATACTTCTTATTTGTATATGTTTGCACATATTTTAAATTTTACAGTTTTTCTCTTTAGTGCCCCTTTAAATACTGACCAGGAAGTGAGTGGAGGAGACATCAGCATGGGGAGCTCCAATAACCAAATTTGCTACGCATGTTGGGGTGACTAGTGGGAACAAGGGGATTAAAAAAAAGTTCAAAAATACCTTCTGGCTCTTGAGAATATGGAATTCAACGGGACAATAGGACAAAAAGTCACGGAAATACAGTCTGGAATGTACAAACCTCATGATGCAGATGGTGTAAATGTAGCAAAACAATTTTGTTATTCCCAATCTGTTAAAATATTGAACTTTGCATAATGGACAGGAAAAATACATTAATTGCTACTTTGTAACTTGACTGTCAAAAAGCAGACATAAAGCAGATTATTTTAGGCATTAGAAGTGGGACCTAACATTGTGACAGTGGTGGTAGGTGTGAGCTCAGTGCATTCACCAAGGGACGAAGAAATTCGCACCTGACGCCGCTCCCGCCGCTGTCCGCACTCCTGTTCACTCGTCCGCACGCCCACGTGCTCGTGCACGCCGCCGCCCGCTCGCCCGGAGATCAATGAGCGGGAAAAACCTTTCCCGTTCATTGATCTAAGCCCCCCGCAATGATCAGCTGCTTCTACGAGAAGCAGTGTGATCATTGTGGAAAAAAAAAGTTTCCCAGCCTCCCTGAACTTCCTGCAAGCGTACTTCCTGTACGCTTGCAGGTCGCAGAAACAAAAACTTACTGTGACCATCTTGTGGCCAAATAGTAAAACTACACCCTAAAGCATTTTTCATATACAAATATATTAATTATACACTAAAAATTAACTCATTACCTCCCACACTCCCCAATTTTATTTTATTTTTGTAATTAAAAAAAAATTACAATTAAAAAAAATACATAAATAGTTACCTTAGGGACTGAACTTTTTAAATATTTATGTCAAGAGGGTTTAACTGTTACTTTATAAACTACGGGCTTGTAATTAGGAATGGACGCAAAACTGAAAAAAAAATGCACCTTTATTTCCAAATAAAATATTGGCACCAAACATTGTGATAGGGACATAATTTAAACGGTTTTATAACCGGGACAAAAGGGCAAATAAATTTAATGGGTTTTAATTACAGTAGCATGCATTATTTAAAAACTATAAAGGCCAAAACCTGAAAAATAATACATTTTTTCCCATATTTTTTCCTATTTTCCCATTAAAACACATTTCGAATAAAATAATTCTTGGCATAATGTCCCACCTAAAGAATGCCTAATTGGTGGCGAAAAAAACAAGATATAGTTCATTTCATTATGATAAGTAATTATAAAGTTATAGACGAATGAACGGAAGGAGCGCTGAAAGGTGAAAATTGCTCTGGTGCTAAAGGGGTAAAACCCCTCAGTTGTGAAGTGGTTAAAGGTGCCGCCGGTGGTGTAACTGAGATCATGAGGCCCCATAGCAAAACATTCATGGGGCCCTTAGCTGTAGGCACAATTAAGCCTTTAATTGTGTGTTGACTGGCGTAGGTGGATTGGGGACCAGTTCTACGGAGGGAACCACAAATGGGTGAACAGGCCTAGTACAAAACATACTGCAGTCTTATTTGGAAATTCTGTCAACTCTCAGTTGCTTTTATTACTGTTAGTCTTTCATTCTTTTGCTTTTATTACTGTTAGTCTTTCATCTTGTTGCGAGCATGTGTTTTGAGTGTAGAGGGTTCATACTTGTTTGTATGTAAGTTTCCCACATCCTTTAGCACTTGTTTCTAAACTCATGTTCTGTTTCCTGCATTACTCCTCCTACTGATTTGGTAGCGCATTTGCCGTAGTGGTTTCTGATCTTTTTCTGTTTCTGAGACTTGTAACAGGTGGCCAAAAAAGGCCCACACCGCACCCTAGAGGAGGTAAGTGGAGAGATGGTGCAGCTGGCAGCACACAGTTAGGCTGCAGCAATGCAGCCTATTAAATAAATGCAGCTCGGAACTCCTTTGAAGCTCCGGTATACTTCAGTTCACTGAGACAAAGCATGGGAAGACTGGAAAGTATTAATTAGGGAAGACACAAAAATGTACACCACTTTATAGTTTCTAACTTACCCAGGACTAGAACATCTGTGTTCATACAGCATGAAACAAAACAACCTGGGGATTTTTTTTTCTTGTAAATCTTAAAGTACTGCTATGCCTTGACAGGAGATAGTTTTGAAAATAGAAACTCAAGTAAAGAAAACATTTTTTCACACAAATATGAAGGACCCAACACACTAATTCTCTTTTCTGGCTTTAATGTAGACTTTGTCTCCTATATATAGGTTTTTGCTAAGCAGACATCACTTTCATAAATCTCAATTCATAAAGGGCTGTGCAATAACAAAATCAGGTAGTTAAAATACCGCATTTTGTATTTTAGAATTTTGTCTGCTAATTCATATACATTTTCACAGGTGCGGTAGAAGTTCGGTAATTTACCGAAGCCCATTAACAAGAACCTGTTCGGTAACAGCAGAAGAGTGTGGAGCTGTCTCTGTATTGTTACAAGCTGTTCTGTGCAGCTCGCATTACAATTGTAAGGGGCATACCGACATTCCTTTAGAATGTACATGTTTGTTATACTGCCTCTGCTCGCTCTAAATCTGTTCATTAGTCTTTAACATTTTATTTAATTGCAACACCTTAGATGAACTCCAAGAAACTTGAAAATACCCTCCTTAGGTGATTTCCCCACTACCTCCTCTGCATCTTCAAATAAGAACCTAAAGGATTAAAAGGCCGAAGGGCCGCAAGGGAAACCACTTTTGTTCCGTTCTCTCTGCTCACTTCCTGGGGGGTAGAAAAGCTTGTTCCTTCCAAGAAGCCTTCACAACCTATCAACATTGGATCAGCGAGACTTGCAGGAGACAGGGGCTGTTGCTATTGGCTCTCTGCTCCTGTCAGTCATAAATTATCCCTCTCTGCTTCTGTGAGTCACGGTTTCCACACTGTTTCCGACAGACCAGAGGTGTAATGTTTCTGGGCTTTACCACATGTTCTAGTCTTTATGAATTGACATTTAATAACATATGTTGAGGTATTTACCGCACATATTGATAATTTACCTCACTGCTCAGTAATTTCAGCTTTCCATGCGGTAACAGCCTCGATGAATTGACATTTTCCTAAGTGCTCGGTAAAGTCAGCTGTTTTCTGCATTACCGAATGCGGTAATGCTTTATGAATCGAGTCCATGATCTCTTGTTTTATTAACATTAAACACATATGAGAAAAAAGTAGGTCAATTTTCCTCCTACTTCATGAAGTGCACCACATTATTCATTACTGCTTTTTAGATATCTGTTGTAAACTACAATTTTGATGAGAAAAAAATGCAATCCCTAGTTCTACACATTGCTAAATGTTATTTCAAATTCTCAACACACAATTTCCCACCTTGTTCACCATGATCCAAACACAATCTGTCAGGTTAGGAGTGTACATGTGTAATAGAATAAAGATGGAGGGCGCTTATAGAGGTCGTGCCCCAATGTGTTTCACCCGCTGCCAACCACTGAGTCTGGGTTCCCACTACCCCAAATACTGGAGAAAAGAATATATATATAAGAAAAGAGGTTGCGCTGGGGATATACACAATAAAAAGAGCTGTAATTGCAGCTGATGCATCAAAAAAGTCCTTGGACAGGTCCTTGGACAGGGACCCTAAGGTGCAAGTAGGTATTTATCACGCGTACGTTAAAAAGGGGCGCTGGGAAAAAAGGGCGCCGGGTTTTTAACGATAAGCATGGATAACGTTTAAAAATGTATTGTACTGTATTTCGTTTAAAATTAATGTTTTTATAAAGTTATAAATCATTAAATAATGTGCATTAAATCGGCAATTGTAAAAACGTTAATCTTTCGTTTAAATAGTGAAACGTATAATAACGTTTAAAAAAAAAATTACTAAGTAACCCTCCCTGTACCTACCCCTAACCCCTAGACCCCCCTGTTGATGCCTAAACCTAAGACCCCCCCTGTTGGTGCCTAAGTAACCCTCCCTGTACCTACCCCTAACCCCTAGACCCCCTGTTAGTGCCTAAACCTAAGACCCCCCTGTTGGTGCCTAAACCTAAGACCCCCCTGTTAGTGCCTAAACCTAAGACCCCCCTGTTGGTGCCTAAACCTAAGACCCCCCTGTTGGTGCCTAAACCTAAGACCCCCTGTTGGTGCCTAAACCTAAGACCCCCCTGTTGGTGCCTAAACCTAAGACCCCCCTTTTGGTGCCTAAACCTAAGACCCCCTGTTGGTGCCTAAACCTAAGACCCCCCTGTTGGTGCCTAAACCTAAGATCCCCTGTTGGTGCCTAAACCTAAGACCCCCCTGTTGGTTTTTTCGTTTAAAAATAATGTAAAAAAAAAAAAAAAAAAAATGTACTGTTTTTCGTTTAAAAATAATGTTTAAAAAAAAATATTGTACTGTTTTTCGTTTAAAAATAATATTTAAAAATGTATACAGTGGTGTGAAAAACTATTTGCCCCCTTTCTGATTTCTTATTATTTTGCATGTTTGTCACACTTAAATGTTTCTGCTCATCAAAAACCGTTAACTATTAGTCAAAGATAACATAATTGAACACAAAATGCAGTTTTAAATGATGGTTTTTATGATTTAGTGAGAAAAAAACTCAAAACCTACATGGCCCTGTGTGAAAAAGAAATTGCCCCCTGAACCTAATAACTGGTTGGGCCACCCTTTGCAGCAATAACTGCAATCAAGCGTTTGCGATAACTTGCAACGAGTCTTTTACAGCGCTCTGGAGGAATTTTGGCCTACTCATCTTTGCAGAATTGTTGTAATTCAGCTTTATTTGAGGGTTTTCTAGCATGAACCGCCTTTTTAAGGTCATGCCACAACATCTCAATAGGATTCAGGTCAGGCCACTCCAAAGTCTTCATTTTGTTTTTCTTCAGCCATTCAGAGGTGGATTTGATGGTGTGTTTTGGGTCATTGTCCTGCTGCAGCACCCAAGATCGCTTCAGCTTGAGTTGACGAACAGATGGCCGGACATTGTCCTTCAGGATTTTTTGGTAGACAGTAGAATTCATGGTTCCATCTATCACAGCAAGCCTTCCAGGTCCTGAAGCAGCAAAACAACCCCAGACCACCACACTACCACCACCATATTTTACTGTTGGTACAATGTTCTTTTGCTGAAATGCTGTGTTACTTCTACGCCAGATGTAACGGGACACGCACCTTCCAAAAAGTTCAACTTTTGTCTCGTCGGTCCACAAGGTATTTTCCCAAAAGTCTTGGCAATCATTGAGATGTTTTTTTTAGCAAAATTGAGATGAGCCTTAATGTTCTTTTTGCTTAAAAGTGGTTTGCGCCTTGGATATCTGCCATGCAGACCGTTTTTGCCCAGTCTCTTTCTTATGGTGGAGTCGTGAATACTGACCTTAATTGAGGCAAGTGAGGCCTCCAGTTTATTTAGATGTTGTCCTGGGGTCTTTTGTGGCCTCTCGGATGAGTTTTCTCTGCGCTCTTGGGGTAATTTCGGTCGGCCGGCCTCTCCTGGGAAGGTTCATCACTGTTCCATGTTTTGCCATTTGTGGATAATGGCTCTCACTGTGGTTCGCTGGAGTCCCAAAGCTTAAGAAATGGCTTTATAACCTTTACAAGACTGATAGATCTCAATTACTTTTGTTCTCATTTGTTCCTGAGTTTCTTTGAATCTTGGCATGATGTCTAGCTTTTGAGGTGCTTTTGGTCTACTTCTCTGTGTCAGATAGCTACTATTTAAGTGATTTATTGATTGAAACAGGTGTGGCAGTAATCAGGCCTGGGGGTGACTACAGAAATTGAACTCAGGTGTGATAAACCACAGTTAAGTTATTTTTTAACAAGGGGGGCAATCACTTTTTCACACAGGGCCATGTAGGTTTGGAGTTTTTTTCTCACTAAATAATAAAAACCGTCATTTAAAACTGCATTTTGTGTTCAATTATGTTATCTTTAACTAATAGTTAACGGTTTTTGATGAGCAGAAACATTTAAGTGTGACAAACATGCAAAAGAATAAGAAATCAGGAAGGGGGCAAATAGTTTTTCACACCACTGTAAATCATTAAATAATGTGTAATCATGAGAAGCAGTAATAAAACATTAAGTCTCCGGGCGCCGCTTTTAAAACGTTATTTTTCTCCGGCGCCCTTTTTTCCTATCGGGCGCCCATTAAACGATATTTATTATAGGAGTGAATGGCGGCGCCCGATTTGTCCACTAGCCTCAGGCGCCCGAATTTACTGTTACCATTTATCACAGTTCTAGTGAGCATGCATACAATAGAGTGTAGAGTGTACATGTGGCTTCCAGTCACACATTGCTTTGCACAGCAGATTATTCATGCAATAAAGGAAATACCGGGACTATCTGTATTGAAACAAATTCAATGCTAGTAAATAACTGCAATCTGTAAATATGGTTGGTTGTTCAAAATATATATATATTTTAGCAACAGTGGAATTTCACTTTACAGGGAACCTGAACTGATTAAAATTATTTAAAATAAACACATGATGTAGCTGCAAATGAATATTACATACTTACCTCACCATTTTTTTCTTACAGTGAGCCCTTCTAGTTCTGACAATATTTTGTCAGAACTGAAATATACCAGTTTCTGTCATTTATATATCAACTGCTGTCAGTTACAACTGAATGTGCAACGTAATGTTCATGTTTCCCTATGGCTCAAGTGGGCGATATTACAGTGTAACAGTGTGCTGACCAGGAAGCTGTTATGGTGTAATGGCCATTTTCAAAATGGAGGACAGAGAATTCCATCGATCACAGTGGACAAACAGAACACAGGAAAGGAGAAAGAGATTGATGAGTAGACTACATGGGAGATAAGTATGACCTTTGTATGGTTATTTTGACTTTTTATTTTCAGTTCAGGTTCTCTTTAAGTATTAACTCAAGGTCTGTCTGAAGCAGGTGGTAACTGATAACACACAGTTAAACTGTGCATTTGTTATGTAACATAAATGCATAGCTCAATTTTAAATTTCATGTTTACTAAGAAAACATTTGAAAATAGAGACATGTAGTATACTAACTCCCACCTCTGGCATAAAAACTAGTAACAAGCATGAAGAGACCTGCCAAGCATGAGGTTTCCGCTAAGCTTTATTTAGCAGCTTCCTGTCAGCAGTGGAGCATGGCTCAGTGAAGATGGACCCCCTGCAATCACCACATATCTTCATACACCCTTGGAGTGCCTTGTCAGGAGGGTGGAAATCCTCTACAAAGCACTGTGTCTTCTGCTGAATGTAATGAGTGTCTTGTAATAAATGTGTTAATGTGTAAGGTGCTCACATGAGCAACATGTGTGGTATGTCGGCCAAACCTCAAGGAGAAGATTGAATGAACATAGAAGTAACGTTATGAACTATAAAGCTATGTATTGTATGCTAAAGCCTGTCTCTTTAAGTTTTGTGCGTACCCACTGAGGCAGTGTGTGTGTTTTATGCTAATAATTGCACTTAAATGTGGTTGCAAAATGGTTCTATAAGCACTTGATAAAGACTGCGCTTTGAAATACAATACAATAACATTTCTATAGCGCTTTTCTCCCATAGGACTCAAAGCGCTTAGGCTCTCTCAGATTCAGTAATTGGTAGTAGGATGAAGTATTCACACAACAAAAGTTATATTTCTGCAAATGCCAAACTGAACAGGTGGGTTTTCAGTCTGGATTTAAACACGTCCAGGGATGGAGCTGTCCTGATCTGTTGAGGTAAGGAGTTCCAAAACGTAGGAGCAGCATGACAGAAGGCTCTGGGACCAAAAGTTTCTAAGTGGACTCTGGGTATGACTAGATTATTAGAACCTGTGGATCTGAGAATGCGGGGATTGCTACGTAGCTGCAACATATCTTTCATGTATCCAGGGCCTAGATTATTCAGGGATTTAAATGTCAGTAGGCCGATCTTTAATAGGACCCTCCATTCTATAGGTAGCCAGTGAAGGGAGTGCAGGACTGGCGTTATGTGGCAGTGACTAGGTTGGTTGGTTAGTAGTCTGGCAGCAGTATTCTGTATCAGCTGTAGGCGGTACAAGACCTTTTTTGGAAGGCCAGTGTAGAGAGCATTACAATAGTCCAGTCGGGATGTGATGAAGGCATGGACTAAGGTTGGCAGATCTTCTGGGGGATGAGGTGCTTGATTTTTGCAATGTTGTTCAGGTGAAAATAGGATGATTTCACCACAGCAGAGATTTGAGTTCTGAAGTTTAAATCCCCATCAATTAGAACTCCCAGGCTACGCACATGATCAGAGCTGCGTAGATCCGTGCCTTCTATTCCCAGTGGTGAAGACGGCAAGTAAAGTTGTTTTGTTATCATGCTCTGCCCTCCAATCAGAAGGACTTCAGTTTTGTCTGCATTTAGTTTCAGCCAGTTGTCAGCCAGTTGAAATCAAGTGTCATGTACTTTCCTCCCTCTGTGCTGCTGCATTTCCTGAATGTTAGTGTTAGAACTGCTACTACTGACACTTCTTATGCAACGCTGGTTCCCACGTTGTATTATCACCATCATTTTTACCAATTTCATCACAAGCAGCCACTGATGCAGATTCATCTGCTGCTCCTCTGACCCCCATTAAGTCCTGAGCACTTGGTCCTGGATGATCACTGTCTGGCATGTCTCCCTGGCTGCCTCTTGTTTTGAACTTTTCTCTCTGCAGACCGCATTTCTCTACCGACCCACATGCCTGTGCTCTCCTCTCTTTCCTCCCTCCCTGCAGTTGTGAGTACCAGACCCGGATTAAGGCCAAATGGGGCCCTAAGCAATGTGGCAGATCTAGGCCCCCCTCTCTCAATCAACCCCCCCACACACAAACACATGATGTCAATGAGATATATATATATATATATATATATATATATATATATATATATATATAGTGGTGTGAAAAACTATTTGCCCCCTTCCTGATTTCTTATTCTTTTGCATGTTTGTCACACTTAAATGTTTCTGCTCATCAAAAACCGTTAACTATTAGTTAAAGATAACATAATTGAACACAAAATGCAGTTTTAAATGACGGTTTTTATTATTTAGTGAGAAAAAAACTCCAAACCTACATGGCCCTGTGTGAAAAAGTGATTGCCCCCCTTGTTAAAAAATAACTTAACTGTGGTTTATCACACCTGAGTTCAATTTCTGTAGTCACCCCCAGGCCTGATTACTGCCACACCTGTTTCAATCAATAAATCACTTAAATAGTAGCTATCTGACACAGAGAAGTAGACCAAAAGCACCTCAAAAGCTAGACATCATGCCAAGATTCAAAGAAACTCAGGAACAAATGAGAACAAAAGTAATTGAGATCTATCAGTCTTGTAAAGGTTATAAAGCCATTTCTTAAGCTTTGGGACTCCAGCGAACCACAGTGAGAGCCATTATCCACAAATGGCAAAACATGGAACAGTGATGAACCTTCCCAGGAGAGGCCGGCCGACCGAAATTACCCCAAGAGCGCAGAGAAAACTCATCCGAGAGGCCACAAAAGACCCCAGGACAACATCTAAATAAACTGGAGGCCTCACTTGCCTCAATTAAGGTCAGTATTCACGACTCCACCATAAGAAAGAGACTGGGCAAAAACGGTCTGCATGGCAGATATCCAAGGCGCAAACCACTTTTAAGCAAAAAGAACATTAAGGCTCATCTCAATTTTGCTAAAAAAAACATCTCAATGATTGCCAAGACTTTTGGGAAAATACCTTGTGGACCGACGAGACAAAAGTTGAACTTTTTGGAAGGTGCGTGTCCCGTTACATCTGGCGTAGAAGTAACACAGCATTTCAGCAAAAGAACATTGTACCAACAGTAAAATATGGTGGTGGTAGTGTGGTGGTCTGGGGTTGTTTTGCTGCTTCAGGACCTGGAAGGCTTGCTGTGATAGATGGAACCATGAATTCTACTGTCTACCAAAAAATCCTGAAGGACAATGTCCGGCCATCTGTTCGTCAACTCAAGCTGAAGCGATCTTGGGTGCTGCAGCAGGACAATGACCCAAAACACACCATCAAATCCACCTCTGAATGGCTGAAGAAAAACAAAATGAAGACTTTGGAGTGGCCTGACCTGAATCCTATTGAGATGTTGTGGCATGACCTTAAAAAGGCGGTTCATGCTAGAAAACCCTCAAATAAAGCTGAATTACAACAATTCTGCAAAGATGAGTAGGCCAAAATTCCTCCAGAGCGCTGTAAAAGACTCGTTGCAAGTTATCGCAAACGCTTGATTGCAGTTATTGCTGCAAAGGGTGGCCCAACCAGTTATTAGGTTCAGGGGGCAATTTCTTTTTCACACAGGGCCATGTAGGTTTTGAGTTTTTTTCTCACTAAATCATAAAAACCATCATTTAAAACTGCATTTTGTGTTCAATTATGTTATCTTTGACTAATAGTTAACGGTTTTTGATGAGCAGAAACATTTAAGTGTGACAAACATGCAAAATAATAAGAAATCAGAAAGGGGGCAAATAGTTTTTCACACCACTGTATATATATATATATATATTCATATTATACGCTAATGCTGCCTGTCTCCTCTCTCCTCTACTCACACACTGACCTGCGCTGTGCACAATGCGCTCTCACACTGCGACGTGATGACGAGAACAAAACAGGGGGATACCAGCGCACACTGATTGGCTCTCACGGAGGACTGGACTGAAGAGCGTCTGTTTGTCAGCCAGCCAGCCTTCTTGAGGCAGCCTTAGAGTACACGGGGCCTGGGGCGAGTGTCATATGCGGGGCCTAGAGCCATAAGTGTAGGCCATATACTGTACCTGCAACTGCACATGCACCAAACGCTCCTGGCTACAAGAGTGCGATTGAGGAGGTGTGCAGCCAGGGCAGTGCATGCGCAGTAGACCATGACTGGCTCAGTCAGCCAACTTTCTGAGGAGCCCAGCGGCTGAAGGCAGAAAAGGAGCCATTGGTGCCTAACCTAATACTACACCAAACACTAACCTTTGCAGCCTTGTGCCAAACCACAATCCTCGTTGCCTGGTGCCTACCCCCATCCTCAATGCCTAATGCCTCCTCTAATGCTTTATCCGCAACCACTACTAGTTAGTCTATCGTTAAAGCGGAACTGTAAATTCCCTAAAAACAAACTTTTTCACTTACCTGGGGCTTCACCAGACCCCCAGCAGCCGTTCTGTCCCAGGCCGGTCCTGCACAATCTTCCATTCTCCCGCCTCGGTGCAGCTTCCTTACCCTCGACATACAGCAACTGCACCTGCATGGCCCGGGCTACACGTAGCTTTGTTGAGGTTCCCGCCGGCTATAGCGTCCTGTGCGTATTGCGGGCTGGAACACGAAGAAAGCTTAGCATAGCCTGGGCCGCGCATGGACGCAGTTACCATCGACTTGTAAGTTGCTGGTAACAAAGCTGCACCACGGCGGGAGAACGGGAGATCGTGCAGGACCGGTGCGGGACTGGACGGCTGCTGGGGGCTTGGGGAAACAGTTTGTTTTTAGGGAATTAACAGTTTTGCTTTAACCCCAAAAGCACATGGTTGAAGTATTCTATTTCAACAAACTAATTCTTCCATATAAAGCAGAGCAGATAGTGATAGTGTTTCGGCTGTTTAGAAAAGTAATTCAAAACTCATACAGATGTCTACATTAACATGGCAATATGGGGAATAGTTTTCCATAAGAGGCAGCACTTTCTGCAGCACATTCTACAAAGCATACATAAAAACCAGAGTAATCAACAGGCAATGGATCCCATTATTACACTAGAATGAGAAAGTTTAACCTCTAAGTTTGGCTAACAATGCCCTATCAGTTAATGATGCAGCCTGACACAATCACTGAATAGATTCACAGTGATTCATGATAAGTATCTGGCCTGCAACAGTTGTCAGCCTGCTTTTCTCACCTAGCAGATGTAAGTGCAGTCACTGCCTTGTCCCAGCGCTTTCATTCCTATCCCCCTCCCCTATGGAATGTCCTTTCTCTCCCCCTTCTCTGCTGATAAGAATCAGTTCTGTTCTTCCTCCTCTCCCGCAGACTCAGCCAGCAGCAACACCAGCAGACAGGAGCACGACAAGCTGCAGGAAAGGAAGCCATCACATGTCAGCCTGTCATTTCAAATAACGTGCTCACGCTGAGTCTGGCTCTCCCTCCTCATTGGCTGCTAGCTCTACAGGCAGGGGGCACGACCAATCCAGCCAGTCACAGCAGCCCCACCAGATGATTATTGGCTAAGAGGGAGGTGCTGCAATAATGGCAACAAATAGATACTTCTCCCGAAAAACAGGCAGAACGAACAGCGCAAACTGCATGTCCCCTGCAGCCACAGCCTGCCTGGAATAGGAATACATTCTGAGCGGCTCAGAGGGGGCCCTTGGGACATCGATGGGGCCCCAATCAGGTGCTTGAAGTGCCTGGTTGATGGTCCGGCCCTGGTGAGTACACATGCTGATAGGTTTTTACAAAATGAATCACACTTTCCAGCAGCGATCTCCATGGCCACGGTGGCCATGGTATGTACTGATGGTGGGTCACATGATGCCGCCATGGCAACACAGATCGCCACTGAAAAGTGCGATTAGGTAGGTTAAAACTATTGTTTCACACTGCATGCCATTTTGCAGGGAGAGAGGGAGGGAGGAGAGGAGAGCAGAGGAATCCGGCCATCTATCAGCAGGCCTAGTTTACAAACGACAAAGGTCTGAATCCGATCTGTAGGCAGTAGTTTGCCCAGCCTTGGTATAGGCAGCATTGTGGAATTCCAATGGATTATACTGTAGGTAGAGATGGCCCGAACCTCCGATTTTCGGTTCGCGAACTTCTGCAAAAGTTTGGTTCGTGCGAACTTTCGTGAACCGCAATAGACTTTAATGGGGAGGCGAACTTTGAAAACTAGAAACAGTTATGCTGGCCAGAAAAGTGATGGAAAAGATGTTTCAAGGGGTGTAACATCTGAGTTTTTGCATGGATGAGTGGGATAGATAGCAAAAGTCCCGGGGAAAAATCTGGATTTGACGCAAAGCAGCGTTTTAAGGGCATAAATCACATTGCATGCTAAATTGCAGGCCTAAAGTGCTTTAAAACATCTTGCATGTGTATACATCAATCAGGGAATGTAATTAGAGTACTGCTTCACACTGACACACCAAACTCACTGTGTAACGCACCGCAAAGGCTGTTTGTGTTGTGACGGCCGTGCTGGACTGGTGCGCACCATGGCGAGAGTGCAGGCTGTGGCGGTTTTCAAGCCCATATGGTCGCCGGGCTGTGGTAGCTCAATGATAGAACAACAGTGACCGTCCATGTACACGCACCAGAAAAATTATTATAGTGGCCGCTGCTAGCAGCGGCCTTAAAAATTCAGGAATCCGCCTGGTGTCCTGGAACCTATAGGTGGTGGCGAAGAAGGCAGTCAATCGGCCTGCAGGCAGAGATGCTATGTGGAGAGCGACTTAGTCTTAGGGCAGGGGTTTGCGGCCGTTTGAGGAGGTGACCAACCTGGTGAGTGGCAGTGAAGGCACCATCAGCGACTTGATCCCCTACGCTTACTTCCTGGAGCGTGCCGTGCATAGAGTGGTGGATCAAGCTGTGGAGGAGCGTGAAGAGGAACAGTTACAGCAGGAAGAGTCGTGGAAACAATTTCCATCAGAAGAGTTGTGTGGAGAAGAGGAGTCAGACTCGGATGATGAGGAAGGTGTTTCTTTGGAGGAGGAGGAGGAGGAGGAGGAGGCGGCGGCAGAAGAACAACCACAACAGAAGTCGCAGGGGGCTTGTGCTGCTCGACGTTCCCATGGTATTGTTTGTGGCTGGGGGGAGGAGGAGGACTTACCTGACGTCACTGAGGAAGAGCAAGAGGAGATGGATAGTACGTCTGGATCCAACTTTGTGCAGATGGCGTCTTTCATGCTGTCCAGCCTGTTAAGGGACCCCCCGTATAAAAAAACTCAAGGGGTATGAGCTGTACTGGGTGGCCACACTACTAGACCCTCGGTATAGGCACAAAGTGGCGGACATGTTACCAACTCACCAGAAGGCAGAAAGGATGCAGCACATGCAGAACAAGCTGGCAAGTCTGCTTTACAATGCGTATAAGGGTGATGTCATGGCACACACAACACAATAAAGGTACCACTGCCAGTAATCCTCCTCCCATGTCCATGCAGGCAAGGACAGGACGCTTCAGCGATCTCATGGTGATGTTGGACATGTGGACATTCTTTAGTCCAACGCCTCACCTTAGCGCTTCCAGATCCACCCTCTACCAACGCCTGGACCAACAGGTAGCCGACTACCTGGCCTTAAGTGTGGATGTAGACACTGTGAGAAGCGATGAACCCTTGGACTACTGGGTGCGCAGGCTTGACCTGTGGCCAGAGCTGTCCCAATTTGCCATCCAACTTCTGTCTTACCCTGCCTCAAGCGTCCTGTCAGAAAGGACCTTCAGCGCAGCTGGAGGCATTGTCACTGAAAAGAGAAGTCGCCTAAGTCACAAAAGTGTTCAGTACCTCACATTTATCAAAATGAATGAGGCATGGATCCCAGAAGGCTACTGCCCGCCGAAAGACTAAGTCAGTCCCCACACACAGCATCTCTGCCTGCACGCCGTGTGACTGGCTGCCTGCCCCAAGACTAAGTCGCTCCCCCCAAAACACCTCGGCCCGCAGGCCGCTTGACTGCATTCTCCGCCACCACCAACAGCCTCCAGGACTCCAGGCGGATTCCTGTATTTTTTAGGCCACTGCTAGCAGCGTCCGCTATAATAATTTTTCTGGTGCGTGTACATGCCTGCCTGATTTTTCTGGCTGCAGTGCAGCTGCAACAACAAAACAAAAGGCATGTACATGTGCCCATTCCCCTCCGTGATCATTACCTTGCCACGGTGAAGGGGCTTGCGTATCACAATGAAGCAATGACCGCCAGCTATATGAGTGTCTCGGGGGTTGGCACACCAAAGATAGTAAGGTCGTTGCTTCATTGTGGTCAGACCAAATCTGATCAGCTGGACAGTCACTGTTGTTCTATCATTGAGCTACCACAGCTTGGCGACCGTATGGGCTTGAAAACCGCCACGGCCTGCACTCTGGCCATGGTGCGCACCAGTCCAGCACGGCCGTCACAATGCAAACAGCTGCGGTGCGTTACACAATGAGTTTGGTGTGTCAGTGTGAAGCAGAACTCTAATTACACTCCCTGATTGATGTACACATATGCAAGATGTTTTAAAGCACTTTAGGCCTGCAATTTAGCATTCAATGTGATTTCTGCCCTTAAAACGCTGCTTTGCGTCCAATCCAGATTTTTCCCCGGGACTTTTGGCATGCATCCCACTCCGCCATGCCCCCCTCCAGGTGTTAGACCCCTTGAAACATCTTTTCCATCACTTTTGTGGCCAGCATAATTTTTTCCAGTTTTCAAAGTTTGCCTCCCCATTGAAGTTTATTGCGGTTTCGCGAAAGTTCACGCGAACCAAACTTTTGCAGTAGGTTCGCGAACCCAAAATCGGAGGTTCGGGCCATCTCTAGTCCCAATGGCCACAAATTTTCGGAAGGCCTCAGAGTTCACCAGCTGGTATGGTAACAGCTGGCGAGCTAACAGTTCCGCCAAGCCAGCTGTCAGACATTGGGCAAGTTGGTGACTGGCAGACATTAGCTTTTTCCGCTCAGAGATTTCCCTCACAGACACCTGACAGCTGCTGTGGGCAGAGGAGCAGGAACCGCTCAAGGTCAGAGGCGGAGTGGAGGAGGGTGGCTGTGAAGGTGCAAGGGAGAAAGCAGATGAAGATGCTGCACCACCCGAAGGAGGAAGAGGAGAAGGAGGGTGGCTTTTCTTTTGTGTGCTGCTTTTCCTCTGGTGCTCTTCCCATTGCAGTTTGTGTCTTTTCTGCATGTGCCTTTGTAAGGCAGTTGTCCCTATGTGGGTGTTGGCCATTCCACGGCTCAATTTTTGGAGACAGAGAGAACAGATGGCATTGCTCTGATCTGAGGCAGACACATAAAAAATTTCCAAACCACTGAGCTCCCCTGGGGTGATAGCACTATGGTGGCATCAGCAGCTGACATTGAAGGGCATGTTGGCTGGCTGTCCATAAGTGGCGATACATGGCGCCGGACACTGCCACCAGCTGTTTCTGATGACGAGCTCCCCCTGCTTCATTCAGCAACTAGTCTCCTCCTACTCCTCTCTGACTCCCCCTTAGGAACCCACGTGGCATCCATATCATCCTCATCATCATAATCATCCTGCCCAGCTTCGCTTGCCTCAGACATCTCCAAAACTGCACCAACAGCAGGTACTTCATCATCCTCCTCCTCACACGTTAAGTCCATAGTGTCGCCTAACTCAGACATAACAGGTGGAGTAACTTGCTTAGCGCCTTCATCTGGTTGTAACAATAATGTATATCAGTGATTTCTCCACCAAATAACTCCTGCGAACTGTCAAATGCAGTGGATGTGGTGCTTGTAGTAGTGCTGGTGGCTGCGGAAGATGAGGTGTTCTGTGTTAAATAGTCAACCACGTCCTGACAATCTTGGGAGTTGACTGGATACAGTAGGGTTAGGAGGCGCCCGCGTTCGTGTAGTATATATTTGGATATACGTTATTTCCTCTTAGATTAACTCCAAAAAACAATAATAAAATTCTTGCCTACCTTGTATAAAGACATCGACTCTTAATGAATTTATGATATTTATTTTCATAAAGCACCTCAGACGACAACGCGTTTCGCGGCTCAAACCGCTTCCTCAGGTCAACAACAGGGTGCTTGAAATAAACAAAAATGGACACTCAGGACATCCATCTTTTAGTACATTAACATATATAAAAAGTCATAAAATGCAAAAAAACACAAAGAAACAACCAAAAACCATACAGGGTGGCACTATCAATATAAAATACCCTTCAAGGGAGAACCAAGACATATATACCCTTATTGATAGCTGTATTCTTGGGGGAAAGGCTTGATTCAGTAGAAATTATTATTTAATATAACATATAACAATATATGTATGTTCATAAAAAATAGTCATGTAGGTACCCTCTCACCCGAATAGTTAAATCATCTCAATCTACTGCTGATGGAACTACCTTAATATGGTGAATGCTATCTAGGAATTGTATTTCTGCAACAGCAGAGTGTAATAAATATATTACTTCAAGGGTAGGGGACAATAAGAGTATTATAGCAGGAATACCCTTGAAGGGAATTTTATATTGATAGTGCCACCCTGTATGGTTTTTGGTTGTTTGGTTGTTTGAGCCGCGAAACGCGTTGTCGTCTGAAGTGCTTTATGATAATAAATATCATAAATTAATTAAGAGTCGATGTCTTCCTATACAAGGTAGGCAAGAATGTTAGTATTGTTTTTTGGAGAGGAAATAACGTATATCCAAATATATACTACACGAACACGGGAGAGGAAATAACGTATATCCAAATATATACTACACGAACACGGGCGCCTCCTAACCCTACTGTATCCAGTCAAACCAACCCACTTTGTGGGGCTCTCAATACGCCTCAGTATAGTGAGTCTTTTTCTTTTTGGAAGGAGCAGCGACCAACCATTACAAGACCGAGTGGAGACGGGATTTCTCCACATGCCTATATGAGTGGTTGCCTCGGCTAGCAACCTACACTTGTGAGTATAATATACTCAGATTCTCCTTCTTTCTTTAATACCTGACGATATTACGCCAGAAGGGCTCCCGGTGTCCCTGTTTTCGTCTTTTTTCTCTATCCAGCCTTAATCTTGGGAGTTGATGGGACGTGCCTTCTTCTGAGCACTGTACTTTGGTCAAGGGTCGCACAAAATCACATCAGCACGACCTCGCACAGACCTGCAGGGTGGCCTTCCTCTGGGTCTCCCTCTACCTCTGCCTCTACCTGTTTTGTCCGTTTTGTTGTCCATATCGGGGGGATGAAGTGAAAGGTATGCACTGACTTGACTAACACAATGTGCAGGCACTAGAGATGTAGCGAACGGTTCGCCGGCGAACGGTTCCAGGCGAACTTTGGGGGTTCGCGTTCGCCTGGACCAAGCGAACTTTTGCGGAAGTTCGATTCGCCCCATAATGCACTATGAGGGTCAACTTTGACCCTCTGCATCACAGTCAGCAGGCACATTGTAGCCATTCAGGCTACACTAAGCCCTGGAGCTCCACCCCCCCTTTATAAGGCAGGCTGCAGCGGCCATTAGCCTCACTCGTGTGCCTGCTAGAGACAGACTAGGGACAGCTGCTGCAGACTTGTTCTTCTAGGGACAGATTATTTAGGTTCTTGGCTGCTTAGCTTGCTCCTGGCTGATTATTATTGCTTTTATAGCAACCCTCAACAGCTCTTTTCAGAGCTCATCCTGCACTTTTTTTTTTCTGTGTCAAACTGACACTTTAGTTGCATGCACAGCCTTGCTAATTCATAGTGTGTGTGCCACTGCCAGCAGCCTAGCACATTCAGTGACTAACTGTGTGTGTATTACACAAATCTGATTTATTAAATGAAACACACTTAACCGACCTTATACAAGACCACCTAAAATATAACTTTTAATTTATTGCATTAAAAATCCTTTTGTTGCATTTGATATTCATGATTTGATTCACATTAACCTAGTTGGGTAGTTTTGAGTAAAAAAAAAAATATATACGATTTGAGAGAGACCAATCTGTATTTGATAGTCTATTCTTTTCTATCCCAATACTAGGCACTGAATTCGTATGTGCTGAGTCACTTCTAAATTAAGAAAAACCCTCCACCTAAAACCGACATGTTTCGGCTCCTTAAAAAAAGAGCCGTCGTCAGGGCTACAGTACTAAAGTGCTTAGGGTGCAAAGTGCATAGTAGAAAGTACACACAGCTATCTACAAATACATAATCATGAAAACAAAAAGTAGGAGCTGTGCTCCCTGGCAAGGTCAGCTGATTGCTGACCTTGCCAGGGAGCACAGCTCCCATTTTTTGTTTTCATGATTATGTATTTGTAGATAGCTGTGTGTACTTTCTACTATGCACTTTGCACCCTAAGCACTTTAGTACTGTAGCCCTGACGACGGCTCTCTTTTTAAGGAGCCGAAACATGTCGGTTTTAGGTGGAGGGTTTTTCTTAATTTAGAAGTGACTCAGCACATACGAATTCAGTGCCTAATATTGGGATAGAAAAGAATAGACTATCAAATACAGATTGGTCTCTCTCAAATCGTATATATTTTTTTTTTCCTCAAAACTACCCAACTAGGTTAATGTGAATCAAATCATGAATATCAAATGCAACAAAAGGATTTTTAATGCAATAAATTAAAAGTTATATTTTAGGTGGTCTTGTATAAGGTCGGTTAAGTGTGTGTCATGAGCCTGAACGGAGAAACTGGGATTGATTGCAGTTTGCAGCAACACAGACACTGAGACAGGAATATACTATGCAGGAAGGTTTATTTACAATTGTGCATACAGTATTATGCAATTTCAATGCAGCAGCATGCATAACAACTATGTACAGCAATCAGAGAATATGGTGGCAACTATATACAAGAACGCAACCACCACATGCATACACACCATACAACCAAAGCAAGGTGCAAAACCCCCAAAACCCTATCTATCTATCTAACTAAATATATACAGGATATATATACACAGGACAAATATATACAATATATACACCAATCGCAGTACAAGAAGGCAGGCACAAAATCACAGTCAGAACAAAGCATAAGTCGGCAACAATCGAGCAATCACGGTACAAAAGGAGCAGGCAGTAAACGAGGTCAGACAGAATCAAGGTTCAGTAACAGGATAACAGATACAGAAATACAGAATACCAGAGAACCAGGGTTGTCCAGATACTCCAGCTAGCGAGCACAAAGTTCTGGCAAAGGTTGCTCCTTGCAGGGCTCTTAAATAAGGAGGACACACCTGCAGCATGATTGGCAAGCAAAGTCCATAGAGAGCAACCCTTGCAGTGGCAGAGCTGTCTCCAGCCAGCATAGAGCCACCCAGTGGTGGAACAAAGAAAGTTCAGGTCCTGCAAAGTCTCTAGAGCCATCTGCTGGTGGAATAAAGGAAGTTCAGAGTTCAACACGATGCTGCCACCAGCAGGCAGGAAGTGGCATGACCATATTCCTAACATAACCCCCCCCTTAAGGAGCGGCCTCAGGACGCTCCAACAAGACCATATACCACTACCGCCAGGATCCCAAGAGGCGGCAGAAAGGAAATCATACAGGAAGGTTGACAATTTCTGCCAACACTGGGTGGGCAGGGAGGGAAACAGAAAATTTAATTTTTCACTTTGTATCTCAGGATGCTGAATTAGGAACTGGAGACAAAAGACATCAAGAAGAACACCAGGCTGGTAGGCATCAGACAGCATGGTAAACTGGCATATATCAGACAAAGCACCAGGCAGAGCAGTGGCCTGGTAAACATCAGGTAGGAAAGTGCCCTGCCAGGCAATAGGCAGGTCCTCACTCAAGCACATATCAGGCTGGTAGACCTTAGGCATGGCAGTGAAGTGGCAAGCATTAGCCGTAGACTGGGTGCCATCAAGAGGAAGAGCAGGTTCAGGAGGTAGCTTGGCAGTGGACTGGCAGACATCAGGCTGGAAAGAAGACAGGAAACCATCAATCGGGGCAATGGACAGGAAACCATCTGGAGGAAGATCAGCAACAGATTGAGGTAACTGGACCAACACAGCAGCAGCAGTAGGAGTTGGTAGTGGCTGGACCAACACAGCAGCAGGAGTCTGTAATGGCTGGACCACAACAGCAGCAGCAGGAAGAGTCTGTGGTGGCTGAGCAGCAGCAGGAAGAGTCTGTGGTGGCTGAGCAGCAGTAATCTGTGGTGGCTGAGCAGCAGCAGCAGTCTGTGGTGGCTGAGCAGCAGCAGTCTGTGGTGGCTGAGCAGCAGAAGTCTGTGGTGGCTGAGCAGCAGCAGTCTGTGGTGGCTGAGCAGCAGCAGTCTGTGGTGGCTGAGCAGCAGCAGTCTGTGGTGGCTGAGCAGCAGCAGTCTGTGGTGGCTGAGCAGCAGCAGTCTGTGGTGGCTGAGCAGCAGCAGTCTGTGGTGGCTGAGCAGCAGCAGTCTGTGGTGGCTGAGCAGCAGCAGTCTGTGGTGGCTGAGCAGCAGCAGTCTGTGGTGGCTGAGCAGCAGCAGTCTGTGGTGGCTGAGCAGCAGCAGTCTGTGGTGGCTGAGCAGCAGCGGCAGCAGGAGTCTGTGGTGGCTGAGCAGCAGCGGCAGCAGGAACTGCAGACTTGGAGGCAACAGCAGAGTCGCCAGACTTGGGAGCAACAGCAGAGTCGCCAGACTTGGAAGCAACAGCAGAGTCGCCAGACTTGGGAGCAACAGCAGAGTCGCCAGACTTGGGAGCAACAGCAGAGTCGCCAGACTTGGGAGCAACAGCAGAGTCGCCAGACTTGGGAGCAACAGCAGAGTCGCCAGACTTGGGAGCAACAGCAGAGTCGCCAGACTTGGGAGCAACAGCAGAGTCGCCAGACTTGGGAGCAACAGCAGAGTCGCCAGACTTGGGAGCAACAGCAGAGTCGCCAGACTTGGAAGCAACAGCAGAGTCGCCAGACTTGGAAGCAACAGCAGAGTCGCCAGACTTGGAAGCAACAGCAGAGTCGCCAGACTTGGAAGCAACAGCAGAGTCGCCAGACTTGGAAGCAACAGCAGAGTCGCCAGACTTGGAAGCAACAGCAGAGTCGCCAGACTTGGAAGCAACAGCAGAGTCGCCAGACTTGGAAGCAACAGCAGAGTCGCCAGACTTGGAAGCAACAGCAGAGGTCTGTGACATCTGAGCAGTAAACTGGAAAACTTCAGGTAGTGCTGCAGGCATACTAGCAACAGACTGAATAGTCTCAGACAAGGTAGCAACAGGCTGGATGGTAAACTGGGTGCCCTCAAGTAGTCCAGCAGGCCAGGCACTACCAGGAGAAGCAAGAACAGTAGCAGGCCGGGCACCATCAGGAACATCAGCAACAAAAGTCTGTGAAGGCTGGGCAGCAGCTTGCATAACCTCATGGATCTGGGCCGTTGGCTGAGCGCTTGGCTGGACCGTTGGCTGAGCGCTTGGCTGGGCCGTTGGCTGAGCGCTTGGCTGGGCCGTTGGCTGAGCGCTTGGCTGGGCCGTTGGCTGAGCGCTTGGCTGGGCCGTTGGCTGAGCGCTTGGCTGGGCCGTTGGCTGAGCGCTTGGCTGGACCGTTGGCTGAGCGCTTGGCTGGACCGTTGGCTGAGCGCTTGGCTGGACCGTTGGCTGAGCGCTTGGCTGGACCGTTGGCTGAGCGCTTGGCTGGACCGTTGGCTGAGCGCTTGGCTGGACCGTTGGCTGAGCGCTTGGCTGGACCGTTGGCTGAGCGCTTGGCTGGACCGTTGGCTGAGCGCTTGGCTGGACCGTTGGCTGAGCGCTTGGCTGGACCGTTGGCTGAGATCCCAATACAGTCTGTGCGGACAAGGAGCAAAGTTCTGCAGGCAAGGAGCAAAGTTCTGCGGGCTGGATGCAACGCTCTGCGGGCTGGATGCAACACTCTGCGGGCTGGATGCAACACTCTGCGGGCTGGATGCAACACTCTGCGGGCTGGATGCAACACTCTGCGGGCTGGATGCAACACTCTGCGGGCTGGATGCAACACTCTGCGGGCTGGATGCAACACTCTGCGGGCTGGATGCAACACTCTGCGGGCTGGATGCAACACTCTGCGGGCTGGATGCAACACTCTGCGGGCTGGATGCAACACTCTGCGGGCTGGATGCAACACTCTGCGGGCTGGATGCAACACTCTGCGGGCTGGATGCAACACTCTGCGGGCTGGATGCAACACTCTGCGGGCTGGATTGCAGGACTGGATACTGCAGGATGAACATGCTGGGGCTCTGCAGGCCTGTCGGGCAGACCCATAGTCAGCAAATCTAGTCCATGAAAAAGTCCACAAGGAAAGGCGAGGAACTGCTCAGGACTGACTGGAGATTGCTGAGGACAAAAATCAACTGGAGTCTGTATGGAGCTGCATGGAGTCTGCACCGACTTGGATGGAGTCTGCACCGACTTGGATGGAGTCTGCACACGACTGGAATCGGCTGGAGGCTGTACAGGAGATGAAGCGACTGGAGGCTGCACAGGAGATGAGGCGGATGGAGGCTGCACAGGAGCAATAGAGGCTGTAGGGAAGTATTTGCGTTTTAGTTTCCTCAACACTGGGACAGACTTTAATGCAGATACTGGCAACTGTGAGGACCAAGGTGTAGATCTGATGGCCGTTTGCTTAGTAGCGCATTTCTTCTGGTTAGTAGAGACAGGCAAGTCATAATACACAGATTTAGTTATTACTGGTAATGTAGGTACAAATTGTTTAACTGTTGCAGGCTGTGAGTATTGGACATGGTTCGAGGTATATGAAGGGTTAACAGAAGGAAGGGAGTGAAAATGAGAGGACAGAATCTCAGACCAGGCATCAAGTAGCTTTGCAGCTGATTCACACTTGCAGAGTTTTTGCACATTCAGAGACTGAGTCGCACACATACAGGCCCTTATAAATTCCTCTTCTTGATTGGCATAATATTCAACAAACCTCTGCCTATCCTTCCTCAAATAATCAAATAAATGTTCAATTTGATCAGAATTAAATTTAAATTCAAATTTATTTCTTACAGGCAGGGCATGAGATATGGAGCTGGGAGATAACACTTTCTGCCAAGCAGACAATAGAAGTGAAGCTTTTCCAGATTTGCATAGGCCTTGATTGATCAAGGATTGCAGAGAGTTAATGCATGTTTGCACAGTTTGTTTATCCTTGTTATTAAAATAATCAAAAAAACCCACTTGATCATCTTCTAACAAATTAATCAAGGCTTCAATTTTATGCAAATTGTAAGGTGGTAAATACCCATCAGAAACTGTAGGTAACGCAAGATCATACCAGATTTTGATTATGCATTCAAAATCCTGTGAGTCAAACGATCCATCCTTAACAAGTCCATAAACCTGACTAATTAACTTCAGCAGATCTTCCCTAGGATAATCAGCAAAGAAAGTGCGGCATTCTTGCTCAGATTCCTCAGCCAAAAATGCATAGTAATCAAGATCTTGTAGATTCATTCTGACAGATAACTCAGTATACAGTGTAGCTGCAGCAATCAGTAATTGGCCAGAACTTCTGTCATGAGCCTGAACGGAGAAACTGGGATTGATTGCAGTTTGCAGCAACACAGACACTGAGACAGGAATATACTATGCAGGAAGGTTTATTTACAATTGTGCATACAGTATTATGCAATTTCAATGCAGCAGCATGCATAACAACTATGTACAGCAATCAGAGAATATGGTGGCAACTATATACAAGAACGCAACCACCACATGCATACACACCATACAACCAAAGCAAGGTGCAAAACCCCCAAAACCCTATCTATCTATCTAACTAAATATATACAGGATATATATACACAGGACAAATATATACAATATATACACCAATCGCAGTACAAGAAGGCAGGCACAAAATCACAGTCAGAACAAAGCATAAGTCGGCAACAATCGAGCAATCACGGTACAAAAGGAGCAGGCAGTAAACGAGGTCAGACAGAATCAAGGTTCAGTAACAGGATAACAGATACAGAAATACAGAATACCAGAGAACCAGGGTTGTCCAGATACTCCAGCTAGCGAGCACAAAGTTCTGGCAAAGGTTGCTCCTTGCAGGGCTCTTAAATAAGGAGGACACACCTGCAGCATGATTGGCAAGCAAAGTCCATAGAGAGCAACCCTTGCAGTGGCAGAGCTGTCTCCAGCCAGCATAGAGCCACCCAGTGGTGGAACAAAGAAAGTTCAGGTCCTGCAAAGTCTCTAGAGCCATCTGCTGGTGGAATAAAGGAAGTTCAGAGTTCAACACGATGCTGCCACCAGCAGGCAGGAAGTGGCATGACCATATTCCTAACAGTGTGTTTAACTGTGTGTGTGACAGGGAGCTGCACATTGTACTACCCAGTACTACATATACCCAGTACCTGTTGTGTTTACTTAACCCACCTCATCACTGCATATACCTAGCTGTTGTGTTGAGTGAACCCACCTCACTGCATATAACTACCTGTTGTGATGAGTGAACCCAGCTCACTACATCTAAGTACCTTTACTGTTCAGTGAACCCAGCTCACTGCATCTAACTACCTGTTTTGTTGAGTGAACCAACCTCACTGCATCTAACTACCTTTACTGTTCAGTGAACCCACCTCACTGCATATAATTACCTGTTGTGTTGAGTGAACCCAGCTCACTGCATCTAACTACCTGTTGTGTTCAGTGAACCCACCTCACTGCATATACCTAGCTGTTGTGTTGAGTGAACCCACCTCACTGCATATAACTACCTTTACTGTTGAGTGAACCCAGCTCACTGCATCTAACTACCTGTTGTGTTGAGTGAAACCACCTCACTGCATCTATGTACCTTTACTGTTCAGTGAACCCAGCTCACTGCATCTAACTACCTGTTGTGTTGAGTGAACCCATCTCACTGCATATAACTACCTTTACTGTTGAGTGAACCCACCTCACTGCATCTAACTATCTGTTGTGTTGAGTAAACCCACCTCACTGCATCTAACTACCTTTACTGTTTAGTGAACCCACCTCACTGCATCTAACTACCTGTTGTGTTGAGTAAACCCACCTCACTGCATCTAACTACCTTTACTGTTCAGTGAACCCACCTCACTGCATATAACTACCTGTTGTGTTGAGTGAACCCAGCTCACTGCATATACTTAGCATCCCCCCAAGATTGACAAAATGGACAAACCAGGTAGAGGAAGAGGTAGAGGCAGACCCAGAGGAAGGCCACCAGGCACTGGCAGGTCTGTGCGAGGTGGTGTTGCTGTGATTTCGTGCGGACCTGGCCCAAAATACAGTGCTCAGAAGAAGGCACGTGCCATCACTTCCCAAGATCAGGGCGTGCTTGACTATTTAACACAGAACACCTCATCTCCCACAGCCACCAGCGGTACAACAAGCACCACATCCGCTGCATTTGACACTTCGCAGGAGTTATTTGGTGGCGGTGGTGAAATCACTGATTCCCAGCCACTACTGCAACAACAACAAGAAGGCGCAGGTACAGTACCTCATATGTCTGAGTTAGGTGGCGATAGTATGGACGTAACGTGTGAGGAGGGGGATGATGAACCACCTGAAGTTGGTGCAGTTGAGGAGGTGTCTGAGGAAAGTGAAGCTGGGCAGGAGGATTATAATGACGATTATACGGATGCCACGTATGTTCCCGGTAGAGGAGATGACCAGGGGGACAGTTCAGAGGGGGAGTCAGAGAGGAGTAGGAGGAGACGACTCCATGATAGAAGCAGAGGGAGCTCGTCCTCAGAAACAGCTGGGGGCAGTGTCCGGCACCATGTATCGCCAGCTATGGACAGCCAGCCAACATGCCCTTCAACGTCAGCTGCTGATGCCACCGTAGCGCCATCACCCCAGGGGGGCTCAGCAGTTTGGAAATTTTTTAACATGTGTGTCTCAGATCGGAGCAAAGCCATCTGTTCTCTCAGCCGTGGAAAGGCCAACTCTCACGTAGGGACAAGTGCCTTACGAAGGCACCTGGAGAGAAGGCACAAACAGCTATGGCAAGAACACCTGAGGAAAAGCAGCACACAAAAGACAAGCCACCCTCCTTCTCCTCTTCCTACTTCAGGTGCATCGTCTTCATCCGCTTTCTCCCTTGCACCTTCACAGCAACCCTCCTCCACACCGCATCTTCCCTTCAGCGGTTCCTTCTCCACCGCCCACAGCAGTACCCAGCTGTCCGTGAAGGAAGTATTTGAGCGTAAGAAGCAAATGTCTGCCAGTCACCCTCTTGCCCAGCGTCTGACAGCTGGCGTGGCGGAACTATTAGCTCGCCAGCTATTACCATAGAAGCTGGTGGAGTCGGAGGCTTTCCGTAAGTTTGTGGCCATTGGTTCATTGGCCAATTCTTTTTCACAAAAGGCCATACCCAAACTGTACCGTGCAGTTGAGAGGCAAGTGGTGTCATTTATTGCGAAGAGCGTTGTGTCAAGGGTCCACCTGACCACGGATGCCTGGTCTGCCAAGCACGGGCAGGGCCACTACATTACATACACAGCCCATTGGGTCAACCTGGTGACCGATGGCAGCAAGCAGGGAGTACGTGGCTGCGCAGCGGACCGACTTGTCACACCTCCACCTGCTACCACCTCTTCGCTGTCGTCATCCTCCTCCTCCTCCTTGGCTGATGCCGTGATCTCCTCTTCAGCTACACAGCCCCAGCACCCCAGGGCCTATGCTGCATGCCAGGTACGACTGTGTCACGCAGTGTTAGACATGTCTTGCCTTAAAGCGGAGAGTCACACTGGAGCAGCTCTCCTGGCTGTTCTTAACAAACAGGTGGAGCAATGGCTGACCCCGCACAAGCTTGAGATCGGCAACGTGGTGTGTGACAATGGCAGCAATCTCATTTCTGCGTTGAATTTGGGAAAGCTGACACACATACCCTGCATGGCACATGTGCTAAATCTGGTCATGCAAAGATTTGTGTCCAAGTACCCAGGCTTAGAGGATGTCCTGAAGCAGGCCAGGAAGTTGTGTGGGCATTTCAGGCGCTCTTAAAAGGCCATGGCACGCTTTGCGGACATTCAGCGTAGAAATGACTTGCCGGTGAGACGCCTGATTTGCGATAGCCCGACTCGCTGGAATTCCACCCTGCTGATGTTCTCCGGCCTGCAAGACCAGGAGAAAGCCGTCACCCAGTACCTGTATCATTACAGTACAAGGACACAATCTGGGAGGATGGGGATGTTGTGGCCCAACAACTGGACACTGATGCGAAATGCATGCAGGGTCATGGAGCCCTTTGAGGAGGTGACCAAACTGGTGAGTCACGCTGAGGGCACCATCAGAGACTTGATCCCCTACGCCTACTTCCTAAAGCGTGCCGTGCGTAGAGTGGTGGATACAGCTGTGGAGGAGCGTGAACGAGAACAGTTACGGCAGCAGCAGTCGTGGGATAGTGATGCTCATCCGGAATCCGGATATCTGGGTTAACCCGGATAACCGACCTTTTCTACGCTATCCGGATCAGATTCCGGATCCCGGATAGCTATAGAAATCCGCATAGCTATCTGCGGATAGTTTGATGCATGACCCGGATATCCGCGGATATCCGAATCCGAAATACTGTAACTAAGGTGATGACGTCCTGGAGCCAATCAGAGGGCTCCCAGCAGAAGCCCCAGCAACCAATCACAGAAAGGAACACTGGCCAGCCCCACTGTATAATAAGGAGAGCTGCCATGATGAGACAGATCGTTCTGGCTTGCTGAATGCTTCCTGAGAGACATGCTGCAGTGCTGGTGGCCTAGCGAGGGCTGCCTGTATACAGTTATAAACCTAAAGCTGTTCATTGATTAACCCCCTCACTACTCTATAGTAATCGTTATTTAGCTTGATTGATTATCTCATAGTGTGACAGTTAGAGTGTGTGCTGCACAGCTGCAGTGCTGTTGCTGGGGCAAGGGCTTTACACAGTGATAAGCTCAGTGATTAACCCCTTCACTATTACTACACTATAGTTAAATCGTTCATTAGCTTGATTGATGTCTCATAGTGTGACAGTTAGAGTGTGTGCTGCACAGCTGCAGTGCTGTTGCTGGGCCAAGGGCTTTACACAGTGATAAGCTCAGTGATTAACCCCTTCACTATCACTACACTATTGTTAATTAATTAATGTGTTAGTGTGCACTAGTGTCTTCTCCTCTGCTGTCTGACTGTCACTTGGCACGTGTCTCTTCGCACGTGGCACGTGTCACTTGGCACGTGTCACTTGGCACATGTCACTTGGCACTTGGCACGTGGCACTTGGCACGTGTCACATGGCACGTGCCACTTGGAAAGTGCCACGTGACACGTGCCAAGTGACAAGTGCCACGTGACACTTGGCAAGTGACATGTGACAAGTGCCACGTGACAAGTGCCACGTTACACGTGCCAAGTGCCACGTGCCACGTCCAGCAGGCTCCTGGCATACGTTACACCTGCTGCTGCTGCATTGCCCTGCTCCTGCTGCCTGTGCAGCTCCCACCGCCAGGCCAGGGTGCCACAGGCCACTGATACCACCTATATTTAATCCAAAACACAATTGCTGCATAATTTTTTGGAGGTGTCTTGGCTGAAAACTGTCATGTCCCAGTTGTGCGGTTGGACTTTGGACACAATGGGCCTGATTCACAAAGCGGTGCTAACAGTTAGCACGCTGGTGAAAAGGCTTTTATCATGCCTAAACTCAGTTTAGGCATGATAAGTTTAGGTGTGATAAGTTTAGGCATGTTAAGTTTAGGTGTGATAAGTTTAGGCATGATAAGTTTAAGCACCAACTGGGTTAGCACCGCTGTGCACAGCTGATCAAAAGTTTTGCGCTAGCAAAGTCTGGTGCACTTCGCATAGAGTTTAGTGGCACTGCTTTGCGTGCGAGACTTTGCGTGCGATCTAAACTTATCTAAACTTAGCATGCCTAAACTTATCATGCCTAAACTTATCACGCCTAAACTTATCACGCCTAAACTGACTTTTCACCAGCGTGGTGCAATGGTTATCATGCCTAAAGTCTCTAACTGGGTTAGCACCGCTTTGTGAATCGAGCCCAATGTGGGCTGCACGACCGCGCTGACTGGAACCTAGGCCTGATGTTAATTGACAGCCATTTTTTTTAAGTCCCCACATCATCAATTAGTGTTCCCCTTTGCAAAATAATGATGATACATGCCTCATTTACCCTAAAAACACCTTTTGAAGCTATTTAAAGGGCACTTCCGGTTTTTCTATCCAGATATCCGAATAGCCCGGATATCCGCGGATAATGCAACCGGATATCCGCGTTCACGCGGATATCTAAAAGGCTGGATTCGGATATCCGAACCGGATCCGGATATCTAGGTATCCGGATCCGGATCAATTCGGATTTTAAAAAGCACTATCCGAGCAACACTGTCGTGGGAGCGATTCACATCCGAACCCGATGTTTCCACAACACCTGCGGCAGCACAGTGGTGGGAGGAGGAGGAGGAGGAGGAAGAAGAGGAGTCGTGTGGGGAAGGAGAGGAGTCAGACTCTGATGATGGTGATGAGGAAGGTGTTTCTGTGGAGGAGGAAGAGGCGGTGGAAGAAGAACAACCGCGGCAGCCGTCACAGGGGGCTTCTGCTGCTCCACAATCCCGTGGTATTGTTCGTGGATAGGGGGAGGAAGAGGAGTTGCGTCCCGTCACTGAGGAAGAGCAAGAGGAGATGGAGAGTACGTCTGCATCCAGCTTTGTGCAGATGTCCTCTTTCATGTTGTCCAGCCTGTTGAGGGACCACCGTATCAAAAAACTCAAGGCGAATGATCTGTACTGGGTGGCCACGCTACTAGACCCTCAGTACAGGCACAAAGTGGCGGACCTGTTACCAACTCAACAGAAAGCGGAAAGGATGCAGCACATGCAGAACAAGCTGTTGATGATGCTTTACAATGCGTTTAAGGGTGATGTGGCTGCACAACGCAATCAAGGTACCACTGGCACTAACCCTCCTCCTCCCAAGTCCACGCAGGCAAGGACAGGACGCTCCAGCGATCTCAGAGTGATGTCGGACATTCTTTAGTCCAACTCCTCGCGATAGTCCTTCCGGATCCACCCTCCACCAACGCCTGAAACGGCAGGTAGCCGACTACCTGGCCTTGAGTGTGAATGTAGACACTGCGAAAAGCGACGATGAACCCTTGGACTACTGGTTGCGCAGGCTTGACCTGTGGCCAGAGCTGTCCCAATTTGCCATACAACTTCTCTCTTGCCCTGCCGCAAGCGTCCTGTCAGAAAGGACCTTCAGTGCAGCTGGAGGCATAGTTACTGAGAAGAGAAGTCGCCTAAGTCAGTGATCCCCAACCCTGTCCTCAAGGCCCACCAACAGTGCATGTTTTGAAGAAATCCACAGAGGTAGTTAATCAGCTCTGCTAAGACACTAATTACCTCACCTGTGCATGTTTGTGGTTTTCTGCAAAACATGCACTGTTGGTGGGCCTTGAGGACAGGGTTGGGGAACACTGGCCTAAGTCACGACAGTGTTCAGTACCTGACCTTTATCAAAATGAATGAGGAATGGATCACGGAGGGCTACTGCACGACCGAAGACTAAGTCAGTCCCCACACACAGCATCTCTGCCTGCAGGCTGCTTGCCTTCTCCGCCACCACCAACAGGGTCCAGGACTCTAGGCAGATTCCTGAAATTTTAAGGCCGCTGCTACACTAATTTTTCTGGTGCGTGTACATGCCTGCCTAATTTTTCTGGCTGCACTGCGGGCGGCTGCAACAAATAAACAAAAGGCATGTACATGTGCCCATCCCCCTTCGTGGTCATTACCTTGCCGCGGTGAAGGGGCTTGCGTATCACAATGAAGCAATGACCGCCGGCTATTTGAGTGTCTCGGGTGGGGGTGGCGCACAAAAGATAATGTCGTTGCTTCATTGTGGTCAGACCAAATTTGATCAGCTGGACAGTCACTGTTGTTTTATCATTGAGCTACCACAGCTCGGCGACCATATGGGCTTAAAAAACAGCTGTTTGCGGTGCGTTACACAGTGAGTTTGGTGTGTCATTGTGAAGCAGAACTCTAATTACACTCCCTGATTGATGTATACCCACGCAAGATGTTTGAAAGCACTTTAGGCCTGCAATTTAGCATTCAATGGGCTCGATTCACAAAGCGGTGCTAACCCAGTTAGAGACTTTAGGCATGATAACCATTGCACCACTCTGGTGAAAAGCCAGTTTAGGTGTGATAAGTTTAGGCATGATAAGTTTAGGTGTGATAAGTTTAGGCATGCTAAGTTTAGATAAGTTTAGATCGCTTGCAAAGTCCCGCACGCAAAGCAGCGCCATTAAACTTTATACGAAGTGCACCAGACTTTGCTAGCGTAAAACTTTTGATCAGCTGTGCACTGCGGTGCTAACGCAGTTGGCGCTTAAACTTATCATGCCTAAACTTATCACACCTAAACTTATCATGCCTAAACTTATCACACCTAAACTTATCACACCTAAACTTATCATGCCTAAACTGAGTTTAGGCGTGATAAAGGGCTTTTCACCAGGGTGCTAACTGTTAGCACCGCTTTGTGAATCAGGCCCAATGTGATTTCTGCCCTTAAAACGCTGCTTTGCCTCAAATCCAGATTTTTCCCCGGGACTTTGGGCATGTATCCCACTCCGCCATGCCCCCCTCCAGGGGCTCGATTCACAAAGCGGTGCTAACCCAGTTAGCATGCCTAAAAGACTTTAGGCATGATAACCATTGCACCATGCTGGTGAAAAGCCAGTTTAGGTGTGATAAGTTTAGGTGTGATAAGTTTAGGTGTGATAAGTTTAGGCATGCTAAGTTTAGATAAGTTTAGATCGCTTGCAAAGTCCCGCACGCAAAGCAGCGCCAATAAACTTTATACAAAGTGCACCAGTCTTTGCTAGCGTAAAACTTTTGATCAGCTGTGCACTGCGGTGCTAACGCAGTTGGCGCTTAAACTTAGCATGCCTAAACTTATCACACCTAAACTTATCATGCCTAAACTTATCACACCTAAACTTATCACACCTAAACTTATCATGCCTAAACTGAGTTTAGGCATGATAAAGGGCTTTTCACCAGTGTGCTAACTGTTAGCACCGCTTTGTGAATCAAGCCCCAGGTGTTAGACCCCTTGAAACATCTTTTCCATCACTTTTGTGGCCAGCATAATTTTTTCTAATTTTCAAAGTTCGCATCCCCATTGAAGTCTATTGCGGTTCGCGAACTTTTCGGCAAACCGAACCTTCCGCGAAGGTTCGCGAACCGAAAATCGGAGGTTCGCGCCATCTCTAGCAGGTGCAGTTAACAGGTATGGAGTGGTATATCACACTGCGGGCACTCACGTAGGTAGGTGGGTGCACTGAACAACAGGTAGGTATATGCAATGATGGGTAATAAATGTGCAGCTGTCACACACACACACACACACACACACACACACACACACACACACACACACACGTACCATGAACAGGTACAGTGACTGGTGGTATTAAATATCACACTGCATGTGCTCACGTGGGTAAGTAGGTGCACTGTGAGCAACAGGTAGGTATATGCAGTGATGGGTATTATAATGTGCACCTGTCACACACAGACAGGTACCAAACAGGCACAGTGACACTGCGTGCGCTCACATAGGTAGGTGGGTGCACTGTGAACAACAGGTAGGTATATGCAGTGATGGGTATTACAATGTGCACCTGTCACACACAGACAGGTACCGGACAGGAACAGTGGCACTGCGTGCGCTCACGTAGGTAGGTGGGCAGGGGCGTAGCAATAGGGGGTGCAGCGGTAGCGACCGCATCGGGGCCCTTGGGCCAGAGGGGCCCCGAATGGCCCTCCCTCAACTACAGTATTAGCTCTATATTGGTCCTGTGCTCATAATAATCATTTATATATATACTTTGAATAGTGGTAATCATTAACAAACTATTCCCCATCCCCTTCTTGCACCTCTGACATTGTAGTTGCCATTGGCAGCTTTTAGTGCGCCGTTTCAATTGCTATGTATAGAGTGCATGGGGGGCCCCATTGTAAAACTTGCATCGGGGCCCACAGCTCCTTAGCTACGCCACTGTAGGTGGGTGCACTGTGAACAACAGGTAGGTATATGTAGAGATGGGTATTACAATGTGCACCTGTCCCACACACAGTCACTGAATGTGCTGGGCCTGGCAGTGGCACACACAGTAGGAATTACCAAGGCTGTCTATGCAACACAAGTGGCTGTGGGACACACACACACACACACAGAGAAAAAAATATATCACAAGAACAAGATTAGCTTTCAAAAGAGCTGTTGAGGGGTGTTTTTTTAGCAATAAGAATCAGCAAGGAGCAAGCTAAGAAGCAAACAAGAGCCTAACTAAGCTTTTCCTATAGGTCTCTGCACAGCAGCTCTCCCTTCTCTAATTACTGCAGGCACACGAGTGAGTCCAATGCCTGACGCTGCCTGCCTCTTATAAGGAGGGTGGGGCTCCAGGAGGGGGTGTAGACTGATTGGCTACCCTGTGCCTGCTGACTGTAATGTAGAGGGTCAAAGTTGACCCTCATGATGCACTATTGGGGCGAATCGAACTTCCGGAAAAGTTTGCGGTTCTCCACGAACGCGAACCACCGAAGTTCACCGGGAACTGTTCACCGGCGAACCATTCGGGCCATCTGTAACTGTAGGCTTTACACATCTGCAAATACAGTAGTTATAATCTCAATACGACATTACCTCTACTATACTCCGATAATAATTGTGAAATGCATGACAAGGGTTTCACAATTTCCAGTTGTTTTACAGTTGGATGTTACACTTGGCAGGAAGCATCTGTCATTGCCATGTACTAAGATTGAAGTGACGTTCACAGTTGTGAACATCATTTCTAAACAAAACAGAAACATTTAACAAGATGGAAGCAGGATGATAAACCTACTGTAATTCATTTTCAGTATATGCCTAACATACTTGGATAACTGGCAGCATTCCTAAAATTAAGACCCCGAATGGCTACCAAATGATACACATTGTAGTAGAAGCTTCAAAATTTAGCACAGCACACAGGGTTCAGCTATAGCGCCAACAAGATAGGCAAATATCCCATAATGTGTTTGCCAAATTAAAACTAAAAGGTGTACAGTAAATGGGAAATAGTTCTGCTGTTGTTAACGATACTATTACACCACACTTAAGTATAGATATAATCAGTGTACATGCAGTGTATGTAGATAGAGATGGCCAGAACGGTTCGCCAGTGAAGATCAGCTCTTTGCGCCCGCTTCGGATGTCGAACACATGGCATGGTTGACCCGCCCTCTATACATCATCAAGCTAAACTTTGACTCCTTACCTCACAGTCAGCAGACACATGGCAGCCAATCAGCTAGCACCCCTTCCTGGACCCTCCACTCCCTTTAAAAACGCAGTTGCGCCGGCCATTTTGGATTTAGTCTCTTGCTGCTGTAGTAAGAGGAAGGGACAGAGGGCATTACTGAGATAGGGAAAGTTAGTTAGTCCTGTTTTCTTGTTACTCGCTGACTGACTTGCTGTGAAAGCACCCCGAATAGCCCTTTTGAGGGCTACTACATCGTTCTCCTGTTGTTTTGTGTGTGTGTGTGTGTGTGTGTGTGTGTGTGTGTGTGTGTGTGACACTCCGTAGCCCACTGGCATCCACTCAGAGCTGTGCACACTACTGCTTTTGTTTGCAATTGCCACATTAGTAGCAGACACAGTACCACTGCAGTGTTTGTTTCCCACTGTATTTTGATAGTACTATTGCATATCTCTATGTGTGTGACACTCCACGCAGCCCACTGGCACCCAGAGTTGTGTGTACAGCACCACACTACTGCTATTGTTTGCCTCATTACCTGCCCTGACCGTGCTTTGCAGACCAGGTATCAGTGGTCAGATGGACCCTTGCCCCAACACTGTGTGCCAGAGATGCCACAACTTGTCTTTCCACATGATGGTACAGGTTGGGGATTGCCATTTTGGAGAACATTTTCTGCCTGGTACCTTCCTCTGCGGTGTCCCAATTGCAACAAATTTTTTAAAGGCCTCAGACTCCACCAGCTTGTATGGTAAAAGCTGGCGGGCAGGGCCGGATTTGTGGGCAGGCCACAGAGGCCAAGGCCTAGGGCGGCAGCTTGGCTGGGGAGCTGTTGCAGCTGACAGAACAGCTGTTTTTAATCATCGGCCTGTGTGGCCGCCCCACGTGTATCCCTGTGCCGCTCCTTCCCGCTCGCTAACCTGCCCGCTGTTATGATCGCTGCTGCAGCAGGTATTGCTGGCAGTAGTAGTGCTGCTGAGGCAGTTCTGATCTCTTTCCATGCAAGCTGCATAGCTTTGTCTGCCTTTCCCTGCTGTCAGCTTGTGACTGATTATCATTCACCTGTGTGGGAATCTGCATGTCTGCTCCCATTGGATGACCTCAGTATAAAGATCTGATTCCTGCAGGGTTTCCTTGGGCTATCATAGTTTCAGTGTAAGCTAGTCTTGCTGTTGCTCAGCCCAAGACCGTGTTTCTTGTTCTAAAGATACTTTGCTGGTTTTGCATCATATATTGGTTCATTGCCCATATATATGCATACCAGCACGTTTATTATTTTCCTTGTATTCGTGTTACGTTGATACATCAGTGACGCTGATATATACGTACACGAACTGTTTATATCCTGTGTTTAGTTAGTCAGTTCCAGCACGTTTTGGTGGATGCGCGTATCGTGATCACCCGTGCTGAGCTAGTTATCCTGTTCCTGGTCCCGTTTGTGGATTGCGTTCATCTCTGCGAAGAGATAGCGAATCCTTCTGAATCCTGTCCTGTTTCCGTTTGTGGATTGCGTTCATCTCTGCGAAGAGATAGCGAATCCTTCTGAGTCCTGTTCCCTGTATTGCTCCAGTTCTAGTCAGTGTTCCTGCTTATGTAATATATCGGTTCATTGCCGATATATACGTATGTTAGTCAGACGTTACAAATAGTTTCATTGATAGCTGTAATTGTAATACGCTAGGAAAACATACTTATTGTATATTTATCTGTGTTACTGTAATGATCGCTGCTGCAGCAGCTATTGCTGGAAGTAGTAGTGCTGCAGCTCAGGCAGTTCTGATCTATTTCCATGCAAGCTGCATAGCTTTGTCTGTCTTTCCCTGCTGTCAGCTTGTGACTGATTATCATTCACCTGTGTGGGAATCTGCATGTCTGCTCCCATTGGATGACCTCAGTATAAAGATCTGCTTCCTGCAGGGTTTCCTTGGGTTTTCATAGCTTCAGCTTAAGCCTGCCTTGCTGTCGCTTTAGCCCCCGATCGTGTTTCTTGTTATAAAGATACTTTGCTGGTCTTTGCATCATATATTGGTTCATTGCCAATATATATGCATACCAGCACGTTTATTATTTTCCTTGTATTTGTGTTACGTTGATACATCAGTGTCGCTGATGTATACGTACACGAACTGTTTATATCCTGTGTGCAGTTAGTCAGCTTTCCAGCACGTTTTGGTAGGTTGCGCGTACCGTGACCACCCGTGCTGAGGTAGTTACCCTGCTCCTGGTTCTGTTTGTGGATTGCGTTCATCTCTGCGAAGAGATAACGAATCCTTCTGAATCCTGTTCTGTTACCGTTTGTGGATTGCGTTCATCTCTGCGAAGAGATAGCGAATCCTTCTGAGTCCTGTTCCCTGTATTACTCCATTCCTAGTCAGCGTTCCTGCTTATGTCATATATCGGTTCATTGCCGATATATACATATGTTAGTCAGACGTTACAAATAGTTTCATTGATAGCTGTAATTGTAATACGCTAGGAAAACATACTTATTGTATATTTATCTGTGTTACGTTCATCTATCTTAATCCTGCTATTTTCTGACTATCCTGTCCTGTCTTTGTGAGGCACGCCATCGCCGCATCGCATTGGCTGCCTCATTCCAGTCTGTCTGGTTTTGGACGCTTGCTGTCGCTAAGTAGCCGCTAGCTAGCAAGCGTTCATTCTGTCTACCTGTCCTGATCTCCTCAGTTCTGGTTTTGCGCTGAGACGTTATAACGAAAGCATTGTTTGTGGCTGTCAGATCTTCACCGGCTCTGTGCGCCACAATCTCCTATTGGAGTCAGTCCTCCCCTCCACTATACTAGGGATAGCCTGTTTCCTTGTGCTAGTGTGTGTACCTCCTCCACGCCAGCTCATGCGTTGCATGCTGACTGTGGAGAATACACCACCAAGCCTTACATTATGAAAACCCCATTACCAATCCCCATTGTGGGGGGGATTCCCAGAAAGTATGACACTGTTAATTATGGTTCCTGTTCCTTTAAGAAATTTGAAGAACTTAGCTCTGAAACAGAAAATGAGTTTTTCTCTGAATGTGCCAGGTTCCTGGCCAATCCTGATCTCCAAGCGACTCCTGTTTCAACCTGGGCACTCCAACTAAGTTATATTTTGTTTAAAGGGGAATTATTCCAGTGGGCATTTGATGTTCTCAATCATTCCGATTTGAAAGAGAGACCGCTGGAATTTCTAGCGTTTGTGATCCATAACTGGTTGCGCATAGATCCATTGCCTTTTCCTCTTAATGAACTCCTGGCAGCAGGTCAATCAGCTACTCCTTCAATTGCTTGCAAAAATGTTCAGCAAGCAGAAAGTGTTACTGATAATTTTCCTGCAGCCTTGAATAAATCACCAAGAACAGCAGGGAAAACAGCAGGGTCTAAGGCCAAACGCAAACGTTCTAAGAAACGTGTCCGATCTGCAGAGTCGTTATCCTTAGCGACTGAGACCTATAATGAGATTCTGCCATTAACAGATAATGAAATGCAATTGTCTTTCAGGGGAGTTAAATGGACTTATGAAACTACTAATGAACTTTCCTCCCTGGCTAGGGAAAATAAAGATTTTTGTTTAAAAGAATTATCTGAGTATGATTATGAGGAGATATTACAGAGTATTGAACAAATCAACTTATTTGTGAAGCAAGGAAAGTTTGCATACACTACAGTTCAGCACTTGCTACAGGTATTGGAGATTCTTAGGAATAAGGAATCTGCCAATCACCTGCTAATTAACCCAATATATGTCCCTGCTACAATCATATCTGCAAACCATGATCTGCCTGTTAAGTATGCTTGGAATCCTCCATTTGAGAAAGGAGAGATGGAAGCTCTGGTCAATGAATGGAAGAATGATTCAAGTTCATTTTGTCAATTTTACAGTGCAAAAAGTGAATTAGTATTGAATGCATGCATTAAGTCTGCCTATAAACTAATAAAAACTGGTGTGTGTGGGTATGACTTTGTGGCTCCATTGATTGATGTGTGGGAACTGATTTTGGATGATTTTTATGTGACTCCGAATTCGCAAATTTGGCGTTCTGACCCGCCTGCTTCAGCACCTTTGGCTGATTCAGCAGGTGATTCGGAGCTCTTTTTGTGTGAAATTGAAGTTCCTGCAATTCCACCCTGTACCATGGATAACTCAGTGTTACTTACCAGTAAAACAGAAGCCACTGATACATTCTTAACCTTGCCCTGCGCAAATTTCTCAGCAGAGAATCCAGAGGTCCTGCTGACTTCCGAGTCCAGCCTAGCCAGTACTCATGACTCTTTGTTCAGTGAAACAGACACCAGAAAAATCTTGCCTGTCTCTGCAAACACTTCTGCAGAAATTACCTGTGTTAATAAAGTTCAACTCCTGTCTGATCCAGCAGATGCCAATAGATGCACTACATCAGTTTCCGAGTCCCAGCAATCCTGTCTAGAATCCTCAGAACCCCAGCATCTGAATTTTCCAATTTTACAAATGAATGGTGATTCAGATGCGCAAACATTGTGTCTTGATCTTCCTGTTTCTACACCTCGCTCTAGTTTCGTGAATAGCTCAGAGCATCTGCTCTGTGAACCTGAAATCGCAGAATTATTACCTTGTTCAGAAAATGTTCCAATAAATTTGCCCTGTACCATGAATTGTGCAGTAGATCTCTCCAATGAAACTCAGGTCACAGAATCATTATGCTGTCCAGCAGGTGCTTCCATGGTTTTGCCCTGCAATATGGACTGTTCAGTGATCCTGTCCAGTGAAGCTGTGGTCGCAGAGTCTTATGCTTCACCCAGTACTTTGGATATTTCAAACCCTCTAGCAGAAGGGTCTGAGGCACTGCTTACCTCAGTTGGTGTTGCAGTAATATTCACTTGTCTAGCAGCTGTTTTGGAATTACAGTCTGCTCTAATAAAACTTGGTGAATTTCTGCCCAGCAAAGCAGAAGCCATTGAAATATTGTCCTCGTCAGCAATTGTGTTAGATACCTTGCCCTGTACACAGTCTGATTTAACCAATGTTGAGTCCCTCTCCAGTGTTGTAACAGCCGAGGAACTCCAGCCCTGTCCTCTGAATGTTTCAGAAGTCTTGCCCTGTAACATGGATAATTCTGATTCTCTGGTCAAAATAATAGAAATCTCAGAATTTCAGTCCGGTCTGATGAGTGTTCCTGAAACCCAGCCCTGTATCCTGAAAGATTCTGGTTCTCTGGCCGCTGTGGCAGAGGTTCCAGAGTCCCCTTCTTGTCCAGGGAATTCCTCAGTTTTGCCTAGTCCAGTGGGGGCTGCTGCAATACTGACTTGTTCTGCAGCGCCTCATGAGCTCCAATCCAGTGTATTAAATGAGTCTCTGTCCAGTCCAGAGGTAGTTGTGGAGTCCCTATCTGGTTCAGTGCATACATCAGAAGATTTGTCCTGTCTTGTTAGTGCCCCTGAATCTGATTTGTTACTGACTTTGCTGGAATCAGCGACATCTAAGTCTGATCCAGCATTCTCGTGTAAAAGTCCAGTAGTTGCGAAGTTTAGTCATGATGATTTTTTTTTGGCCAGTCCTGGTTTTGGTCCTGTCTTGGCTGACCCTGAGGCTCACAGTTCCTTGACATGCCCAGAGGTTTCTCTTGTGCCGGTGTGCCCAGATGTTCTTTGTGTGCCAGAATGCCCAAGTGTGTCTAAGGTGTTAGCGTGCTCTGATGCTTCCTTAGTGGGAACACGTTCTGATGTTGCCAGTCTGCCTGCATGCCCAGAGATGGTTCTGGTCCCTGAAAGCCCTGATATTGATGTTTGTCCTTGTGGCCCTGACTCGGGAATTGCCCTAGGTTCCATAGGGGTTCTTGATAGTTCTCCATGTGAGCCTAAGGGGCATTCTGACCTATGGGGATCTCTTTGGAGCTTCAAGGTGTTCTGGGAGGTCTCTGAGAAAACTTGTCCTGGTGCCTTGGACTGGTTCAACAGTGGGTTTTGTGTTGGTAAAGACAGTACCGGTGGGCATTGCAAAGGCTTTGGCATTTCTGAACGGTTCCTGGAAGGCGGTGGGTATCGCTCAGGGAATTTCGGAGGGCTTTCTTCTGGAAATCATGGTTCTGATGGGTGTCACACTGGGGCTTGTACCAGTACTGATGGGCATGGTTCTGTAGGTTCTGGTTCTGATGGGTCCAGTCTTGTGGGGACTGATTCTGGAATTCGGTCTTGCCGGGCTGTCCCGGTCATCATGAATTATCAGTCAGACTGTTTTGTTGGGAATTTCAGTTTTGAAAAGCGTCTGGAATCCGCTTTTAAGGGCGGGGGTACTGTAATGATCGCTGCTGCAGCAGCTATTGCTGGAAGTAGTAGTGCTGCAGCTCAGGCAGTTCTGATCTATTTCCATGCAAGCTGCATAGCTTTGTCTGTCTTTCCCTGCTGTCAGCTTGTGACTGATTATCATTCACCTGTGTGGGAATCTGCATGTCTGCTCCCATTGGATGACCTCAGTATAAAGATCTGCTTCCTGCAGGGTTTCCTTGGGTTTTCATAGCTTCAGCTTAAGCCTGCCTTGCTGTCGCTTTAGCCCCCGATCGTGTTTCTTGTTATAAAGATACTTTGCTGGTCTTTGCATCATATATTGGTTCATTGCCAATATATATATGCATACCAGCACGTTTATTATTTTCCTTGTATTTGTGTTACGTTGATACATCAGTGTCGCTGATGTATACGTACACGAACTGTTTATATCCTGTGTGCAGTTAGTCAGCTTTCCAGCACGTTTTGGTAGGTTGCGCGTACCGTGACCACCCGTGCTGAGGTAGTTACCCTGCTCCTGGTTCTGTTTGTGGATTGCGTTCATCTCTGCGAAGAGATAACGAATCCTTCTGAATCCTGTTCTGTTACCGTTTGTGGATTGCGTTCATCTCTGCGAAGAGATAGCGAATCCTTCTGAGTCCTGTTCCCTGTATTACTCCATTTCTAGTCAGCGTTCCTGCTTATGTCATATATCGGTTCATTGCCGATATATACATATGTTAGTCAGACGTTACAAATAGTTTCATTGATAGCTGTAATTGTAATACGCTAGGAAAACATACTTATTGTATATTTATCTGTGTTACGTTCATCTATCTTAATCCTGCTATTTTCTGACTATCCTGTCCTGTCTTTGTGAGGCACGCCATCGCCGCATCGCATTGGCTGCCTCATTCCAGTCTGTCTGGTTTTGGACGCTTGCTGTCGCTAAGTAGCCGCTAGCTAGCAAGCGTTCATTCTGTCTACCTGCCCTGATCTCCTCAGTTCTGGTTTATGCGCTCAGCGCTACTTTGCGCTGAGACGTTATAACGAAAGCATTGTTTGTGGCTGTCAGATCTTCACCGGCTCTGTGCGCCACAATCTCCTATTGGAGTCAGTCCTCCCCTCCACTATACTAGGGATAGCCTGTTTCCTTGTGCTAGTGTGTGTACCTCCTCCACGCCAGCTCATGCGTTGCATGCTGACTGTGGAGAATACACCACCAAGCCTTACAGTTACGTTCATCTATCTTGATCCTGCTATTTCCTGACTATCCTGTCCTGTCTTTGTGAGGCACGCCATCGCTGCAAACGCATTGGCTGCCTCATTCCAGTCTGTCTTGTTGTGGACGCTTGCTGTCACTAAGTAGTGGCTAGTTAAGCAAGCGTTCATTCTGTCTACCTGTCCTGATCTCCTCAGTTCTGGTTTATGCGCTCAGCGTTACTTTGCGCTGAGACGTTTTCACGAAAGTATTGTTTGTGGCTGTTCGGATCTGCATCGGCTCTGTGCGCCACAATCTCCTATTGGAGTCAGTCCTCTCCTCCACTAAACTGGGGATATCCTGATTCCTTGTGCTGGTGTGTGTACCCCCTTCACGTCAGCTTATGCATCGCATGCTGACCGTGGAGAATACACCTCCAAGCGTGACACCCGCACTGTGTAAACACAGATCCTCCTCCATAAGGTTGCTGCAGCTTGCAGGGCTGCCCGGATTCAAACAAATAGCTACAGACACATAGCAGCGCTTCCTTCATCGGAGCGATGAGAGAGATCCCAGTGACGCACCGTGTAATTCAAATACAGGAAGTGACATCACTCACTTCCTGTACACGGTGCGTCACTGGGATCTCTCTCATCGCTCCGATGAAGGAAGCGCCGCTATGTATCTGTAGCTATTTGTTTTAATCCGGGCAGTCCTGCAAGCTGCTGCAACCTTATGGAGGAGGATCTGTGTTTACACAGTGCGGGCAGGTTAGCGAGCGGGAAGGAGCGGCACAGGGATACACGTGGGGCGGTCACACAGGCCGATGATTGAAACAGCTGTTCTGTGGAGAGTCCTGGAGGAGAGTACAGCCGGGGGCGCTGTGACAAGGTGTTTGAAGAAAGGTAAAAGCATGGGCAGGTTAAATGGTCGGGTCGGACTCACTGGCACAAGAATCCAGCAGGCAGAGGCAGCTAACACACAGTCTGCAGCTTAGCCCAGCATGGCCTGCCTCAGAGAACTTCCTGCTGTGCCGAGACCAGGATCACATGGCAGCTGTTACTTCCTTTTCCCCCTCCCCTCTGAGGACTCCAGACAGCAAAGCACGGGGGAAGGGGAAAGTGCTCAGCCTAATGGGACACCTCGGCTCACATGGGGAGATGCAGTGCAGCCTTCACTGGCTGCAACAGGAAGCTGGAAAATCCGATGTCCCTGTGACCCTGGCCTGCATGCATGTGAGTACATGCTCCTTAGTCCTGACATCCCCTCTCCCACAGCATTACATGTCCCATTTGTCCACTTCCTCTCTCTAGAGGTACCACTGCCCCCAGCAAGCCCTTCTCCCTTCAATAGAGGTACCACATATACCAGCAAGTCCCCCCTTTGTACAAGTACTACTGCTGCCAACATGCCCCTTTCCCTCTATAGAGGCACCACAGCTCCCAGCATGTTTCCCCCTTCCATAGACACACCACAGCTTCCAGCATGCCCCTCCTGCTCCATATAGTATTGTTTTCCCTCAGGAAAGAGAGCCAGCTAGCGTAGAGCCAGCTAGCGTACCACCTGGTCTCCTCCAAAGTGAATAGTGGGCCCCCACAGCTTCTGAGTTTTCACAGCCGTGCACACAGACATCTGTCCGGCTGGTGCGCTATTCTGCATGCTTTGTGACCACTTGAATATGTACATTCTGTCAGGTCACGAGGATGAAGCACACAGAGGAGCAAGCCAGGTGAGTGTGTTCCACTGAAAATGTTCTGTAGGGGCCCTGAGGGACCACTATTCAAACTGGAGGAGGCCTGGGGGCCCAGCAGACATCGCTGAGGCCCTGGGAGACAACCCAATACTATTTGGGAAGTGTCGAGCCTCTATGGAAGAGGTGCCTTATGGGAGCTGTGGTGCCTCTAGAAGTGAGGTAGGTCTTGCTGGGAGCTGTGGTGCCTCTATGGAATGGGAGGATAGTCCAGGGGGTTACTGTATCTTCCTATACCCCACCTTTCCAGTGCTGCGTTCCTTTCTGGTTTAATAGGTTTTTCAGTAAGCAAGCGAGTGTGGGCGAGTGTACCTGTACTGGGCATGTGAAAGTAAGGTCTGCATATGCCCAGTAAAATGCAGTGCATGTGCACATGGTAACAAACAAAAACAAAACCTTGCACAAGTGCCTTAGTCCTACTGGGCATGCACAGACCATACTTGTGCATGATCTGTATGGACACGCTCGCCCATGCCTGTGCTTGCACAATGAAGAAACCTATTTGAGCAGAAAGGCCCAGTGCTAGAACGGTGGGATGACAGAGCGGTGGGATGACAGAAGCTCTGTTTTCTGGGGGGGGGTGCTGTTGAAATTTGTGTATTGGTATGAGTATGAGGCGAAAGGGGGGGGGGGCTGGTGACAGATGGCCTAGGGCGGTAAAAAGTATAAATCCGTCCCTGCTGGCGGGCTAACAGATCCAACAAGCCAGCTGTAAGATGTCGGGCAAGGGGGTGACTCTGAGACATTGGCTTCTTCTGCTCAAAAACCTTCTGGACAAACACCTGACTGTGGACAGATGAGCATGAACTGCTCAAGATGAGAGGCGGAGTGCAGTGGCATACCTAGGGCGTTTGACACCCGCTGCTGGTTATTATAAGACCCCCCCCCCAAAAAAAAAGGAGCGAGCGTGGCATACTAAGTGCGCCACGGTAAGTAATGCCAGGTATAGGGGCTCCCTGTATAGTAAAGCGGGCAGCATTTCACCAGAAATCGTAAAATGGGCAGCATTTCACCAGAAATTAATCGTAAAGTGGGCAGCATTTCACCAGAAATGAACGTAAAGAGAGCAGCATTTCACCAGAAAATAATCGTAAAGAGAGAAGCATTTCACCAGAAATGAACGTAAAGAGAGCAGCATTTCACCAGAAAATAATCGTAAAGAGAGAAGCATTTCACCATAAAATAATCGTAAAGTGGGCAGAATTTCACCATAAAATAATCGTAAAGAGAGCAGCATTTAACCATAAAATAATCGTAAAGTGGGCAGCATTTCACCGTAAAATAATCGTTAAGTAGGCAGCATTTCACCATAAAATAATTGTAAAGTGGGCAGCATTTCACCACAAAATAATCGTAAAGAGAGCAGCATTTCACCATAAAATAATCGTAAAGAGAGCAGCATTTCATCATAAAATAATCATAAAGAGAGCAGTATTATACCAGAAATCGTAAAGTGGGCAGCATTTCACCATAAACTAATCGTAAAGAGAGCAGCATTTCACCATAAAATAATCATAAAGTGGGCAGCATTTCACCATAAAATAATCGTAAAGAGGGCAGCATTTCACCATAAAATAATCGTAAAGTGGGCAGCATTTCACCATAAAATAATCGTAAAGAGAGCAGCATTTCACCATAAAATAATCATAGAGAGAGCAGCATTTCACCATAAAATAATCGTTAAGAGAGCTGCATTTCACCAGAAATCGTAAAGTGAGCAGTATTTCACCAGCAAATAATCGTTATGTGGTCAGCATTCACCAGCAAATAATCGCTATGTGGTGAGCATTCACCAGAAAATAATCGCTATGTGCGCGGCATTCACCAGAAAATTATCGTTATGTGAGCAGCATTCACCAGAAAATAATCACTATGTGCGCAGCATTCATCAGACAATAATCGTTATGTGCGCAGCATTTACCAGAAAATAATCATTGTGTGCACAGCTTTCACCATAAAATAATCGCTATGTGCGCAACATTCACCAGACAATAATTGTTATGTGTGCAGCATTCACCAGAAAATAGTCGTTATGTGGGCAACAGTCACCAGAAAAATAATCGCTATGTGCGCAGCATTCGCCAGAAAATAATCGTTATGTGCGCAGCATTCACCAGAAAATAATCATTATGTGGGCAACAGTCACCAGAAAATAATCGTTATGTGGGCAGCATTCACCAGAAAATAATCATTATGTGGGCAACAGTCACCAGAAAATAATCGTTATGTGGGCAGCATTCACCAGAAAATAATCATTATGTGCACAGCATTCACCAGAAAAAAATCGTTATGTGGGCAAGTCACCAGAAAATAATCATTATGTGGGCAACAGCCACCAGAAAATAATCGTTATGTGTGCAGCATTCACCAGAAAATAATTGTTATGTGGATAACAGTCACCAAACAATAATCGTTATGTGGGCAACAGTCACCAGAAAATAATCGTTATGTGGGCAACAGTCACCAGAAAATAATCGTTATGTGCGCAGCATTCACCAGAATATAATCGTTATGTGCACAGCATTCACCAGAAAATAATCGTTATGTGGGCAACAGTCACCAGAAAATAATCGCTATGTGTGCAGCATTCACCAGAAAATAATCGTTATGTGCGCAGCATTCACCAGAAAATAATCGTTATGTGTGCAGCATTCACCAGAATGTAATCGTTATGTGGGCAACAGTCACCAGAAAATAATCGTTATGTACGCAGCATTCACCAGAAAATAATCGCTATGTGTGTAGCATTCACCAGAAAATAATCGTTATATGGGCAACAGTCACCAGACAATAATCGTTATGTGCGCAGCATTCACCAGAAAATAATCGTTATGTGCGCAGCATTCACCAGAAAATAATCGTTATGTGGGCATTGGGCAACAGTCATCAGAAAATAAACCTGTCCAAAAAAAAATTCACTCACCTGGCCGGCCTCACATGCGCAGCTCCCTGACAATCCTCCAGCGACGATCTTCCTGCAGCCAAATCTCCCGTGCTGACAGGCAGAGTGCAGGGCCACGGGAAGATGGTGCCCGAAGTCTCCAGTGCAGGGCTTTGGCAGCCATCTTCCCGTAGCCCTGCTCTGCCTGCGGGAGGCTGTCCCTGCAGTGGGCTGCGGGGAGGTTAACCGGGCGCAGGCAGCAGCGGTGGGGGAGAGAGGCAGAAGGAGGGGACCCAGGTGAGGGAGGGGGAGGATCTGTCCCCCCTCCCCGCCGCTTTCCCCAACCCCTCCTTCTAGAGCTGCTCTTCCCCTTCCATGGGGGGTTGTGGCAACACCCCCTTGGCTGTCAGTCACTCGGGGCGCCACGCCCCCTTGCGCCCAATGGTAGGGACGCCACTGGCGAAGTGGAGGATGGTTGAGAGGGGGGCAAGGACAGCAGAGGGTGATGTGGCTTTGAGTTTGTGTGCTGCTTTTCCTCATGTGTATAACCCATTGGTGTTTGTGTTTTGATGATGTGCCTTCGCAAAGCCCTTGTCCCTAGGTGGGTGTTGGACTTCCCACAACTCAGTTTCCTTTGGCAAAGGATGCTGCAGTTGCACAACAGCCTGCGAAGTATGCTGTACACTGCGTTCAAGGGTGACGTCACAGCACAACAGGAATAGGTGCCAGTAATCCTCCCATGTAACTCCTCCCATGGTCACGCCGGCAAGGACAGGATGCTTTTCTGATGTGTTGGTGATGTCGGATATGCGCACTTTCTTAAAGGGATACTGTAGGGGGTCGGGGGAAAATGAGTTGAACTTACCCGGGACTTCTAATGGTCCCCCACAGACATGCTGTGCCCGCACAGCCACTCCCCAATGCTCCGGCCCCGCCTCCGGTTCACTTCTGGAATTTCAGACTTTAAAGTCTGAAAACCACTGAGCCTGCGTTGCCGTGTCCTCACTCCTACTGATGGCACCAGGAGCGTACTGCACAGGCCCAATATGGTCTGTGCCTGCGCCGTGCGCTCCTGGTGACATCAGGGGAAGCTAGTGAACCGGAGGCGGGGCCGGAGCATTGGGGAGTGGCTGCGCGGGTACAGCATGTCTGTGGGGGACCATTAGAAGTCCCGGGTAAGTTCAACTCATTTTCCCCCGACCCCCTACAGTATCCCTTTAAGTCCAACGCATTGCCACAGCCCTTCAGGATCCACCCACAGAGAACACTTCGACCGACAGGTAGTGGACTACCTGGCCTTAACTGTAGATATTGACACTCTGAGGAGCGAGGAACCTCTAGACTACTGGGTGCACAGGCTTGACCTGTGGCCTGAGCTGTCACTTTTTGCCATCGAACTTCTGTCTTGCCCCGCCTCAAGCATCCTTTCAGAAAGGACCTTCAGTGCCGCAGGATGGATTGTCACTGACAAAAGAAGTCGCCTAGGTCACCAAATTGTTGACTACCTGACCTTTGTTAAGATGAATGAGGCATGGATCCCGGAGAGTTACTGCCTGCTGGAAGACTTGTAAATCAGTCCCCACGCAGATGTATTTCCTTTCTGCGTGCCGCGTGACTTCGCCGCCACTAGCAACAAGGGTCCAGGTTAATCCTGAATTTTTAAGGCTGCTACCAAACCTTATTTTTCTGGCATGTGACTGTACATGCCCAATATTTCTGGCCACTGGTGCTACACAGTGGCTGCAACAACCAAAAAAAAAGGCATGTACATGATGTCAATTACCCTTTATGATCGTTACCTTGTCGTGGTGAAGGGGCTTGCGTACCACAATGAAGCAATGACCTATATAAGTGTGTTGGAGGAACACCCAAGATGATAAGGTCATTGCTTCATTGTGGACAGACTAAATTTGATCGGCTGGATACGTTTTGGCGAAACCTTTTTTATGGTCACCTAAGGCGATCATTCAATAAAGCCTACTATGCCAACCCTGGGCCCACACTGCAGAATCAGTGGGTTTTTTTGGTCCCTTTACTGTCATTGAATTACCTCAACCCAACCATAGGGGCTGGAAAACCACCATCGCCTGCACTCTCGCCAAAGTGCGCACAAGCACAGAGACCATTACACAAAGATTGCCGCAGAGTGTCAACTATTAACAACTCTTTGCAGTGGTTTGCGCTGCATTAAACGCCGAGTTTGATCTGTCGGAGTTTGGTCTGTCAGCATGAAGCGGACATAACCCTTACACTATCACGTGTACAGCCTGTCTATTTGGTAAAACTTGTAGCAATGCTGGTCCATTCAGTTGAGCGCACATGCAGCACCCGTACATCTTAGGGCCTCAAAGACCTGTTACACTCAACAGCCAGCCACTCGCATGGCTGCATGGTCGTGTAACTAGTTAGCATGGTGGAGTTCACAAATAGGCTAAAAAAAATGAGGCTGCTCACTGAGCCTGTTTGTTTGGTAAAACTTGTAGCAACACTGGTCTGTTCAGCTAAGCGCGCATGCAGCACCCGCACATCTAAGGGCCTTACAGACCTGTTAGTGCTCAATCTCGGTAAACGCAACATTTGGTCTGTGTGTGTGAAGTGGGCATAACCCTTACATTACCACTTTGGACATTTAAAAGCAGCCCTTTCTTCCTCAAATGTAGGAATGTACTGTGATTTCTGCCCTTTAGAGATTAAAACCCATCTCTGCATAAACTCTGTAATTTTAGGTGGCACTTTTGGCTTCGATCCCCCTCCAGCATGCCCCCATCCAGGTTTTGGACCCCTTGCAACAACTTTTTCATCACTTTTGTGACCACAAAGAGCCCCTGTAGTCAAAATTTGCCTGCCCATTAAAGTCTATGGCGGTTTGCCCGGTTCGCCGGAACTCAAACTTTTATGGAATTTCGAGTTCGGAGTCCGCAAACCCAAAATTTGATGTTCACAACATCTCTATATGTAGAATGCAATGGTGAAATGTTGGAAAAAGATGTGACTGCAGTAAACACACTCTCTCTGCAATGCAAGTGATACTTCTCAGTGTTCCTATGCTACAGCTAAAGCAGTGGAATAAGCTAAATAGTTACAGCAGAACATTTCATCTCTGCACTGTGAACAGCTTACACAATCTGCACAATAATACCAAGCCATAATAAAGACAAACAATTCTACCTACAATAAATCTTATCTAACTTTCAGGGCCCTTTCACACTGGAGCAGTGTGGTTCAGTAAATTTACTGTACCCCACCACAGTCTATTGAAAGTCTTTGGAGTAGTTTATACTCCCCACGTTGCAGTATGCTGTGCCAGAAGTGCCCTATCTAACGCACGGAAATACACACGTTACTGTACGGCTTTTTCCAAAATGTTGGCGTTGCTACTTTCCTTTGCGCATGCATGGAAGCATATTTAATAGGCTTCCATGCACTTCCATATTTGCAAAACAGGAAGTGAGTGCAAGCAAGCGTCACTTCCTGTTTGGATCCCGGTCAGAAGAGGACTACTGCATATTAACGCAGTAGTCCCCGAAGGCCTGTTTCTAGCAGGACAGCACCCGGGCCGCACCGCTGCCACCAATGCTCAGTCTGAAGCCGGCCTGACTGTTATCGATGCAGATCCAACCGTCTCTTTCCCTCTTATTCATCTAAGACCGTAACCATACAAGACAGAGTGAGAAACCCCTCCCCTTCTTCTCTTCATAAAGGCCTGTGTGGTGATATTGTATCATGATTGACTACTTGTGGCAAGGTGTGCACTGTGGGAACAAGTTATTTGCTGATCTTTCCCTGCTGCACTGCCCATGGGGCTGTATTTATCCAAAGGCTTTGTTCTTGCCTAAAAGCCAGCCGCATGGTGGACTTGGCTGAAGCATTCCTGGAAATCTCTGTAAATGACATCTGAGGTGAAAATAAACTGAGAAAAACAATTGTGTCTATCCTCACTCAGTCTCCTAAAATGACTTTTTTTTAGATATCCCACAGTTTTATTTTACAGGATATTACTATTCAACTTACTACTTTATACTGTAACTTGTCAAATGTATGACCATTTTTTGAATGTTACCTCTATGCCGATTTGTACTGAAGACATATGCATATATTGATAACACATGTTTTGTGTTCAACATGTAAGTTCTGTTTTACTATAGTACACAAGCAACTGTACAGTATATAAGTATATGGATTTAAAAAACACATCTATGGTATATGTTCATTAAAGGAATACTATCCATGCCCAAGTGTTCTAAAATGACAATGTACAAATAATGTCTAAGTTGCAGAAGGGGTGTCTGCTTCAATGCACAGCCAGTGTTGCATATCAGACTACAGAGTATTTTTCTCTGAAAGCAAAAACAGACATAGGCGTAACACACAGGGTTAACTGGTCAAGTGTGAGGGGAATTTCCCCTCTCCTCATGGCTCATTCTGCCCTCAGTTTTGGCATCAGTAAAGTTTGAAAGTATTTTGATAACAGTAAACAAAGAGTTTGCCAGTGAAATGTATACACCAGTACTTGGCAGCACTTCCCAAACAATTCCTATCTCAATTTAAAAAAAAAATGTGGATCGATAGTGTTCCTTTAAGTATAATGTGTTCCTGATTTACTAGTTAAACAATAATCTATGATTGCGGGTGTGTTAAAGTGAACCCGAGGTGAGAGGGATATGGAGGCTGACATGTTTATTTCCTCCTAAATAATTCATATTGCCTTGCTGTCCTGCTGATTCTGTGTGTCTCTAATACTTTAAGCCACAGCAAGTATGCAGATCAGATGTCTATGACAAATCTGACAAGATAAGCTACTTGTTTCAGGTTTGTGATTTAGACCCAACTGAGAGATATCAGAGACCAGAGATATCAACAAAACCGCCAGGGAACCAGTATTGTTCAAAAGGAAATAAATATGTCAGCTTCCATAGGTCTCTCACCTCGCGTTCCTTTTAAGTAAAACAGTCCACTTGGGTGACAGTATGCAGATGCACATGAGGTGTGCAAACCTGAGAATTCACTATGCCCGAAGGCAGAGCCCATGAAAACTCCAACCTACACAGATTTTTGAAAATATAATGAGGGGACACCTTGCAAGGGAAGGGGATAAATCCTCCTGTATTTCCAAAGCATCCTAGTCCCATTGCTAAGGACAAATAGGCCTTCCTAATTTCTGCCTACCTAAAAAGAGATGGTTATTACAAAGGGGTTTATGATACTATCACGTTAACCTCTTAATAAAGAGGCATCCAAATAGACCTCCCAAAACAGAAAAAGGGGTCTTTCAGAAGATCCCTTACCTATTGACCTTGTGAGTAAAAACTGGAGCGTGGTAACTTCTTAGAGAGGAACCTTACTCAAGGATTGAACTTCATTCCAATCAGCAGCCGATACCTCCTTTCCCATCAGAAATCTTTACCTTTTCTCAAATAGATCATCAGATAGGTCTGTATGGTTAATATTCGAGTGAAACCCCTCCCACAGTGTGATGTCATGACCATGGTCATGACAGTTTGCTGTCTGTGAACCTTGTTGCATTATGGGAAATAACGGCTTTATCCAACTGCCAAGCAAGCAATAGATCCCCCTGTGCAATGAACTCCCAGTAATGAATATTTTGTAAAGATCACCTGGCAGAACAAAAGATGTCACCACAAGTGATACATTTTGGAATGTAAATCAGGGACAGGAAAGATTTTACAGTGGGTAAATACTGACTAAAATAGAATCAGACATATTGTTATCATCCTGTGCTTTCAAATGAGCTAATCTGCGATCTCTGCCATGGCAGTCAGGTGACACAGGGGAGATATCAAATTGCAACTTATGATTAGACACAAATGATTAAACAGGCTAAGTACATACAGGGTGCATTTCTCTATGTATTTCTTCAGTCCTGTGCAAGAGTTCAGGTCCACTTTAAAGTCTAAGTTGCTTGAAGGTAATTATTCTGATTATTGCTGCTGATGTCCCTTCATGTTGTTTGCATTCTTCCAAGTTGATTGAACAGAAGCTATGACATTATAGATTGTTCAGTGTGTTCAATACTGGTTTATAAACATAATAACTATCTGCTCATGTATGCATACACTATTAGAAAATACTTCAGTGTTTTTGTCATAGGAAATGCTAAGTGGGTTCTTGTAAGTCATGTAAGTCTATGAAGGGGAACCGAGTCATGCAAATCGGTGCTTTATGTCTGAGCACGCAAATGAGGCATTTGAAACTGGAGTTGTAAATTGTTACAGCTCAGTTTCTTAGCTTATAGAAAAATATATCCTCCAGTATACAGTTATAACAAACAATTACACATCTATTATACAGCTAAAATTCCCAGGGCCAGCGTACATTTCACCACACTACTCTGCACCATCACTGGGCTTCTCTTCTACATCAATGCGTCCATTCAGTAGGGATGGTCAGAAATGCCAATTTCTACTCCTTCGAAAATACACTTTCCGCCATTGCCAATTACCGCTACAGATTCCGCTTTCCGCATTCCGATGCGGATTTTCGCGGAAAGTTCAGTCGGATTTCACATCGATTTTATCAAAAACTACAAGGAATTTTTGAAAAAAAAAATTCCATCTTGTTCCCACTCTTCTGGTTAACATACTGTAGCGGTTCCCCCTAGCAACAGGGTTAAGACAGTTCATAGAAGAGACAGCAGGCTTCCAATAGTGTAAAAATCAGGCTCCTGCCTGGTTTATTTATGAAAATTAAACAGTTGCCAGTGAATACAAACAGTCCATCAAACAAAACAAAACTTAGCTCGGCTGAGCAACTACCTGTCTCACTTCAGTCCCTGACTGACTATACATAAACCGTAATGTAGCAAAACAACCAAGCAACATGGCAACTTACATTGTACATGCAGAGTTTTAGCCTTTTCTCCCATGTGAGAGCTCTGTTCCCTCCAGAGTACAGGAACCAAGTGAGCTCCTTCCTGGTCAGACTGGCTGACCTTTATTCAGCACCTGTGCTCCACCCTGCACAGGTGTAATACCTGGACTGGGCCAGGTGGCCAGGGAACCCACCCACACTTCCCTGGCCAGCTCCAGGACCCTTAACCGGCTTTTGAAAAAGCCATATTAGCACACACAGTTTTTTTTTTTTCTGGAGCTTTATTTGACCAAGCACCTTAAACGAGGTGCTACATACACACCATCCATAACCTTTCCTATAAGAGCCTGTGACACTCTGTCACATATCTCCCCCCTCTGTTCGAACCCATGGGGTCGGACACTGGTTGCCACCATACAGTGTGTCCTAGACAGGGCATCTGCATTGTCCTGCAATTTTCCTGCACGATGTTCAATGGTGAAACTGAAATTCTGAAGGGACAGAAACCATCTGGTAACCCTAGCATTTCTCTCTTTTGCCTGGGACATCCAGGTCAGGGGTGAGTGATCAGTGATGAGCCTGAATTGGCGTCCGAGCAGATAGTATCGTAGAGACTCCAGTGCCCATTTAATCGCTAAACATTCTCGCTCTACTATACTATAATTTTTTTCAGCAGGAGACAGCTTTCGGCTCAAATAGACCACTGGGTGCTCCTCACCCCTGACCAACTGTGACAGGACCGCCCCCAACCCCACACTTGAAGCATCAGTTTGCACTATGAACTGCCTTTCAAAATTTGGGGCAATTAATACTGGTTGATGACACAGAGCTAATTTCAGCTCTTGAAATGCTCTGTCCGCTTCAGGATTCCACCGCACCATTACTGACTCTTTTCCTTTCGTTAGATCCGTCAAAGGAGCTGCTGCAGTGGCAAAATTCAGGATGAACTTCCGATAGTACCCTATCATGCCGAGAAAAGTCCTCACCTGCTTCTTTGTTGTGGGCCGAGGCCAATCTTTGATGGCTTCAATTTTGTTTAGCTGTGGCTTTATGAGACCCCGCCCAATTATGTGACCAAGGTAACGGGCCTCCTCTTGTCCTATTGTGCATTTCTTTGGATTGGCAGTTAACCCCGCCTGTCTTATGGAATTTATCACTGCCTGGAGCTTAGGGAGATGACTTTCCCAATCCATGCTAAACACCACCACATCATCTAGATATGCCGCCGCAAAATGCTGATGCGGACGTAATATCTCATCCATCATGCGTTGAAAGGTTGCAGGGGCTCCCTGCAATCCAAAAGGCATGCGTACATATTGGAACAAACCGTAAGGGGTGGAAAATGCTGTTTTCTCTTTAGCTCTATCTGTTAAAGGCACCTGCCAGTAACCTCTAGTGAGATCTAGCGTTGTAATGTATCTGGCGGGGCCTAGTCTCTCAGTCAGCTCATCAATTCTCGGCATGGGATAAGCATCGAATTTTGACACTGCATTTAATTTACGGAAATCATTACAAAACCTTAGGGACCCATCTGGTTTTGGAACTAAGACAATGGGGCTACTCCACTCACTTGTAGACCTCTCAATGACCCCTAATTCTAGCATTTTTTCAATTTCTTTTTCGACAGCCTGTCTGCGAGCTTCTGGAATTCTGTAGGGCTTTAGGCGAACCCGAACCTTGGCATCAGTAATAACGGCATGTTTAATGATGGAGGTACAACCTGGTAATTCTGAAAACACATCCGCATTCCTTTGCAGAAATTCCCTGACCTCCTGCCTTTGGACGGTGGACAGGGAGTCCGCAACTTTCACCTCTCGGATCCCCTCCTGGCTTGTGGAAGGCAACTGCAGAGTGGCTAACATAACCTCCCTATCTTTCCAAGGCTTTAGCAGGTTAACGTGGTAAATTTGTTCCTTCTTTCTTTTATCTGGCTGATAAACCTTGTAAGTTACCTCACTCACTTTCTCGCAAATTTCATAGGGCCCCTGCCATTTTGCTAAGAACTTGCTTTCTACCGTGGGGATCAACACCAACACCCGATCCCCAGGGTTGAAAGACCTAACTTTAGCTGAGCGGTTGTAAACCCGACTTTGGGCTTCTTGCGCCCGCTGCATGTGTTTCCGGACCAATGGCATAACAGCAGAGATCCTGTCTTGCATAGTTGACACATGTTCAATTATGCTCCTATGGGGAGTGGATTCTTGTTCCCATGACTCTTTGGCAATGTCAAGAAGTCCCCGTGGACGTCTCCCGTATACTAGTTCGAACGGGGAAAACCCGGTAGAGGACTGGGGAACTTCTCTGACTGCAAACATGAGATATGGCAAAAGACAGTCCCAGTCTCTCCCATCCTTATCCACCACTTTCTTTAACATCCCTTTAAGGGTCTTGTTAAATTGCTCCACCAGCCCATCGGTCTGTGGATGGTAGACCGATGTGCGAAGCTGCTTTATTCCCAGAAGTCGACACAACTCCTTCATGATTTTTGACATAAAGGGTGTGCCCTGATCGGTTAGGATCTCCTTTGGTATCCCAGTGCGAGAGAACACATGCATCAACTCTTTTGCAATGGTCTTGGAGGCCATGTTTCTTAACGGTATAGCCTCAGGGTAGCGTGTAGCATAATCGAGGATCACAAGAATGTATTGATGACCCCTGGCTGACTTAACTAAGGGTCCAACCAGATCCATTGCCATCCGCTCAAAAGGTATGTCAATGATAGGCAAGGGAACTAGTGGGCCTCGGAAGTGAGCCAGAGGGGCTGACAATTGGCATTCTGGGCAAGATTGACAATATCTCTTAATTTCTGCAAAGACACCTGGCCAATAAAACCTCTGTAAGACCCGTTGTTGAGTTTTCTCAGCCCCGAGGTGACCTCCCATGACATGTTTATGAGCCAGGTCTAACACGGTCTTTCGAAAGGGTTGGGGCACCACCAATTGTTCTATCAGTCCTTCTCTCTCCTGGCTCATTCGGTATAATAAATCATTTACCACCGCAAAATGAGGAAATACATTCTCTGTACCAGACCCTTGTGGCATACCATCAATCATGACAACATTTTCCCAGGCCCTAGTCAGGGTGGGGTCCCTCAACTGGGCTGTCCCGAAGTTATCTCTAGAGACCTCCAAGTCCCGCACTGCAGGCTCTATGGAGGTCTCCATAGGCAACTCCGGTTCACCCGCAAATACAGTCAAGGGAGAAATGTTGACTTCATTGCCATTGGCCCCTGGATTACTCAAATTCCCCATGGACACATCATATTTTGGCATACAGTCCTCTGAGAACTTATCAGGAGGGGTACCTAGGGGTTCCTTGCCCCTCCATAATTCCCAGAAGTGGGAAAAGTCTCGTCCCAAAATTACACTATGTAATAGCACTGATGACACACCCACTTCATGACAAACAGTTCCACAGTCAGTTTCAAATGTCACAAATGCAGTGGGATAACTTTTAGAGTCCCCATGTATGCAGATGACCCCAATGCGAGGTTCATTGAGCTGATCAGAGCTCACCAGCTTAGCATGAACTAAAGTCACTAAACTGCCGGAATCCAGCAATGCATGAACAAACCTTCCATTTATCTTTACAACTGACATGTGTAACTCAGTATCTACAGTACATACCGGCTGAGCGAATAGGGACATCCTTCGAGCATAGTCACACTCCATTGACTCCTCAGGTAAGGGACACCGGGCCGCAATATGTCCCCAATCATTACACCTCCAACACTGTATGGGGCCGCGTCCTCCTGTGGGAAGGTTTGTACGGACTTTTGCCTCATCTTTGGGCTTTTCCCCAGCCTTTCTTTCACTTCCAGGTTCTCGGGGAGCAACCCTCCTTCCACCTGCTAGGGGAGGAGCTCGCCTTTGCAGGGTAGTATCCTTTGCTGGAGACCAGGCTAGGAAATCCTCAGCAGCGATGAAGCGCTCAATCATCTCGGCCAGCTCGTCAGCTGACTGCGGATCGGCATGGCTCACCCACTTGCGCAGTTTAGGAGGCAAACATCGGAGGAAATGATCCATAGTAACTCTCTCCACGATCTCGGCGGGTGTAAGGGCCTCAGGCTGTAACCATTTCTTTACCAGATAAACCAGATCATGCATCTGCGATCGTGGTGACTTTTCTGGATGGTAAGTCCATTTATGCACACGCTGGGCCCGCACTGCTGGAGTGACGCCTAGTCGGCAAAGTATCTCTGCTTTCAGTTTCTCATAACTTTTGGCATCCTCTGGGGTTAAATCAAAATATGCTTTCTGAGAGTCCCCAATTAGGAAAGGTGCAACCAGTCCTGCCCATTGATCCGTAGGCCAGGCCTCCCTTTCTGCAGTCCGTTCAAAGGTATGAAGGAAAGCCTCCACATCATCATGTGGTGTCATTTTTTGCAGAAAGTGGCTAGCTCGGATTGTTCCAGTATTACCCCGTGACTCCAGAGCCCCCTCCATGGTGCAATTTATCAACTGCTGCACCACTTCTGTAAGGGATTTCCGATCACTCTCCACAGCTGCGGCAATGTCCGCCAGTTGTGCGGTCAACAGTCGGTTAGCCTCTTGTTGCGCTGTGACAGTCTGTAACAACTGGGCGTTGGTCTCTCTCTGGGCTGCATTAGCTTGTTGCTGAGCCGCGTTAGAGATGAGCAGCTGCTTGAGGACGTCCTCCATGTCTGGGCAACAATTTTATCCAGCCGCCACTTGTTCTTGAAAATTGGAGCACTAGCCCTTTAAGACTGGCTGCAGTTTTTGCTGTCTCTTCTTGCTCGCATCCTCCACCAATTGTAGCGGTTCCCCCTAGCAACAGGGTTAAGACAGTTCATAGAAGAGACAGCAGGCTTCCAATAGTGTAAAAATCAGGCTCCTGCCTGGTTTATTTATGAAAATTAAACAGTTGCCAGTGAATACAAACAGTCCATCAAACAAAACAAAACTTAGCTCGGCTGAGCAACTACCTGTCTCACTTCAGTCCCTGACTGACTATACATAAACCGTAATGTAGCAAAACAACCAAGCAACATGGCAACTTACATTGTACATGCAGAGTTTTAGCCTTTTCTCCCATGTGAGAGCTCTGTTCCCTCCAGAGTACAGGAACCAAGTGAGCTCCTTCCTGGTCAGACTGGCTGACCTTTATTCAGCACCTGTGCTCCACCCTGCACAGGTGTAATACCTGGACTGGGCCAGGTGGCCAGGGAACCCACCCACACTTCCCTGGCCAGCTCCAGGACCCTTAACCGGCTTTTGAAAAAGCCAAATTAGCACACACAGTTGTTTTTTTTTTTTTTCCTGGAGCTTTATTTGACCAAGCACCTTAAACGAGGTGCTACATACACATCATCCATAACCTTTCCTATAAGAGCCTGTGACACTCTGTCACAATACCCTGCAAATTTGGTGTGTCTAGCACCTCTGGGGGCTTTGCTATTAACTGCTAAAGTCGGTGGCTTTTGACTGTAATGTTAAATGCAGAAAATCTGCATTATCCGATATGCAGTAATTTTAAGCCAATCAGAAGACTCAGAATGAATAAGCCAATCAGAGAATTCAGAAATTTCAGTCTGAATCCCCATTATTTGATTGGTTTATTCATTCTGAGTCTTCTGTGATACTTTGCTCCATTCATGTAGGTTAAATGGAATTGTATTGAACACTGTTATGGTCAGCAGTGGTGCATAGAGGTGTGTACTGCTTGGCACCTTTTCTATTGTAGATGGATTAAATGGGCGTGATTTGCCTTCTTAAAACAGAAGGAATTTACGATAAATCAGCTTGATGTGAACATCTGTGGTTACCCACAATGCACCACTACTGAATATGCAAATGATCTCTTTTAAGCCCCTGAAGCCAGGCTTACATCCAGACCCGCTGATGTATAGAAAACTTATAGCTTTACATTTTACTGAGCCACACCAACCCCACATGCAGACAGCCCATTTCGGACTTTTGGTCCTCCTCATTGCATGACAGAGATTGATATGGCTCTATGGGGCTCAAAGCACATAGATAGTGCATTCTTTTCCCTCAGTTCTTAGTATAACAAGTGCCGGTGGTTGGGGATGTGTGCGGCCACTGTTTGGCACTCGTCAGGATCTTTAATCGACATAACAAGAGGATATTGGCGTGGGACATTTCCTAGGATATTTACATGGGATTAACCAAACTTAAGTAGTTAAGCAAGTATTTATTGTTAATTAGGAATATTAAAGGACTATATAAAAAGAGAGAACCGAGAGCCAAATATAGTGTAGTAGGTACTAATAAATGGGTAAAATAGAAAAGAGTTATAGTCAAAGTTATACTCACAAACCAGGGTTACCTCCAGGCAACCACTGTAATAGGCAGGTGAGGAGATTGTCCTGTCCTCACTCAGGGTTAAGAAGTCGCTCTCTGTAGATAGGAAGAACAAGGGGTGTCCCCCTCCACCAGGGGTGGATATTATGTCTAGTGTAATGGATAACAGAGACGCCAAAAGGATAAAATCAATTGTTAAAAAGTTTAAAAATGCTTTGGAGGCAGTTGGTGGACTTACCTCCTGTAAGCAGACACAACAAGCTGTGTATTCAAAAAACAAAGTAGATTTATTGGTACACTCCAGGGTATATTCGCAACACGTTTCACGGGTATATTCCCGCTTCCTCAGGCAATAATTAACAGGAGTACACACAGTGCAGTTTTAAGGTCCCGATACGCGCTTAAAGGACTATGTAATTGCATTTTTATTTCCCTTTTAACTCTCTATAGAAATAAGTATGTGTTACTTTAGTACGCCTATACCCAGTTCACCTGGTGGTAGGCGGGCATTTGGGGGTCCCCACAAAAATTTGCTCAAGCATCCCTATAAAACACTTCCTGTTCCAGGATGTAGATTCTATGTCCTGATTAGTGCTGCTGTGTGTTCCAGGACATAGAATCTACGTCCTGCACTAAAATCCACCGCCTGCCACCGCGCATACACGTGATCGTGCATGCTTTAGCGGGTGCACGTGATGTGCACGCTCGTGCACGTACACAGTCTTGTGATGATAGCTAGCTTATAGCAACAATCATTCAATAAAATAAAACAAAAAAGTTGTAAAAGCTGGAATAAAAATTAAAGTGACTCTGCCATTGCCTAGCGATGCATCTGTACAGCTCTATGTACCCTGAACTGTCGCCCTAGAGAACACATTCAATCGCCACAGATACACAAGCTGGGGATAACGGTCCGCCACCTATTCACCTAGAAGTAAAATATGGCATGTGGGGTATCGTTTTAATTGGGAGGGGCAAAATAATTCACCTTCCTCCAGCCCCATCCGCTCGGATTGCTCCCACACCGGGTCCATAGCTTCGGGTACCAGGTCCTGTCCCTTCCGTCTGTCGGCTCCAGTCCACGCAGGAGAAGTGCGTCCTCTACGTATCACTGGAGACATACATAGAGGACGCACTTCTGCGTACTCTGGCTCCATCTGACGTAAGTGATGGGACCCGGGCCCCGAAGCTGCGGGCAGCGGGGGACGGCGGCGTGGAAGGGATCCGAGCGTATGGGGCTGGAGGAAGCCCCAGGTATGTATACATCTTTTTACTTTGTTCATCTCTGGTAAGTGGTACACTTTAAAGGGTAAAAAACCGTGGAACGTGAATTGGTTAAATATCACACATAGTGGTTAAGTTATTGCTGGTTCAATTCAGACATGGCCAAAATGTCAAAACAACTCTGGTTATAGGGTAAACATAACCTTATTAAGCTGGCCAATGGCCACTAATGGTCTAATTTTTTTTTTTAGCAAAGAATCGTCCAAGCAATCAGATAAATACGATTGTAAATAAAAAGTTGTATCACATTTATTGACACCATCAATGACCCAATCTGTACTTCTTATCCATCACAACCATTTAGAAAAAAAATTGTTTTTCTGGTCGATAAAATTTGTTAATGAATCTTGAAATTTTGTCTATGAATGATTATTTTTAGAATTGTTTGCAAAAGATTGGGGACAATAACGGAGTTTATCTTCTAACAATCTAAACACAAGTATCTGATTGCTCAAACAATTCTTTGCTAAACATTGTACAGCTAGTGGCCACCTTTACAGTTGCAATGAAACATACTTTATCATATGCATTGCATCGCATGTGCAATGCAACTTTTCCCCTCCATCGCATTGCAATGGTGTTATTACAGGATATGTAATACCATGGCTGGGCGTGAACCTAGCCAAAAAAAATAGATCCTCCTCTACACACTTAGTGAAAACTGCATATTTAGATGTTATAATGCAGATCTTTACACTGTTATCTAAAAACTGCTGTTACAAAACCTCAGCAGAGACAACTTTTAAGTAGAAGTGTCCTCACTCTTCTCTCCAATACTCCAAAGTCTCTTCTCCACTTCTCCACTTCCTGATGCCTAATTTCTCTTGTTTCTTTTCACAAGTTAAATAGGTCAGCAAACACAAATAATTTTCATAGGCTCTTAGGCTAAGGAGAATATACAATAGGTTAGGTAGAATATGAAATATTCCATTCAGAGACTTCTTGGTTTTTATTGGTTTACATCCAGCAGTACAGTATAACAAGGAAAGCAAACTTCAGAGATGACATCGAGTATTTTGAGCAGGAAGAAGTGTTTGCTCCAGAATGTCTATTTTAGAGAAGCTGTGATAATGATGGGAGGCAGGTGACCTTATATATCTTCTTTTGCTTTGTTGCATTCAAAGTCTAAATATCTACATCCTCGTTTTAATCTAAATAATGAAAAAAAATTGAGAAAATGTGTTATTTAAATATTGTAGATGTAGGCTTAGAGATATTTTCAAACTTAACCTTTACAATGTTGCCAGTGCAAATTAACATTACAGAAGCCTATAGGCATAAACAAAAGCCTATAGGCATACAAACTTTAAGGGCTTGTTTCCATGTAATCCAGAGCTGCACTGCTCTGCATTGCATGTTACTACTGGGTGGTTGCGGGCACAATCGCCCCAAATTGCAGGCAACCATGCGCTGCGATTTAAAAATGTGAATCGCATCGCATGAATGGATACAGCAAACTGCTGTCCCTGCGATCATGTTTCCTTAAGCGTGCCTGAAAGCCTGCAGGGAACACCGCTTCAGATGTGAAGGAGCAGGACGTCCTCAAAGTCTGCCGGGAAACACCGCTGACGGTGGGAGTCACTACACCCTCAGAGCCTACCTGGGAAACACCACCTCAGATGTGGTAAGCCAATAATGCCAATAATAAGCCAATAATGATCACCCACGGTGATCCAGCAATGGGCCACACCACTACCAGTGAGTCCAGACGACTGCTGCCAGGGAGACCGGACGCTGCAGAATGGCCAGACCTCTGCTTCCACACTGCTCCAGCGCATGGACCACTATGCTGCTGTTTCTTCCAGGGACACCAGTCGCCCACAGTCAGGTGAGGTTTATCTGCCACTGCATCCCCTGCTGACACTGAATCAGGGTTACTACACCGCTGTGGCCATAACCGGTGTTTCCGTTGCCTCCCCAGCCGGGCTACAGCTGTCTGGGACCTGTCCCTTTCCACCTGCCAGCAGAACAGTGCCGACCTCCACCGTGCCGGACCCTGCAACCACCATCCATGGGGACTCTTGGTGCCCAGAAGCGACAACATGAAGTAGGCTGCAAGACTCCCCAGCATCCCCTATAATGGGAGACAGGCCACCTTCGCCCTGCACAGGCAAGGACAATAAATGGGACAATGCGCATCCGACAGCCTGCAAGAGTAGCCTTAACAGCCTGGCCCTCCAGAGTACTCTGGCCAGAGTGGTCAGCTGGCCAGCCAAAACACTGTCCCACCCTTGGGGGACTCTCTTTTCTCCACAGCAAGGGGACTCACTTTCACTGCTCTTCACCATCTCTCTTGCTTATCTTGCCTTTTCCTATCCTCTATCTCTCTTCCCAGGATAGACCACGGGGACATCTGATTCAAAATATTGCTGCAGAAGCGGTTTGAGTGCCATAGATGGCAGCGGATTACTCCCCTTGTTCTTCACCTGGGTCCTCCTTTTTTATCCATCTATGCATTATTCTATGCACATGCACTGTAACACTGTATGTACTGTATCTACCATATGTACCTGTATGCACTGTATGTAGTTACTGTATTTTTACTTCATACCCTGCATGCTAAATGCACCTTTCTGCTATTGTACTACCACAGTCCCTGTTTGTGCCAAAATCAATGCCGGGTACAACTCTTGTTGTACTTGGCGAAATAAACATGATTCTGATTCTACTTCTGGGGCCTCTTTAGTGTGTATTGTTGCTGAGAAAACAATCTTTGAGGATGCAGTGGGGTGTGGCAAAGGCCTGATTTCCTCCTGTTACTAAGTCTCTTTGAAGTGCTCAACACCACAGGAACTGCCAAAAGAAAAGAAAAAAACAACTCTCCTTTTTTGTTGCCGCTGCTACTGTACATTGCCTAATTAGCCAAGTAAGGAGACTATTTAATTTTTTTGTATCCACAAACACAAGTGTAAATGCAGCCCTAATCTAATTACATTGTATGCTCTTATCATTTTAAAGCGTATCTTCAATTACAGACAAAAAAACTGAAGCAGAGGGTTTTGGTGCACAGAGCTCAGTGGCAAACCTAGGCCCTGGTATAGCATTAATACCATAGTGCGCGGGGAGAGTAAAGGTAATTCGGGGTTCTGGCGATCACCGGATCCCAAAATACTTCTCCCTCTGATTTGCGATGACTCAAAGGGGGAATAGTATTTAATGCAGCCGTGGCTTTGAGCGGCAGCAGGGTGTAATTCAGCTCACGCTGTGCCCAGCTCACCAGCGACACACTTATATGTAAGCTGAACCTGGCCTAAGAGCTTGCTACCATGTAAACATGCAAAATGTGCACATTAAACAAATGTTCAACTGGTATCCTAGGATTTATTTACACCATATCCGGTGCTGTCAGTTCTGACGCATTGCACATGGTATGCAATCTGCATGGTAAGTTGGTAACATAAAAGTCCACACACTTGCAAAATACCATTCACAGTACAGTCACATGTCCCCATGTGTTGCTTCCTTTTTTCTCCCAACCTAGTAGCTGCTTCTCATACTTTTCCTTCTTTTTCCAAAAAGTGCAGCATTGGTATTGGCTTCTTATTACCTCCAATGCAGATCCCTCTGTCTTCAGTGCAGCCGCCCATTCTGTTCCAGAGTCTTCCTTCTTGATGAATGATGCCACATAACACACAGTAGACCAAAAGTGTTGACAGTAAAAAAAAAAAAAAAAAAAGACAAATGGAACGAGAACAGGTAGCTACAATAGAGAAAGATGGATTGGACCTGTGCTGGAGGAGGTAAGATTCCAGCACCATAACTGCATAACTCTGCAAAGAGGAAAGGAAGTAAGAAGTAGAATGGGGGACAGCCACAGGAATAGCATAGGAGGGTGGCTCTGTGGGAGAGAGGGAGGCAGCGAGGGAAGGAAGAAAAAAGTGTGGGTCAGATGGTGGGACTCAGTAGAAGTCATTCCTGCAGAAGCTATGGGTGTGGGTGTGGGGGTGGAGTGGGTGGGGGGGGGAATGGCAACACATTATTTGAAGAGAGGAAAGTTGTACTGTCCACACTTGTTATTAAAGTTGGAGAAGTTATGTTGACCGTGCCACTTGCTATGGGGAGTGGAAGTTATGCTGGACACCGTTGGTATGGTGGGGAGCGTATAGTTATAACGCTTCTTATTTCTTTTAAGAGTGGGGAATGGGGACAGCACATGTTTTTTTAAGGTGGGGAATTGATGGTGGGATGGGTGGTCACACTTCTTTTGGGTGGGGAATTCCACGTGTTAGGGGACGCAAGTATGGTGGAAAAATGGAGAAGAAGGGGATTTATTTGTCCACACTTGTTATGGGGGAGGAATATTTATGATGGCTTCATGTCCCTGAAGGTCACCATGGAAAGGGAGAAAATAGTAATTTAGGAAGGAGACTCAATTAATGTTTCTCTCAAGGCCCCCTGATTTGTTGTTATGCTCCTGGTTGAAAATAAAGGCTCCCTCAGTCTATAAAATAAACATTTTTGCATTGTCTCTTGGTTAAAAATAGCTGTCTAATAGGCAATACCAGCACCCAGTTTAACATGTTCTTTTTAAAAAATATATGCATGTTTTTAAACCAACTGATGTCAGCATTTGGCAGGCGGTGTCGTCCCCAGCAGCACAAAATCACCTCATGTCACATCTAAGTGCAGCTGCAGCCGTGTTCAGAGGAGACTCCATAGGATAGATGCCTCTCCACCACCTGCGCTGAGTGTACCAAGTACCTGCAGCTGCCCTTTTGAAATGACCCTTAAGCCCTGTACACACGCATGATTAAAGTTGGCTGAGGTGGCAGATAACGAATGCCTCAGCAGATAATCTGGCATGTGTACAGCAGCCCCTGACAAGCGACCACAGTTAAACTAGTGAGGTGTTCAACTCAGTAGAGTGATGGCTGATTGCTTTGTGCACGCCACTTGTCCCATCCACCGCATGACGTTTGCTTGCTAAAAGGTTAATAAGATTGTATTTTTTTGCATTTTTACCTACCAAAGCTTAGCCTGGATATATTTGGCCATCTTCTCATGGTTCTGCTTTCATTGGACCAGCAAGCGCATACACCGTATTAGGGATATTATCCAAACTCTTGTCAAGAACAAAGGAAAAAGACACATACGGTCAACAGGAAGTAGTTGTACATATCTAATGATACATTATATGATGTATAATCTAACTATTTATCTTATCAAAGCTTATGTCTACCTTATAATTAATTAGCTATTTCACTGATAAAGGCCAAATAGCCCAAAACAATGCATGTTAGTTGGATTATTGGAAGCAGAAAAATAGGGCACATATAAGAAGTGGACCATTGACTCTACCATTGACTCTAATGTTAAAGAGACTCTGTAACATCAAAAACCTCCCCTGGGGGGTACTCACCTCGGGTGGGGGAAGCCTCCGGATCCTAATGAGGCTTCCCACGCCGTCCTCTGTCCCTCGGGGGTCTCGCTGCAGCCCTCCGAACAGCCGGCGACAGACCCGACTGTAGCTTCAATATTTACCTTTGCTGGCTCCAGCGGGGGCGCTGTGGCTGCTTTCGGCATGGAAATAGATGGAAATACCCGATCTCCGTCGGGTCCGCTCTACTGCGCAGGCGCCGGAAACTTGCGCCTGCGCAGTAGAGCAGACCCAACGGCGATCGGGTATTTCCGCCTACTGCGGAGCCGACAGCCATCAGAGCGCCTGCACAGGAGCCGGGAAGGTAAATATTGACGTCACCGCTGCACGGAGGGCTGCAGCGAGACCCCTGAGGGACGGAGGACGGCGTGGGAAGCCTCATTAGGATCCGGAGGCTTCCCCCACCCGAGGTGAGTACCCCCCAGGGGACGTTTTGTCGTTACAGTTCCTCTTTAAATATCGACTATTGGGTGCAAAACTGGTTGAATCAGGCCCTATTTTGCGACTATTGTCATTTATCGTTTTGCAATACTAAAATGAAAAATATCATTACAAAATTCATTTTCACAATTATCATTTTTTGTAAATTATCATTTTAACTTTTCAGTATTTTGATATACTACTTTTTTTAAATCATTTTTAAATTATTTTTCAGAATTTTGGGGGGCCTTAGGATTAGGCACTACCAGGGGGGTCTTAGGGTTAGGCAACACCAGTAGGGTGGTTAGGGTTAGGCACACCACTAGGGGGGTGGCTAGGGTTAGGCACTGCCTGGGGGATCTTAGGGTTAGGCACCCCCAGGGGGTTGTTAGGGTTGGGCACCACCAGGGACTGGTTAGGCCCCATCAGGGGGGTCTTAGGTTTAGGCAACACCGGGGGGTCTTAGGCTTAGGCATCGGTGGAGGAAGGGTTCTGTGTAGGGTAGGGTTAGGTTTAGTAGGGTTAAGTTTAGTAGTAAATAAGACAAACTTTAACTCTATTTTGTCAACCACCTACATCACTAACACTAAAATACCGTTTGATTGATGGAAAGGTGTTATACTGGACTTAAAAAAAATCGGCCACTAAAATGTTTCTGTAGCGAAAAGATATGATTAAGATTACAACTAATGTTTTGTACCGTTTAATTTATACTTTATATGTATTTTGACAGTAGCATGTTATTTATAGTTTCTGCTAAATGTCAAATGGAAACACGAATAAACATAAACTATGTGTCTCTGGAATAATAACAATAGTTAAAAATGATTTTTTAACAAAGTTAAAACGAAATGTATTTGTAAACGGATATTTTTATATTTATTACTAGAAAATAAAGAATTCGGCTGTATCCTGCGCCCTTTCTTCATAGCGCCTCTATTTCATGCATTAATAAAATCAAGCTTAGTAAAATCAATGATATAGGAGTGATATAAACCAGGATGCATGCTTGTAAGGCAAAAATAAGTTGTTTGCATTACTAGAATTACTGTTCCAAAGTATTGTATTGGAGTCTTGTGTGTAAGATATGTGTTGAAAGGGATGACTTGCAATCACTTTCTATTTTAGTAAAGCATATCTCAATATGCAAAGGGGTAAAGACATCTGCAAAAGCTCATATCTAAAATGTACATATCAGGTTTCTTCAGTTATTTTTGTACTGACTCATATTGCGTATGGAAACTGCCTGGTCTGTATCCAGGTTTGTAGTTGAAAGTGGTGAAGTTGTTGTGAGATATTGAGCCAAGGTAGTGGGAATGGCAGGTAGTAGTTGCAGGCAGGTAGTGACAGCAGATAGTGAAAGGCTTGTTGACATTGGCAAGTAGTAGTGATTGCAGGTAGTGATGTATTAATAGAAGGGTAGTAAGTAGTAGTAATAAACAGATAGTGATGGCAAATAGTAATAGACAAGTAGTGGTAGGCAAGTAGTAATTGGCAGGTAATAATAACAGGTTGTAATAGACGTAATAGACAGGTAAAAATGGCAGATATTAATAGCCAGGTAGGAACAAGCAGGTGGCGGTGGCAGGTAATAATATGGAACAAATGATATGCAGATAGTAATAGGCACCTCACAGATATGGAAAAGAACATAATTTAAACTATGACAAACTTTCATTGGTCTACATTATGCAGGAGAACAGAGGTGACAAAAAGATAAAAGGAAGCTAAATGAGCTTAAAAACCAAATTCTTGGTAAATAGAGGAGGTAGTGGTGGACTTACCTCCTCCAAGTAGACACACAACGACTGTAGTAAAGACAGTCAATATATTTTATTTATGAACTCCAAATATGCAAGAGGTGCCTGGCTCTTCTACTGACCACATATGCTATTGCTCCGTTGTTATTGCCTGATGAAGCGGGATCACACCTGCGAAACGCGTTGCATATTTGGAGTTCATAAATAAAAATATATTGACTGTCTTTACTACAGTCATTGTGTGTCTACTTGGAGGAGGTAAGTCCACCACTACCTCCTCTATTTACCACGAATTTGGTTTTTAAGCTCATTTAGCTTCCTTTTATCCTTCTGGCACATCTGTTCTCTTGCATAATATTGAGTCCACCCTGGGTGGAGGGTTGCACCCCCTTTTTCTCATCTACAGAGAGCAACTTCTTATTCCTGAGTGGGGTCAGGAAAATCTCCCCACCTGCCTTTACAGTGCTTGCCTAATGGTAACCCTGGTTTGTGAGTATTAATATTTACTATATCTAGTAACCATTTACCAGTACATATTACACTATTGGGGCTCTTGGTGTTCCTTGTTTTTATTTCATTGGACAACGTTGTAACAACACATGCAAACTGTGGGGAAATAAAAATACCTCGACATTTAAGGGAACTTATAACAAGTCACAATGTACCACTGTATATGTAGACCAGCATATTATGTATTGCTGTGTATGTAGACCAGCATATTAAACAGCAGGTGTACATGTGCGGAACCACTTCCCGCTTTGAAAAAACACCACTGATCTAAGGTTTTCAGTGCCCTTCAGGTTGGCATATATAAATGTCTGACAATTTGCCTATGTATTGTAAACCACAAACTGATGGTACATTTGCTAGGGGAGCAATGTCATTTCCAGGCCCCATTTATCCAAAATTATTACCTGATCTCACTTATAGAGATGTACTAGCGTTTTGTCTCCTGTAGCGTGGATCGGGGGGAGGCCCTAGAGCTGTGCAGCTGCACTCGCATCTATGCAGACTGCGGAGCCGCGGCCAGCTCCGGTGGCCATTTTAGAGGAGGCAGGAGAGCCTGACTCAGGCTGTGGGGTCGGGAGCTGGCCCAGGGGGACATTGAGCAGCGGGGACCCGGCGGAACGGCACGGAGGGCGCGGATGGCGTTCTCCATGCATTCAAATTTCATGCAGGTATTTAACTTTTTTTTCGTATTTCGCCTTGTGAGTCCTTTAAGGTTCGAAAAAGTGGACAGAGCAAAAACCAGCCAAATACATACTCAGGCAATGCCGGTCTTCCGCTAGTACATTAATAAAGAAGAAAACTAGGCAAGGGTGTCCATTATCACCTCTAATACTTATCTTATTAATGGAAGCTCTTACCGAGTCCATCCGAGCAGACACAAAAGTTAAGGGAGTAAGAATTGGCGACCGGACCCATAAAATAGGTCTGTTCGCCGATGACGTGATTATTACCATAACAGAGCCTACTCAATCCTTACTTAACTTAATCCAATTGCTAGAACATTTCTCAGAAGTGTCCTACTACAAGATAAACCCTAGCAAATCTCAAATGCTAGATATAAACTTACCTGAACAAACAAAGAATCAAATACAATTACTATCCACATTCTCATGGGCCAGTAAGAGCATACCATATTTAGGAATCCAAATTCCCAAATCTACCTCCAAAATATATGAGGCCAATTATGTACCTCTTTTAAGAGACCTGAAGGCTGAATTAACCTCCATGATGAAACATGAAATATCCTGGGCTGGTAGGATGAATGCGTTCAAAATGGTTGTATTGCCAAAAATATTATATGTATTCAGATCAGTCATGATACCTTTAAAGAAATCCTTCTTCACAAACCTTAATGGAATGTTAGGTAAATTTGCGTGGGCAGGCAAAAAAACACGAATCAAGAGAGACATCTTATTCATTCCTAAAAATCAAGGTGGGCTAGGCCTTCCTGACCTAACAAACTACTACTATGCATGTATATTGGACCAATCAAAATTCTGGTGGGAGGGCACAACAAGCAAACCATGGGCATTAATAGAAGAATTTACAGCTAAATATCCTTTGAAAGACATACTTACTGGAGTGTTAATGGGGATTAAAACCCCACCCCTGTCTCAACCCGCTAGTATTGCTACAATACAAGCTTGGACATATGCAAGACAATATTTCTTAACCCATAAAGCTGATCAAAGCTTTGTTCCAATACACCTACAAACAATAGCCAAGCTAATAGGAGATATTGATCTAAAAATCTGGTCCCAAGCAGGTATAAATCATCTTGCAGATATATGGCATGGAGAAACTATTATGGCATTCAATACAATCAAACAAAAATATAACTTAAAGGACAACCAGTTGTTTACATACCTTAGATTAACTCACTGGTCAAAATCTTTGATAAACCATCATCCCACAATTCCCAAAAATATTTGTGCCTTTCTCAATAGCAAAATACCTTTAAAACAAGGCATCTCCATGTGGTATAATGAACTACTTAGAAATACAGGATCATGTCTCAATAGGTACCTACACATATGGTCATATGACCTAAGTGCAGAAATCAATACGGAACACATGAAACGAGCACTTAAAGCAGCTTCTAATTATTCTTATTGTGTATCGCACTGGGAATCCTTGCAGAAAATATACCTCAAAAGTTACATGACTCCACGCAAGATAGCTGTATTTGATCCGTCTGCATCAGATAAATGTTGGAGAGGATGTGTAATAACTGGCACCTTAATTCATATCCTATGGGAATGCCCCAAGTTACAACGGTATTGGCTAGATATACAAAACCTAATAGTACAAATTTTGAAAACCCCATTCCAATTAACACCCCAATTAGCCATACTAAATATTGATCTTGACCTACTGCCACTATCATCACGTTTAATAATCTTCCATATTTTAGCATCAGCTAGACACCTAATATGCTCCTACTGGAAAAAACCTGAAATCCCCATATATAGCCAACTAATACATGCAACTGAGTACAACATAGGCCTGGAAAGAATATTAAGAAGTAAAAACTCCCAAACAGAATTAAAAATTTTATTGAACCTTCCCAATTAGACATGTTCAAGTTATAGACTTCCTAGACTCTTTTCTTATAAGCAACACATTACTTACTGGTTATGTGGGAGACATACCACCTAAAGCTGTTAATCCCTAAGGTTCTAGTCTTTTATTTCCTTTATCCCTATTTATCTCTTTTTTTGTTTTTATTTCTTTATATCTTTCTAGTAAGGTATTAGATGCTCATACCTATTCCCCATCTTTATAGGCCCATATACTACATAGAGCTATTAATAAAGATACCACAAGTACTTTAAGAACAAAATTTATTGAGAGTGATCAGAGAACCCAAGTTCTCATACAGTCTCAGTGTTTCAAAACCATCATGTTCTAAACTAGTGGTATCATTGCTATGAGTACTAACTACACATCATTACAAATAAATCCTAGAATTTGGGGAAGAAACGTGACTGTGATTCATGGAAGAAATGTATAAACACTAGAAATGTATAAACACCATTAAACTTATCGTTCTTTTTGCAACTGTATGTTATTGCAAAATACCTCATTACTTATATTGTTTGTATCTGTTAAAAATTTCAATAAAAATCTAAGAGAAAAAAAAATAAAAAAATAAAACTAAAGAAGAAAACCCTCTCTTTGCTGCTATAACAAGCTGCATTATTTATTGTACTGCAGCCAAGCAGTTCTGATTTCTTTACATGCATTTGCTTGCATAGTTTGGCTTGCACTCACATTGGGTGTTGATTCCATCTGCAGTAGCTCTGCAGTTCATTGCAGCTTGAGATGCTCTTGTGAATTCAAACATTGCCTGTTGCAGCTGAGCTGCAATTCCTTTCATGCAGGTTGCATAGTTTTGTCTGCCTTTTTATGCCAGCTTGTGACTGATTGTCATTCACCTGTTTGGGAATTTGCATGTCCACTCCCGTTGGATGACCTCAGCATAAAGAGTTGCTTCCTGCTGTGCTCCCTGCCCCGTCATAGTTTCAGTCTCAGTCTGTCTAAGCTGTTACTCCTGGGCCTCTGTTCCTGGTTCTCGTGTTTCTTGTGTGGATTGCACTGGCTCCTGCGGAGGAGCAGTGAATCCTTCCAGTCCTGTTCCTGGAGATTAGTCATATAGCTGCGGTTGCTATTGACTATCTCACTCCTGTGTGTTTGTCTACGTATGAACGCTTGCTGTCACTGACGCAGTGACTGGATGAGCAAGCGTTCATTCTGTTTGTCTCAGTCCTTGTTTATGTGTGTCCTTCGGGACCGTAGTTAGTTCCTGATACGTGCATATACCTGTATATTGGTTTGCCAGTATATTCGTATCTCAGTTAGATTTGTTATTTTGCTAATCTTGCGTCATATATTGGTTCATTGCCAATATATACGCATACTAACGCGTTTGTTATTTTCCATATTGCGTTGCGGATTATTGCATCTTAGTTAGTGTTGCGTCATATATTTGTTCATTGCCAATATATACGCATACTAGCGCGATTGTTATTTTCCATATTGCGACGCGGATTACTGTATATATTTGTGTATTTCCTTTACTTGTTTCTTGCTCTGCCTTTGTCTTGCCTTGTGGGATGCGCCATCTCCTGCACAGGAGCAGCGAATCCTTCCAGTCCTGTTCTTGCGAGGTAAGCCATAGCTGCGGTCGCGATTGGCTGCCTCGTTCCAGTCTGTCCTGTTTGTGAATGCTTGCTGTCACTGAGGAGTGACTAGATTAGCAAGCGTTCATTCTGTCAGCCTGTCCTTTTATCTCTGAGTTCTGGTTAAGAACGCTCAGCGCTGCTTTTACGCTGAGCAACCTTTGTTAAGTGTAGTTTGTGGTTGCTCGGAACTACGCCTGCTCTGGGCGCCACATCTCCTACTGGAGTCAGTCCTCTCCTCCACCAGTGCGTTTGCACTATAACTGGGGATATCCTTGTTCCTAACTTTATGCTTGCGTGCATGTCTCCTTCACGTCAGGGTGTGCATTGCACGCTGATCGTGGAGGATACACCACCAAGCGTTACAGCTACACTGGGGGCAACTATACTAGCTACACTGGGGGCAACTATACTAGCTACACTGGAGGCAACTATACTACCTACACTGGGGGCAACTATACTAGCTATACTGGGGCAACTATACTACCTACACTGGGGGCATCTATATTATCTATACTGGGGCAACTGTACTAGCTACACTGGGGGGCAACTATACTAGTTATACTGGGGCAACTATACTGCCTACACTGTGGTCAACTATACTAGCTATACTTGGGCAACTACCTGTATACTACCTACTCTGGGGGCAACTATACTACCTACTCTGGGGGTAACTATACTAGCTATAATGGGGCAACTATACTAGCTATACTGGGGCAACTATAATGCCTAAACTAGGGCAACTATACTAGCTATACTGGAACTATACTAGCTATACTAGGGCAACTATACTATGGACAACTATACTACCTATACTGGGGCAACTATAATAGCTACCTATACTGGGAGCAACTATACTAGCTACCTATACTGGGGACAACTTTATTACATATACTAGAGCAACTATGCTACCTATACTGGGGCAACTATATTACTTAAACTGGGGGAACCTATACCTGGCATTACCTGCGGTGGCGTGCTTAGTATGCCGCCCTCGCTCCTTTCCTTTGGGGGGGGGGGGGGGGTGTCTTATAATACCCAGCACCAGGTGTCAAATGCCCTAAGTACGCCACTGGTGCTATATATAGATCCTGTTTTCTTTTGGGTCCCAGTGTTTAACTATCCATGAGCCTGGTATACTTTTATGCCACAAATGCAGTTCTTGGTACTAGAGCCTATGGTTTTCAGTGATTAATGATTTTTAAATGATTAAATGTTCAAAAAGTACATATAGAACAACTTGAGAGATACAGACTGGATGACCAAGTGGGAACCACCAGAGACCAGAAAATACACAAAGATAAAAAACAGGAGCCAATGGTGTGGTAATAAATGGCACCAAAATAATTCAGATAGAAACAATCCTCACAAATATACTTGCATGGGATTGCAACAACCAATTAAGATCTGCAAAGGGAAACACCAGCCCCCGCTCTGGTTCGGGTTCCTGGCACCTTGAGACTCGAGTGGTGTTGGTGTTGTACTTTATTTTCTGGTTGAACTCGATGGACGTATGTCCTCTTTTAACCCAAATAACTATGTAACTACTGTATATGTAACTATGAGTGGTTGCACTCCTGGTAGTATTGTGGTTTTGAAAATTAAAACAACTTACAGATGTGTGTAAGTAAATAACTAGTGGGTGGAGGTGCCCAAAATGTATAAAAATGATTTAAAACTATTAAAAAAAGAGGTATTGGTACTGTTTAAAAAGAGTGGCTTTGTTGGCTCTTACCTAGCATTGTACATACGTTTTGGGTGCCTCCACCCACTCAGTAAATACTATAGTCTAAGTGAGGTGTGAGTGTGTGTGTGTACATGGTCATCACTACAAATCATGGGATCCCATAGCAAAATTTTTATGGGGTCCACCTACATCAGGAATTTCGAACTCCAGTCCTCAAGGGCCGAGGTCCTCACACATTTTTGGTGCAGCTCAAATGAGTTGATGGTACTGAATCAGGAAAGGTGTGTTTAACACACTTTTCCCCATTTCTCAGTCCATCCTAAACTGGCATGGATATGGCCCTCGAGGACTGGATTTCTACACCTGTGATCTACATTAAACCTTCAGGAGAGCATGGCAGGTGCAAGAAAAGGAGCTACAGTGTGCCTCAAGACAAATGGCTAGAACTATGATTTCCTGCATTGCTCTGAATGGCCAACATAGGAGGCGAACAGTGGGGCTCCTGAGAGACAAAAATTGCATCCCTCCATCCTATCCTCACCAGCCCAAGGCTACCCTATGGTGGCAGAGGCTGCTTCCACAGTAGTTATACATGTGTGTTCACATACTTTTTGTACCTGTAGTATAGCGAAAAAGCATGCACTTATCTCTGTGCGTGCATGAAAAAAGGGCGCAGTGAAAAAAGGGCCCAGCTGGATAACGAAATGGCGCCAGTGGATAACGAAATCTGATAATGATAACATTATTGTCAAACTTGGTTAACGATAAATACCGTTGTAAAAGCTAATGGGAAATAATAACAAAAAGATAAAAAAGATTAAAAAACACATCATCATGTAGCAATTTTGCTGGCCCCTACGGTCTCCCGATCTGACCCTCTTGGACTTTGGGGTCATCTGAAAGCAATTGTCTATGCTGTGAAGATACGAGATGTGCAGCACCTGAAACTACGGATACTGGAAACCTGTGCTAGCATTTCTCCTGCGGTATTGCTATCAGTGTGTGAAGAGTGGGGGAAGAGGGTTGCATTGATAATCCAACACAATGGGCAGCACATTGAACACATTTTATAAGTGGTCAGAAACTTGTAAATAATTAATGAAAGAATAAAGTTACGTTAAAACCAAGCACACCATTGTTTTTCTTGTGAAATTCCCAATAAGTTTGATGTGTCACATGATCCTCTTCCTATTCAAAAAACCAAAGTTGGATTCAAAATGGCCGACTTCAAAATGGCCACCATGGTTACTACCCATGTTGAAAAGTTTCCCCCCCACATATACTAATGTGCCACAAACAGGAAGTTAATATCACCAACCATTCCCATTTTATTAAGGTGTATCCATTTAAAGGGACTCCGAGCAGTGCAGGAACTATGGAAAGATGCATACCATTTAGAAGCTCTCTTTCTCCTCTTTCCAACGATATATAAACCGCCACCCTATGCCTTTTAGTTTTCGCTATTTTCGCGATTGAAATCACAGCCGCCGTGATTTCGATCGCGAAAATATCGAAAACTAAAAGGCGTAGAGCGGCGGTTTATGTGTCGTTGGAAAGAGGAGAAAGAGAGCTTCAAAATGGTATGCATCTTTCCATAGTTGCTTGTATTACACAGGACGACTGTTCCCCAAAGTCGGCAGCTCCATTCAGCTGCTGACTTTGGGGAAAAGTCGTCCTGTGTAATACAAGCAACCATGGAAAGATGCATACCATTTTGAAGCTCTCTTTCTCCTCTTTCCAACAATACATAAACTGCCACCCTACGCCTTTTAGTTTTCAATATTTTCGTGATCGAAATCGCGGCAAAAATAGCGAAAACTAAAAGGCGTAGGGCGGCAGTTTATATATCGTTGGAAAGAGGAGAAAGAGAGCTTCAAAATGGTATGCAAATGGTATGCATCTTTCTATAGTTTCTGCGCTGCGGCGCCCTTTTCGTCCATCCTCAGCTGGCGCCCTGTTTTCCTGCATGTATCTCTGCAAAGCCACATACCTCTTTCTTGTGTACTTTGGCATATACTGTGTGAACATGTTGACCAAACTCTGCTACTGGTAGAGTTACTGGCTGTGATACTGGATGTGGTTGCCTTTGTTGCTGATCAGTTGTCTGCATAATGGATTTACCTGGAAAATAAAGTATGCTCTGTTCTAATTGGTCAAAGTTCACATTAGGCTGAAGTGTAACACTTACAACACAAATAAGTGTTTTTTTGTGTGTAATGCCCAATACATTATATAACATTATATAGTAATAAGAAGCCCAACCTAAGTTTGCTCCAAGGTACAAACATATTTTAGTTGCATTCCTGTGTTATTTTTAAAAGAGAACCCCAGAAAATGTCATTAGACTAAGGAAATGCATAGGAATAGCATATATAATTTCTGCATAATCCAGCTGCATGTCTCCACTCAAGGCAAAACATCTTTATACACATACTTCACACATTTTAGGTTCAAAAGTGAAACTTCAATGCAGACATGTTTGGGCAAAACATTGTCCAAGGGATTGCTACCTCAGCTTATCCGGCACATTGGTAAACAATATGGACAAGGTCCTATGACAGTTGGTGTCCTATGCAGTAGCATACATTTAATATGGGTGGCACAAGAATTTTGGGCACTGGGAATAGCCACAAGTAGAAAATTGGAAAATTATCGATATTCTACTAGGGATCAGTGGGTTTTTCTGATAGTAAAATATTGGTGAATGGGGATTTTTACTGATATTGTACTATAAAATAACCTAACCTTTTTCTCACACAAAGCCCTCATTCTACTGATGCTTAAACCTAATCACTTTCACATGCCTAAACAACAACTTACTTTCCGACGCCTAAACCTTAGTGTCCCCTCCCACTGATGCCTAATCCTACTTTTTCGTGATGCCTAAACCCAAGTCGTCCTCCCACTGATGCCTAAACCCAAGTGCCCCCCCCCCCAACCAATGCCTACCAACTAATAAAATGGGCGCCTACTATAATAGCTAAAATTAGTGGCTATCAGGGGTGTTTAAAGGGTAAGCATAGGCCCACTCGCCTATAAATAAATAGTACTTGAACTGACTTGTGGACGTCATGGGATAAATATGCCTATGTACAGAGCCATTACTGCATAGAGCTAAGCTGTGTTTCTTCTTACTTTTTCCTCACAGTAAAGGTGAAGAAATCAGGTATACAAATGACAGTTTATTTAATGTCAGATTTATTCAGATCAAAACATAACTTTCACTGATAATTAATTACAGCCATAAACTCGTGCCTGGCAGAGAACAAGTTTTGAGCTGCAGAAGTCATTAAAACAGGTCAAGAGTTCATATATTGTGGCTCTGGAACACTAAAAGACTGTGTCATTGAGCTGAGACAATACATATTGACACAGGAGGGGAGGCTGGAGGCCGTGGGGCACAGGGTGACAGAAGTCAGGCTTCCAGCCCAGCTTGGAAAGGTACCCCTCTGAAGAGAGGCCCCCAGCTCCCGCCTGCAACTAGCGGCGGCCCTGTGCATTGGCGGGCCCCTCACTGTAGTGTTTGTTGTCTCCCCCGATGGCGGCCCTGCAAACAAATGTATAGAAATCTTCACAGGTCAAGGCTATGACTAAAGTCATGAAAGGGACAATTTGCATATTCAGCATTAATGCTCTGTGGGAGACCTCATTTGCTCACCCCAGCCTGATTAATCACAATTTCGCAAAGACCTTCTGTTTTAATAAGGGAAATTTCAGTTTTGCGGTTTAAAAAATGAAAATCCTTTTTTAAGTCAAAGTCTTCGTGTTCATTCTGCATTGTGGTTGGAATCACCATAATTTCACTCTAAATAAAACACTCATTTACCTTTTGCAATACAGTATCTTCTACTTAAGATGCCTATTATCAGAGTAGCAACCAGAAGAAGAGCAATTGTTGAACATGTGGCGATGTAGATAATTATATTATTATTTATATATGGTTCAGCTATAAAAATAAACAATAAAACATGTTAACAATATCCATGTAATTTATTCATAGTTATAAGACAAATGCAATAACAACCAAAGCAACAATATCGCTAATCAGGCAAGCAATCAGAATCCTATTTAAGGCCTTGTTTCCATTTGTACACTTCTGTGCGCTTTTCAGCAACATGTATCGATCTGTAACATTGATGTGCTGATAAAAAGTGGGCAGAGGTGGATAGATGAGCACTAATAGAAATGAGGCCTTACAGTAGATGTCTGTAGAATTTACGCATGGAACCACTAACGCGTAAAAATGTATGTGTTACTGTTCCTGCACTAGTGGGAATGCGTAAAAATGTACACAATGCGTCCCGCCGACCTCCGAGGTCGGCAAGCTGACAGCGGGGGACTGGAGCAGCAGTGATTGACTACGAGAGCACAGGATGGCTGCATGGGGCTGGTAGAAGCCCCAGGTAAGTGAAACTAATTTTTCTTTTGCCTGGATATTCCCTTTAAGTCACCTGAAATATTAAAATACTCTAAATAAGTTTGATATTACTTTTCTAACTACTTTTTAGTATTTCTTTCAATTGGTGTGGAAAAGTTGTTTTGTAGACAAGATTAAAAAATATCTCATGGGAGAAAACTCAGGAGAAAAGGTAACTGAATAGGAGCCATTACCTATAAAATAACTTGTCAGCATTCAAACAAAATGATCATTTTAAATAAGATGTTCCTGAGTAATTTAACTTTCATATCACTTTTCTTGCCTTAAATTCAGTTTGTTTTTGAGTGGTTAAAAATTACATATAAATATTGTCAAAAACAGATAGGTGAATCAACACCAGGGAGGTTCCACCCAGGTCTCTGACATTCCTTTCTCTCCCAACCTTTACCTTCCACCCTACTCTTTTTTATTCTCTTAGTTTACTCTGAAGGCCTTCGGGCCTCTTGAGAAGTGTTAGTCTTAAATTAAAGAATCAAAAGGCTATATTGCCGAGAGGCGCATTGCCTCTCGGGGAGGGGGGCTCTTTCATAGTTTCCTCCTGAACCTCGCTGTACAAGGTTGAACCATTGACTTTATGCATCCATAGCATAAATTGAGTTATAAGTCATTTAACCTCCCTGGCGCTAAGCCCGCGCAGGAGGATTTCTCAGGGCCTGCTGGGGCGATTCGCCCCATTTAAAGTGCTGTGCACGCAGCCAGCACTTTGCTAGCCGCGCGCACAGCTCGATCGCCGCCGCTCTGCGGTGATCGCCCGCACGCAGCGGCGAAAGAGGGCCCCCCGCCAGAGCCCTGCGCTGCCCGGACCAATGAGTTCCGGGCAGCGCTATGGGCTGGATCGAGTGCGCATGACGACAGGACGTTGGCTGACGTCCATGACGTCATGCCGATCGTCGCCATGGCGACAGGAGAAGCCAAACAGGGGAACGCGTTATATACGCGCTCCCCTGTTTGCTATTGATGCCGGCGACGATCGCACTAGAGGGCCACATGCGCCCTCTAGTGGTGTTTCATGTAGCTACCACTCTGGTAGCTTTACATGAAACAAAAACAAAAAAATTAAAAAAAAACGTTTTTTTTGCCCATTTGCAAAAAAAAATTAACCGCCAAGGAGGTTAAAGGACAACAGGTGTGAGAGGGATATGGAGGCTGCCATATTTATTTGCTTTTAAACAATACCAGTTGCCTGGCAGCCCCGATGATCTATTTGGCTGCAGTAGTGTATGAATAACAGCAGTAACAAGCATGCAGCTAATTTTGTCAACTCTAACAATAATCTCAGACTCACCTGATCTGCATACGCTTGTTCAGGGTCTATGGCTAAAAGTATTAGAGGCAGAGGATCAGCAGAACTGCCAGAAATCTGGTAGTGTTTTAAATATGGTTATTTAAATATGGCAGCTTCCATATTCCTCTTTCTTCAGTTGTCCTTTAAGCATGTGCTTCCCTTCAATGGAAGGCAGTAACAACAATAACCCACTTTTCAATCAGTGAAGCTTCCCCAGCCCTGAGTGACCAAGACAATGGGGCAGGGCCGGTTCTTTCATGAAGCTAGGGGAAACATTTGCATCAGGCGCGGAGATTACAAGGGCAGCATGTTTGTGGTGTGTTTACACTAACAGCATGCAGTCAGAGTAGGAGGAGAAGAAAGAGGAGAGCAAGGTGAAGAGGTCATCATTGGGGGAAAGCAGCTTGTTGTGCTGTGTGAGGAGTTTGATGGTGAGTGAGGAGGGGGGAGGCAGGAGAGCAGCAGTGTTTCATTAGACTTGCACAGCAGAAGGGAGGAGTGGCACTGCTGTCCTCACTGAGCAGGAATGGAGTGGCGGAGGGTGAGCAGTTTGTCACAGACTCACAGCCAACCAGGGTGCTATTGTGTTAAGCTGCAGCATGTCCTATGAGAACATTAAATGAAGCAGACTAAATTGTTGGGTGCTGTGCAATCATTCCAAATGGGGGGTGGGGGGGCATCCTTAGGCAAAAAGTCTAGAACCGGCCCTGCATTGAGGATGCACCTATCTCATTATAGCATATTAATAAGGATGATGAATGTATGTTTTCAAAGCTGTTTATTCTCTTTACAACAAGATGCTCACTGTTAAAATTGAAGACTATACAAACATTGGCATTAATTGTTAAACAATTTTGTACTGCGATGTTTAATGTTTTATTCATTTACTTCTGATAAAACTAATAAAAAACTTATTACAGCAATAGCAGTTTGGTTCACAAAATGAAACACAAGCAAATTCTGAAAAAAATTCTCAGGTGTTTTACTGTGACATAAAGGAAACTAAGTTGATGAGTAAAGATATTTTGTCACTATATGGGTATGTATGAGGGCGTGCAAAAGGAAACTATATACTCAGCTAAACCATAATTGCATTGAAACTGATGATGTAATATAACCTCAGAACAGTTTCAGAAAAACAACACACCATTTATTGTAGAATTATGGGATTGCTTTGCTGACCACCACCAGTGACTGCTAGCAGAAGCATGGGTGGTCACTTGAGACTGCAGGAAGAGACTACAGGGTCACCTGTGAGAAATTGGGAGTCTGCTGTCACTGCTTAAAGTGAACCTCAAGGGAGAAAATTGCCCTTAGGGTGTACTTACCTCAGAAGTGGGACGCCTCTGGATCCTGAAGAGGCTTCCCTCATCCTCCTCTGCAGCCCCTTCCAGTGGTGGGACCCCTGAAAGTCCACTGACACAACAAGGGCATGTAAACACCTCATGCAGGCGCAGTAGTCAACTTTCTGCTCGGGCTCCAGAAAAATACTCAAGCCTGATCGAGTTCAGCTATTTCTGCAAGCCCAAGCGGTGAGCTGCTAGTGCGCCTGCGCAAAATGCACCACTGTAGTATTATTGTTGTGGATTGTTCAGGGCTGCCAGCGCTGGATCACACTAGCTGAGGAGGGGGGATGGGGGGGAGGCTGAGCTGTTTCGATTTGTTTTTTCTAAATCTCATAACTATAATTCTGCACATGCTTAAAACTTAAAAAGTGAAGTGTTACCATATTTTGATCACTATTCCCCAAGGGTTCCCAAACTTGCACATTTGATTCATTGAAAACATTAAACATCTGTAGTGTTTACAGACTAAAAGGTTGATTAAATTATGTAGACATTGTGGGATAGATGGAATGACAAAAGATTTCATATTTATAGTCACGGGATGGGTTTCAACCATTTACCAGCATATTAATTACAGCCTCAGAGGAAATGCCACCCGTGCTCCCCCCCCCCCCCCCCCCCATTGCCCACTTCAAGACCACCTCCACTAACACCCAAGCAGTGAAGGAGCACTTCTGAAGGAGAAGTTCTGAACTGCACATGCCCTGTGAAAGTAGGAACTTTTGTGCATGAGGGATTTTAAACTGGGCATGTGCAGTACACAACTTGCACATGCCCAGAACATATTTGCTTGTGCACGGCCATACGTTCTTCCTTTGGAGTATTTGGCTCAAGAGGACGGTCGAATGTTAAGGTGACGGGGAGTGGAAGAGACCTGAAGACAACCAATAATCGAAGGGTGATCATCAGTGGGTAATCTAGCTCACCGTGAGCTTAACTGGCATTTTGGTTCCCACTTCAGGGGTGCTTTAACCTCTTAAGGACCACAGGCTTTACCCCCCTAGTGACCAGGCTATTTTTTTTTTCAAATTAGGGCTCTGCAGCTTTAATGGCTTTCTGCAGAGCCACACATCCGTGCACACAAATGAATCCCCCCCCTTTTCTGCCCACCAACAGAGCTTTCTGTTGGTGGGCTCTGATCGCTTCTGCAGGTTAATGGTTTTGTTTTTTTTATAAATGTATTTATCTTTTTTTTTATAAAATGTACTATTTTTTTTCCTTTCTCTCCCTCCCCCGCCAGCCAACCACCGCGATCGGCTGTCATAGGTATTAGCCTATGAGAGCCGATTGCTCTTGTGCCTCCCCAGGGGACACAGCTGTCCCCAGTACAGCGATGCCGTAGATCGCAGCGCTGTACAGTGTATATAGAAGTGTTTTGTCATCTAACAGTCTCCTAGTGGCGGTCACCGCTGGGAGACTGATGACGGAGTGGGGATTGGCGCCAATTGGCGCAACACGGTCGCAAAGGGGTTAAATTTCATATTACTTCTATCAACTATTTTTTAGTTTATGGATGCTAGTTCTGTCTCAGTTGTACTTATCTAAGTACACTTAGGGCTGGTTCACATTGGGCTAAAAACGTACTGTCAAGTGGAGTGTAGGAGCGTATCTGTAAACAGATGCAATGCAATTCAAATGGGAAAGTTCACATTGGTATTTTAACTACTTGCCGACCGGCTAATGCCAATGGGCGTGGCCGCGGCGGCAGCCCCAGGACTACCTAACGCCAATTGGCGTCAAGTCCCGGGGCTTTCATTTGCATGAGATCGTGCGCATGCTGCACACGCATCTCATGCTCGGAGGGTGGAGCTCCGCCCCCTCTTCAGTCTCCGAGCGGCTATTGCAGCTCGGGAGACTGTTAGACGGCGTGATCACCGTCTATTTACTTGTACAGCGATGCAATCAGCAGCAGCGCTGTACTGGGGACAGCCGTGTGACACGACTATCCACCTTGGGGACAAGAGAGCGATCGGCTCTCATAGGCAGAAGCCTATGACAGCCGATCGCATGATTGGCTGGGTGCAGGGAGGGAGGGAGGGAATAACTAAAAAAAAAAGCATATTTTGTTTAAAAAACGGAGATAAATATTTATTTAAAAAAAAAACCAACTTGGGGGCGATCAGACCCCACCAACAGAGAGCTCTGTTGGTGGGGGGAAAAGGGGGGGGGGATCACTCATGTGCTGTGTTGTGCAGTCCTGCAGTTTGGCCTTAAAGCTGCAGTGGCCATTTTAGTTAAAATGTACCTGGTCTTTAGGGGGGTTTATCACTGTGGTCCTCAAGTGGTTAAAATGGATCTGCTTCCTACTTTCCACTAAACTGATCGAATGTTCGCGACCTGTACCATTTTTATGGAACTGACATGGACCTGAATGCTCGACATATGCAATGTATCTTAATGGAAAACAGACAATACTGATCAGACTGTTTTGAAAACGTACCTGTATCATACCAAAAGATCACTTCCTATTTTGATTTCCTTCACTTAAAGTGGAATATTATAGCAGAACATCTTATAGCGGAACGGAACGTATGTAAGATGGTTGTAAAACTTAGATAAAACATATGGCAATGGATCAAACAGAATGGAGAACAGATTAGTTTTTGACAGATAGGGTTTGGATCAGGTACAGTTTGAACCCGGACTTAGGGCCCTTTTCAACGGTGTGTGAATTTCAGACACGAAATGTACATGAACATTCGAACTGACACAGACCTCTTGGGAAAAGGAGATCGAACTCAAACCACTTACCTTATTATTGTGTTACCCTCTCCCAGGACACTCTCATAAAACAAATACATTGACGGCAATTATTCTTAATGCTGCCAAATGATCTATTGCAGCCTTATGGTGCTCCCAGTCTCCACCGACAAGAGATATGCTGATTGACAAGGTTCTTGATGTAAAACGGATGGAAGAAATGACGGCCAGATTGAATAATAATGTGGATAGATTTGATGATATCTGGTGCCCTTGGGATATTGGAAAACAGTTGAGGATTATGGCTCCCTTACGTAGTCGGACTTTGGCTGTTGGTGCTTCAGATCTTGCATTATTAGGTGTTGCTCTTGCTTTACTCTGATTGTTCTTCTGTGGATACCTGGATTATACATGTATGGAGACAGAGTGGGAGAAAGCGCACTCAGGGTGTGTATTATGAAAAGTGGTCAGTCGACCATAGAATGATCTCACCTCAGTGTACTGCTGGTTAGCCCATATGGGTGTCCCAGCTCGCAGGCTTTGTCCCTTTGAGCCAGGGACCAGGCTCCTGGCAACCGGGATTCCTTCGTTCCTCTCCTCTCGCAGCTGTGGATAGCACCACTCGCCTTGCAGTCACCAGCGTTCTGCACCATGCAGGTGCCCAGTGGCCATGGCGGGCGCCAATTGTATGAGTATATTCCCTTTTGTAGAGGGATCGGTGTGCAAGCTGTCATCCACCTTCCAGCACAAGCGTTACCTGCACTCTGCGGGCACTTGTTAGCTGGTAGTGTATAATGGAGTTTGCAGCGGTGAGGTGCAAGTTTGTGCAAACAACAATACACGGGGAAGCCGTGTAATGTAAAGATCTGTTTATTGTAAGGTGGTTCGAAAGGGATAAAGCCGCCCCTTCTTCAGTAGAAGAAGAAAAGGCGGCTTTATCCCTTTCAAAACACGTTACAATAAACAGATCTTTACATTACACGGCTCAAAGGTCCCTGGCTCAAAGGGACAAAGCCTGCGAGCTGGGACACCCATATGGGCTAACCAGCAGTACACTGAGGTGAGATCATTCTACGGTCGGCTGTCCACTTATCATAATCCACACACTGAGTGCACTTTCTCTTACTTTGTCTCCATATATCCTAGCCGTCCTGCACGGAAATTGAGAGCTGCACCAACTATACACAGCACAACTCTGATCGCACCTCCGGAAGTTCAATCTACTTTACTACATACCCTTACCTGCAGTGGATTATACAAGTGACTGCTTGACATGTTGATATAATTTTATGACCTGTATTTTACTCATGGTGTATGCTCTTTCTGATTTATTATTTACACAATTTTGTGTCTTGAAAATATGCGGACTGTACACCTTTTGTTTAATCCATGTACACTATTCTGAACTTTATGCTCTCTATTTGATGTTTGTACACATTTTCTTGAAAATTCAATTAAAAATATAATATATAGAACTGACAGACTTCTGAAGAGCATTGGACTGTTTCCACCCAATAAGTTTTTACATGCAAATTTCTGTAAAAAAAAAACAAAAAAAACTGACAGCATGCAGCAATTTTCCACACACTGCACACATTCATCCATTCATAAACATAGTAGGCAATGGACAATGCGTACATTTATCATGAACAAACATACATGTTGTCCTTAAGATGGAATCACATTTGGAACCATACTGCAAGTGGAAATTGTCCCTCACTGTTTAAATGTGTTGTGTACCCTCGCTTAAAAAAATCTGCATAACAAATACAAGCACAACCAAAACTGCAGTTCTGTACTGAGTTCCATATTTATCAGATTTTTATGAAATTATTACCTATTGGCTTGCAATGCTGTTGTAAGGTGATTCTACTCCAGTTGCTGCTTACAGGGTTCTGTGCTTTGCAGCTAAAGGTGCTGTTTGCATTTTGCCTTGTGACTGGAATGACAAGGATGCTGCTGTTGTGATGTAAGTCCTCCTGGTCCCTTGTCCAGCTAAAGGTCACGTAGTTCCCACCCTGCAGGACACAGTTCATGGTGACAACACAGCTGTCATTCTGAGGACTGTGAGATATGTCGATTCTTAAACTTGCAATCTCCTCTGCAACAAAGGAAAAAGTCTGTTACATATGGGATTACATTATTTGCATTTAGTTATTACTTTAAGAACCATCATCAAAAAGGATTTAGCATAGAATGTGTCACTCTTTTTATATGTGTGTTAACAAATGTTGTAATAGGATGAGCGCCCCTTAATCCTTGATATAAATGTTGTAATATGATGAGCTTTTGGGAATCGTTAACTTTTTAACTTTTCAGAATACATACCTCACAACTTAATGAGGTAAGAAAGAAGGAAACCTTGAGTTGAAGACCCTGCTAATCAAGCCCAAGCTACAATCTTGCTTCGTAAAATAAGCAATATATCAGTTTAGAAACTGAGGATACAATTTTAAGTCTCATAAACATGTTTTTAGTAAAGAAATACATATAGTTACAACACCTGCCAAACACAAGTTTGCAAGGGCAGAGTTTGTAGGTGCTGCTTTCTTTGTTGTGTAATACAACTACCCTATGTAAGCTCATCTTAGATCTACACAGATGGAATCCCAATGTGGCCAAATTGTCAGCTCTTGTATGGTGGGTGCTTCTGTAACCAAGATAGTGGAAGTGTCTGGGGTATCATGAGGCACAGTATCCAAGACCATGATGGTATGATACAATAAGACCAGTAAAAAACACATCTAACAAACACCAATGAGGATGGAAATGTGCACACTTTCTGTAAATCCAATAAACTTCATTTCACTTCTCAAATATCACTGTGTGTCTCCTATATGATATATTTAACTGACATTTTTTATCATAACAACCAACGATTTATTCAGGTAACAGGAAAATCATGGCAATTAACAAAGTTGCCCAAACTTTCACATCCCACTGTATATGTATTGTTTTTATTTTATCTTTTTGCTTAAGAGCCGAACAATTCCAGAAGAAGTGAATTCTGTTTCACAAAATGCGTCAAACTGTATATAGTCTTATGATACAACTAGAGATGTTTGTTCATAATAATTTAGACTAATTGTATATCCCACCTAATAGCTGTGGGTATGGTCATTGATGATATATTAAAATTGATGCTAGAACAATAAACCAAGTTCTGGGTTCATTTTATTATGTCTTCTACAGATTCTTTTAACTTGTATGAATGCAATTTTGGGGGTAAATGGTAGCATGTAACTTTTCTTTCCTCTCTCTTTCAATAAAACCTGAACTGAAAATTAAAAGCCAAAATAAACATACACAAGTCATACTTACCTCCCATGTAGTCTACTCCTCAATCTCTTTCTCCTCTCCTGCGTCCTGTTTGTCCACTGTGATCAATGAAATTATCTGTCCTCCATTTTGAAAATGGCCATTACCCCATAACAGCTTTCTGGTCAGCACTGTTAAACTGTAACATCGCCCACTTGAGCCATAGGGAAACATGGACACATCAGTTCTCCTCTCAGCTATAACTGACAGCAACTGATATATTTCAGTTCTGACAAAATGTTGTCAGAACTGGAAGGAATCATTGTCAAAAGAAAATGGTGAGCTTCTGAGAGGAACTGATGGCAAGGTAACTATGTAATGTTCATTTGAAGTTACCTCATGTGTTTATTTTAAATAATTTCACTCAGTACAGGTTCCCTTTAAAGAGTACAATATTTCCTGTTATACTCCCACCGACCATATACTTAACTAAGCAATAACTTTAACTTTACATTTGAAGATACTATTGGCTGGCGAACGGTTCCAGGCGAACTTTGGTGGTTCACGTTCGCCTGGACCAGGTGAACTTTTGCGGAAGTTCGATTCGTCCCATAATGCACTATGAGGGTCAACTTTGACCCTCTGCATCACAGTCAGCAGGCACATTGTAGCCATTCAGGCTACACTAAGTCCTGGAGCCCCCCCTTTATAAGGCAGCCTCCGACGGCCATTAGAGTCACTCGTCTGCCTGCTATTAGACAGACTAGGGCGAGCTGCTGCAGATTGTTCTACTAGGGACAGATTAGTTAGGTTCTTGGCTGCTTAACTTGGTCCTGGCTGCTTATTATTGCTTTTATAGCACCCCTCAACAACTCTTTTCAGAGCTAATCCTGTTTTGTTTTTGTTTTTTTGTGTGTGTGTCAAACTGACACTTTTGTTGCAGACACAGGCTTGCTAATTCATACTGTGTGTGCCACTGCCAGCAACCCAGCACATTCAGTTACTACCTGTGTGTGTGACAGGGAGCTGCACATTGTACTACCCAGTACTGCATATACCCAGTACCTGTTGTGTTTACTTAACCCACCTCATCACTGCATATAACTACCTGTTGTGTTGAGTGAACCCAGCTCACTGCATCTAACTACCTGTTGTGTTGAGTGAACCCAACTCACTACATCTAACTACCTGTTGTGTTGAGTGAATCCAGCTCACTGCATCTAACTACCTGTTGTGTTGAGTGAACCCACCTCACCTGTTGTGTTGAGTGAACCCAGCTCACTGCATATAACTACCTTTACTGTTGAGTGAACCCACCTCACGGCATATAACTACCTTTACTGTTCAGTGAACCAATCTCACTGCATCTAACTACCTGTTGTGTTGAGTAAACCCACCTCACTGCATATAACTACCTTTATTGTTCAGTGAACCCACCTCACTGCATATAACTACCTTTACTGTTGAGTGAACCCACTCACTGCATATAACTACCTTTACTGTCCAGTGAACCCAGCTCACTGCATATAACTACCTGTTGTGTTGAGTGAACCCAGCTCACTGCATATAACTACCTTTACTGTTGAGTGAACCCACCTCACTGCATATAACTACCTTTACTGTTGAGTGAACCCACCTCACTGCATATAATTACCTTCACTGTTCAGTGAACCAACCTCACTACATCTAACTACCTGTTGTGTTGAGTGAATCCAGCTCACTGCATCTAACTACCTGTTGTGTTGAGTGAACCCACCTCACCTGTTGTGTTGAGTGAACCCAGCTCACTGCATATAACTACCTTTACTGTTGAGTGAACCCACCTCACGGCATATAACTACCTTTACTGTTCAGTGAACCAATCTCACTGCATCTAACTACCTGTTGTGTTGAGTAAACCCACCTCACTGCATATAACTACCTTTATTGTTCAGTGAACCCACCTCACTGCATATAACTACCTTTACTGTTGAGTGAACCCACTCACTGCATATAACTACCTTTACTGTCCAGTGAACCCAGCTCACTGCATATAACTACCTTTACTGTCCAGTGAACCCAGCTCACTGCATATAACTACCTGTTGTGTTGAGTGAACCCAGCTCACTGCATATAACTACCTTCACTGTTCAGTGAACCAACCTCACTGCATCTAACTACCTGTTGTGTTGAGTGAACCCACCTCACTGCATATAACTACCTGTTGTGTTAAGTGAACCCAGCTCACTGCATATAACTACCTTTATTGTTCAGTGAACCCACCTCACTGCATATAACTACCTTTACTGTTGAGTGAACCCACTCACTGCATATAACTACCTTTACTGTCCAGTGAACCAACCTTGCTGCATCTAACTACCTGTTGTGTTGAGTGAACCGACCTCACTGCATATAACTACCTTTACTGTTGAGTGAACCCAGCTCACTGCATATACCTAGCATCCCCCCGAGATGGACAAAATGGACAAACCAGGTAGAGGTAGAGGCAGACCCAGAGAAAGGCCACCTGGCACCGGCAGGACTGTGCGAGGTGGTGTTGCTGTGATTTTGTGCGGACCTGGCCAGTGCTCAGAAGAACTCACTTCCCAAGATCAGGACGTGCTTGACTATTTAACACAGAACACCTCATCTCCCGCAGCCAGTGCCACCAGCGCTAGTACAAGCACCACATTCGCTGCATTTGACACTTCGCAGGAGTTATTTGGTGGTGGTGGTGGTGAAATCACTGATTCACAGCCACTACTGCAACAACAAGAAGAAGGCGCAGGTACCCCACCTCATACGTCTGAGTTGGCGATAGTATGGACATAACGTGTGAGGAGGGGGATGATGAACCACCTGAAGTTGGCGCAGTTGTGGAGGTGTCTGAGGAAAGCGAAGCTGGGCAGGAGGATTATGATGACGATTATACGGATGCCACGTATGTTCCCAGTAGAGGAGATGACCAGGGGGACAGTTCAGAGGGGGAGTCAGAGAGGAGTAGGAGGAGACGACTCCATGATAGAAGCAGAGGGAGCTCGTCCTCAGAAACAGCTGGGGGCAGTGTCCGGCGCCATGTATCGCCAGCTATGGACACCCAGCCAACATGCCCTTCAACGTCAGCTGCTGATGCCACCGTAGCGCCATCACCCCAGGGGGGCTCAGCGGTTTGGAAATTTTTTAACATGTGTGTCTCAGATCGGAGCAAAGCCATATGTTCTCTCTGCCAGCAAAAATTGAGCCGTGGAAAGGCCAACTCTCACGTAGGGACAAGTGCCTTACGAAGGCACCTGGAGAAAAGGCACAAACAGCTATGGCAAGAACACCCGAGGAAAAGCAGCACCCAAAAGACAAGCCACCCTCCTTCTCCTCTTCCTCCTTCCGGTGCATCGTCTTCATCCGCTTTCTCCCTAGCACCTTCACAGCCACCCTCCTCCACACCGACTCTGCCCTTGAGCGGTTCATTCTCCTCTGCCCACAGCAGTACCCAGCTGTCCGTAAAGGAAGTATTTGAACGTAAGAAGCAAATGTCTGCCAGTCACCCTCTTGCCCGGCGTCTGACAGCTGGCGTGGCGGAACTATTAGCTCGCCAGCTATTACCATACAAGCTGGTGGAGTCAGAGGCTTTTCGTAAGTTTGTGGCCATTGGTACACCACAGTGGAAGATACCAGGCCGCAATTATTTTTCACAAAAGGCCATACCCAAACTGTACCGTGCAGTTGAGAGTCAAGTGGTGTCATCTATTGTGAAGAGCGTTGGGTCAAGGGTCCACCTGACCACGGATGCCTGGTCTGCCAAGCACGGGCAGGGCCGCTACATTACGTACACAGCGGACCGACTTGTCACACCTCCACGGCTTGCAGGCAGGCCTCCTGCCACCTCCTCTCCGCCTGCTACATCCTCTTCGCTGTCGTCATCCTCCTCCTCCTCCTCCTCCTCCTTGGCTGGTGCCTCTCCAGCTACACAGCCCCCGCCCCCTAGGGCCTATGCTGCATGCCAGGTACGACGGTGTCACACAGTCTTAGACATGTCTTGCCTCAAAGCGGAGAGTCACACTGGAGCAGCTCTCCTGGCTGCTCTTAACAAACAGGCGGAGAAATGGCTGACCCCGCACAAGCTGGAGATCGGCAACGTGGTGTGTGACAACGACAGCAATCTCATTTCTGCTTTGAATTTGGGAAAGCTGACACATGTACCCTGCATGGCACATACGCTGAATCTGGTCGTGCAAAGATTTGTGTCCAAGTACCCAGGCTTAGAGGACATCCTGAAGCAGGCCAGGAAGTTGTGTGGGCATTTCAAGCGATCTTTTATGGCCATGGCACGCTTTGCGGACATTCAGCATAGAAACAACTTGCCGGTGAGACGCCTGATTTGCGATAGCCGACTCGCTGGAATTCCACCCTGCTCATGTTCTCTCGCCTGCTAGACCAGGAGAAAGCCGTCACCCAGTACCTGCATAAATACAGTAGAGGGACACAATCTGGGAAGATGGGGATGTTGTGGCCCAACAACTGGACACTGATGCGAAATGCATGCAGGGTCATTGAGCCCTTTGAGGAAGTGACCAAACTGGTGAGTCGCGCTGAGGGCACCATCAGCGACTTGATCCCCTACGCTTACTTCCTGAAGCGTGCTGTGCGTAGAGTGGTGAATACAGCTGTGGAGGAGCGTGAACGAGAACAGTTACGGCAGGAGGAGTCGTGGGAGCAATTTTCATCCGAACCACCTGCGGCAGCACAGAGGGGGAAGAAGAAAAAGAAGAGGAGTCGTGTGGGGAAGGAGAGGAGTCAGACTCTGATGATGATGATGAGGAAAGTGTTTCTGTGGAAGAGGAAGAGGTGGCGGAAGAAGAACAACCGCGGTAGCCGTCACAGGGGGCTTCTGCTGCTCCACGTTCCCGTGGTATTGTTCGTGGCTGGGGGGAGGAAGAGGAGTTGCATGCCGTCACTGAGGAAGAGCAAGAGGAGATGGAGAGTACGTCTGCATCCAGCTTTGTGCAGATGCCCTCTTTCATGTTGTCCAGCCTGTTGAGGGATCCCCGTATCAAAAAACTCAAGGCGAATGACCTGTACTGGGTGGCCACGTTACTAGACCCTCGGTACAGGCACAAAGTGGCGGACCTGTTACCAACTCAGCACAAGGCGGAAAGGATGCAGCACTTGCAGAACAAGCTGTCAATGATGCTTTACAATGCGTTTAAGGGTGATGTGGCAGCACAACGCAATCAAGGTACCACTGGCAGTAATCCTTCTCCTCCCAAGTCCACGCAGGCAAGGACAGGACGCTCCAGCGATCTCAGGGTGATGTCGGACATGCGGACATTCTTTAGTCCAATGCCTCGCCATAGTCCTTCCGGATCCACCCTCCACCAACGCCTGGAGCGGCAGGTAGCCGACTACCTGGCCTTGAGTGTGGATGTAGACACTGCGAGCAGCGACGATGAACCCTTGGACTACTGGTTGCGCAGGCTTGACCTGTGACCAGAGCTGTCCTAATTTTCCATACAACTTCTCTCTTGCCCTGCCGCAAGCGTCCTGTCAGAAAGGACCTTCAGTGCAGCTGGAGGCATTGTCACTGAGAAGAGAAGTCGCCTAAGTCACGACAGTGTTCAGTACCTGACCTTTATCAAAATGAATGAGGCATGGATCACGGAGGGCTACTGCACGACCGAAGACTAAGTCAGTCCCCACACACAGCATCTCTGCCTACAGGCCGCTTGCCTTCTCCGCCACCACCAACAGGGTCCAGGACTCTAGGCGGATTCCTGAATTTTTAAGGCCGCTGCTAGCACTACACTAATTTTTCTGGTGCGTGTACATGCCTGCCTAATTTTTCTGGCTGCACTGCGGGAAGCTGCAACAAAAAAACAAAAGGCATGTACATATGCCCATCCCCCTTCGTGATCATTACCTTGCCGCGGTGAAGGGGCTTGCCTATCACAATGAAGCAATGACCGCCAGCTATTTGAGTGTCTCGGGTGGGGGTGGCACACAAAAGATAATAAGGTCCTTGCTTCATTGTGGTCAGACCAAATTTGATCAGCTGGACAGTCACTGTTGTTCTATCATCGAGCTACCACAGCCCGGCGACCATATGGGCTTGAAAATAGAGATGTAGCGAACGGTTCGCCGGCGAACGGTTCCAGGCGAACTTCGGTGGTTCGCGTTCGCCTGGACCAGGCGAACTTTTGCGGAAGTTCGATTCGCCCCATAATGCACTATGAGGGTCAACTTTGACCCTCTGCATCACAGTCAGCAGGCACATTGTAGCCATTCAGGCTACACTAAGCCCTGGAGCCCCACCCCCCTTTATATAAGGCAGGCTTGCCGGCCATTACACTCACTCGTGTGCCTGCTAGAGACAGACTAGGGACAGCTGCTGCAGACTTGTTCTCCTAGGGAAAGATTAGTTAGGCTCTTGGCTCAACAGCTCTTTTGAGAGCTAATGTTTTCCTGATGTGTTTTTTGTGTGTGTGTGTGTTGCTCACTGACATTATACAGCTCTATCTGTTGCAGCTGGACCTTGGTAATTGTTATTACTGTGCCACAGCCTAACTATCTATACTGGGACACCTACCTATGCCTACCTAACTACTGGGGCACCTACTTACCTATACGGGGACACCTACCTACCTACCTATACTAGAGGACCTACCTATGCCTACCTACCTATACTGGGTCTCCTACCTATGCCTAGCTAACTACTGGGTCTCCTACCTATGTCTAGCTAACTACTGAGGCACCTACCTATGCCTACCTGCCTATACTGGGACTTCTACCTATGCCTACCTACCTATACTGGGTCTCCTACCTATGCCTAGCTAACTACTGGGTCTCCTATCTATGTCTAGCTAACTACTAAGGCACCTACCTATGCTTACCTACTTATACTGGGACTTCTACCTATGCCTACCTACCTATACTGGGACTCCTACCTATGCCTAGCTAACTACTGGGACACCTACCTATGCCTACCTACCTATACTGGGTCTCCTACCTATGCCTAGCTAACTATGGGGACACCTACCTATTCCTACCTACCTATACTGGGTCTCCTACCTATGCCTAGCTAACTACTGGGACACCTACCTATGCCTACTTACCTATACTGGGACTTCTACCTGTGCCTACCTACCTATACTGGGACTCCTACCTATGCCTAGCTAACTACTGGGACCCCTACCTATGCCTACCTACCTATACTGGGACTCCTACCTATGCCTACCTACATACAAGAAGATAATAAGGTTGTTGCTTCATTGTGGATAGACCAAATTTGATCAGCTGGACAGTCACTGTTGTTCTATCATTGAGCTACCACAGCCCGGCAACCATATGGGCTGGAAAACTGCCATGGCCTGCACTCTGGCCACGTTGCGCATCAGTCCAGCACGGCCGTCACTATGCAAACAGCTGTTTGCAGTGCGTTACACAGTGAGTTTGGTGTGTCAGTGTGAAGCAGAACTCTAATTAAACTCCCTGATTGATGTATACACATGCAAGATGTTTTAAAGCACTTTAGGCCTGCAATTTAGCATTCAATGTGATTTCTGCCCTTAAACGCTGCTTTGCGTCACATCCAGATTTTTCCCCGGGACTTTGGCCATGTATCCCACTCTGCCATGCCCCCCTCCAGGTGTTAGACCACTTGAAACATCTTTTCCATCACTTTTGTGGTCAGCATAATTTTTTCTATTTTTTAAAGTTCGCATCCCCATTGAAGTCTATTGCGGTTCGCGAACTTTTCCGCGAACCGAACCTTCCACGAAGGTTCGCGAACGGTGTTCGCGAACCGAAAATCGGAGGTTCGCGACATCTCTACTTGAAAACCGCCACGGCCTACACTCTTGCCACGGTGCGCACCAGTCAAGCACGGCCGTCACTACGCAAACAACTGTTTGCGGTGCATTACACAGTGAGTTTGGTGTGTCAGCGTGATGCAGAACTCTAATTACACTCCCTGATTGATGTATACACATGCAAGATGTTTGAAAGCACTTTAGGCCTGCAATTTAGCATTCAATGTGTTTTCTGCCCTTAAAACGCTGCTTTGCGCCAAATCCAGATTTTTCCCTGGGACTTTGGGCATGTGTCCCACTCCGCCATGCCCCCCCCCCCCTCCAGGTGTTAGACCCCTTGAAACATATTTTCCATCACTTTTGTGGCCAGCATAATTTTTCTATTTTTCAAAGTTCGCATCCCCATTAAAGTCTATTGCGGTTCGCGAACTTTTCCGCGAACCGAACCTTCCGCGGAAGACCGAAAATCGGAGGTTCACGACATCTCTATCCAAGGGCACTAAGTAATATCACAAAGGCATCTCCTCCTGTAAGTTGGAAGGCTTAGGTTATACTTGCTGGCTTTGTGTAACGATTGTGGAACTTTCTCCGTGTGCAGCGCACAACTAATTCAGCTAACAACACCCTAACTTCCTCTTTTTTAGAGCTCCCCTCAGCTTTGTCACAAAACATCCTCACCACCCAACTACCGAGCCCCCGTTCAGAGAAGGTATATCTCCAGCCTCCGAACAAATCAAAACGCCAATTACCAGACCTAGAAAAAGAGGAAGTAGAGGAAAAAGGAAAAAGAAGCAAACCCCAATCACACAAAACTCCCTGACCCCTAAAAATAAATGTATCTTCAATTTGTCTGACCATACCCTCAATGCACATGAAACAGCAGTATTGGAGAAAGGTCTTTCCTTCTGTCCTACCAACCAAATCAACACTTTTGAACTCTTTGCCGATCTTAACAGCTATATTCGAAAGCTCACTTTAAAAAGACATTTTGCAATAAAATCTTTCAAACCCAGCTCTGACCCCGATCCCCCCTCACTCATAATCACGAACAACGACGCCCTACCCATCTCATTCATTACACAAGCTGAACACTGAAAAATACATTACCACACAACTGAAAGGTAGATCACGATTCTATCCAGTGGCCTCCAAGGGTCACTTTATTGATACATTCTACTCCATGGTACTCAATGATCTACAAACTTTACACAACAATCCACCTCCACTAAATTCCAACCTCAACCGTAACGAAACCTCTGCTATTAAATCCTTACAAAAAAATCATAATCTCATCATCAAACCAGCCGACAAAGGGGGTGGCATTGTCATACTCAATCGGTCCGACTACTTAGATGAAGCAGCTAGACTCCTCAACAACCCCACACATTACGAAATCTTGACATCAGACCCAACACCCGCGCTTAACCTCACATTGAAAACTTTTATCAATAATGCCTTTTTATCCAACATCATCACCAAAAATGAAAAGAATTTTATAATCAACACCCAACCAACCACTCCGAACTTTTATTATTTACCCAAAATCCATAAAAGTCTCCATAAACCTCCTGGCCGACCGATTATTTCAGGAGTCAACTCAATCACCAGCAATATCTCCAAATTTCTTGATCAACATTTACAAACACATGTCCAGTCCCTTCCATCATTCCTCAAAGATTCTCAGCAACTCATTTGTTTATTGCAGGATGTCCCATGGCAGCCTGACTATGTCTGGCTGACATGTGACGTTTCTGCCCTCTACACCAACATCCCCCATCCATTCGGCCTCAGCGCACTACAATATTTCCTAGCCTCCAATCCCTCCATGCCTACAACACAACAAACATTTCTGCTACAATGCGCTGAATTTATCCTTCAGAATAAGATCTTCACATTCAATGAACAAGTTTACCATCAGATTAGCGGAACGGCGATGGGGAGTTTGTTTGCCCCATCGTACGCTAATCTCACGATGGGTTACCTCGAACAAATGAAACTCTCCCCTGGCAACCAGTTTTTCAATAATATAGTATTTTACAGACGTTACATTGATGACCTTATTTTTATTTGGAAAGGCGACATTTCTACCATCCCACATTTTATTGATTATCTTAATTCCAACCCAGCAGGGTTACAATTTACATACCACCATCACACATCTTCCATAGAATACCTTGACCTTACCCTATACATCGAATCGAATCATATCAAAACAAAAACTTATTTCAAACCGGTCAATGCCAATAATTACATTCACTTCAAAAGTTTCCATCATCACCCCTGGATTACCAATACACCATACAGTCAGTTCAGGAGAATCTACAGGAATTGCACAGATACATCACAATATGACATCCAATCCAATATCCTCACCAAAAAATTCACGGACCGCCAATATCCTAAGACCTTGATAAAAAACGCTAAATTTAAAGCCAAACGCCCCAACCCCCCGAGTACTGATGCAAAACTAACTAACAACACAGGCCCTCCAAGGTTCATTACTCAATACAATGCCCAGCATTCGCACATTCGTGACATTCTAACCAACAGATGGGAGATCCTGATGCAGGACCCCTTCTTAAGGCCGCTATTACCCAAAGCACCATCCATCACATATAGGAGAGTGTAATGATCGCTGCTGCAGCAGCTATTGCTGGAAGTAGTAGTGCTGCAGCTCAGGCAGTTCTGATCTATTTCCATGCAAGCTGCATAGCTTTGTCTGTCTTTCCCTGCTGTCAGCTTGTGACTGATTATCATTCACCTGTGTGGGAATCTGCATGTCTGCTCCCATTGGATGACCTCAGTATAAAGATCTGCTTCCTGCAGGGTTTCCTTGGGTTTTCATAGCTTCAGCTTAAGCCTGCCTTGCTGTCGCTTTAGCCCCCGATCGTGTTTCTTGTTATAAAGATACTTTGCTGGTCTTTGCATCATATATTGGTTCATTGCCAATATATATGCATACCAGCACGTTTATTATTTTCCTTGTATTTGTGTTACGTTGATACATCAGTGTCGCTGATGTATACGTACACGAACTGTTTATATCCTGTGTGCAGTTAGTCAGCTTTCCAGCACGTTTTGGTAGGTTGCGCGTACCGTGACCACCCGTGCTGAGGTAGTTACCCTGCTCCTGGTTCTGTTTGTGGATTGCGTTCATCTCTGCGAAGAGATAACGAATCCTTCTGAATCCTGTTCTGTTACTGTTTGTGGATTGCGTTCATCTCTGCGAAGAGATAACGAATCCTTCTGAATCCTGTTCTGTTACCGTTTGTGGATTGCGTTCATCTCTGCGAAGAGATAGCGAATCCTTCTGAGTCCTGTTCCCTGTGTTACTCCATTCCTAGTCAGCGTTCCTGCTTATGTCATATATCGGTTCATTGCCGATATATACATATGTTAGTCAGACGTTACAAATAGTTTCATTGATAGCTGTAATTGTAATACGCTAGGAAAACATGCTTATTGTATATTTATCTGTGTTACGTTCATCTATCTTAATCCTGCTATTTTCTGACTATCCTGTCCTGTCTTTGTGAGGCACGCCATCGCCGCATCGCATTGGCTGCCTCATTCCATTCTGTCTGGTTTTGGACGCTTACTGTCGCTAAGTAGCCGCTAGCTAGCAAGCGTTCATTCTGTCTACCTGTCCTGATCTCCTCAGTTCTGGTTTATGCGCTCAGCGCTACTTTGCGCTGAGACGTTATAACGAAAGCATTGTTTGTGGCTGTCAGATCTGCACCGGCTCTATGCGCCACAATCTCCTATTGGAGTCAGTCCTCCCCTCCACTATACTAGGGATAGCCTGTTTCCTTGTGCTAGTGTGTGTACCTCCTCCACGCCAGCTCATGCGTTGCATGCTGACTGTGGAGAATACACCACCAAGCCTTACATTATGAAAACCCCATTACCAATCCCCATTGTGGGGGGGATTCCCAGAAAGTATGACACTGTTAATTATGGTTCCTGTTCCTTTAAGAAATTTGAAGAACTTAGCTCTGAAACAGAAAATGAGTTTTTCTCTGAATGTGCCAGGTTCCTGACCAATCCTGATCTCCAAGCGACTCCTGTTTCAACCTGGGCACTCCAACTAAGTTATATTTTGTTTAAAGGGGAATTATTCCAGTGGGCATTTGATGTTCTCAATCATTCCGATTTGAAAGAGAGACCGCTGGAATTTCTAGCGTTTGTGATCCATAACTGGTTGCGCATAGATCCATTGCCTTTTCCTCTTAATGAACTCCTGGCAGCAGGCCAATCAGCTACTCCTTCAATTGCTTGCAAAAATGTTCAGCAAGCAGAAAGTGTTACTGATAATTTTCCTGCAGCCTTGAATAAATCACCAAGAACAGCAGGGTCTAAGGCCAAACGCAAACGTTCTAAGAAACGTGTCCGATCTGCAGAGTCGTTATCCTTAGCGACTGAGACCTATAATGAGATTCTGCCATTAACAGATAATGAAATGCAATTGGCTTTCAGGGGAGTTAAATGGACTTATGAAACTACTAATGAACTTTCCTCCCTGGCTAGGGAAAATAAAGATTTTTGTTTAAAAGAATTATCTGAGTATGATTATGAGGAGATATTACAGAGTATTGAACAAATCAACTTATTTGTGAAGCAAGGAAAGTTTGCATACACTACAGTTCAGCACTTGCTACAGGTATTGGAGATTCTTAGGAATAAGGAATCTGCCAATCACCTGCTAATTAACCCAATATATGTCCCTGCTACAATCATATCTGCAAACCATGATCTGCCTGTTAAGTATGCTTGGAATCCTCCATTTGAGAAAGGAGAGATGGAAGCTCTGGTCAATGAATGGAAGAATGATTCAAGTTCATTTTGTCAATTTTACAGTGCAAAAAGTGAATTAGTATTGAATGCATGCATTAAGTCTGCCTATAACCTAATAAAAACTGGTGTGTGTGGGTATGACTTTGTGGCTCCATTGATTGATGTGTGGGAACTGATTTTGGATGATTTTTATGTGACTCCGAATTCGCAAATTTGGCGTTCTGACCCGCCTGCTTCAGCACCTTTGGCTGATTCAGCAGGTGATTCGGAGCCCTTTTTGTGTGAAATTGAAGTTCCTGCAATTCCACCCTGTACCATGGATAACTCAGTGTTACTTACCAGTAAAACAGAAGCCACTTATACATTCTTAACCTTGCCCTGCGCAAATTTCTCAGCAGAGAATCCAGAGGTCCTGCTGACTTCCGAGTCCAGCCTAGCCAGTACTCATGACTCTTTGTTCAGTGAAACAGACACCAGAAAAATCTTGCCTGTCTCTGCAAACACTTCAGCAGAAATTACATGTGTTAATAAAGTTCAACTCCTGTCTGATCCAGCAGATGCCAATAGATGCACTACATCAGTTTCCGAGTCCCAGCAATCCTGTCTAGAAACCTCAGAACCCCAGCATCTGAATTTTCCAATTTTACAAATGAATGGTGATTCAGATGCGCAAACATTGTGTCTTGATCTTCCTGTTTCTACACCTCGCTCTAGTTTCGTGAATAGCTCAGAGCATCTGCTATGTGAACCTGAAATCGCAGAATTATTACCTTGTTCAGAAAATCTTCCAGTAAATTTGCCCTGTACCATGAATTGTGCAGTAGATCTCTCCAATGAAACTCAGGTCACAGAATCATTATGCTGTCCAGCAGGTGCTTCCATGGTTTTGCCCTGCAATATGGACTGTTCAGTGATCCTGTCCAGTGAAGCTGTGGTCGCAGAGTCTTATGCTTCACCCAGTACTTTGGATATTTCAAACCCTCTAGCAGAGCAGTCTGAGGCACTGCTTACCTCAGTTGGTGTTGCAGTAATATTCACTTGTCTAGCAGCTGTTTTGGAATTACAGTCTGCTCTAATAAAACTTGATGAATTTCTGCCCAGCAAAGCAGAAGCCATTGAAATATTGTCCTCGTCAGCAAGTGTGTTAGATACCTTGCCTTGTACACAGTCTGATTTAACCAATGTTGTTGAGTCCCTCTCCAGTGTTGTAACAGCCGAGGAACTCCAGCCCTGTCCTCTGAATGTTTCAGAAGTCTTGCCCTGTAACATGGATAATTCTGATTCTCTGGTCAAAATAATAGAAATCTCAGAATTTCAGTCCGGTCTGATGAGTGTTCCTGAAACCCAGCCCTGTATCCTGAAAGATTCTGGTTCTCTGGCCGCTATGGCAGAGGTTCCAGAGTCCCCTTCCTGTCCAGGGAATTCCTCAGTTTTGCCTAGTCCAGTGGGGGCTGCTGCAATACTGACTTGTTCTGCAGCGCCTCATGAGCTCCAATCCAGTGTATTAAATGAGTCTCTGTCCAGTCCAGAGGTAGTTGTGGAGTCCCTATCTGGTTCAGTGCATACATCAGAAGATTTGTCCTGTCTTGTTAGTGCCCCTGAATCTGATTTGTTACTGACTTTGCTGGAGTCAGCGACATCTAAGTCTGATCCAGCATTCTCGTGTAAAAGTCCAGTAGTTGCGAAGTTTAGTCATGATGATTTTTTTTTTGGCCAGTCCTGGTTTTGGTCCTGTCCTGGCTGACCCTGAGGCTCACAGTTCCTTGACATGCCCAGAGGTTTCTCTTGTGCCGGTGTGCCCAGATGTTCTTTGTGTGCCAGAATGCCCAAGTGTGTCTAAGGTGTTAGCGTGCTCTGATGCTTCCTTAGTGGGAACACGTTCTGATGTTGCCAGTCTGCCTGCATGCCCAGAGATGGTTCTGGTCCCTGAAAGCCCTGATATTGATGTTTGTCCTTGTGGCCCTGACTCGGGAATTGCCCTAGGTTCCATAGGGGTTCTTGATAGTTCTCCATGTGAGCCTAAGGGGCATTCTGACCTATGGGGATCTCTTTGGAGCTTCAAGGTGTTCTGGGAGGTCTCTGAGAAAACTTGTCCTGGTGCCTTGGACTGGTTCAACAGTGGGTTTTGTGTTGGTAAAGACAGTACCGGTGGGCATTGCAAAGGCTTTGGCGTTTCTGAACGGTTCCTGGAAGGCGGTGGGTATCGCTCAGGGAATTTCGGAGGGCTTTCTTCTGGAAATCATGGTTCTGATGGGTGTCACACTGGGGCTTGTAGTACTGATGGGCATGGTTCTGTAGGTTCTGGTTCTGATGGGTCCAGTCTTGTGGGGACTGATTCTGGAATTCGGTCTTGCCGGGCTGTCCCGGTCATCATGAATTATCAGTCAGACTGTTTTGTTGGGAATTTCAGTTTTGAAAAGCGTCTGGAATCCGCTTTTAAAGGCGGGGGTACTGTAATGATCGCTGCTGCAGCAGCTATTGCTGGAAGTAGTAGTGCTGCAGCTCAGGCAGTTCTGATCTATTTCCATGCAAGCTGCATAGCTTTGTCTGTCTTTCCCTGCTGTCAGCTTGTGACTGATTATCATTCACCTGTGTGGGAATCTGCATGTCTGCTCCCATTGGATGACCTCAGTATAAAGATCTGCTTCCTGCAGGGTTTCCTTGGGTTTTCATAGCTTCAGCTTAAGCCTGCCTTGCTGTCGCTTTAGCCCCCGATCGTGTTTCTTGTTATAAAGATACTTTGCTGGTCTTTGCATCATATATTGGTTCATTGCCAATATATATGCATACCAGCACGTTTATTATTTTCCTTGTATTTGTGTTACGTTGATACATCAGTGTCGCTGATGTATACGTACACGAACTGTTTATATCCTGTGTGCAGTTAGTCAGCTTTCCAGCACGTTTTGGTAGGTTGCGCGTACCGTGACCACCCGTGCTGAGGTAGTTACCCTGCTCCTGGTTCTGTTTGTGGATTGCGTTCATCTCTGCGAAGAGATAACGAATCCTTCTGAATCCTGTTCTGTTACTGTTTGTGGATTGCGTTCATCTCTGCGAAGAGATAACGAATCCTTCTGAATCCTGTTCTGTTACCGTTTGTGGATTGCGTTCATCTCTGCGAAGAGATAGCGAATCCTTCTGAGTCCTGTTCCCTGTGTTACTCCATTCCTAGTCAGCGTTCCTGCTTATGTCATATATCGGTTCATTGCCGATATATACATATGTTAGTCAGACGTTACAAATAGTTTCATTGATAGCTGTAATTGTAATACGCTAGGAAAACATACTTATTGTATATTTATCTGTGTTACGTTCATCTATCTTAATCCTGCTATTTTCTGACTATCCTGTCCTGTCTTTGTGAGGCACGCCATCGCCGCATCGCATTGGCTGCCTCATTCCAGTCTGTCTGGTTTTGGACGCTTACTGTCGCTAAGTAGCCGCTAGCTAGCAAGCGTTCATTCTGTCTACCTGTCCTGATCTCCTCAGTTCTGGTTTATGCGCTCAGCGCTACTTTGCGCTGAGACGTTATAACGAAAGCATTGTTTGTGGCTGTCAGATCTGCACCGGCTCTGTGCGCCACAATCTCCTATTGGAGTCAGTCCTCCCCTCCACTATACTAGGGATAGCCTGTTTCCTTGTGCTAGTGTGTGTACCTCCTCCATGCCAGCTCATGCGTTGCATGCTGACTGTGGAGAATACACCACCAAGCCTTACAGAGAGCTCTCAATCTCCGCAACATTCTTGCACCCAGTAAACTGCGTCCGCCCACACAGTCCCTGCCCACTCATTCAGAACCACTCAAACCAGGCTGCTTTCCATGTAACAAGACCCGCTGCACAGCCTGCCAATTCATCAACACTAGTGTATCATTCACTTCTACCAGTACCATCTGCAATTTCCCTTTGAAAAAACGCTTTACTTGCGACTCCAAATATGTCATCTATCTCATCTCCTGTCCGTGCCGGCTCCAGTATGTGGGGAGAACCACCCAATTAGTACGCAGCAGAATCGGACAACATAAAAGAAATATCATTAAACAATTTCCCCTTCACAGTGTGTCACGTCACTTCAGCACCCATCACAACAGCAATCCACTGCTATTCAATATTACACTGATTGACTCAGTGGATACAAGAAAACCAAATGCATTTGATCTCCTCAAAAAACACGAAATGTTCTGGATACAGACATTAAGAACCCTATCCCCGGAGGGCCTTAACGAAGTTATAGAAAAAAATCCACTAACCACCCCTGTCAAAAGTTTTGCTTTTATCTTGGTCGCTCTCTTTTATCCCCCCCCCCCCCCCCCCCAAAGGGAAAAAAAAATAATAATAATAATTATTTTTTATGTATATGTGTGTGTATGTGTGTATGTGTGTATATATATATATATATATATGTATGTATGGGTATATATATATATATGTATATATATATATATATCTTATCTTCTATTACTGATGTTTATTATTATCTTCATTATGACTATTATTATCATCCTTCTAATACAATGATAATTATTACAGCTGCAAATATTCGTCTACGATATCAAAACCGTAGACGGGATTATACACTATATATTACCAGGCCTGGACAATTTTTGCCAATGGCCTCCTCATATTTTGGATATATTACAATTGTTTTTATGGTTTTTATGTGTTCTTCGATTTTATGCTTATATCTTTATGTCATATTCACAATATTTTTTATTATAAATTCTTATTATTTTTTCTTATAAACTTTATTATATTTTTTATATATATTTTATTATTATTATTATTATTATTATTTCAGAAGTATACACTATTTTATTTACCAATTGTAAAAAGTCGGACATTGTTCATGCTTTTATCTTCATTATCTTTCAGCATGTATAATGACATTTGAAGTCTCTTCACTGTACTTGTTCTTTTGAACCACTAGATGGCAGCAAACACACCACTGTGCTCCATGTTTCCTTTCTAAACACTGCCCTGTGCATGCAGAGAAAGCATGCATGTTATGTACAGCTGGCAGCAGCTGATTGGAGGACTCTCTGTCCCCATGGCCACTGACTCCACCCACTGACAACACCGCCCTGTGCATGCAGAGAAAGCATGCATGTTATGTAAGACCACATGCACACCAATCTACTCCTTAAAGCTGGCAGCAGCTGATTGGAGGATTCTCTGTCACCATGGCCACTGACTCCACCCACTTACAACACCGCCCTGTGCATACAGAGAAAGCATGCATATTATGTAAGACCACATGCACACCAATCTACTCCTTACAGCTGGCAGCAGCTGATTGGAGGACTCTCTGTCACCATGGCCACTGACTCCACCCACCCACACTGGAGCAGCTTCTGGATAGGCCAGAGCTGCCAGCATTAACACATTTAAAGCAGCAAGCGACCTCACAACAGTACAGAGGTGCTTTGCTTGCTATAACTGAATTGCTGGTAAGTCTTTATCTTTATTTTTAACCACTACACGCTTTTTTTTCTCTCTTGCCAGCTACAACTTATTCCATTCCCTACCTTCTACTGAAATATACCTAAAGCGGTCAATTTGATACCAACTTGATATCAACAAACATTGGCATATCCTCACCAATGATACCAGACTCGGTAGATATGTCCCTGAAAAACCCTTATTCTCTTTTCGACGGTCTCCTTCCCTCAGAGACAGACTGGTCAGTAGCCATTTTGTGAATCCTACAGTGACAGCGAAACATTGTAAGACACTGGGCACATACACGTGTGGTGGTTGCACCATGTGTAGGTATGTGCAGGTTGGACGAAGTGTAAGGCTACCGGATGGTAGGGAGTGGACGTTGGCTCACTACGTAAATTGTGGCACCACGTTGGTAGTTTATCTGTTACTGTGCCCCTGTGGTGCATTTTATATAGGTAAAACTAAACGTGAATTACGTGCCAGAATCTCTGCTCATGTGACCAACATAAGGAGCAAAAATACGTCCAACCTTACCCCGGTGGCCAGGCATTTTAAGACCATGCATGCTGGCAATCCCGCCAGGATGCGTTTTATTGGCCTTGATCGTATTCATGCTTCCCCAAGAGGTGGTGACATGGATAGATTGCTGTTACAACGTGAGTCTAGATGGATTTTTGATCTGGAGGCCACGGCACCTCCAGGTCTTAATGAAAATACCAGTTATGCCTCCTTTCTCCCTGTCTGATGCTCCTGATTCTTTTCAGGCGCACCGGCGTGTCTGTGGTGCTCGAGTTTTGCATCTGCGGGTGTACTAGTTACACCCTTTTTTTGGGGGAGGGTGTCCCCCGCTCTTTTTCATTGTCTAGCCCTGAATATTAAACTTAAAATCTAATCTGTACGATTAGAGATGCCCTGTGCATCTATAATATAAGGAGGTGTGCAAGTAGATATACCTCTTTGTTTAAACTCTAGATTTGGGCTAATATTACCAACAATCCGTTTGTTACCTAAGTTAGGTTTATTTATTTTCTGTTTTTTGTTTTGTTAAGTTTCCTTTGGGGTTCATCATGCATTTTTCATTTTTTATTTATTTTCTATATTTGCTGTTTGATTTGGATACCTTGGTGGGGCTCTTTCCCCTCTCTGTCCGGCCTTGGCTCGCTGCTGCGCCGGCCTCGCCCGTCCCCCCTGGTGGTGCCGCCTGGGGCGGGTGGGGCCTGGTGTATGTCGCGGCTTTGGGGCGGTGCGTGGTCCTTTTTGGTCCGGCTGCTCTTTGCCGTGTTGTCCGCCTGCCTCGCTCGCCCCGTTTGCGGCGTTCGGGCGGCTGGGCGGGGTGTGGCGGACGCGCCGGCGGGTTGCTATGGTGACCTGCCGTCGTGTCTGCCTGCCCCGCCCATCCGCCCGGCATTGGTCGCCTGGGTGGGCGAGCGTGGCCGGCCCATCGGTGACGCCTGGCCGGCGCCGGAGGGATAAGAGCTCCAAGCGGGGAAGGTTTTGAAGTGACGCACAGCCTCCAGTGGAAGCCAGAAGTCCGGCGAAACCGGTCGAGGACGCATGTGCTGCGTCCCGGCCTCTATCTTCCTCCCACACACGGACTCAGTGATAGTCTTTGGACTCTGTGGACTCTCTGGACAAACTAGTACTCCAGCCTGACCCCATCAGCCACTCTTGGGACACGTAAGCCAGTCCCTCTGGGACATGAACTCTGCTCAGCATGCCTGCCTGATGCTATTCTCATATCTGCATCCCAGCTACACGGAGCAGGCCGCTCTGACACAGGGTGTATCCTGTGACACATGTGTTTATCCTTTGGCTGGACCTACATCTTTGCATGACTAGCGGCTGTGGCTAAGCAACCCCGCTGTATTTTGGCTTTGGCTTTTGCATGGAACTACGCTGTTGGTGAATCAGGCTGGTGCCAGACAGATTAACCATATCATTGCATGTTTACCTGACCTGTTTGTTGCAAGCCTGTGCAGGGCTGGATGGGTCACGCTTGCTGAACTGCTGATGCTATGTTTTTGCTACACTAACTCCACCTCACATGGAACTATAGGTGCATGGCTGCCAACTAACTGGATCATTACCCTACAGACTGATCGCACTGGATGTGCTGTTGATGTGCTTCTGTAGTGTCTGCAAAGCAGCGGATGTGATTTGTCAGAGGATTGACATCCAGTGTTTCTTCACAATAATGGTTCCATCTAAAATGATGGGCATGTTACCTTGTTTCCTATCAATCAGGATTTTGGGTGGTGAAACACTATCTTACTGATCAGACTCTATGTTGGTATACACTAGATAGCAGGGTTAGGTTAGCTAGCTGATTATCCTGGTGGGGAGGATGTTTGGGGGTGCGGGGCGGGCACATTTTTAAATGTTATGGTCTTTTTTATGATATCTATATATTTGTATGAATAAAGTTTTTTTGATATAATACTCATTATCTGTGATTTGTGCTCAACCGGGTCATACCCACTTACCCCCTCTATCTCACTGTTTTTTTATATTAATCTGATTTACTAACTACCTTTTACCACTGTTATCTAGTCCATTCCCCTATACACATTATGTAGTTTACACTGACCCATTCCTTGCAATCACACCCCTACTATAACATATCACTAAACACTATGTTTGAAATACTATTCTTATTACACTAAATAATAATCCATGGCAACATTTATAGCTATGCCTCTGTCTTTTGTTTACAGTTGTTTATCCCCTGCTTATTGCCTGAAGAAGTGGGCTGTGCCCGCGAAACGCGTTGCATCTTTGGGGTATTTTCAATAAATGTGTATATCTATACATTTACAGTCCTTGGTGTGTGCTTTAACGGAGGCGAGTCCACCACTTCCTCCCAGCAATTTTTTAAAAATGTTATGTACTTTTATCCTTCTGGCGCCTCTGTTCACCTACCAATATATTTGAGTCCACCCCAGGTGGAGGGGTGATCTACCCCCTTTCTTCCTATCTACAGAGAGCGACTTCTTAATCCTGAGTGAGGACAGGTCTAATCTCCTCACCTGCCTAATGAGTGGTTACCTAGGTGGTAACCCGTGTTTGTGAGTATTACCATCTCACTGTTTCATTTATCCAATCAATTTTGACATACTACACCATATTGGGCTCTCGATTTCTCTTCAACTTTAGCATTCAATGTGGTTTCTGCCCTGAAAACGCTGCTTTGCGTCAAATCCAGATTTTCCCCCGGGACTTTGGGCATGTGTCCCACTCCGCCATGCCCCCCCTCCAGGTGTTAGACCCCTTGAAACATCTTTTCCATCACTTTTGTGGCCAGCATAATTTTTCTATTTTTCAAAGTTCGCCTCCCCATTAAAGTATATTGCGGTTCGCGAACTTTTCCGCGAACCGAACCTTCCGCGGAAGACCGAAAATCGGAGGTTCACGACATCTCTATCCAAGGGCACTAAGTAATATCACAAAGGCATCTCCTCCTGTAAGTTGGAAGGCTTAGGTTATACTTGCTGGCTTTGTGTAACGATTGTGGAACTTTCTCCGTGTGCAGCGCACAACGCGTGCGCTGATATGGCGGACATCCTCCACAAGCATATAATTGCAGGCACCCAGCAAAAGGTGCTACGCACCCGTAGAGGGAAATTCCTGTCGGCAGATGGCGTTGTGGAGTGCAGAGGAACCAATCCTCTGTACCTCCACAAATGCCAGACAGGAATTGTACGATGCGCAGAACGCAATCGCAAGAGAAGCGATTGCGAATGAGAACGAGCAAAGGCACAGGTTGTATGTGTGTGCACCAAACTAATCGTCAACCCGCGATGGTGCACACACCACAGCAGATAAGAAGTAGGAACGCGATCGCGAGAGGTGCGATCGCCAGACGTGACACAAGGCTACAGCAAGGCGGAGCACGAGAGTAGCAAAGGCACAGCAAATCATACAATGAGGAGATACGGAAAATAACAAACGCTAGCTAACCGCGAACACCGCACTCATTCGCAACAGTGCACGCGGTTATGCGCGGTCTCCACGTGATAAGCACAATAGAGACAAGCACGCCTAACTAACCATCGACAGACAAACATGAAACAGAGGACGCGAACGCTTGCTTAACGGTTACCTCACCGAGCCTCCAGCAAGCGTCCGTAGCAGACAAGACAGACACACGAAAACAGGGACAAGCGAGAGATAGGATCCACAGCACTAGCGAAAGTGGCTAGCGCGATCCAGGAAGACAGAACAGAAGGATCCACAGCACTAGCGCGAAGCGAGTGCGATCCAGGCAGACAGAACAGAGTAGCAGACCAGAAGGATCCACAGCACTAGCGCAAGGCGAGTGCGATCCAGGAAGGCAGAACAGAAGGATCCACAGCACTAGCAGAAAGTGGCTAGCGTGATCCAAGGAGACAGAACAGAAGGATCCACAGCGCTAGCGCAGGATGCCAGTGCGATCCAAGTGAGACAGATCATCAGAAGAGATAGCTGGTAGCAACCGCTGCACCAGCTATACTCCAAGAACAGAAATCAGAACGATTTCCTGTCGACCACCGCTGGGACAGGACAATCGCAACAGAAAAAACAAAACAGATAAACAATCCTAACTGCACTAGGGAACCTGCCTAGCACAGTTTCCAGGAATTACTCTAAGCTGATCTTCAAACAAAGAGCATGGCTGATACTCCTCCAGGAGTGTTTCACAGGAAGGAATCCTTATGACCAGCCAAGCATTGTGGGACACACATAGTACTTATAGTACACGCCTCCAATGAATGTGGCCAGGCAATTTGCATGACAACGTATGCAAATTCCTCAGCAAGCACAAGCTGCAAAACGGACAGAAGCTCTTCTTTCCAGAGTCCTGCAGCATGCAAACCCAAACAATGGCCAAAAAACTGCCTGCCTGCACAGGCAGCCAAGCAGATCATCACAGTACCCCCCCCCCCCCTCCAGTGTCGAATTCCAGACGACCCTCAAAACTGCTATTAGCAAAAGACTCCAAGCGAAGACTCATGAAGGTCGGGACAGCTCGACAAGGTCCAATTCCAGAGTCAGTCCACCCGAAACCGACCTCATCGGAAACAGAAGCCACCGAAACATGCCCATCAGCACTACAAGTCTCAGCGTAACACCCATCAGAACTGTGGATACCAGAGAAGAAGCCATCGACACCCTCCAGACAATACCCACCACCTTCCAAGGAGCGTCCGAAAATACCGAATCTGCCACAAAACCTGTTCGAAGTGTCCCTTACAACACAAAAGCCACCGTTGATCTTATCCAGGGTACCAAGCAAAATTTCTCCCGGAATCTCCCAGAACCTTTTGAAGATCCACAGAGATCCCAAGAGGGCAGAACAATCACCAGGCTCACATGGAGAACTATCAAGAACCCCTATGGAACCAATGACAATTCCAGACTCAGAATTACGAGGACACCCATCAAGATCAAGACTTTCAGGGACCACTTCTGGGCATGCAAGCAGGCAGGCTAAATCAGAACATGTCTCCACTGAGGAAGCATCTGAGTACGCTGGTAACCGAGGCACACTTGGGCTTTCTGGGTCACAGAGCACACTGGGGTACACCAGCACAGGAGAAACCTCAGGACATGTCGGGGAACTGCCAACCTCAGAGTCCGGCACGACCAGACCAAAACCAGGACCGGGCAGAAAATCATCACGAGTAGAGGTCACAGGTACTGGTATTTCAAAAGAAGACTCAGTCTCAGGCTTAGAGATCTCAATGACTGTAATGGTATCTGACAGAAATTCATCATTGACTACCCATGACTGAAGCTCCACCAGAGCTGAAAAGGTAGCCAGCAAGGCAGCAATGCCCACGGAAGAGGGCAACACCTCATAAGGACTTGGGGGGCAGGAGACATCTCCTACAAGTTCTGCACCCTTTGGGAGGAACTCGGAGACCTCCAGAACATCAAACAAGACCTCAGGAACATCATTTTCCAGGTTTTCTAAGAAGGATTCTGAACTATCCATGTTACAGGGCAAAACTGGAACTTTATTTTGTGGACAATGCAGATGTCCCAGGGAAGGTTCCACCACAAACTGAGACTGGATCTCATCATCATGAGGGTAATGTACAGGTATATTTACTGGAACACACACTGACTCCCTAACTTCATTCTCACTGTACCCAGAATTCTGTGTGGCAGTCAAACTAGCTTGTAACTCCAAAACTGCAGAAAAACAGGTGAGTATAGTGGCAATACCTAGACGAGCCTCTAGGGACACTGCAGGGGATTCTAAGCAAGGCCACATTGACTCATCCAGAGTACAGGGTGCAGAATCAGCACTTCCCTCAGAGCAAGAAAGGGGCTCACAAACGTCAGTGTGAAAGGAAAACATGTTTTCATTCATGGTACAGGGCAGGTTCAGAGAAAGCGTCTCTGAATAAGGCAAAGAAGGTTCAGCATCAGATTCGCAAAACCGAAGCGCTGTCTCACTCTTAGATTCAGCTAATAATGTCGAATCCGAGGAATCAGAACGCAAAACCTGCGAATCAAAATTCACTTTAGGTTGTGAAACTGATGCTTCCATAGCGCAAACCTCCGCGATCTGCAGAGCAGACTGCAAGGCATCTAGGAACGAAACACTGGAGCAACTGTCATCAGGCAACGGGCCCTTACAGGTGTGAACAGGGTGAGACAGAGACTCATTTGCAGAAGAAATAGTGACATCAACAGGATAAACTTTATTAGGCATATTAATTTTACTTTTGACACTGCATAGTCAAGAAATTTTCCCCATAGCAGGGTCACAGACGGAAGATCTCAAAGATCTGTTACTAAATGACAAAGGATCCCACACATCCTTGAGGAAACCGGCAGACTCATGCCGATCACAATCTGCAGGAAGATCCGAGAAACAGGCATCAGATCGCACAGATTCAAACTGCACACTGTCAGGAGAGAATCCTTCAGGATTCGCACAGGAATCAACCACAGCGGCACACTCATTCATTTCAGATTGCACAAAGTCAAGACTCTCATGCTTTACCCCAGAAAGGCAGGAACAATCATCCGACAACGATGTCTCTTTATTGGAATCAATTGGTTGGTGTGTGTGCAACTCATCCAAAATCGTCTGCCACACATAGATCACCAGATCCACATCATCCTTGTCACATTCATTGGAATCAATCAGAAGGTACATAGAATCGAGACAAGCATCGAAGACATCCTTGCTTTTTGCGATGTAAAAATCGCAAAAGGCTTTCCAATCAAAATCGAATTCCTCCAGCAAGGCCCCAACATCCCAGGAAGCAAATGGGGGTTCAAACAGGCCAGTATCCAGATAATCTCTATATGGGTGGAGTTCAGGAACAAGAACAGATTTTTTAACTGCTTTAATATAGTGTGCGATCCTACCTATAGCAGGATCCACATAAGCTTTGGATTGGGGCAAAAAACCTGGAGATTGAGCAACATCTTCATACACATTATTAGGGAGTGTTTTATTCAGATGCTTGCGCTTTTTCGTTTTTCCCTTTTTCGCAACTTTGCATGTCTGCTGTTTAAAACCTGAAGTGGCAACAGACACATTGAACTGATGGTCATACTGAAAGGTTTTGCATGGAAGGGAAAGATCAGCTGACTTATCAGCAGCTACACATTCAACCAGAGCAGGTGGAAAGCCAGGCATTTTAAAACCAGTGAGAGAATATCACTGCAAGAAACTGGTACAGATTATCATTCCAGGAATTGATTTTTAACACATCATACGTCCACGTGAACAAATCGCCTTTTAAGAGCACATAGGCAAACTGAAGAGCCGATGTGGACGGATCAGAAATCTGAAAGGTGGGATTCAGGCAAAACCTCACACATTCAGAAAGAAATTCCGCCTTGGTCTCTGAATTTAGCCTTTTAAAGCTCTTAAAGACACAGGACCCAAACTCGACAAAATCGTACAAAACAGAAATTCCGTCTACAGTGGGGTTTTGGGTTGGGCTGGTCATACTGTAACGATTGTGGAACTTTCTCCGTGTGCAGCGCACAACGCGTGCGCTGATACGGCGGAAATCCTCCACAAGAGTGTAATTGCAGGCACCCAGCAAAAGGTGCTACGCACCCGTAGAGGGAAATTCCTGTCGGCAGATGGCGTTGTGGAGTGCAGAGGAACCAATCCTCTGTACCTCCACAAATGCCAGACAGGAATTGTAAGAAGCGCAGAACGCAATCGCAAGAGAAGCAATTGCGAATGAGAACAAGCAAAGGGACAGGTTGTATGTTTGTGCACCAAACTAGTCGTCAACCCGCGACGGTGCACACACCACAGCAGATAAGAAGTAGGAATGCGATCGCGAGAGGTGCGATCGCCAGACGTGACACAAGGCTACATCAAGGCGGAGCACGAGAGTAGCAAAGGCACAGCAAATCATACAATGAGGAGATATGGAAAATAACAAACGCTAGCTAACCGCGAACACCGCACTCATTCGCAACAGTGCACGTGGTTATGCGCGGTCTCCACGTGATAAGCACAATAGAGACAAGCACGCCTAACTAACCATCGACAGACAAACATGAAACAGAGGACGCGAACGCTTGCTTAACGGTTACCTCACCGAGCCTCCAGCAAGTGTCCGTAGCAGACAAGACAGACACACGAAAACAGGGACAAGCGAGAGATAGTATCCACAGCACTAGCGAAAGTGGCTAGCGCGATCCAGGAAAACAGAACATAAGGATCCACAGCACTAGCGCGAAGCGAGTGTGATCCAGGCAGACAGAACAGAGTAGCAGACCAGAAGGATCCACAGCACTAGCGCAAGGCGAGTGCGATCCAGGAAGGCAGAACAGAAGGATCCACAGCACTAGCGGAAAGTGGCTAGCGCGATCCAAGGAGACAGAACAGAAGGATCCACAGCGCTAGCGTAGGATGCCAGTGTGATCCAAGTGAGACAGATCAGAAGAGATAGCTGGTAGCAACCGCTGCACCAGCTATACTCCAAGAACAGAGATCAGAACAATTTCCTGTCGACCACCGCTGGGACAGGACAATCGCAACAGAACAAACAAAACAGATAAACAATCCTAACTGCACTAGGGAACCTGCCTAGCACAGTTTCCAGGAATTACTCTAAGCTGATCTTCAAACAAAGAGCATGGCTGATACTCCTCCAGGAGTGTTTCACAGGAAGGAATCCTTATGACCAGCCAAGCATTGTGGGACACACATAGTACTTATAGTACACGCCTCCAATGAATGTGGCCAGGCAATTTGCATGACAACGTATGCAAATTCCTCAGCAAGCACAAGCTGCAAAACTGACAGAAGCTCTCCTTTCCAGAGTCCTGCAGCATGCAAACCTAAACAATGGTCAAAAAGCTGCCTGCCTGCACAGGCAGCCGAGCAGATCATCACACTTTGAAGACAGTTTTTTCAACCATTCTGTCCCTGTTGTTGAATGTTACTACTCCAGCAGAAACATTTCAGTCAAAATATTCTTGTCCTTCACAATGCTCCAGGACATTCAAAGAGTTTTGATGACCTTCATTCCAATGTAAAAAGGATATTTATGCCTCTCAACATCACATCACTAAGTCATCAAATGGATCACAAAGTCATAGCTTCTTCTACGGCCTATCCCTTAGATTGTAAAGGCCCATTTACACTTAATCAGTTGGTGTGCATTAGTGTGCGTTGGTACGCGTTAGTACGCGTTTCTTTTTTTCATAGCAGTGATTGTGAAAAAGATTTCAGTTAAAATGCGTTAAGTGTGAAAGGTGCCATAGGAAACCATGAGCATGACTTTGAAAATCATTTTTGTTTCAGTTATCACTGAAAGCAAATGTTTAAGTGTAAACAGGGAAGGGCTAAGCGTTTGGCAGTGTGCTCACTTCCCTAGCATATTCTACATGATCATGCGCTCCTTTCCATAACAGCCTCACACTTGAATTATGGGGTCTACCAACCCAGCCCCAAATCAGTTGATCGTGTATTTTGTACCCTGTATGTCTTGTATAGCTTTGTCCTATGTTGTATAACCTTGTTATAGCTGTCATCCTTTGTATTATTGTAAGTATTTATTGTCCAGCGCTGCGTAATATGTTGGGGCTTTATAAACACCATAAACAATAATAGTATTATAAGGAACACCTTTTCACAAGCTGTCACAGCTAGTGAAAATTATGTGATGATCTTAAAGGACTTCTGGAAAATTACATTTCTGATGCCATGAAAAGTACTATAAATAATGTAAATAGCAGTAAATAATTGTAAATAGCTTGCAGGAATATTAACAATCTGAGATATGCAGATGATACCACTTATACCCCATATGGTCTTCCCTGTAGTATGGCTGTGAAAGTTGGACTATAAATATGGTCATGTGTAGAAAAATGTATGCTTTTGAACTGTGGGTATGGAGAAAGGTACTGATAGTTCCCTGGACTGCAAGAAGATCTAATTAGTCAATATTTACAGAAATAAGTCCAGATTATTCACTAGAAGGGTTGATACTACCATTAAAACTCTGATTTGGTCCCATACTGCGAAGACCGGATTCTTTGGAGAAATCCCTGATGCTTGAAAAAATTGAGGGCAAAAGAAGAAGATGACAGAGGTTAAGATGGATATACAGCATATGTAAAGGTATGAACATACATCAAGTAGTTAAAAAAAGTAAATACCTACAAGCAAGACGAAGGAAGCCTCTGGATCTAATAGAGGCTTTCCTCGCTGTGCTCCGGTCCACCATTGCTGAGCACAGACCCCCTGAAGTTTACCGACAATAGGTTGCTCAAGTACGACCCTGTCTGCGCAGTGAGCTGGAGCCACTCGTGCATGTTCAATGCAATTGCGCAGGTGCGGTTGTGCTTGCGTGGGTGCAGTGCGGTCCCACTCATGCCAGTAGAGGAGCATGGACCTGATGTTGAGGGCGAGTGGCAGGGGACCGTAAGACAGCGTTGGAAGCCTCTGGAGGATACAGAGGCTTTCCTTTCCTTAGGTAAGTATTTACATTTTTTAACTTTGTGACACCTTGGGTTCTCTTTAAGAATGAGCCTACAGTCCCTAATTTGTTTGTTTACCGGGGACTACCTGTATAAAGATTGCATATCTAGACATATGCCTTTGATGAACACACTCCAAGATGCCACAGTGTCATGAAGCTGATAAGTGTTGCACCACTGCAGATGACTGTTGTTCACTATGGTGAATTACTATACAGCCGTCACCAACTGCAAGCGGTGCATTCATGCAGCCAGCTTTTGCTTAATAAATGTGCATGAAAAGTTCAAGTAAATCAATCACATTGAGAAAGAGAGAAAATGATTTGGGGAGGTCATACTGCTTTATTAAAACATACGTTTTGAGAGACTAGGGCAGGTGTACTCTGCTTCAAACAATTAGTGGGCTGCACTACCCAAATTCTGAGGAAGAGAATAACACAACATTATTGTGAGCCTGTTTATACAGGAAACAGCCGCGAGATGTTTTTACCCTATGAGACATCTGCTCTAAAATCAGATGGACAATCTTTGTTATTATTATATGCTGGTATGCCAGGAAGCTTGTGGTTGAGCAGAATCTAAAGGGGGGCCATACATGCACTCTCTCTCTCTGTGGTGGCTGCCACTATCTACAACTAGGGTGTGTTTTGAGGTGATGCACACCATGTGGTTTTCTCTGCTGTTTTTTTCTAAGGTTTATATCAGCTAATTATCACCAGCGGAGCACTGAGGAGAGCTACACTGGCCAGATGTGTGGCTGTTTCCTGTATAAACAATGATTGTATCTATCTAATAGCCTGCAACTAGGCAAACTATAAGAAGGTGGTGAGCACTGCATCATATACAGTTGACAATTATTGTGAGGCTACTGTATGAATCCTGATATATTGGGTGTTTCAAATGTGCCAGTTTCTTGCACATCCTAGTAATCTGATCATTTTTTTATGGGTTTTAGGTTCTAAATAATCAATCATTGCTAATAGTGGCTGGATAGTTTACCGGTTAAATGCACCTCCTCTGTGCCCCTGCTAAAGCCAATACCTGTGCAGTAAGGAGTCCTTGGACAAGACTCGATAACACTGCAAGTGGCATACTGAGTTCGTCCTTAGAGGCTGCAATTCTCAAGCGGTTTGAGTCCGATGGGTGAAAGGCGATATTCAAATGTTAGCATTATTATTATTATTATTAATAATCCAAGTGGGGTCTGCCTTAATTGCCAACTGTTAGGGATCCAAAGGCTCCAGACCATTATAGCATAGGGGTAGCAATCACCTCTGTGACCCCTGCCATTGCAGGGGGCACAGAGGCTTTGCTGCCCCTCCTCCTCTCTCCCCAACCACAAGTGCAGCCAATTAGCAAAAAACCTTCCCTGTTTACTCACAAAAAAACGTGTGCAGGTCATGTGTAATTTTTTCCTGCTTCCAGAAGCTGCTTAAAGAGAATCTGTGACGAAAAAAGTCCCCTGTGCGGTACTTATCTCGGGAGGGGGAAGCCTTTGGATTCTAACGATGCTTCCCTCGTCCTCTTTTGTTCCACACTGGCAGCGCTAGAAGCCCCCAAATGGCGGGTGTGTAAATATTTACCTTCCTAGCTCCAGTGCAGGCGCAGTAGCGGCTCTCTGCTCGGATTCAGGATCAGGCGGAAATAGCCGGTCCAAGTCGGGTCCGCTCTACTGCGCAGGCCTGACTGGGATCTAGGATCGGCTATTTCCGATTGATCCCACTGGGGAGCCCTACTGCACCTGTGCTGGAGCCAGGGAAGGTAAATATTGCAGGCGATACTACGCCTGCACCACAGCACAATACATTGTTGGCTGTGGTTTTGGGGAAATCCAGCGCTGCCACTGTGGGATGGAGGGGAATGGGGGAAGCCTCATTATGATCTATTGGCTTCCCCCTCCTGAGGTAAGTACCCCACAGGGGACTTTTTTTCGTTACAGAGTCTGTTTAACAGCAGAACAATCTCTGCTGCCATTCACCGACTCCGATCATGTGACCTGCATAGGGTTCGGGGATCAAGGGGGCCCCATGCTATCATTTCTGCAGGCGGGCCCTGTTAAGTATAGTTACACCCCTGCATTATAGATAATAGCCCCAATTCATACAGCATTACCGCATACGGTAATGCACAAAACAGCTGACTTTACCGAGCACGAAAAGCTGAAATGAATGAGCAGTGAGGTAAATTAATGACTTGTGAGGTAAATACCTCAACATATCAGCAAATGTCAGTAAATGTCAATACATAAAGACTAGAACACGTAGTAAAAGCCCAAAATTTTACCGGCACCTCTGGTGTGGTGAAATCAGGGCAAAGACTGTGTGAGTCTGTGGGAAGCCAGCGTGACTCACACAAGCAGAGAGAGATAAGCTATGACTGACAGGAGCAGAGCCAATAGAAGCAACCCCTTTCTCCTGCAAGTCCCGATGATCAGATTTTGATAGGTTGCACAGGCTTCTCAGGTGGAACTAGCTTTTTTCTACCCCCCAGGCAGCGAGCAGAGAGAAAGGAACAGAAGTGGCTTCCCCTGTGGCCATTTAACCCCTTAGGTTCCTATTTAAAGATGTGGATGAACTAGTGGGAAAATCACCAAAGCAGGGCATGTTTAAAGTTTCTTGGAGTTCATCTAAGCTGTGGCAAATAAATAAAATGTTAAGAAAGACTAACAGACAGATTCAGAGCGAGCAGAGGCAGCATAACAAACAGTATAACAAACATGTACATCTAAAGGGATGTCGGGATGCCTCTTACTATTGTAATGCCCTCACTGCACGGAGTACAGCTTGTAACAACACACAGACAGCTTCACATTGCTCTGCTGTTACCTAACAAGTTTTTGTCTGTTGAAGCCGGTAAATTACCGAACTTCTACCGCACCTGTGAACATTTTTATGAATCAGCACACTTAAGTCTAAAATACAGAATGCGGTGATTTACAAAGCATTTTACATTTACCGTGCTGTGCTCTATGAATCGAGGTCATTAATCAGACAGGATGTGTTTGGATTAAAGGTGTTAACCTTTTGCCGACCGCGTCACGCCGATGGGCGTGGTCGCGGCGGCAGCCCCAGGACCGCCTAACGCCAATTGGCGTAAAGTCCTGGGGCCAGCTAATGCAGGAGATCGCGCGCATGATGCGCGCGCATCTCCTGCTTGGGGGGCGGAGCTCCGCCCCGCCTTCAGTCTCCGAGCGGCTACTGCCGCTCGGGAGACTGTTAGACGGCGAGATCGCCGTCTATTTCTGTGTACAGCGCTGCGATCGGCTGCAGCGCTGTACTGGGGACAGCCGTGTCACACGGCTATCCCCCTGGGGGACAAGAGAGCGATCGGCTCTCATAGGCAGAAGCCTATGACAGCCGATCGCCGTAATTGGCTGGCTGCGGGGAGGGAGGGAGGTAGGGAGGGAACTTATGTAAACAAACAGTGATTTTTCAATAAAAATCACTAACAATAATATTTATATTAAAAAAAATAAACATGTGGGGGGCGATCAGACCCCACCAACAGAGAGCTCTGTTGGTGGGGAGAAAAGGGGGGGGAGATCACTTGGGTGCTGTGTTGTGCGGCCCTGCAGTTTAGCCTTAAAGCTGCAGTGGCCATTTAAGCAAAAAAAGGCCTGGTCGTTTGGGGGGTTTGACACTGCAGTCTTCAAGAGGTTAATCAGCTGTTTTGGACTGCAGGAGTTTGTGGTTATGAGAGAGAAGAAGTATGAGTGCTGTGAGCTAGAAAGTAGATCCCTGTAGTCATGAAAAACTTGTTGGTGTAACAAGAAATCTCCATCTGTATTGCTTTTTCTCCAGCACCACTTAACCACACTGGAGGATTTTTTTTATTGTTTATTGTATGTGAATAATATAAACTATTATATTCTTTTTATTATTATTTTATACTGATTCATTAAGGACCAGTCTTTTTCTATTATTACCTGTTATAAGAACCAATGCTTTACCTTCAGAGACAATAATAATTTCTTGTCCTTCACAAAACAAGTGTGCATTGTGAAAAGTGCTCCACTGTATAGGTACATAGTTATTTGGGTTGAAAAAAGACAAACGTCCATCAGGTTCAACCAGAGAACAAAGTACAACACCAGCCTGCTCCCTCACATATCCCTGTTGATCCAGAAGAAGGCGAAAAACCCCAAAAGGGAAAAAATTCCTTCCCGACTCCAGATGAATCAGATAAAATCCCTGGATCAACATGACTGGGCATTACCTAGTAATTGTAGCCATGGATGTCTTTCAACGCAAGGAAAGCATTTAAGCCCACTTTAAATGCAGGTATAGAATTTGCCATAACTACTTCCTGTGGCAATGCATTCCACATCTTAATCACTCTCACTGTAAAAAATCCTTTCCTAAAAAAAATGGCTAAAACTTTTTTCCTCCATGCACAGATCATGTCCTCTAGTCCCTTGAGAAGGCCTAGGGACAAAAAGCTCATCCGCCAAGCTTTTATATTGACCTCTGATGCATTTATACATGTTAATTAGATCCCCTCTAAGGCGTCTTTTCTCTAGACGAAATAAACCCAGCTTATCTAACCTTTCTTAGTAAGTGAGACCATCCATCCCACATATCAATTTTGTTGCTCGTCTCTGCACCTGCTCTAAAACTGCAACATCTTTCCTGTAATGTGGTGCCCAGAACTGATTTCCATATTTCAGATGTGGCCTTACTAGAGAGTTAAACGGGCAATATTATGCCAGCATCTCAAGTTTTTATTTTCCCTTTTAATGCATCCCAAAATTGTATTAGCTTTAGCTGCAGCGGCTTGGCATTAAATACGATTATTTAACTTGTTGCCGATGAGTACTCCTAAGTCCTTCTCCAAGTTTGATGTCCCCATCTGTATACCGTTTATTTTGTATGATGCTAGACCATTGGTACGACCAAAATGCATGACTTTACATTTTTCAACATTGGATTTAATCTGCCATTTATGTGCGCATATAACCATCCTATCCAGATCCTGTTGCAAAATGTCACTATCTTACTGAGAGATGGTGATTTTGCACAATTTTGTATCATCTGCAGGGCCGGATTTCTGGCAAGGCCACATAGGCCATGGCCTAGGGCACCAGAAATTTAGGGGCGGCTCAGTGAGGGGCAGTAAAGCTGTTCTATGCAGCCATTCTTATCTACAAGGACAGCTTTACCCTTTGAACCCTCTGTCCTGTACTTGTGTCATCCCTGCAAGACCTGTAAGCTCTATCATGCAGGTACACATCAGCCTCTCATGGTGACACAATGGTTCCATCATTAACGAGATAGCAAGCATAACATAAAAGTTCTTAAGGAAAACATAACATAGTCTATACGCATATTACTAAAATAGTTATTGTCTGTGACATCCAATGATGAAAAGTAAGTAGAATTCTCATTGGGGCACACAGATATAAAAAACAAATAGACAGTATAGTTGGCCTTGGGCGGTAAAAAGTACAAATCCGGCCCTGATCATCTGCACAAATAGCAACATTGCTTTCTACTGCATCAACTAGGTCATTAATAAATTGAAGAGCACTGGACCCAGTACAGACCCCTGTGGGACCCCACTGCTAACAGTCACCCATTTTGAGTATGATCCATTGACCATAACTCTTTGTTTTCTGTCCATTAGCCAGTTCCCTATCCATGCACACAGACTCTTCCCCAGTCCTTGCATTCTCAGCTTTTTCACCAGACTTTTGTGGGGAACAGTGTCGAAGGCCTTTGCAAAGTCCAAGTATATCACATCTACAGCATTCCCAATATCCACATTAGTGTTCACTACCTCATTAAAACTGAGCATGTTAGTCAAACAGGACCTGTCTTTAGTAAACCCATGCTGATGCTGAGAGATAAGATTATTTTATACTATGAAGTCATGTATAGTATCTCTTAGTAACCCATCAAATAGTTTGCATACAACTGATGTTAAGCTTACAGGACAGGTCTATAATTTCCTGGATCTGATTTTTTTTCCCTTCTTAAATAATGGGAAAACGTGGGCTGTACGCCCATCCCCTGGGACTCTGCCAGTTGAAAGAGAATAGCAAAATATAAGATAAAGGGGTTTATCTATAACTGAACTTAATTCCCTTAGTAGGGAATTAAGTTCAGTTATAAAGCAGAAAGCTAATTGGTTTGACAAAACCATCATGGAACTAAAAAAGAAAGGGTGCAGACTAAAAAGACAGTGGCGTAAATCAGGGTCTGAGGAGCACAAATTTAGCCTAGTTCGACACCTCAGACAATACCAACAAGCAACAACCAAGAAAAAAATCAGACTTTACCTCGCACAAAATATCTACAGCCAACAACAGAGCTGCTCAACTCTTCCACACAGTGGAATCACTCTGCAATCCTTCCTGCCTAAAAGGCCCAACCACATTCTCCAAGGAAAGGTGTGAAGAATTCTCTGCCTTCTTCACAAACAAGGTGTCTGCCATCCGTGCCAGCATTACACCAACAACATCAATTCAGCACTGGACTTTGCATATGCCTACTACCTTACCACTATGGCAAGTCTTTAACACTCTGAATGAAGAAGATTTTGGGATTCTCATTCAAAGGCTCCGCCCCACTACCTGCAACCTGGATCCTGGCCCAACTGGATACTTAATGCAGTGCCCAGAGCTGATCAGGCCAGCACTTCACAAAATCACTCAGTGCTCCTTGCAAAGTGGACTTTTCTCAGAAGAACTAAAGAAAGCAATCATACAACCCCTCTTGAAGAAACCATCACTAGATCCTGATTCTGTGACCAACTACAGACCTGTGGCGAACTTACCATTCCTATCAAAAGTTATCGAGAAAGCAGTCACCAACCAGCTAGAAGCCAGGCTTACAGATAACAACATCTTTGATACTTTTCAGTCAGGATTCAGGAAAAGGCACAGCACTGAAACGGCATTAGTCCGAGTAATGAATGATCTACTTACTGCAAGGGACAAGGGTGATTGCTCAATTCTGATTCTTCTTGACTTGTCTGCAGCATTTGATACTGTGGATCATGAAATACTTATCCAGCGACTGAAGAATTGCTGTGGCGTAAAGGGTACTGTTTTCAGCTGGTTTCAGACCTTCCTATCTGGCAGGACAAAGCAAGTATGTCTGGGCACACACTACACTAATCCAGTGCCACTTGCCTATGGAGTTCCACAGGGTTCTGTACTATCACCATTACTCTTTGCAGTCTACATGCTCCCACTGGGCAAAATAATCTAGAACTATGGCCTAGGATACCATTGTTATGCAGATGACACACAACTGTATTTGTCCTTCAAGCCTGGCACCCAAGACCCATCAGCATCCATAAATGCGTGTCTAGTGGATTTACAAAATTGGATGTACACCAGCTGGCTGAGGCTGAACTCTGACAAAACAGAGGTGTTGGTGGTAGGTGGTCCACACATGATGGATAAAGTTCAAAATGCTCACCACCTCAAACTAGCAAGTGGAGTAGATACCGTACAGTATAAAGACTCTGTGCGAAACCTTGGGGTGATCCTGGATGGAAATCTAAAACTCAGACAGCAGGTATCAGCGGTCATCAAGTCTTCCTTCTTCCATATAAGAAATATAGCGAAAATCAAACACCTTATCCAAGCTGAAGACCTACCTACCCTGGTTCATGCATTTGTATCCTCCCACCTAGACTACTGCAACGCCCTGTTCATCGGATCTCCAGATAAGGTTCTGCACCCCTTAAAATTAGTACAGAATGCTGCTGCCAGACTCCTAGCCAATGCCCCCCGCAGCTCACACATCACCCCAGTACGGCAAACTCTTCACTGGTTGCCAGTAAAATGGAGAATCAATTTTAAGATCTGCCTGCTGACATTCAAGGCTCTAAACCACATGGGACCCAAAAGCATAGCGGATCTATTGGAACTTTATGCCCCTCCAAGCACCATCCGCTCTGCCAACAAGATGAAGCTGGTTATTCCCAGGATACACTTAACATTTGGTGCCCGGGCCTTTTCCTATGCAGCCACTACTCTATGAAACTCACTTCCACAATTAGTACGAGAGGCTCCTTCTCTGGACAGCTTTAAAAAAAGGCTAAAAACTCACCTCTTTTCCCTAGCCTTTGAGACTGCATAATGCAGGGTCACAGCGCTTTGAGTCCCCAGGGAGAAAAGCGCTATAGAAATATTATTGTTATTGTTATTGTGCTAACGTAGAAAGCACTAATATTGTGTAATGACAAACTAGCCAAATATGTATGCCATCCTGTAAAAAGTATCTGATTGGTCTATAAACACACTGAAATGTTTAAGCAGCTGATTGGACTGTAAAATCTTGCATTCACTGACTGTCCATATATACCCTGTCCTTAAAGTACATAAATCAGAGCAATGCCGTTGTACTTAGGGTGTTCCTCGTTATTGTTCTCCTGTGCAGAAAGATCACACACATGGGCAACTTGGGAATTTGAGGGTGGAGCTGAAAAGGCAAGTTCTATCATCTGGTGTCAGAATCGGGATCCGTTATCAACAGTATTGGGTAAGTAATTCCATTTTACTACCCCATACTGTTAGCACGGATTGGCTGAACCCCGGTAGGTTCTCTGATAGCACCTCAAAAGTGTAAAAGGAATCTGGGATTCCAAAGGGAAAGAGATCTGATATCCATGTGGAAAGGTGGGATCTGATGTCTCCCATGAAATTAATCAATGAAAGCAGTACTGTATGCCATGAGTGTGATCTTTAAAAACAATGTATATTGATGTATAGTTATTATAAGTACTATAGTTGTTTTAAGTGTTTTATAAGCAGGTTGGGTCATTCCCATAACTGAAGCAAGGGCATGACCTGCAGTCCACGTATTGGTAAGCAATTATTAACACTACGTAGTGTTGATGACAGTGAGTGCTGTGGACTCATTTCAAAATTGTATATATGTTGTAAATAAGTTAAGGGGCCTGATTCACAAAGCGGTGCTAACAGTTAGCACCCTGGTGAATAGCCCTTTATCATGCCTAAACTCAGTTTAGGCATGATAAGTTTAGGTGTGATAAGTTTAGGTGTGATAAGTTTAGGCATGATAAGTTTAGGTGTGATAAGTTTAGGTGTGATAAGTTTAAGTGCCAACTGCGTTAGCACCGCAGTGCACAGCTGATCAAAAGTTTTACGCTAGCAAAGACTGGTGCACTTCGTATAAAGTTTAATGGCGCTGCTTTGCGTGCGGGACTTTGCAAGCGATCTAAACTTATCTAAACTTAGCATGCCTAAACTTATCACACCTAAACTTATCATGCCTAAACTTATCACACCTAAACTGGCTTTTCACCAGTGTGGTGCAAAGGTTATCATGCCTAAAGTCTTTTAGGTGTGATAACTGAGTTATCACCGCTTTGTGAATCAGGCCCAAGGAGTTTAACTGAGATTGCAGGTATAATTTTGGCCAAATATGACAGTAAAAGAAATCCATAAATTGAGGATATAGGTAAATGCACCTGGATTAGAAGCATAGTATGTATCAAACATAAATTTACAGATATAAGGTCTGTAAGTGAGTATACATAACAGGACATGTCATAATCCCTATATCACCTTCCATCTCACTTGATCTTGCCATCAACACCCAAAATTCAGAGGACTTAGTTGACTGGCTTACACAGTACACAGCTTCCGCATGGAGCCTTGACACACCATCCTCCTCTTGCTCTGATTCGGACACCCCACAACAACTTACCACTCGACGGCAGCCACAACCATCAATAGCACCACAGCTGCTCCACTTAATATGTCACAATCATGTGATAAATTTAGTGATGCACAATCATTATTGGCAGAAGATGAAGGCGATAAGGATGTTACACCACCTGATATGTCTCAGTCAGGCGTCAGTACACACATGGATGTGAGGTGTGAGGATAATGATGATGATGATATAGTACCCGTTGTTGGTGCCTTTTTGGAGGTGTCTGATACAAGTGAAGCAGTTGATGATGATGACGATGTGTCCATTAATGTCACGTGGGTGCCCGCAAGAAGAGATGAAGAACAGGGGGACAGTTCAGATAGGGGACAGAGAAAGGAGAAGATGAGTTGTTGTAACTAGCAGGGGGAGCTCATCAGAAAGGAGCTAGTTGCACTGTCAGACAGCATGTATCGAAACCTGGGGTCAGCCAGCCAATACGCCCTTCAACGCCTGCTGTTGTCACCACCAGAATGCTGTCATTCTGAAGCTCAGCAGTGTAGTATTTTCTTTGTGTGTCTGCCTCTGATAACAGCGAAGCCATTTGCAAACTCTGCCAAAGGAAACAGTCGTGGGAAGTCCAACACCCTCCTAGGCTCAATTGCTTTGTGAAGGCACATGATCTCACATCACAAACACCTATGGGATGAACACATCAGGAAAAGCAGCACACAAACTCAAAGCCATACTCGTCCTCCTGGTCCAGCATCTTCAGCCATGTCAACCTCTGCTGTCCTTGTCCCCTCTCAACCACCCTCCACTCCGCCGCCTCTCACCTTCAGCAGTTCTGGCTCATCTGCCCACAGTCAGCTTTTTGTCAAGGAAGTTTTTGAGCGGAAGAAGCCAATGTCTCAGAGTCACCCCCTTGCCCGGCGTCTGACAGCTGGATAGTCGGAACTGTTAGCCTGCCAGCTTTTACTATACAAGCTGGTGGAGTCTGAGGCCCTTAAAAAAATTGTTTTGCGATTGGCACACCACAGTGGAAGCTACCAGGCAGAAACTTATTTTCCAAAAAGGCAATTTCTAACCTGTACCGTCATGTGGAAAGACAAGTCGTAGCATCTCTGGCACAAGGGGCTCGATTCACAAAGCGGTGCTAACCCAGTTAGAGACTTTAGGCGTGATAACCATTGCACCATGCTGGTGAAAAGCCAGTTTAGGCATGATAAGTTTAGGTGTGATAAGTTTAGGTGTGATAAGTTTAGGCATGCTAAGTTTAGATAGGTGTAGATCGCTTACAAAGTCCCGCACGCAAAGCAGAGCCATTAAACTGTATGCGAAGTGCACCAGACTTTGCTAGTGCAAAACTTTTGATCAGCTGTGCATTGCGGTGCTAACGCAGTTGGTGCTAAAACTTATCATGCCTAAACTTATCACACCTAAACTTATCATGCCTAAACTTATCACACCTAAACTTATCACACCTAAACTTATCATGCCTAAACTGAGTTTAGGCATGATAAAGGGCTTTTCACCAGGGTGCTAACTGTTAGCACCGCTTTGTGAATCAGGCCCAAAGTGTTGAGGCAAGGGTCCATCTGACCACTGATACCTGGTCTGCAAAGCACGGTCAGGGCAGGTATATCATGTACACTGCGCATTGGGTAAACTTGTGGACGGCTGCCAAGCAAGGATTGTGTGGCTTTGCAGAAGAGTTGGTGACACCACCATGACTTGCAGGCAGGCCTGCTGCCATCTCCTCTTCTCCTCCTACTCCTCCTCCATCCTCCTCGGCTGAGTCCTCTTCTCCTGCTGCGGCTTTCTCTACTAGTACAACAACTGCACCCCCCAGTGCCCAGGGCATCCAGATATTCCACATCCCAGGTACAACAGTGTCATGCCATCCTGGGTTTGACTTGCCTGCAAGCCGAGAGTCACACCAGACAAGTGCTCCTGGCCGCTCTGAATTAGTGTTGGGCGAACAGTGTTCGCCACTGTTCGGGTTCTGCAGAACATCACCCTGTTCGGGTGATGTTCGAGTTCGGCCGAACACCTGATGGTGCTCGGCCAAACCGTTCGGCCATATGGCCGAACTAAGAGCGCATGGCCGAACGTTCCCTGAACGTTCGGCTAGCGCTGTGATTGGCCGAACGGGTCACGTGGTTCGGCCCCTGAACGCGCTCTGATTGGCCGAACGGGTCACGTGGTTCGGCCCGAACGCGCTCTGATTGGCCGAACGGTCACGTGGTTCGGGTAAATAAATACCCGAACCACGTCATATCTCCGCCATTTGTCTGTGGGTTTAGCTTTGGGTAGGCAGGCAGGGTAGTTCGCGCTCCAGCCACACTAGCCAGGGTCCCCCCAGTCATTGTGTGTCGCTGCTGGGAACAGTAGTACACCGCTCGCTCAGCCACACTATATAGCATTGTGTGTACTGCCACTGTGTACCTCGCTCAGCCACGCTATATATAGCATTGTTTACTGCCATTGTGTGTACACGGCTCAGCCAGACTATATAGCATTGTGTGTACTGCCACTCTGTGTACACCGCTCAGCCAGACTATATAGCATTGTTTACTGCCACTCTGTGTACACCGCTCAGCCAGACTATATAGCATTGTTTACTGCCACTGTGTGTACACGGCTCAGCCAGACTATATAGCATTGTGTGTACTGCCACTCTGTGTACACCGCTCAGCCAGACTATATAGCATTGTTTACTGCCACTCTGTGTGCACCGCTCAGCCAGACTATATAGCATTGTGTGTACTGCCACTCTGTGTACACCGCTCAGCCAGACTATATAGCATTGTGTGTACTGCCACTCTGTGTACACCGCTCAGCCAGACTATATAGCATTGTTTACTGCCACTCTGTGTACACCGCTCAGCCAGACTATATAGCATTGTTTACTGCCACTCTGTGTACACCGCTCAGCCAGACTATATAGCATTGTGTGTACTGCCACTCTGTGTACACCGCTCAGCCAGACTATATAGCATTGTTTACTGCCACTCTGTGTACACCGCTCAGCCAGACTATATAGCATTGTGTGTACTGCCACTCTGTGTACACCGCTCAGCCAGACTATATAGCATTGTGTGTACTGCCACTCTGTGTACACCGCTCAGCCAGACTATATAGCATTGTGTGTGCTGCCACTGTGTGTACACCACTCAGCCAGACTATATAGCATTGTGTGTACTGCCACTGTGTGTACACCGCTCAGCCAGACTATATAGCATTGTTTACTGCCACTGTGTGTACACGGCTCAGCCAGACTATATAGCATTGTGTGTACTGCCACTCTGTGTACACCGCTCAGCCAGACTATATAGCATTGTGTGTACTGCTACTCTGTGTACACCGCTCAGCCAGACTATATAGCATTGTGTGTACTGCCACTGTGTGTACACCGCTCAGCCAGACTATATAGCATTGTGTGTACTGCCACTGTGTGTACACCGCTCAGCCAGACTATATAGCATTGTTTACTGCCACTCTGTGTACACCGCTCAGCCAGACTATATAGCATTGTTTACTGCCACTCTGTGTACACCGCTCAGCCAGACTATATAGCATTGTTTACTGCCACTCTGTGTACACCGCTCAGTCAGACTATATAGCATTGTTTACTGCCACTCTGTGTACACTGCTCAGCCAGACTATATAGCATTGTGTGTACTGCCACTCTGTGTACACCGCTCAGCCAGACTATATAGCATTGTTTACTGCCACTCTGTGTACACCGCTCAGCCAGACTATATAGCATTGTGTGTACTGCCACTCTGTGTACACCGCTCAGCCAGACTATATAGCATTGTGTGTACTGCCACTGTGTGTACACCGCTCAGCCAGACTATATAGCATTGTTTACTGCCACTGTGTGTACACGGCTCAGCCACACTATATAGCATTGTGTTTACTGCCACTCTTTGTCTGCTGGGAACAGTAGTACACCGCTCACCCGCCACTGTATAGCATTGTGCTCTGTGTCGCTGCTGGCAATAGTGGTACACCGCTCACCCACCACTGTATAGCATTTCTGTACTGCCACTGTACTGCTGCCAGTCAGCGTGTACTTTAAGGATAAGTGAAATGAGGAAGAAATCCGGTGAAAGAGGGAGGGGCAAGGGAAGAGGTGTTTCCCCTGACGGTTCACGTACAGGCCACAGGGGAGCACCCAAGAAAACCCACTCAATACCGCCCATGTTGTCCAGGACAACAACCCTCACAGATCCAAAAGAACAGGACCAGATAATTACTTGGATGACCTCTCAAGCGTCCAGCAGTGGGTTAAGCAGCACCAGCACATCACGCACGAGGTCCGAGTCCTCAGCCAGTTACAAGGAGCCAGTGGGCACAAAGCTGACACAACCGGCAGCGACACCACGCACACAACTGCCAGATAACCAGTCCGATGAATTACCTCAGGACACAATGGGGTATTCGCAGGAGCTATTCCCAGCCCAACAAACTTCCACCTTTGAAAGGTCAATGGAGGAACAGCCAGAAATGTTGTGCCCGGATTCACAACCATTACTGTGGGAAATGCACCGGGCACTGAAATACAACAAGGCGAGTCCGAGGACTTTGAAACCCAAATCCCAGAGCAAGTTGGGCAGGAGGGGTTGCAATTGCAGGAGGTTGGCCGAGAAGCTCTGGAAGACGACATTGGAGTGAGCTGCGCAGAGGTTGTTCTGGGGAGCTCTACTCCACGGCGGCGGCCCCCCACAATGACATATGACGAGTTTGAGGAGATGAAAGGGGAGGGTATGGACAATGTGGACAGAGACCCAGATTTTGTTTGTGAACGAGAACATCGCCGTCGTAGCAGCAGCACAGATGAGTCTGTTGAAGAACCCACTGCTGCACGAGTTCGCCTTGTGCCACAAGGTAGGCGGCGCAAAATTTCAGGCACCACAAGCGTGGAAGTTCAAGTGAGAGGCAAAAGAGGCGCAAACAGAAATCGCCAGCAAGGCAGGTGCTCCAAAGTCTGGGCTTTCTTTGAAGACTGCACTGAGGATGTTACCATGGCGATTTGCAAGGTGTGCAAGACCCGCCTGAGCAGGGGGAAAAGTATTAACAACCTCTCCACCACCAGCATGAGCCGCCACATGCTATCCAAACATCCCACTCTGTGGGCAAACTCGACAGGACAGGGTACCAGCAACACTGCCTCCCTTGGGTTCACCAGACTCACCACCAGACCCGCCTCAGCAGCAGCAGTAGCCCAGCCATTGCGTGGTTCACAACATTCACAAACCTCAGACGACGCTGACACTGTCACTTTCCGGAGTAGTGCTCTTGAGGTCTCCCAGTCTTCACCAAACACAACAACCAACAGCCCTTCAGTGTGCAGCCCTACGGTTCAGTTGTCTGTCTCGGAGATGTTTGAGCGCAAGAGGAAATTGCCAGCAAATGACCCCCGGGCCGTGGCAGTAACAGCCAGCATAGCCAAGCTTCTGGCCTGCGAAATGCTGCCATATCGAGTGGTGGAGACAAACAGCTTCAAGGGCATGATGTCAGTGGCCACCCCACGTTACGTGGTTCCCAGCCGCTACCACTTTGCGCGTTCTGCAGTGCCTGAGTTGCATGAGCACGTGGTCAGCAAAATAACCCAAAGCTTGAAGAATGCCGTTGCCTGCAAGGTTCACCTCACCACTGACACCTGGACGAGTGCGTTCGGCCAGGGTCGATACATCTCCCTTACCGCGCACTGGGTGAACCTTGTGGAGCCTGGCAGCGATTCCTCACCTGCTACGTCGCGGGTGTTGCCCACGCCGCAAACAGCTGCACCGCCGTCCCTCCCACTGGATAACAACAGCAGCAGCTACCTCTCTGACTCCTTCTCCTCCAACGCATCTCAAAGCTGTACTTCATCCGGAAACGCGAACCCAGCACCAGCACCAGTAGGATCGTGGAAGCAGTGCAGCACAGCTGTTGGCATGCGTCAGCAAGCGTTGCTGAAGCTGATCTGCCTTGGGGAAAAGCAGCACACAGGGGAGGAAATTTGGAGGGGAATAAAGGAACAGACGGATTTGTGGCTGGCACCGCTGGACCTGAAACCGGGCATGGTTGTGTGTGATAATGGGAGTAATCTCATTCGCGCTTTAAGGTTGGCTAAACTGACACACATCCCTTGCCTGGCGCACGTGATGAACCTAGTAGTTCAGCGGTTCCTGAGGACATACCCAGGCGTGGCCGATCTTCTGTTGAAGGTGCGACGAGTGGCCAAACATTGTAGAAATTCAAGTACTGCTTCGGGGGCACTCGCCAAGATGCAGGAGCGCTTCAATCTCCCCCACCATCGCTTGCTGTGTGATGTCCCTACGCGCTGGAATTCTACGCTGCACATGCTAGCCCGCTTTTGCGAGCAGAAGAGTGCAGTGGTCCAGTACATGACGGCGCAGTACCGAGGCGCATCCGGCCAGCTGCCAAGCTTCTGTGGATCCGATTGGGCCAACATGTTGGACCTCTGCCAAGTCCTCCAAAATTTTGAGCAATCCACGTTGCTTGTGAGCAGTGACAACTCTTCAGTCAGCATTACCATACCACTGCTGTGTTTACTGAAGAGGTCAATGTTGAAAATCAAGGAAACAGCTGCCATGATGCAACTGGGGGAATCTGAAGGAGAAAACGATCAGCGTGATGGTACCAACATCAGGCCATCCGCCTCAGGAAACGCTGGCCCCAGCAGCTATGACGAAGAAGAGGAGGAGGAACAGCTGGAGTTGGAGCAGGAATTTCCTGCCACCACTGACGAGGGCCAGAGCGGTGCACGTTGGACTTCCACAATTCAGCGCGAATGGTCAGCAGAAGCAGACCAGGAAGAAGGTGACGACTATGATGCATCACAACAACTATCACAACGCTCACAAGAGGATGATAAGGATTCTGGCAGGACTCTGGCACACATGGCTCAATTCATGCTAGACTGCATTGAACGCGACCCACGCATTGTGCGCATTCTGGACAACACCAATTACTGAGTTTATACCCTTCTGGATCCACGGTACAAACACAATGTTCCAAAACTGCTTGAAGAAAGAGTCAGACAGGTCAAAATGGAAGAATACCAGCAGGCCCTTGTGGAGACTTTAGAGAGGAGATTGACATCCTCCCCCTCCTCTAGCCAGTTGTACGCCGACAGACTGACTTCCGCAAACCCAGGACGACCAGGAGGGCAGCAAACAACACAAGCCGCAGCTAGTGCCCAAAAGGGAATGGTATCGGCAGTGTCCTTGGAGTGGGAAAATTTTCTGACACCCATGCAGCAGCAGCCCACTGAACAGCAAGCGTGCAGATCCACCTCCAACACCGATCGCCTGGAGAAGATGGTCAAGGACTACATGTCAGATGGCGTAGCTGTGTCTAACAATCCATCTGCACCCTTCAACTATTGGGTATCGAAGCTAGACACCTGGCACGAACTGGCAATGTACGCAATAGAGGTGCTGGCTTGCCCGGCAGCCAGCGTTATGTCGGAACGCTGTTTCAGTGCTGCCGGAGGCATCGTCACAGATCGGCGTATCCGCCTCTCCACAGAAAATGCAGACCGTCTGACTCAAATTAAAATGAATCAATCCTGGATTGGAAACGACTACGCAACACTCCAGGACCCCAACCAAGTATCATGACCAATGAACATCTGGGATGGTTTAGCGTTTCCGGTCCCTGTTTCTTGAACCTCTCATCTGTATTACATTTATGACTGCATGGCGGCAAAAAGCATTGCTGCTATATCCGCACGCTTTTTGTCCTCATGCAAGGCCTGGGTTGTTGTGTCTCAAAAAGCGTGGCCTTCTCCTCCTGCGCCTGCTCCTGTTCCATCACGTGAGCTGCTGCTGCTGGGTTAGCGTTGCCGGTCCCTGTTTATGGAACCTCTTCTCTTTATTTCATTTATGACTGCATGGCGGTAAAAAGCATGCTATCCGCACGCTTCTTGTCCTCATGCAAGGCCTGGGTTGTTGTGTCTCAAAGCGTGGCCTTCTCCTCCTGCGCCTCCTCCTGTTCCATCACGTGTGCTGCTGCTGCTGCTGGGTTAGCGTTACCGGTCCCTGTTTATGGAACCTCTTCTCTTCATTACATTTATGACTGCATGGTGGTAAAAAGCATGCTATCCGCACGCTTCTTGTACTCATGCAAGGCCTGGGTTGTTGTGTCTCAAAGCGTGGCCTTCTCCTCCTGCGCCTCCTCCTGTTCCATCACGTGTGCTTCTGCTGCTGCTGGGTTAGCGTTACCGGTCCCTGTTTATGGAACCTCTCATCTTTATTACATTTATGACTGCATGGCGGTAAAAAGCATGCTATCCGCACGCTTCTTGTCCTCATGCAAGGCCTGGGTTGTTGTGTCTCAAAGCGTGGCCTTCTCCTCCTGCGCCTCCTCCTGTTCCATCACGTGTGCTGCTGCTGCTGCTGCTGGGTTAGCGTTACCAGTCCCTGTTTATGGAACCTCTCATCTTTATTACATTTATGACTGCATGGCGGTAAAAAGCACGTTACCTGTGCAAAGAAACATGACATTTTCCGCATTTAAAAGACAGTTTTTCCTTTGAAACTTTACAATCAGTTTTCTCAAAAACTATAAGCTCTTTTTCAAATATTTTTTTTTCTCTGGTACCCACTCCCAAGGTTCACATACCCTGCTAATTTGGGGTATGTAGCATGTAAGGAAGCTTTACAAAGCACGAAAGTTCGGGTCCCCATTGACTTCCATTATGTTCGGAGTTCGGCGCGAACACCCGAACATCGCGGCGATGTTCGGCGAACGTTCTCGAACCCGAACATCTAGGTGTTCGCCCAACACTACTCTGAATGAACAGGTGGATCAGTGGCTGACCCCACACCAACTGGAGATCAGCAAAGTGGTGTGTGACAACCAGAGCCGGATTAAGGCTAAATGGGGCCCTAAGCAAAGTAACTGATTTGGGCCCCCCCATCATGTCGTAATAGAATCAGAAGATGCAGCTGCACAGCAATATGTCGCACACACCGGGCAGCCGAGCTACTGGTTGCTATGGGCAACAGCACGCTTTCCTCTGTGGGTGCACAATGCAGGGAATAGCAGCGGCAAAATGCAGAGTGAGAGATGAATGGCTGGGACATTTGCACTCAGGGGCTGGGGCACCCCTGTGAAGAGGGCGCCAGATATCACAGCAGCAGCACTTTCCCCCTGCATCTCCAGCCTGGCAATAGCAGAAAGCTCTGGACACCGCCAAACCGGAAGCCGTTCCCCAGACAGAATTACATAACCACTCCCACCAACAAACAACCAATTTCCTCCAAAAATAGACAGTCACCATGCAGCCTCAATCCCAGTGAATACGATAGTCCAGCAGAGAAGGCAGCCGCAGTGGGGGTGAATGACAGCACCAGATGAATCACATTCACCTATTGCGATCCAAGCAATAGAGGTCCCGTCATCCGGAGCCCATCTGTCTCCTCTAGAGTGCTGCCGCTCTGTTACTACTACTTTTACTACTTCCTACTTCATGTCTGATCTGAGAATCAGGAAGTTCAGAGCGAGCGGCTGCACTGTAGAAGAGACAGATGGGTTTCAGATGACGGGATCTCTATTGCTTGGATCATGGATAGGTGAGTGAGCGTTTGCCATCTGCTGCTATCATTCTTGCTGCAGCTGTGGTTCTCTGTGGGAAGGGAGGGTGGAGTGGGCAGCGGCAGAGCGCACAGTAGCAGGAGGGGGACCTAGGATGGAGAGCCTGGCTCTGAAGACAATCAGCAGCGCACGGCATCATTTGACAAGACAAGACAAATAACATTTATATCGCGCTTTTCTCCTGGTGGACTCAAAGCGCCAGAGCTGCAGCCACTAGGACGCGCCCTATAGGCAGTAGCAGTGTTAGAGAGACTTTCCTACGGTCTCCTACTGAATAGGTGCTGGCTTACTGAACAGGCAGAGCTGAGATTTGAACCCTGGTCTCCTGTGTCAGCGGCAGAGCCCTTAAAGGGACTCCAAGCAGTGCCTGTGGATATGCCTTTAAGCATACCCACAACTAATTCATTACATCCTCACACCTACCAGCATGATGTTTGTAATTATATCCCCCTGTGTTCCTTATATTTCATTGCATTGTGCTGAATCGAGCTGCCAACTTTGGAGAAAAGTCGTCCTGTGGCCGTAATTTCGATCGTGAAAATATCAAAAACTAAAAGGCATAGAGCAGCCGTTTATATATCATTGGAAAGAGGAGAAAAAGAGCTTTAAAATGATATGCATCTTTCCATAGTTACTGCACTGCTCAGAGTCCCTTTAACCATTATACCATCCAGCCACCGCTGACTTTGGAGAAAAGTCGTCCTGTGGCCGCGATTTCAATCGCGAAAATATCGAAAACTAAAAGGCATAGAGCAGCTGTTTATATATCATTGGAAAGAGGATAAAGAGAGCTTTAAAATGATATGAATCTTTCCATAGTTACTGCACTGCTCAGAGTCCCTTTAACCATTATACCATCCAGCCACCGCTGACTTTGGAGAAAAGTCGTCCTGTGGCCGCGATTTCAATCGCGAAAATATCGAAAACTAAAAGGCATAGAGCAGCTGTTTATATATCATTGGAAAGAGGATAAAGAGAGCTTTAAAATGATATGAATCTTTCCATAGCTACTGCACTGCTCAGAGTCCCTTTAACCATTATACCATCCAGCCACCGCTGACTTTGGAGAAAAGTCGTCCTGTGGCCGCGATTTCAATCGCGAAAATATCGAAAACTAAAAGTCATAGAGCAGCCGTTTAGATATCATTGGAAAGAGGAGAAAGAGAGCTTTAAAATGATATGCATCTTTCCATAGTTACTGCACTGCTCAGAGTCTCTTTAACCATTATACCATCCAGCCACCGCTGACAGGATGGCAAGGGCTGGTTTATGTGCTAATGGGGCCCCTTTGACTCTGAATGGGGCCCCAAGCGACTGCTTTTGTTGCCTGGTCGGTAATCCGGCCCTGGTGACAACGGAAGCAATCTGTTGGTGGCATTGAATTTGGGAAAGTTAACACATGTGCCCTGCATGACACATGTGTTGAATCTTATTATACAACGCTTTGTGTCTAAGTATCCAGACTTACAGGAGGTCCTCAATCAGTCCAGAAAGGTGTGTGGCCATTTCAGGCGTTCCTACACGGCCATGGCACGCTTTGCAGATATTGAGCAGCAAAAGAACCTGCCAGTGAGGTGTTTGATTTGCGACAGCCCAACTCGCTGGAATTCAAGTCTGCTAATGTTTAACAGCCTGCTCCAACAAGAAAACGCCATAAATGAGTATCTGTACAATGCTAGGACAGGTCATGAGGAGCTGGGGATTTTTTTTGGCGCGTTACTGGATGCTCATGCGCAATGCCTGAAGGCTCATGCATCCTTTTGAAGAGGTGACAAACCTGGTGAGTCGCAGGGAAGGCACCATCAGCATTCTAGACTTTTTGCTGCCTGAGGCAAACTTGTGAGGATACGCCCCCCCCCCCCCCCCTCCCTAACCCAGCCCCCGAATTGGAATGGTCACACAGCACCTGACAATTTGCCCCGCAAGTTATAGCTTCAGTGATCCCCCAAAAACACCCTCAGTATAGGTAGTTAACCAGGCATAGGTGCCCCCAGTATTGGTAGCTAAATACAGTTGCCCCCAGTATAGGTTAGCCAAGTACAGTTGCCCCCAGTATAGGTTGGCCAGGCACTCTCTTCACTTCCTGTTTTTGCCTGGTGCTGCTGCCCCCAGACTTCTGCCGCCTGAGGAAGTCACCTCACTTGGCAGCATGGACGGACCGGGCCTGCACCTGCTGTACCTGAGGCAATGCATAGGGAGGAGTCGTCTGAGGAACAGGAGTCAAAGGAGGAAGGTGGCTTTGAGGATGAGGTGGATGAACAACCACAGCAGGTGTCCCAGGGGGCTTGTGGTCACCTTGTGGGTACCCGTGGTGTTGTACGTGGCTCAGGGGAGGAGGAGAACTTCCGTGACTTCAGTGAGGAAGAGGAACGGGAGATGGCTACCTCGGCATCCATCCTTGTGCAAATGGGGTCTTTCATGCTGTCCTGCTGTCATAAGACGGCGGCCTGACCGCATTCAGCAAGCGGAACGCGGAGGTTTGTCCGCGTCCGCATCAGCGGCACCATCCACCACATGGTCGCATGCGGAACGCGGAGAAACATCCGCATCGGCGTTGCGATCCACCGTTCGGTCACAGGCCTCTCGGGGTACTTTACATCGAGGCTGTGGTCCGGTTCTTCCCTCACAGGCCTCAGGGCCTGCCACACACCAACGCTATCCTCAATCCAGTCTGGACCCCGTAGGGGCTGCGTGCGTGTGCAATAAAGCCTTTTATACTCTTAGAAGGAGAGTCAGCTGACCTCAGTAAGGTCCTTGAGCTGTGCTGCGATTGGCTGATTGGCTGGGCGGGCTGGTTGAGCCCAGCACAGTATAAAAGCAGGCATTCTGTCAGTTGCAAGTTGTCTGCAGTAAGCGTTACTTTGTGATAGCCCTCAGACCTTAGCTAGATCCGAGAGAGACAGTCCTAGCTGGAGCAAGGCTCCTGTCTCTCATCAGTCAGTCTTTGTTGTTTTCCTGATCATTGTATATTTATATGTAACCTGATCTCTGTTATAGTCAGCCAGTCAGTTGATCTAATAGTCAGCCAGATAGTGATCTGACAGTCAGTACCATCGTGGGCCAAGTGCGGCTTGCCGTAACTAGCCCACAACAGTCAGATTTGTTATTTTCCTGATCTGCGACATATATTGGTTTTGCCAATATATTCGCAAGCACTATTATTATCTGTGCCATTTTCTGATCTCCCGTTGCCGAACCTCTGCTTGTCTATTTCACTACGAGTTCGGCTTTCTGACTTTGTACCTCCGCCTATCTGATTTCCGTTACTGACCTTGGCTAGATTTCTGACTCTGCTCTGTTTCACGATTCGGTACCTCGCAGCCAGTTTGTTACCAAACCGTTTCCGTCTGACTTTGCCCCCTTTAGTGGTTCTCCCACTAAAGGGTTTATTCTGCTGAATCCCTCCTTGCGGAGGTCTCAGTGGTTCCCCAGTATATCATTGCTGCTGGGGAACGCGATTCTAGCGTTACGTCATCTAGTCGCAGAATCGCACACACTGCGTTTCTCTTTTAGAGGTAGCCAGTCCTCTTAAAGATATCAGTGTGGTGGGTTTTCCACTGTCGGTATACCCGGTATCCAGAGTTACAAATAAATATCCGCATTATTGGCGATTCCGCAGATCGCCACATAATCGGATATATCAGCATTATTGGTGATACTGCGGATCACCAACAATCTGAATACTCTGAGTGTGCACCAAACACCACACATTGTTACAGTACTGCAGACCACATTTATGAATATGGAAGGTCTGGTGGAACGATTGAATATGCTGTCAGCCACTATTGGAGAACTGTCCAAAACTGTGACCTTACAGCAAGCTCAGATCTCCCAGCTTACAGAGAGAATTAATGCCCTGTCTCCACCAGTGGTTCAACCTTTCCCTCACACAGTCGAGCCCAAGATGCCCCTTCCGGAAAAATTTTCTGGCTCACGGGCCGACTTTAGTAACTTTAGAAATCGCTGTTTAGCATATTTCCAGATGAAACCTGTGTCGTCCGGTTCAGAGGCACAGAGGGTTACTCTGATTAGGACCCTCTTACAGGGAGATTCCCAGACCTGGGCATTTAGCCTTCCCGAAGGTCATACTGCCTTGTCATCGGTGTCTGAATTCTTTAAAGCGATGGCTATTATCTACGATGATCCCGACATCGCCGGCACAGCCGAGCGCAAGCTCAAGGAACTTAAACAAGGTAGTCGCATGGTTGAGGAGTATGCGGCAGAGTTCAGGAAGTGGGCAGTCTCAGTGAGGTGGGATCAATTCACACTATTAGACACGTAAATAAATGGGTTATCTGATTCCATCTCTGATGTCATCATAAGCCACCCTGAACCGAAAAGTTTAGATGAGGCCATAACACTGTCCATTAAAATTGATAGACATATTCGTTATCATAAGAAGGGCAGATCTTTAGCACTCGCCAGGGTGTCCCATGCGGTTAGTCCTCCTGAGGTCTCGGAGGAGGAACCGATGCAATTGGGGCACGGCCATCTGACAGGGTCTGAGAGAGCTAGGAGAGGAGGGACTATGCCTATACTGTGGGGAGAAGGGTCACCGAGTGCAGAAGTGCAGCAAGAGGGCGGGAAACTTGTCCGCTTAGGGCTGGTTGGAGGTACCGCCCTAAGCGAGCAAACCCTACCTCCATATCACAGTAAGATCTTGCTGCCTTGTTCCCTTCAATGGGAGAATCAAGTTTGTCACACGTCTGCATTCATCGACTCAGGCTCCGCCGCCAATTTCATAGATCGTGATCTAGCTTTGAGGTTCAATATCCCCATTCTCCCCATTCAGAAGCATATCTATGTCACCGCAATCGATGACTCCCCACTGCAAGACAAGTCACCTCTTTGTCAAACTCCATTTCTCACCCTCCAGATTGGGGTTCTTCACACAGAAAACATTCAGTTCTTTGTTTTAAAGATGGCCACCTCGTCAGTCATCCTGGGTCTCCCTTGGCTGAGGAAGCATTCTCCCCAGATAAATTGGAGGGAGAGACAACTGTCTGCATGGTCACACTATTGTCAGGAGAATTGTTTAGGGTCTGTATCAGTCAGTTCCTCTGAGGTTCACGTTGAAGGGGTTCCACCTCAGTATTCTGAATTCAGTGACGTGTTTTGTGCCCGGTCTGCGGACAGGTTGCCTCCCCATAGACCCTATGACTGTCCTGTTGAGCTGAGACCAGGTACTATGCCCCCTCGGGGACGGTTGTACAATCTTTCTGGTCCCGAGAAGATCGCGATGAAGGATTATATCAGGGAGAACTTGGAGAAGGGCTTTATCCGTCCTTCCAAGTCCCCTGCGGGAGCGGGGTTCTTCTTTGTTAAGAAGAAAGACGCTGGTCTTCGCCCGTGTATAGATTATAGACAACTTAACAAGATCACCATCAAAAACCGTTACCCTCTCCCACTCATCGACGATCTATTCTCACAGATTACTGATGCCTGTGTTTTTTCCAAGTTGGATCTGAGGGGGGCATATAACCTTATTTGTATCCGAGAAGGCGACGAGTGGAAGACCGCGTTTAATACACCTGACGGTCACTATGAGTACCTCGTCATGCCCTTCGGGTTATGCAATGCCCCGGCGGTCTTTCAGGAGTTCGTCAATGATATCTTTAGAGATGTATCAGGCAGATTCTTAGTGGTTTATCTTGACGACATTTTAATCTTTTCAAAAGACTTGCAGCAGCATAGGCAGCATGTTAGGTTTGTCCTCCAAAAACTACGTGAGAACCAATTATACGCCAAGTTGGAGAAATGTATTTTCGAAGTCAGGGAGGTAGCCTTTCTGGGATACATTATCTCCACATCTGGGTTGGCAATGGATCCTAGTAAGGTCGCAGCAGTCCTGGAATGGCCACAGCCTTCAGGCCTCAAGGCACTGCAGAGGTTTTTAGGATTCGCCAACTATTACAGGAGGTTCATTAAGGGGTACTCTTCGGTGGTGGCCCCTATGACTCAGTTGACAAGAAAGGGGGCTGATGCTAGTAACTGGCCATCTGAAGCAGTTAAGGCCTCTGAGTTGTTGAAAGCAGCCTTCTGTTCCGCTCCCATCTTGCGTCATCCTGACGTCACCCGCCCCTTCATTGTGGAGGTGGATGCGTCCGATGTTGGAGTCGGCGCAGTTTTATCGCAGGCTTTTGGCCCGGATGGTAAGGTCCATCCGTGTGCATACTTCTCAAGGAGGTTTGCGCCCGCGGAGAAAAATTATGATGTGGGGAATCGAGAGCTGTTGGCCATCAAACTGGCACTGGAGGAGTGGCGCCATTGGTTGGAAGGGGCAGAGTTCCCTTTTACAGTGTATACAGATCACAAAAACCTCGAATACATCGAGAAAGCTAAGAGGTTAACGCCCAGACAGGCCAGATGGGCGCTTTTCTTTTCTCGTTTTGATTTTGTGATCACGTATAGGCCAGGTGACAAGAACGTTAAGGCTGATGCCTTGTCTAGGTGCTTTGAGCCTGAGTCTGCCCCATCTGCTACTCCCACTAATATCCTCCCTGAAAAGTACTTTCTGGCAGCTACTGAGATCTCGGAGGATCTTTCCAAGGTGCTTTCGGCATGTCAGGCTAATGTTCCTAAGGGGAAACCCGAGGGTCTCCTGTATGTTCCCATCCGCTTCCGAGGGCAAGTGCTAGGTATGTTTCATGAACACAAGAATGTGGGACACCCGGGCATTGCCCGTACTCAGGAACTGTTGAGTAGGGCTGTCTGGTGGCCTTCTTTCATGTCCGACTGTGAGGAGTTTGTCAAGTCCTGTTCTGTCTGTGCCAGGTGCAAATTCTCCAGGAAGGCTCCAGCCGGGTCTCTCCAACCCCTGCCTTCTCCACAGGTTCCATGGTCCCACATCTTCATGGACTTTGTGGGTGAACTGCCTGAATCTGACGGTAAGACCGTTATCTGGGTCGTAACTGACAGGTTCAGTAAGATGGCACATTTTGTTGCTCTGCCCGGGTTGCCGTCTGCTCAGGATTTGGCAGAACTATTTGTGCATAACATCTTTAAGCTTCATGGAATTCCTGTGGATGTGGTTTCAGACCGAGGGGTACAGTTTGTATCTAAGTTCTGGAGGTCCTTTTGCAAAGATTTGGGCATCTCTCTGTCTTTGTCGTCTGGCTACCATCCCCAGACCAATGGGCAGACAGAGAGAATCAACCAATCCCTTGAACAATTCTTGAGATGTTATGTGGCGGAGGCGCAACATCTGTGGGTGAAATTCTTGCCATTTGCTGAATTTGCTCACAATAATCTCAGGAACACATCTTCCGGGTATTCTCCATTTCAGGTCGTTTACGGTAGATCACCCAAATTCTCGTCGCTTCCAGTCAGGGAGTCACCTCTTCCGGCTCTCCAGGAGTGGCAAGGTGCCTTCAAGAAAATTTGGGAGAATGTCAGGTACAATCTGAATAAGGCTTTTAAGATCCAGAAAAAGTATGCGGACAAGAGACGTTCCATTGAATGGAACTTTGTTCCGGGGGATTTTGTTTGGGTATCCACCAAACATATCTCTCTCAGACAGCCATCGGCAAAACTGGGTCCCCGGTTTATTGGGCCTTTCCCTGTGGAAAGAAAGATTAATGATGTGACATACAGGGTGAAACTACCTGCCAGTCTGAGATGTGGCAGGACATACCATGTCTCCCTATTGAAACCTGCTGTTAGGGTAGACTCGGCTCCCCCTTCTCCTGTGGTGGTCGATGGGGAACTGGAGTATGAGGTTCAGGATATCCTGGATTCACGCATTGTACGCAATAAAGTTCAGTATCTGGTACACTGGAAGGGGTATGGCTTAGAGGAAAGATTATGGGTTCCCCTTCGAGATCTGCATGCCAAAGAGATAAGAAAGAAGTTTCATGAGTCACATCCCGGGAAACCTGGAGAGGCATGTCCGGAGGCCACGCCTGAAAGGGGGGGTACTGTCATAAGACGGCGGCCTGACCGCATTCAGCAAGCGGAACGCGGAGGTTTGTCCGCGTCCGCATCAGCGGCACCATCCACCACATGGTCGCATGCAGAACGCGGAGAAACATCCGCATCGGCGTTGCGATCCACCGTTCGGTCACAGGCCTCTAGGCGTACTTTACGTCGAGGCTGTGGTCTGGTTCTTCCCTCACAGGCCTCAGGGCCTGCCACACACCAACGCTATCCTCAATCCAGTCTGGACCCCGTAGGGGCTGCGCGCGTGTGCAATAAAGCCTTTTATACTCTTAGAAGGAGAGTCAGCTGACCAGCTGGTCAGCTGACCTCAGTAAGGTCCTTGAGCTGTGCTGCAAGGTCCTTGAGCTGTGTTGTGATTGGCTGATTGGCTGGGCGGGCTGGTTGAGCCCAGCACAGTATAAAAGCAGGCATTCTGTCAGTTGCAAGTTGTCTGCAGTAAGCGTTACTTTGTGATAGCCCTCAGACCTTAGCTAGATCCGAGAGAGACAGTCCTAGCTGGAGCAAGGCTCCTGTCTCTCATCAGTCAGTCTTTGTTGTTTTCCTGATCATTGTATATTTATATGTAATGTAACCTGATCTCTGTTATAGTCAGCCAGTCAGTTGATCTAATAGTCAGCCAGATAGTGATCTGACAGTCAGTACCATCGTGGGCCAAGTGCGGCTTGCCGTAACTAGCCCACAACAGTCAGATTTGTTATTTTCCTGATCTGCGACATATATTGGTTTTGCCAATATATTCGCAAGCACTATTGTTATCTGTGCCATTTTCTGATCTCCCGTTGCCGAACCTCTGCTTGTCTATTTCACTACGAGTTCGGCTTTCTGACTTTGTACCTCCGCCTATCTGATTTCCGTTACTGACCTTGGCTAGATTTCTGACTCTCCTCTGTTTCACGATTCGGTACCTCGCAGCCAGTTTGTTACCGAACCGTTTCCGTCTGACTTTGCCCCCTTTAGTGGTTCTCCCACTAAAGGGTTTATTCTGCTGAATCCCTCCTTGCGGAGGTCTCAGTGGTTCCCCAGTATATCATTGCTGCTGGGGAACGCGATTCTAGCGTTACGTCATCTAGTCGCAGAATCGCACACACTGCGTTTCTCTTTTAGAGGTAGCCAGTCCTCTTAAAGATATCAGTGTGGTGGGTTTTCCACTGTCGTTATACCCGGTATCCAGAGTTACAAATAAATATCCGCATTATTGGCGATTCCACAGATCGCCACATAATCGGATATATCAGCATTATTGGTGATACTGCGGATCACCAACAATCTGAATACTCTGAGTGTGCACCAAACACCACACATTGTTACACCTGCCTGTTGAGGGACCCCCATATAGAAAGGCTCAAGGGGAACGGCCTTTACTGGGTGGCAACACTATTAGACACCCGGTATAAGCACCAAGTGGTGGATATGTTACCGAACTACCAGAAGTCGGAAAGGATGCCGCAGTTGCACAACAGCCTGCAAAGTATGCTGTTCAAGGGTGATGTCACAGAATGATGGGAAAGAGTTGCCAATAATCCTCCTCCCACGGCCACGCCGGCAAGGACAGGAGCTCTTCCAATGTGATGGTGATGTCGGACATGCACAGTTTTTTTAGTCTGACAAATCGCCACAGCCCTTTGGGATCCACCCTCCGAGAACGCCTCCACAGACAGGTAGCAGACTTCCTGACCTTAACTGCGGATATCAACACTCTGAGGAGCAATGAACCCTTGGACAACTGGGTGCGCAGGCTTGACCTGTGGCCTGAGGCTGAGCTCTCACTATTTGCCATCAAACTTCTGTCTTGCCCCACCTAAAGCATCGTGTCAGAAAGGACCTTCAGCGCAGCAGGAGAAGAAAAGTCGCCTAGGTCAAAAAAGTGTTGACTACCTGACCTTTATTAAAATGAATGTGGCATGGATCCTGAAGGGTTACTGCCTGCTGGAAGACTTGTAAATCAGTCCCCACACAGCTGTATATGCTCTCTGCACGCCGCGTGACTTCTCCACCACCACCAACAAGGGGCCAGGTTAATCCTGCATTGTTAAAGAGACTCCGTAACAAAAATTGCATCCTGTTTTTTATCATCCTACAAGTTCCAAAAGCTATTCTAATGTGTTCTGGCTTACTGCAGCACGTTCTACTATCACCATCTCTGTAATAAATCAACTTATCTCTCTCTTGTCAGACTTGTCAGGCCTGTGTCTGGAAGGCTGCCAAGTTCTTCAGTGTTGTGGTTCTGCTATGAACTCCCCCATCCAGGCCCCTCTCTGCACACTGCCTGTGTGATATTTAGATTAGTGCAGCTTCTCTCTGTTCTATTATCTTTCACAAGCTGGATAAATCCTCCTCTGAGCTGGCTGGGCTTTCACATACTGAGGAATTACATACAGGCACAGCTGTCTGCACTCTGCAGGAAGAAATAGCCTGACACTTCAGTGGAAGATAGCTGCAGGGGGAAAGAAACACACAAATGATCTCTTGAGATTCAAAAGGAAGGGTGTATACAGTCTGCTTGTGTATGGATGTATTTTCTATGTGTGGACATACTGTACATCAACCTACTTCCTGTTTTGGTGGCCATTTTGTTTGTTTACAAACAAACTTTTTAAAACTTTTTAACCACTTTTAATGCGGCGAGGAGCGGCGAAATTGTGACAGAGGGTAATAGGAGATGTCCCCTAACGCACTGGTATGTTTACTTTTGTGCGATTTTAACAATACAGATTCTCTTTAAGGCCGCTGCTATAGCCACGGCTGCTTCAAAACCTATTTTTTCTGGCATGTGACTATACATGCCTAATTTTTCTGGCCTCTGGTGCTACACAGTGGTTGCAACAAAAGAAAGGCATGTACATGATGTCAATTCCCCTTCATGATCATTACCTTGTAGTGGTGAAGGGGCTTGCGTATCACAATGAAGCAATGACCTATATGAGTGTGTTGGTGGCACACCCAGGAAGATAAGGTCGTTGCTTCATTGTGGGCAGACTAGCGCGCCACAGAAAAAATGGGCATGGCCATGCGGTGAGTGGGTGTAGCCATGGGTGGGGCCAACTGTACATGAACTTAGCAGCGGTGTAAGTTACAGATAACGGGCCTGCCCATCAAAATATTGGATGGAGCCCCCTGATCTTTATTTAGATAATTTACAATCAGTATAGGCATAGATCAAAGATGTATACACACATACAATTTTGATTGGTCAATCACTGACCCCCAATTTTACCACCCCGTGCAGTAAGTGGGCCAACAGACAATGAATTTTATGAACAGAACTAAAATTGGCTAATCAAAATTGTATGTGTGTACCAGGCTTTACAGCTAATACTGTACATACTGAAAGTAGCAGGGATCAGCATACAATATAGCTGGTTTACAATCAGTAAAGGCACAGAGTAACACCTTACACTGTACACACTGGAGGTAGATCAGCACACAGTGCAGGCACTAGAGTACACTACTGTACATACTGTAGACAGCAGAATTCAGCACACTGCAGCTGGCGCGCCGAAAAGTATTAGGGTTTTGTTGTGCGGCGCGCATAAAGTGGGTGGGCCATGGACCAGAATGTGGGTGTGGTAATGGGTGGAGACAAATTTACATGAACTTAGCAATGGTAGGACATTAGATTAGGATAGTGGTGGCAAACCTTTTGGAAGCCGAGTGCCCAAACTGCAACCCAAAAGTCACTTATCTATCGCAAAGTGGCAACAGCAATTTAAACTAAATACTGTACAAACATTTTAACTCATACATGAACATTATGGAAAATCCAAGGTGAAAATAAACTGTGAAGATAAACAATTTCATCCATCCTACTCCTGAAAATGTATTCATTTTTTAGAACCTCCCAGTTGTATTTTCTGTTTTAAAAAGCAGGTTTAATGCTATTGTCTCATATGATGATAATTCAGCTTTTCCCATAGTCTCACAGTTAGCAATCATGTGACCCCCAACAAGACAAATTCAGCAATCATGAGGCCCCCCATCAAGAGAAATTCAGCAATCGTGAGGCCCCTATCAAGACAAATTCAGCAATGATGAGACCCCCAACAAGACAAATTCAGCAATCGTGAGGCGCCCAACAAGACATATTCAGCAATCATGAGGCCCCAACAAATCATGAGGCTCCCAACAAATCATGAGGCCCCCAACAAGACAAATTCAGCAATCTTGAGGCTCCCAACAAATCATGAGGCCCCCGACAAGACAAATTCAGCAGTCGTGAGGCACATAAATAGACAGCATTTCACCTAAATAGGCCGCATCCCCCCTTAATATTGTAGACACCTCTCACCTGGCTGCTGAATTCTCCTCTACTGGCTGCTGTGCCTGGCAATACTGTTTTTGGCTGGATTGGGGATGATGTGGGGGCTGAAAGGCCTGGCAGTGATGCTGTGGCCTGGCTGGCGGTGATGTTGTGGCCGGGTTGGCTGGCAGTGATGCTGTGGCCAAGGCTGTGGCTGGGTTGGCTGGCGGTGATGCTGTGACCTGGCTGGCAGTAATGCAGGGCTGTGCTTGGCTGGATGAAGTAATTGCTGACCTGACTGGTGGTGATGCTGTGGCCTTTTTGACAGTGATTCTGGGCTGGTTGGCTGGTGGCGATGCTGGGCTGGCTGGCCTGGATAGTTTAGGTAGTGACAGGTGCCCCCTAGTTAAGGTAGCGCCAGGAGTCCCCGAGTTTAGGTAGTGACAGAAGCCCCCCAGTTTAGGTAGTGACAGGTGCCCCCCAGGTTAGGTAGCGAGTGACAGGGACCCCCAGGTTAGGTAGTAAATGACAGGGGCCCCCAGGTTAGGTAGTGAGTGACAGGCGCCCCCCCAGGTTAGGTAGTAAGTGACAGGCGCCCCCCCCCAGGTTAGGTAGTGAGTGACAGGCGCCCCCAGTGTAGGTAGTGAGTGACAGGCGCCCCCCAGGTTAGGTAGTGAGTGACAGGTGCCCCCAGGTTAAGTAGTGAGTGACAGGCGCCCCCCAGGTTAGGTAGTGAGTGACAGGCGCCCCCCAGGTTAGGTAGTGAGTGACAGGCGCCCCCCAGGTTAGGTAGTGAGTGACAGGCGCCCCACAGGTTAGGTAGTGAGTGACAGGGACCTCCAGGTTAGGTAGTGAGTGACAGGGACCCCCTGGTTAGGTAGTGAGTGACAGGCGCCCCCCAGGTTAGGTAGTGAGTGACAGGGGCCCCCCAGGTTAGGTAGTGACTTGGACCCCCAGTTACCTAGTGACAGGTGCCCCTCACTCACCTCCCAGCAGCAGCAGCCCAGCGTCAGACATCAGTATCATACGGCGACCCAACCCACACGGACGCACCACACTCACTTCCGCAAGTGATGTCACTTCCGCACATCAGTGTGGTGTCCACTAGGTCCTAGCACCTGCACTAGTGGTCTCCGGCTGATCGAGGTCTGATGCGGGCAGCGGCGGCTAGTGGGGGGGGGGGGGGGCAGCAGTGGCCGGGGGAGACAGCGGGGCACCCCAGTAAATAGATTGGAGGCACCCGTGGACATGTTGGGGGCGCAGGCCCCCCCTAAAATAGGGCTAGCGACACCCATGGCGTCAACTACATAATTTGTGGAAGGACTTTTGGTATGGATCCCCTTCCAGCATGCCACAGTCCAATTGTTGGACCCCTTTAAACAACTTTTCCATCACTTAATCGTACTCAATGCCAAGCCGCTGCAGCTAAAGCTAACAACATTTTGGGATGCATTAAAAGGGAAATAAAAACTCGAGATGCTAGCATAATATTGCCCCTGTTTAACTCTCTAGTAAGGCCACATCTGGAATATGGAATTCAGTTCTGGGCACCACATTACAAAAAAAGATATTGCAGTTTTAGAGCAGGTGCAGAGACAGGCAACAAAATTGATACGTGGGATGGAAGGTCTTACTTACCAAGAAAGGTTAGATAAACTGGATTTATTTAGTCTAGAGAAAAGAGGGGGTCTAATTAACATGTATAAATACATCAGAGGGCAATATAATAGCTTGGCAGATGAGCTTTTTGTCCCTAGGCCTTCTCAAAGGACTAGAGGACATGATCTGCGCATGGAGGAAAAACGTTTTAGCCATTTATTTAGGAAAGGGTTCTTTACAGTAAGAGTGATTAAGATGTGGAATGCATTGCCACAGGAAGTCATTATGGCAAACTCTATACCTGCATTTAAAGGGGGCTTAGATGCTTTTCTTGCGTTGAAAGACATCCATGGCTACAATTACTAGGTAATGCCTAATGATGTTGATCCAGGGATTTTATCTGATTGCCATCTGGAGTCGGGAAGGAATTTTTCCCTTTTGGGGCTAATTGGACCATGCCTTGTAAGGGTTTTTTCGCCTTCCTCTGGATCAACAGGGATATGTGAGATAGCAGGCTGGTGTTGTACTTTATACTGGTTGAACTCGATGGACGTATGTCTTTTTTCAACCAAAATAACTATGTAACTATGTAACTTTTGTGGTCAGAAAAGGTCCAAGTAGGATTCTAAATTCGCTTGACCATTGAAGTCTATGGCTGTTTGCTCGGTTCACTAGAACTCAAACTTTTACGGAAGTTCAAGTTTGGTGTCTGCAAACTCAAAATTTGATGTTCGCGACATCTCTACTGATAATACAAGAGTTATAATGGTAAGTAGCTGCTGCTTTGGGATCAGTGATGACAGGTTGGGTGAGTGGGGAATGCAAAGCATCAGAGAGAGAGAGTGAAGAACTAAGCGTCTGTGCAGGTGTGTACCCAGGCAATGTATCTGTATGGTGCTCATTCCAAGGACTGTCTAGTAATCACTTAATGATAGTATACTGGGTATAACAGCACAAGCAGCCAACAACTTCAACATTGGGGCTGTCCCCTCCTCTTTTCAGAGCAAATTGATGTCCTGCTTTTTTATAAGCCTTGATCAATGTAACTCAGAGGGGATGGGTCAGAGCCCGTTAGGTGGATACTGAAGTGGCCACATAGTAGACTATCAATGTTCTTCTGGTAATATGAGTGGCAGTGCATTTGTGCCATGCATTGAGGGCAGAACTTGTGGTCTGCTGTGCCATATGGGTGCTCTGGAGCAATGAGTCTAGTCACAATTGCGACTTTTGCAATGCCTCTTTGTACACCACTTGACTTATCTGCGAGCATATGCAGGGTGAAACTATGAGAGAGTACACTGTTCATGCAAGCTTTATATTTTCCCTTCCTCAACTGTACATTTCCACAGATGATAATACATTACATAAATCAATCACTGGATCAACTGGGATATGTGAGGGCGCAGGAGAGAATGGTGCCTAATGCTTATTTATTTCTGTTTGGACTTGATAGATGAATTTTCAACCAAACTATGTACTTACAAAATTATAATTCTTACCATATAATTTGAGGTCATAACTACAAAATTTTTCTGTGTTGTTCATCATTTCAACTGTTAATTCGTAACTTCCTTCATCTTCCATTTTTAGGTTTAGGATATCGATTGACGACTTTGCCTTGGTATAACTGTATCTACTTGTCTCTTTAGAAGACTTGGGGTAAATGATAGTTCTGGAATCTCCTATTATCTTCTTCAGTTTTGGGCTACTGCCTTCTAATTGCAGATGTACATTTTCAAGGGAAATAGAATGTCCAAGGATCCCATTTAATTTTATAATATCCTTACCACATGTAGCTTGTGAACCTGAATAGCCAAAGAAAAAGGTATGAGAGTATATAGAGGAAAAAGAAGAGGGATTATATTTTAAGTACACTTATTCACATTATCTAGATTTTCCCTCAACAACTACTTTCTGAGATAGTAAAACAAAAACAACTTTTAGAACAAAAAATATTTTAGGAAAATACATGCTCTTCCGTGGCTTTGATCCTGTGTAAAATAAAATAATAAATACGGTAATTCGAGAACAGCAAGCTTTGATGGGTCTCAGGATGCCTATTCACATTCACACTATGGCCTGTGTGAAGTTAAGATAAGATCACAGCTTCTTAAAATGAACCCAAGATAGGAGTGATATGGACTTTACGGATGCACCTACACCAGTGCGCCCATCGCATGAAAGTACGTGCACAAAAGTGTGCTGCAGAATACCGCTTTACATTTCAGTTTTGCTTTAAAAAAAGGAATTATGTCCATAGAAGGTGTTTACGCATTCCTTGGTCTGGGCCAGTCGGATTTACCAAAAGGCACTGTAGGCACGTGCCTACAGGCGCCTGATGATGGAAAGGTGGCTCACTCCCCTCTCAGAGCGCCTCCCTCCCTCCTTCCCTATGCAGAGTCCTGATGACAAGAGAGCGAATGAGAGGTTACTCACCTTGCTATCAGCATTTCACTGACCAGATCTCCCTTTAGTCAGGGGCACCTCTAGCTACCTAATACTTGGGGGCACTTCTAGCTACTTAATATTGAGGGTACTTCCGGCTACCTAATACTAAGGGGCACCTGTAGCTACCTATGACAGGCAAGGGAAGTAAGGGAGAAGTGGCAGCTGAGACAGCCAGCACACTTGTGGTGCGGTTCGGCAGGGGTTTGTACATTCGTGGAGGGCGAGTCTAGGGTGCCAGGACATCTGTGCCTATAGGCTGCTGTGAGGTAAATCTGGGCCTGGTCTGGGCTATAAAACCACTCTCGCAGGGAAAGCTATAAAACCATTACTTCTTCTCTACAGGCCTGGTTCCACCACATAATGACTTCCGCCACATTCTTTGAGTCTACATCACAGATAACCAAAGTATCAGTTCCCGGTCATAAACCAATAACTGTCAAAGAGAAATTCAAAGAGCCATTCACCATGCCATGTCCACAGGAACGCGGGGCTATGCTGTCCTCTGATTCAACTCTGATATATATAGTTCTATGAATAATCAATGTATGGGGTGGTTGGGGGCCAACACCAGGCACTTTTTAATAAGTTAAAATTTTCAGTGTAATATACAGTATATTGTTGTTATGTACAAGTTGTATTACTTTCTAATTTTGAGTTTGTGATCAATCAGAACATACCCCTCCACATTAGATCTCAAAATCGTTGTGTTTTTTATATATAATTCCACATTGTGACATACTTTGAGGAATATTTTGGAGCGGCATAGCCGCAGCTGGTCGCCGCTCTCAGTGAATAATACGCCAAGGTCAATACACCTTTGAAGAGGTTAATGATTCTTTGAGCTGGTCCACAGACTGAGATATTAATCCCCTAGACAGAGAATCTGGTAAACCAGGCACGATTGGTATGCACAATTTCAGTACATTATGACAAGCATAATAATAATAATAATAATGGCAGTATTTGTATAGCGCCTTTCTCCTGTCGGACTCAAAGCGCTTGCGAGGCAGCCACTAGAGCGCACTCAGTAGGCAGTAGCAGTGTTAGGGAGTCTTGCCCAATGAACTCCTTACTGAATTACTGGCTTACTGAACAGGCAGAGCCGAGATTCGAACCCAGGTCTCCCATGTCAGAGGCAGAGCCCTTAACCAGTACACCATCCAGCCACTGTTGGTTATTATATCATCTGCCCAACGTCCATAGAATTATGGCATAATTTGAGAAAATGCCAAAAACTCTCTTCATAAGGGCTGGATCCAGTCTGAGGTTAGGTTACTAGAGGTGGCGATCATCTCTCCTTACAAGATCCACCCCAAACAAATACAGGGTTAAATTGCTGGACACGCAGACTGTCCTGCTTGCCTATCCAAACACCATCAAGGATTTGGGCTTTTATCTCTGTTATCTCTATTTTATCTCTATTATCTCTATTGCCCACAGTTCTTTATATTGTCTGCTTGAACTTACAAATTCCAAAGGACACAGTAATTCTAAAGACTACTCAGACTGTATCCAGTTATCATCTTCACTTTTTATCTCTATTATTTTACTATATCGATCTGTTCATTGTTAGATACTTTTTGAAATGTTTCCATTTTTCTGTACTCCTTTTTATGCAAAGAATCCTGCTTTTCGGAGAGGACTTTACCCATAACAGTTTTATTGATATATATTATTCAACCCAGAGAGAGGTTGTTGGTAAAGGTGCGTACACACGCACTACGGAAGCCAACGACGGGTCCATCAGACCCTCCCGCTGGGAGAACTTTCAGCTGACAGTAGTGCGTGTGTACGCACTGTCGGCGGACTGATAAGGCTGTTCTTGAATGATCCACTGAGCGCTGAGCGGATCGTTCAGGAACAGCTTTATCAGTCCGCCGACAGTGCGTACACACGCAGTACTGTCAGGTGAAAGTCCGCCCAGCAGGCGGGTCTGACGGACCCGCCGTTGGATTCCGTAGTGCGTGTGTACGCACCTTTAGATTTGCATATTTGCACACTAATGTGAATTGGTGGCAGCTTACGAGATCTCTATATGAAATCACAGATGAAGTGTATATACAATCCAATTGTATTGTATGTGGATTCACCAACCAATCCAAAAGGTTACTTTGCCTGCAGTGCTAAATGCCTTCATAATCCCCTCAGGGTATGAGGCTGAATAGGAATCTGTGGCAAAGGGAACAGTAATTGGAGGGCAATGTCACAATGGAGGCTGCCATATTTATTTCCTTTTAAACAATAGTAGATGCCTGGCAGCCCTGTGAATCTATTTGGCTGCAGTAGAGTCTGAATTACATCAGAAACAAACACGCAGCTAATCTTGTCAGTTTTGACAATTTTGTCAGAAACACCTGATCTGCATATATTTGTTCAGGGTCTATGGCTGAAAGTGTTAGAAGCAGAGGATCAGCAGGACAGCCAGGCAACTGGTATTGCTTAAAAGGAAATACATAGTGTATATGCTCGCATATAAGCCTAATTTTTCAGCACAAAAAATGTGCTGAAAAGTTACCGCCTTGGGTTACATGCGGGTCAGTGGAGCAGAACGAATGGTGGAGCAGGTTTTGTTACTGGCAGAGGAGCGTAAGGATTGTGCACTAGTGATCCTGCTCTTGCCAGCTGGCTTCCTGCTGTGTCCATGCCCTCCATTCCCTGCAACATGGTGTGCAGAGTGCACTGCTCAAGACTACCTGTGTTCCCTGGTTTGTAGGGCAGAGCGTGACAGCATCGTGTCAGCAGTGCAATGATCAAGGACTCTTCCTGTTTGGCAATCGCTGTCTCTCATATCTATGGTGTCTTAAGACACAGCTGTTTACTCCTTGGAGCACATCTGGCTATGGGGAGAGGGGATGACTTGTACTGGGGAAACATCTGACTACTGTGGCAGGGGCTATATTGGGGAGGGGGCTTATACGTGAGTCAATCACTAGGTCAGCGTATATACAGTATGTCAGACTCGATATCACTCTCACCTCAGGTTCACTTTAATACCAGTCTGTTTCTTTGTAAAGTCAAATCAAAAGAATGTCTTCTATTCAGCAAAAATGAAATCAAATCAGAGTCCTTAGTGTTGGCAAAGTCCAGATATCTCATAACTAATATCAGTCTATTTAAGGTCAACCACCAAGCCAGCAATCCACAGTATGGCTTTGTTATGATCACTTCTGCAGCATGTACTGCTGGCTGCAGTTTTACTGAAGACAAGCAGTTTTTGATTTGTTTGCGTGCATTTGCTCGCATAGTTTTGCGTGCTCTTACACTGAGTGTTGATTCCATCTGCAGTCGTTTTGAAGTTAATAGATTAATATGCTTTTGTGAAAACAAACAATTGTCTGTTGCAATGGAGCTGCAATCCCTTTCTTGCAGGCTGCATATCATTGTCTGCCTTTTCCTGCTGTCAGCCTGTGATTGATTACCATTCACCTGTGTGGGAATCTGCATGTCTGCTCCCATTGGATGACCTCAGTATAAAGGACTGCTTCCTGCAGTGTTCCATGGGCTATCATAGTCTCAGATTCTGTCTGTTACTCTGTCTGGCCCCCACCTCGTTCCTAGTCCGTGTGGACTGTGCTGACTCCTGCGAAGGGGTCAGCGAGTCCTCCTAGTTTTGCTCTTGTTATCAGAAGCATTTACTTTGCTTGTCTTGCGTCATATATCGGTTCATCGCCAATATGTACGCATACTAGCACGTTTGTTATTTTCTTTGTATTCGTGTTACGTTAATACATCAGTGTCGCTGATATATACGTACTCAAACCGTTTATATCCTGTGTTCAGTCAGTTAGTTTCCAGCACGTTTTGGTAGGTTGCGCGTATCGTGATCACCCGTGCTTAGCTAGTTCAGTCCTGTTCCTAGTCCTGCTCCAGTTCTTAGTTAGTGTTCCTTGCTTATGTCATATATCGGTTTATCGCCGATATATACATATGTCAGTTAGTCGTTTGTAGTTCATTGATAGCTGTAACCGTAATACGCTAGGAAATCATACCTATTGTATATTTGTGTGGATTACGCCTGCCTTCTTTGACTCTATTTCCCGACTATTCTGTCCTGTCCTTGTGAGGCACGCCACCGCTGCAATCGCATTGGCTGCCTAATTCCAAGTCTGTCTTGTCTTGGACGTTTGCTGTCACTTAAGCAGTGACAAGTTAAGCAAACGTTCATTCTGTTACCTGTCCTGATCTTCTGAGTTCTGGTTCATGCGCTCAGCGCTACCTTGCGCTGACCCACTACAGTGGAAGGATTGTCTGTGGCTGTTCGGATCTACGCCTGCTCTGTGCACCACATCTCCTGTTGGAGTCAGTTCTCTCCTCCACTAAATTGGGGATATCCTGGTTCCTTGTGCTAGCGTGTGTACCTCCTTCAACGTCAGAATCCGCATTGTGTGCTGACCGTGGAGGATATACCACCAAGCATAACAGGCTTGACCTTTACACAGTGCGCCAAAACACACTTATAAGGAGTTCAGCAGCACACCTGCTCCATGCACCAATCCTCCTTCCACAATGCACCTGTTTCTTCTCTTTATGCAAATTTGCAAAGTTTCACTCTGCTTCAGCAAAAGCCAAGTGCGTACCTGCGTGGAATGGGAAGGCCCACCCTCTTCCTTCCCTCCCATTACAGAGTCTGGATCGGGACCCTGAAAAATCTAATAAAGACAGCAACCTGGATTGCTGCTAAATAATCCCCAGAATCCTTTCTAGATACACAAGTGACGTAAAGTGACCCAAGTCCAAATAATGGGGGTATATAACTCCCATCCTGGACCTAGCCCCGATGTCCCCTACACCCTGACCTAAGAAGTGCTGGTAAACATAAATTTTAGCAACATTTAGGCAAGCATTGTAACAGGCTGCATTTTATAGACATGGCTTCAAAAAGGTAACAAACAAAGTCACCAACTTATTTTGGAACCTTTAACGACTTGAGGACCGCAGTCTTTTCGCCCGTTAAGGACCAGAGCCTTTTTTTCCATTCAGACCACTGCAGCTTTCACGGTTTATTGCTCAGTCATACAACCTACCATCTAAATGAATTTTGCCTCATTTTCTTGTCACTAATACAGCTTTCTTTTGGTGCTATTTGATTGCTGCTGCCTTTTTCAGTTTTTATTATATTCATAAAAAAAAGACATGAATTTTGTCAAAAAAAATGATTTTTTTAACTTTCTGTGATAAAATTTGTCAAATAAAGTAAAATTTCTGTATACATTTTTGTCCAAATTTATTGTGCTACATGTCTTTGATTAAAAAAAAACATTCAGTGTATATTTATTGGTTTGGGTAAAAGTTATAGCGTTTACAAACTATGGTGCAAAAAGTGAATTTTCCCATTTTGAAGCATCTCTGACTTTTCTGAGCACCTGTCAGGTTTCATGAGGTGGTAAAATTCCAGGATAGTATAAATACCCCCAAGTGACCCCATTTTGGAAAGAAGACATCCCAAAGTATTCACTGAGAGGCATGGTGAGTTCATAGAAGATTTTATTTTTTGTCACAAGTTAGCAGAAAATGACACTTTGAGACAAAGAAAAAAAAATAAAAGGTTTCCATTTCTGCTAACTTGTGACAAAAAAAAATTGAAATCTGCCACGGACTCACCATGCCCCTCTCTGAATACCTTGTCTACTTTCCAAAATGGGGTCATTTGTGGGGTGTGTTTACTGTCCTGGCATTTTGGGGGTGCTAAATTGTAAGCACCCCTGTAAAGCCTAAAGGTGCTCATTGGACATTGGGCCCCTTAGCGCACCTAGGCTGCAAAAAAGTGCCACACATGTGGTATTGCCGTACTCAAGAGAAGTAGTATAAAGTGTTTTGGGGTGTATTTTTACACATACCCATGCTGGGTGGGAGAAATATCTCTGTAAATGACAATTTTTTGCTTTTTTTTTTTACACACAATTGTCCATTTACAGAGATATTTCTCCCACCCAGCATGGGTATGTGTAAAAATACACCCCAAAACGCATTATACTACTTCTCTTGAGTACGGCAATACCACATGTGTGGCACTTTTTTTGCACCCTAACTGCGCTAAGGGGCCCAAAGTCCAATGAGTAACTTTAGGATTTCACAGGTAATTTTGATACATTTGGTTTCAAGACTACTCCTCACGGTTTAGGGCCCCTAAAATGCCAGGGCAGTATAGGAACCCCACAAATGACCCCATTTTAGAAAGAAGACACCCCAAGGTATTCCGTTAGGAGTATGGTGAGTTCATAGAAGATTTTATTTTGTGGCGAAGTACCGTATTTTTCGGACCATAAGACGCACTTTTTTCTCCCCCAAAAGAGGGGAGAAATGTTGCTGCGTCTTATGGTCCGAATGTGACACTTTAGGCTGCGCCTCCCCTAAATCCCTGGCAGTCTATTGGTCCGGGCTCCATTCGTTCCCTTCCTGCTTGAATACTAATGCCCCCGATTCATTCTGTCCTGCTACAATCAACTTCCCTCCCACTGATGCCCGATGCGTTGCAGTGAGAGCGCACTATGTTCAGTTTGGCTGCGCTCGTCCCCCCTCCTCCTCCCTCGGTAGCCATGTGCTGCAGAACTGTCACTCACCCTGTCTGTCCGTGCATTGGTGGCTGTGCATCGGTTTGGCTGCGCTCGTCCCCCCTCCTCCTCCCTCGGTAGTGTTAAGCTTGGAGGTGTAATCTCCACAGTCAGCATACAACACATAAGCTGACGTGAAGGAGGTACACACACCAGCACAAGGGATCAGGATATCCCCAGTTTAGTGGAGGAGAGGACTGACTCCAATAGGAGATTGTGGTGCACAGAGCCGGTGCAGATCCGAACAGCCACAAACAACACTTTCGTAATAACGTCTCAGCGCAAAGTAGCGCTGAGCGCATAAACCAGGACTGAGGAGATCAGAACAAGTAGACAGAATGAACGCTTGCTAGCTAGCGGCTACTTAGCGACAGCAAGCGTCCAAAACCAGACAGACTGGAATGAGGCAGCCAATGCGTTGCGGCGATGGCGTGCCTCACAAAGACAGGACAGGATAGTCAGAAAATAGCAGGATCAAGATAGATGAACGTAACACAAATAAATATACAATAAGCATGATTTCCTAGCGTATTACAATTACAGCTATCAATGAAACTATTCGTAACGTCTGACTAACATATGTATATATCGGCAATGAACCGATATATGACATAAGCAGTAACTCTGACTAAGACTGGAGTAATACAGGGAACAGGACTCAGAAGGATTCGCTATCTCTTCGCAGAGATGAACGCAATCCACAACAGGACCAGGAACAGGATAACTAGCTCAGCGTGCTGGAACGCTGACTAACGGAACACAGGATATAAACAGTTCGTGTACGTATATATCAGCGACACTGATGTATCAACGTAACACGAATACAAGGAAAATAACAAAATGCGCAAGTATGCGTATATATTGGCGATGAACCAATATATGACACAAGACAAGCAAGTAACAACTTCTAGAACAAGAGCAGAACTAGGAGGACTCGCTGACCCCTTCGCAGGAGTCAGCGCAGTCCACACGGACCAGGAACGAGGTGGGGCACGAGCAGAGTAACAGATAGAATCTGAGACTATGGTAGCCCATGAGGCATTGCAGGAAGCAGTTCTTTATACTGAGGTCATCCAATGGGAGCAGACCTGCAGATTCCCACACAAGTGAATGGTAATTAATCACAGGCTGATAGCAGGAAAAGGCAGACAATGATATGCAGCCTGCAGGAAAGGGACCGCCCCTCCACTGCAGCAGACAATGTTTGTTTACACAAAAGCATATTAAACTGTCATTAACTTCAGAGCGACTGCAGATGGAATCAGCAACTAGTTTAAGTGCAAACCAAACTATGCAAGCAAATGCATGTAATGACATTAGAACTGCTTGGTTTGCAATACCACTGCAGTCAGCAGTAAACGCTGCAGAAGCGATCATAACAGTTAGCCATGTGCTGCAGAACTGCCACTCACCCTGTCTGTCCGTGCATCGGCGGCTGTAATCAGCTGTGCGCGTTATGCACGAGCGTATCATCCTCTCCCGTAGTGTAGCCTCCAATAACATTATGCTGCAGGGAGGTCAGCATACGTTACAGTCACCCCCTCTGTCCGTGGAGCAGCGGCTTTAAGCTTTACACCTCGGGGGATATTCTTCAGTGGTGTAGCTTTAAGTGTCCCTCGCTTGATGAGGTCATCAAGCGGTGCGCTAAGCTACACCACTGAAGAATATCCCCCGAGGTGTAAAGCTTAAAGCCGCTGCTCCACGGACAGAGGGGGTGACTGTAACGTATGCTGACCTCCCTGCAGCATAATGTTATTGGAGGCTACACTACGGGAGAGGATGTTACGCTCGTGCATAACGCGCACAGCTGATTACAGCCGCCGATGCACGGACAGACAGGGTGAGTGGCAGTTCTGCAGCACATGGCTACCGAGGGAGGAGGAGGGGGGACGAGCGCAGCCAAACCGACGCACAGCCGCCGATGCACGGACAGACAGGGTGAGTGGCAGTTCTGCAGCACATGGCTACCGAGGGAGGAGGAGGGGGGACGAGCGCAGCCAAACTGAACATAGTGCGCTCTCACTGCAACGCATCGGGCATCAGTGGGAGGGAAGTTGATTGTAGCAGGACATTACCGCTGTCATTACAGTGACAGCGGAATAAATCGGGGGCATTAGTATTCAAGCAGGGAGTAAATGAGGAATATGATTTACATATACAATGCAATATATGACTAAATGCTGCATATTGTAGATGGGAGATGATCTTTATAATTGATGTGGAGAGGGCTGAATATTATAAACACACATGCAGTGGAAAATTGCCTTGCATTGAAATGAAACTTGTTAATAAAGCTTGCTTTAGAAAGGTGATATATCTTACTTAGCTGGTTTCTACATTTATGATTGTGGAGACAGAGGGTGAGTGACACAGATTTTCACTGCAGGCTGTGGCACACTGAGCTTACAGTCTAATCCCACCCTCTAAGCACTCAGTAGCTTGGGGAGGAGAAGATCCATAAGACGCCCTGCACCATGGACGCACCAGGTTTAGTATATTTTTTTTTCCCTGGATTTTACCCTCTAAACCTAGGGGCGTCTTATGGTCCGGAGCGTCTTATAGTCCGAAAAATACGGTACATTACGCATTTTGTCCCAAGTGAAAGGAGAGGTTTGTGGCAGCCCTGTGTATTAGGGTCTCTTGAAACCAGATGTTTGGTTTCACACTGCATATTGACATATCCGGTGGGTCGAGCCCGCTGCACCGTATCGCCCAAAACAGACCTTCAGGGAATACCACAAGAGTAGCATTCGGCCTAGTAATGAACTGCGTCGCCAGAGACTAACATGACTTCCGGGCCGACCTAAATTGCCGCAGAAGCCACGCAGTAACGTAGGCATGCACTAGCGTTAAGTCAAGCACTTCCGGCGTAGGGGGGGACCGCAAAGTGTGACTTTCGCTAGGCAATTTGCCCTAACGCATCGCAGTAGTGTGAAATAGCACTGAGAGACCCTTGTGTGCCTACTGCTGTGTCCGTAGTTCCCTAGGTTCTAATAGTGTACCTGCTCGTGGTACCTCTCAACACTCCCCTAGGCATAGGCCAGGCTGGTCAGGACAGGTGGGTCAATAAACAGTGGTGTAACGCCTTATTCCAGCCCTGCTGCCAACACGACAACGTTTTCTTCGGATTCGGTGACCTGTGGTACTCGGAATCGGATAGGCGTAATGCCTTCCATGCAGCCGGCTAGTTGCATCTTGGGGTTGGGCCACGGCACCTCCTGGATACAGGAGTTCCATCACGATCTGTTTCTGAAATTGAAGAAACGATCCAGTTCTCCCAGCCTTACTGTAGAGAACAAAGCTGTTGTAAATTGCCAATTGAATGAGGTGAAAAGACACTTTTTTATACCAGCGTCTTGTTTTACGGGAAACTAAATAGGGCGCTAACCTTTGGTCATTGAAGTCCACCCCTCCCATGGGGTTTTTCAATGACCTCAGTTCGCCGTTGAATTTTGACTGTCGTGTCTGCGTGAATGGTGGACAGAAAGTAAATGTCCCTCTTGTCCTTCCATTTCACTGCGAGCAGGTCGTCAGCACACAAGGCGGCCCTCTGCCCCCGTTCAAGTCTGGTGGTAATGAGCCGTTGGGGGAAGCCCCGGCGACCAGGCCGCACGGTGCCACAGCATCGGATTTGTTCTATTTTTAAGTGCTGGAAGAGGGCCACACTTGTGTAATAATTGTCCACAAAACGATGGTACCCCTTCTGGAACAAGGATGACACCAAGGGCTCGATTCACAAAGCGGTGATAACTCAGTTATCACGCCTAAAAGACTTTAGGCGTGATAACCTTTGCACCAGCAAAGTTATCACCGCTTTGTGCTCTAACTCGCGCGAAGTTTCCGTGCGTACGCGCGTACTGGCGAGCGCAAAGTCCCATAGGGCTTAATGGGAGCTTCGCGCGAAGCGGGGGCCGCTGCGCGCGCGCGTGCGCGGTTGCGCACGCAAAACTCTGCGTGCGGAAAATTCGTGCGAGTTTCTTCTTATCATGCCTAAACTGAGTTTAGGCGTGATAAAGGGGTTTTCACAGGCGTGCAAAGTGTTTGCACCGCTTTGTGAATCAAGCCCAAAGTCTCACACAACCTTTCCACTGCTCCCCAGGTAGTCAGGGCATCCGACCGGCTCCAATTTGAAGTCTTTTCCCTCATAGACCCTAAAATAAGATGTATAGCCTGTGGCCCTTTCACAGAGCTTATATAGTTTCACCCCATACCTGGCGCGCTTGCTTGGGATGTACTGTTCGATGCGAAGGTGCCCGGTAAAACGTATGAGGGACTCGTCTACGCAGATGTCGTGTTCAGGGGTATAAGCATCTGCAAATCTGGATGACAGGTGGTCTATGAGGGGCCGAATTTTGTGGAGCCGATCATAAGCAGGGTGGTCACTTTGATGACAGGTTTCATTGTTATTGAAGTGCAGGAAGCAAATCGTGTCCTGGACATGGCAGCAGAGTACAAGGGAACGTGATATGCTGGATCCGTAGACCAATAAGACCGCAACACATTCAGTTTGACTAGTCCCGTGTGAAGGAGAAGGCCCCAAAAAATTTTATTTCGGAAACTTGGACTGGTTTCCACCGAAAAGGCTGGGCAAGGAACTTATTCGGATTGGCGGTTATATATTGTGTGGCCTTACGGTTGGTCTCTGCCACGATTAAGTCTAAGAGATCCTGGGTGATGAACAGATAGAAAAAGTCTAGGGCCAATCCTAGATTATCTGTCTCCACCTGGACTCCAGACTGGGCGGTGAAAGGGGGCAGTATGGGTGCGGCGGAATCAGGGGATTGCCAATTGGGATTTGCCAACACCTCTGGTAAACTAGGGGTAGTACGGGCCCGTCTTCTTGGTGGCTGTGACTGGGAACTTACTGCACGTGCCACCGAACCAGTTTTAACTTCAATGCTGGTGCTTGCCACTTCACCAGGGTCTACAGAAGTACTGGTGCTAGGTCCAGGAGATGTTGTGCTGCTGGTGCCTGCCCCACCATGAAATCTCAGACCAGCACTAACACCACTCTGCTGCGCTGCCCTTGAGGCTGATCCTGCGCCCCCTGCGGTCCAACAACATGGGGTGTGGTACGCCTGGCTCTAGCCGGGACCTCAACCTCGTTATCACTATTGGTCAGTGAACCACTGCTCTCTACAGGTGCAAACTCTGACCCAGAAGATTCATCGAATAAAGCGTCCCAATCGTCCTCATCTGACTCGGCCATGTACCTGTACGCCTCATCATCGGAATACCTCTTTCTTGCCATGGTGGACTGCTAAATTTAGGGGGGACTCCTCTGAGACTACCCAGAAAAAAAGAGCACCTACCTAGCAAAAGGGAGTATTTGAGAGGTAGAAAGCTATGGTCACTGAGTTTTAATAAAAAAAAATCAAAACTGATCTTTACAGTGCCACAGCTATTGTACAGTGTTTTTTGAAGTGATCAGAAAAAAAAATTCTGTCACTGCGGAGGGGCGGGCTGAATGCAAGTGCAGGTGAACGATCAGGCCTGATCGGGCAAACACTGCGTGTTTTTGTGGATCCTAGTGACCCTAATATAGATCTATCTGCGATCAGTAATGATCACTTACAGATACTATATAGTACTAATGTTGATTAGCGACAGTGATGACGCCAATTAGTGACTGTGGTGCAGTGGGCTGAGCACTAACTGACACTAACAAAGGGGCCTAGCTAACTGGCCTAACTGCTAACACTAGTGATACTAAAAAAGTGCCAGTTTTCACTGATCACTGTTTTTAGATCACTAGGATAGTGACAGAGGGGTGGTGGCGAGTGGGGAATCAGAGGCGATCCAAAACAATCACAGGACAATCAAAGCCAATCACGAGAAAACAAAGCCAATCAAAGCCAATCACAGGGCAATCACAGGCCAATGACGGGACAATCAAAGCCAATCACGGGACAATCAAAGCCAATCACAGGCCAATCAAAGCCAATCACAGGGCAATCAAAGCCAATCACGGGACAATCAAAGCCGATCACGGGACAATCAAAGCCAAATCACAGGCCAATCACAGGGCAATCACATGGCAATTACAGGGCAATCAAAGCCAATCACGGGACAATCAAAGCCGAACAGGTTGATTAGGGGGGTTGATTAGGTGCCCGCACGGGGGCAGACTGGGTCCTGATCTGATGGGTGGCAGACGCAGGGGGTGACGATGGGAGATCAGTGAGGGATTACAGGGGAGAATAGATGTAAACAATGCACTGGGGAGGTTATCAGGAGGGGGGGGTCTGAGGGTAATCTGAGGGTCTGGGTGGGTGATCAGGTGCTCCCAAGGGACAGTTTAGGGTCTGCTCTGATGGGTGGTGGTGACAAGGAGTGATAGACAGGTGATAGATAGGTGACAGACAGGTGATCAGTGGGTAAGGCAGCTGTATACAAATGTATACAGTATACAGGGGGGTGGTCTGGGGGTGGGGGTCTGGGGGAGATCTGAGGTTAGGGGGGGTGATCAGGGGACCCTAGGGGGCAGTTAGGGACCTAATCTAGGGGATAGCATTGACAGTTAGTGACAGGGAGTGATTGATGGGTTTTTAGGTGGGTGCTTGGGTGCAAACAGTGGTGTGCTGGGGTGGTCAGGGGGGGTTCTGAGGGCTGGGGTGGGCGATCGGGGGGTCTGTGTGGGTAAAAAGTGTGTGTGTTTCACTTACTGGGCTGCTTGTCCTCTCTGATGGTCGCACGACGGAGTGACCATCAGAGGAGGAGGCAGCCTGTATAATACACTTTGTTACATAGTGTATTATACACTTTTGATTGGCCCGGTTGCGCATTTGAAACCCGCCGGTGCTGCTAATTGGCCGTCGGGTTATGGCGCAGAGTGGGCGGGGCCAGTTGCCGGCGGCAGATCGCGTCATTGATGACGCGATCGGCGCTTAACCACGCATGCAACCGCCGCCGATGGGCGTATTGCGGTCGTTTGGTCCCAGCCCTTGCCACCGCCCATCGGCTTAAGGCGGTCGGCAAGTGGTTAAAGGGTTGTGTTAACATATACCATAACATTCCAGTTTTTTTTTTAAGTGAACCTTACTTAACCTCAAGGGAGGTTTGTAATTGTGTGTGCCATTGGGGGGTGGGGTGAGCTTCGCTACTTACCTTTGGGGTGCTGCTCCTCTGGCCCCATCCCATACAAGATGCACCATCTTCTCCACCTGACTAGCACCATCTGCCGGCTTTTATAGTTCCTGGCAGTGTTTTGCATGCGTGATGCTATGCATGGTGGGAAATGTAGTCCATGGATGTGAGTATAGAGCTGCGACCATATGTGACATTTTATCTTTATATATTTCAGTGTATAAATGAGTAGTTTGTTACCTATGCAATACTGTGTATATGTAGTAAATCAACTATTTCCAATTTATTGCTTTTATCCAGGATATATGTACCATTGTATTTATGCAGTTTTACTTTATATTATTTTAGGACCATTGTAGTCCCTTACACACTCCAATGAGTTCTGGTTCACCATGAGCTTGCTGGTTAGTCCGTACCTCTCGGTGTTACAAGCCCTACTGCATAGAGCCGAATTAATCCATACCATGCACTGATGAGGATCAAACAATCCGAAACAGTCTGTATGCATGTTGGATTATTATGGCTCTGTACAAATTAACAAGCTGACACATCATTGCATTCCAGAGGTTCTGGAGGTGTGTTTAGCTTCTAAGGGTACAATGGTTAATTTGCATATATTCAGCAGTGATGCACTGGGAGACATCTCAAGCTCACTCCAATCTGATTTATCGCAAATTCTTTCTGTTTTAAGAAAGCAAACGTTTGTTTTACTTTATATTACATCATGCTTGCTGTTATTATACTTGTTCAATTTTACATTATTTTTTATGTTTACTGCAAATGTGAAAAGATATCTTTGTAATAACTTCCTGTTCTGCTATAAATCAGATGCACTTTGGGCTCAATTCAAAAAGCATTACCACATGAGGTAAAACAGAAAATCACTGATTTTACTGAACATTTTGTCAAATGTCAATTCACAAAGGATGTTACCACATAGAAAACAAAAATTACTGACTAGTGAAGTAAATTACCGACTTGTGAGGTAAAAACCTCATGAATGTAATTTTACAAAGGTTAACACATGCAGTAAAACAAGTGAGATATTTGGTATTTTATCTCCAGACTAGAGTTGTAGGTAAGATAACAAACTGCCATTTATAAGGATGCATAAAAGTGGTAAGAAAGAAAGAGAAGGAGAAACAAAGTAAGTAAGAAAGTTAATGAAATAACAAAATACAAATCCACAATACTACTTGTCACAAGAGCCCTAGTGGCTGACCGCACTTAGCCTTCTAAACGGTGCCAGCGCACGGATCGTGCGAACTCTGGTCGCAGTCAATGCGCAGGAACCGTTAAGAATTGGCCGCGGACAACTCAGAAGGGAGCCTGTGAGACACGGGTGATTACAACTTCACCTACTGGTTCAGAGTAAACTGCCACCACCGCGGTTATCATGGGACCGTGGAGCCCACTAACTGACTGACTAATCCTGCGAATAAAACGGTTAAACACACGTTATTCTGTCTAGCCAACAACAAACAAACAGTAGCGTATCTTCAGAGACCCGGGATCAGTTCTGTGTGTGCTGATAAGCAGGGTAGCGGAAAGTGAATGACTTGGAGAAAGTCGGTTATTCACGCAATATAAATAATTAATATATACAGACAATTATTAAAATCAACAATTATTAAAACAGTAATAGCCAGTATAAAAAATAAAAGAAGGGAGAAAAATACTTAGTTCCTGGAAAGATGTCCTTTTTGTGGGAAAACAGAGTTCTGGGTTTCAATTTGAGTTCAGAGTTCAGACCAGGTGGATGCCAGCATATCCTCAAGCTGGCATCTGATGAGTGCAAGATGTTTCAGTCTGGAGGACACTGAGTTTGGGTCCTCTGCCATTCTTATGCCCCTGCTTCAGTAGGAGGGAGTGAGGGCGGGGAGCCATACACCCCCTTAGAAGATGAGATGAGCCCTCCCCTTGTACTGGGGGCTAGAAATCATATCTACCCATATGGGCTCTATCTCACAGAACCGTACAGGTCAGGGCAGATTTATTAACATTTTCAGGTCTGTCTCGATTTACCCAGCGCCCTGATACCAGACATGAGGGGTGGGACCCCTGTGGTATCATCAGGCACTTTCAAACTGCCTAACTGGAAGTCCTTACCTCAGAATGTTCTGAAACTTCCTCAGAACCAGCACCGGGGCTCATGCTACACTTCCCCCACGTTTGGCGAAGCTGCCATCTCAGGAACCCCAGAAATATGACAGATCTGGGAAGTTATGGATTTGCTATGAGACTCAGGTTATTCCCAGGCAAAGGCTCTTTGAAGTTTGGAGCAGCCAGCGAGGTGTCGCCTCCCCTGCTGGGAATGAGCCAGTGGGTCTGGCTTTTAGCCCAACTAGATTGCTTCTGCCATGGTGCTTGTCACCTTATACCTGATGGATGGGCCATCAGCACAGCTTGAAGCCAGGGACTCTCTGGGGCAGATTAGGCTCAGGCTCATTAGCATATCAAAAGAGCCATCCAGCCTTTAGGATGGTGCTCTCTTTGCTAAGAAAAGGACTTCAGCTGTCCCTACACACTCAACCCAGATTGTACCGATTTGAAGCGCAATCGATGCAGGGAATCGAGTGCGATTGCTTTTTCTTCACGGGCGGTTCCAGGACGCGCCTGCGGCCCCGCAACCGTCCGTGACAGCCCTCCTTGGGGAGAAGGCAGATAGACATTCATCAGCAAGATGTGTGTCGTTGCCGCTAACCTGCGAGATCTGAGCTAGTTCCCCGTTGGCGTTCTGGGGTCGGCTGCCCGCTGCGTGTCGGCCAACCTGGCTGACGGGTCTCGGGTTGCCGGTGCGGCGGGAAAACCTATTGGAGCCTGTGGCTCGGTTTCCCTGGACCGGGCGCGGTCTGCTACCCTCAGGGTTGACCCGACATGGACCGTTCTGGACAGGGCGTTTGCGCCACTGCAGTCAGACGTGGTGTCTGCCGGGACTGCTGACAACGGGCAGTGGGTTGGTTAGGTCAACAGCCAGCCCACGCGGGGTTCCCCTGCTAAGTGGCTGTGGACCTAAGGGAACCCCGCGGGGATCCCTGGACCTTCCCAGCTCCTGACAGACGGCACATGCTCTGCAGTAGTTTGCTACATCCCTGTTCATCCGGGGCCAATAAAACTGTTTCCGAATACCGGCAAGTGTCTTGCGGACCCCTGAGTGCCCTGTCAGAGGATTACCATGTGCGGATTTCAGCACATGTCCCCTGAACGCACTCGGGACCACAAGCCATTTGGTATTTGCGTGGGATCTACCTGTAGGGGGCTGTACAGACTCACTGTACAGTCTCCCAGCTTCCCAGTACACCTTGAAAGCGGCCCCGTCTGCGAGGGGCTCAGCGGCTTGCTGCCTGAGCACCTTCAGGCTTGGGTCACTTTGTAGTGCGGCTGAGAATACGGCGCTGTCAGTTTCAGCCAACTGGCTCATGTCACACGAGGCCAGCGGCTGAAAGGTCTCATCCCTGTGGTCAGAGGAGGGGGAGGAGGCCGGAACCCCCTCCACCTGTTCTGAGCTCGGGCTCTGAGCAGTGCAGCTGCGCGGTACTGCTAGCACAGGTACACTGTTGGAATGGCACAGACGGACATTACTCAAATCATCATTGCATGCAGTAATGACATTGACAGGTATAGACATTTTTTCATTACAGACAGGTTGTACAGTAAACTCAGGTACAGTTACAGCATCATCACAACAGACAGTCTGTACATCAAACTCAGGTGCCTTTGAAGCAGGCACTATTGAACCTGGTACCCTTGAACTGGGCACATTCAACCCGCCTCCCCCTGGTGCTCCCCCAAGTGTATAAAGTACCTGGTGGTGGGCGGAGAGTCCGTCTCCTCCCGTGAGCGACAAGGCGGTTGTGGCAGGTTCATAGTAGGACACAAGCTTGCCCAAATCAGTCCCCAGCAACACAGGGACTGGGAGATCCTTCATAACCCCAACAACCCTTTCTTGGATTCCTCCCACTCCCCAATCCAGCTTCACTGTCGCGTGGGCTATGTGAAAAAGGGTGCCCTCTACTCCAGTAAGGGCAAGGGATCGGCTGGAGCTGATGCTCTCCTTTGGCACAAGATGTGAGTGAACTAACGTGATGTCAGCTCCGGTGTCTCGAAATCCGGTGACAACTTTGCCGTTTACTCTAACAAGTTGCTGCTGGTCGGTTCGGTCGCGGATTTCCTTTCCGCGGGCAAACAGGACAAAATCTGATGATCCAGGCTGTGGTTCGCTGGCGGGTTGCCTCTGCTGTGGGTGAGGTACAGGTGATGCAGATGATCCAGGTGCTGGTGGTGTCTGTCTCCGCTCCGGACAGTCGAATTTCATGTGTCCGGGCTGGCGGCAGTAGTGACAGGTGACCTCTCCAGGCGCTGCAGGCCTGGGTGCAGCAGCTGCGCTGGGTGGCCTCTGTGGCGGACGGCTCACAGGGGCAGGAGGGTCTGCCGAGGTATTGGGCTGACCTCCTCTCCAGCTGGATGGGACAGTTCTGCGGGTATCAGCCACCCGGGTATTTGCAAAAGTCTCAGCAAGGTCTGCAGCGACAGTTGCTGAAGCCGGCCTGCGTTCTAGCACAAACTGGCGTACATCAGCAGGGCAAATGTTCAGAAATTGTTCCAGGACTATCAAGTCCTCCAGGACATCATAAGACCCTTTGGTGAGGCCTAGTGTCCACTGGCGGAGTGTGGTGAGCAAGCTGCTGGCCACATCTCGGTACGAATCAGAAGGCTTTTTCTGCCAGGCCCTGAACTTTTTCCGATAGGCTTCTGGCGTCAGCTGGTACTTAGTAATGATAGCGTCTTTTATAGCAGCATAATCATTATCCTTCTCCGCAGGCAATTCTGCGAAGGCATCAAGCGCTTTGTAGCGCAGCAAAGGTGTCAGATGTCTGGCCCACTGGTCTTGGGACAGACCATACTGACGGCATGCTTTTTCAAAAGACCGCAAAAACAAGTCAATGTCTGTGTCTTTCTCAATATTAGCAAATTTAAATTTTGCACTTACGGGTGGTGCAGCTCCTTCAGCAGGGAGGCTGGGCGGTGAACTCCGGCTGGCCTGTTGCACTTTTGCCATGTTTAGCTCATGCTGTCGTTGGCGTTCCCGCTCAGCGGCATCCCTCTCCGCGTGGCGTTCTGCAGCAGCAGCAGCAGCCTTGCGTTCTGCAGATTGGCGTTCCCGCTCCTCGCGGGCTTCCATGTACTGCATGTACTTGTCCAGGTCAGTCTCCATCAGCTTTTGTAATGCCTGCTGCATTACCGGGTCAGCACCCCTGGACAGTCGAGTACTGGCCAGTTCCGGGCGAGTATTTTCAGAAACTTTGGGGTTGGGGTCCACACTGACATTCTCCTGCGTAACTGTTGATGCAGGGCCCTCAGGATGCACAACCTCTGTACGGTCAGGAGTCTCAGTCTCTGGTTCCCCTTGCCTTGAGTCAGATGGGTCAGCGTCTACCTCAGCAGACACATCCAGCTCCTGCAGTTGCTGGGTATCCCATTGAAACAATTCCGTTACCAGGTCCCCTTGTTTCTTGCGGCCGACATCAATGCCTCTCTCTTGGCAAAGATTTTGCAGGTCCGCCAGGCACATTTTCTTGTAGTTCCCGGACATTTCCACGCCAAATAAAATAAAACTTTTGGGGAGGGGTACTGGCTACACAGTCTCTCTGTATATATAAAAAAATATATTGCCTTCCAGCTACACCAACGAATTAGTTCGTTTCTTGATAGCGCTAGCGCTATCGTAGATGCTTTCAGCACAACACAGGTCCCAACCGCTGCCTAACACTGTCACAAGAGCCCTAGTGGCTGACCGCACTTAGCCTTCTAAACGGTGCCAGCGCACGGATCTTGCGAACTCTGGTCGCAGTCAATGCGCAGGAACCGTTAAGAATTGGCCGCGGACAACTCAGAAGGGAGCCTGTGAGACACGGGTGATTACAACTTCACCTACTGGTTCAGAGTAAACTGCCACCACCGCGGTTATCATGGGACCGTGGAGCCCACTAACTGACTGACTAATCCTGCGAATAAAACGGTTAAACACACGTTATTCTGTCTAGCCAACAACAAACAAACAGTAGCGTATCTTCAGAGACCCGGGATCAGTTCTGTGTGTGCTGATAAGCAGGGTAGCGGAAAGTGAATGACTTGGAGAAAGTCGGTTATTCACGCAATATAAATAATTAATATATACAGACAATTATTAAAATCAACAATTATTAAAACAGTAATAGCCAGTATAAAAAATAAAAGAAGGGAGAAAAATACTTAGTTCCTGGAAAGATGTCCTTTTTGTGGGAAAACAGAGTTCTGGGTTTCAATTTGAGTTCAGAGTTCAGACCAGGTGGATGCCAGCATATCCTCAAGCTGGCATCTGATGAGTGCAAGATGTTTCAGTCTGGAGGACACTGAGTTTGGGTCCTCTGCCATTCTTATGCCCCTGCTTCAGTAGGAGGGAGTGAGGGCGGGGAGCCATACACCCCCTTAGAAGATGAGATGAGCCCTCCCCTTGTACTGGGGGCTAGAAATCATATCTACCCATATGGGCTCTATCTCACAGAACCGTACAGGTCAGGGCAGATTTATTAACATTTTCAGGTCTGTCTCGATTTACCCAGCGCCCTGATACCAGACATGAGGGGTGGGACCCCTGTGGTATCATCAGGCACTTTCAAACTGCCTAACTGGCAGTCCTTACCTCAGAATGTTCTGAAACTTCCTCAGAACCAGCACCGGGGCTCATGCTACACTTCCCCCACGTTTGGCGAAGCTGCCATCTCAGGAACCCCAGAAATATGACAGATCTGGGAAGTTATGGATTTACTATGAGACTCAGGTTATTCCCAGGCAAAGGCTCTTTGAAGTTTGGAGCAGCCAGCGAGGTGTCGCCTCCCCTGCTGGGAATGAGCCAGTGGGTCTGGCTTTTAGCCCAACTAGATTGCTTCTGCCATGGTGCTTGTCACCTTATACCTGATGGATGGGCCATCAGCACAGCTTGAAGCCAGGGACTCTCTGGGGCAGATTAGGCTCAGGCTCATTAGCATATCAAAAGAGCCATCCAGCCTTTAGGATGGTGCTCTCTTTGCTAAGAAAAGGACTTCAGCTGTCCCTACACACTCAACCCAGATTGTACCGATTTGAAGCGCAATCGATGCAGGGAATCGAGTGCGATTGCTTTTTCTTCACGGGCGGTTCCAGGACGCGCCTGCGGCCCCGCAACCGTCCGTGACACTACTGTGTAGAAATTAAAAAGGATTAATAACAGGCTAATGGTTTTCAGTAGTGATAAGTGAGAACGCCGCCCTCAGGCAGTCTCATGGTACTGAAAATTTTCTTTGAAGGTAATTGATGTGATGTACTTCCTGCCCACTGGCACTATGCATATGACCCGGTCAGTGCACACTGCCACATCAAGGAGCATCGCATCCGCGCCGCAACATAAAAAACATATGTAAAACAGTCCTAAAGGTTCATAGCAAAGCCCATATACATGTGTGAGCCACAAAATTTGCAAGGTATTTGTAGAACAGTGACACGTGGAGTTAAAAAAGTAAAAAAAAAACTTGTGGTCTTCCTGAAAATGGCAGCTAAAGTGACAGTAGGCAGATTGGAATTTTGCACGATGGAAAGCATACAGAAGGCAGCAAAAACATTATGCCATGGAAGCAAGACCTGAAACTAAGAAATGACGGTGCTTTATCAGCTCAGCCCATGATCAGCAGTCTTTGCTGTCAAACAGCAGGAGACTGTATTTCTAGCTGGCATCATGAACTGGATGGCATCTGGAATGAATCACAAACAAGCTATTTTGGAGGCGCCGAATTTGATAAAATATTTAAAAAAACAGTTTAAAAATGAGAGGCAGTGCTGGTCTTACCTCTTCTGAAGAAAAAGGCCAGTTAGGGCTAATTCACACTACAAGAGCTTTTTTAAAAGCTAGAGATTTTAAAAGCCCTTGCTAATGCAATGCTATGGGGGATATTTACAAAATCACATCACTCCCGTGTAAAAACACACATAAGATAACATTAGCAAGAGCTTTTAAAACCACAAAGAGCTTAGAAAAGGTCTTATAGTGTGAACGAGCCCTAAACTGGAAAGCAAGGTTTATTACACATTACACATTTGGGAAATAGCGATCACAACATGATAACGTTTGATCTAGTGACTGATAGGCCAAAGGGGCAGCGGGACAACTAAAACTATGAATTTTAGAAAAGCAAAGTAGTGAACGCTAATGTGGATATTGGGAATGCTGTAGATGTGATATTCTTGGACTTTGCAAAGGCCTTCGACACTGTCCCCCACAAATTCTGGTGCAAAAGTTGAGGATGCAAGGACTGGGGAAGAGTCTGTGTGCATGGATAGGGAACTGGCTAATGGACAGAAAACAAAGAGTTGTGGTCAATGGATCATACTCAAAATGGGAGACTGTTAGTAGTGGGGTCCCACAGTGGTCTGTACTGGGCCCAGTGCTCTTCAATGTATTTATTAATGATCTAGTAGATGCAGTAGAAAGCAATGTTGCTATTTTTGCAGATGACACAACATTGTGCAGAATCATCAACTTTCAGGAAGATGGTGACATATTGTAATAGGATCTGGATAGGAAGGGTATATGGGCACATACATGGCAGATGAAATTCAATGTTGAAAAATGTAAAGTCATGCATTTTGGTCGTACCAATGGTCTAGCACCATACAAAATAAATGGGATACAGTTGGGGACATCAAACTTGGAGAAGGACTTAGGAGTACTCACCAACAAAAAATTAAATAATCGTATTCAGTGCCAAGCGGCTGCAGCTAAAGCTAATAACATTTTGGGATGCATGTCACAAGCCCCCTAGTGGCCAGACTGCACAATGCCTTCCAATCGGTTTCAGCACACAGACTATGCAAGCTGTGGTCGCACTGGGATTTTGGCAGCAGACTGACTAGAAGGGAGCCTGTGAGTTACGGTAATACAAATTACACACTATTTCAAGGTATAACTGCCACCACCTCTGTTACCATGGGACAGAGGAACCCACTGACTGGCTGACTCTAGACCTGCAAATAGAAAACGGTTGAATACACTCTATTTTATCTAGCTATCAACAATAGTAGCGACTCTTCAGAAGCCAGGGTTCAGTTTTGTGTTGCGGAATAATAGGTGTAGCCGAATAAATGACGTTAGCGTTGTTTATTAAAAATGCAATATAAATAATTAATATATACAGAAAATCGTTAAAATCAACAATTATAGAGACAAATAATAGCACAGTATGAAATAAAAATGGAAGGAAATATGGATACTTACGTTCATGTGGAAATATGTCCTTTTAGGGAAAATCTGAGCACATGGAAAATGTCCTTTGTTTCAGTTCAGGCAAATAGCCGCCAGCCACGTGGTCCTCTGGCTGGCTTGATCAGGTGATGGTACACGGGGAGGACTGCCCCTCCTTGTATGCATCCTGGTTTTATGGAAGCTAGTTTTGGGGTGGGACCAAGCCCGCCCCTCTGGTTGACAAACCAATCACAGTTCAAGTCATTGGAGAGAGATTTAGGTTTAAACTTATAAAACGCTGTAACTCAAAACTGATAAATGCCACATTTGCGCTGATAACAGATTAATACACAGTGGATTCGGGAAATCATACAGAGACCAAGAATCCTGAGTCTAGCCCAAGTGGTTGCACCAAAATTAATAACTCTGCTTAGGGGTGGGCTACAAACTCCCATGATCTCTTAAAGCATGCGCAATTTCAACTGCACCTAAATGTGTTATTTTAGTAGAGATAGTCAGTGGCATTCTGCTACAATCTTACCACAAAATGACTGGCTATATTTTCACTTTGGGCTATCCATATGACAATATCCTGCTGTGTTGCTGCCATTCTGTCTGTGGGACTGCAGTTTTTGAATAGGCCCCTTGCTGTGGCTTTTCCTGACTATTCCTATGTATGCTGTCGTTCACAGGTAACTGTGATGGGGTTAATTACCTGGTCAGAGTTGTGACAGGTACGTGTGAACTGTCTTCTTTTGATCAAGTTAATTTAAACCAACATGTCTTCGCTGGTCAGCAAACAGATTTCAGGAAAAGAAAAAATGTCATTCTGATCGCTGCAATGACTGCGCAAATCTAATCGGGAAGAAATCAGAAAATTGACTGCGCAAATCTTCCCGATTCGCCGGCGTTTCTCAAGGCTATTCCGTGACAATGCATTAACAGGGAAATAAAAACTCGAGATGCCAGCATAATATTGCCCCTGTTTAACTCTCTAGTAAGGCCACATCTGGAATATAGAATTCAATTCTGGACACCACATTACAGGAAAGATATTGCAGTTTTAGAGCAGGTGCAGAGACGAGCAACAAAATTGATACGAGGAATGGAAGGTCTCACTTACCAGGAAAAGTTAGATAAACTGGGTTTATTTAGTCTAGAGAAAAGGCACCTTAGAGGGGATCTAATTAACATGTATAAATACATCAGAGGGCAATATAAAAGCTTGGCGGATGAGCTTTTTGTTCCTAGGCCTTCTCAAAGGACTAGAGGACATGACTGCGCATGGAGGAAAAACGTTTTAGCCATTTATTTAGGAAAGGGTTCTTTACAGTAAGAGTGATTAAAATGTGGAATGCATTGCCACAGGAAGTAGTTATGGCAAATGATATACCTGCAAGGGGGCTTAGATGCTTCCCTTGCATTGAAAGACATCCATGGCTACAATTACTAGGTAATGCCCAGTGATGTTGATCCAGGGATTTTATCTAATTGCCATCTGGAGTCGAGAAGCATTTTTTCCCATTTTGGAGTTAATTGGACCATGCCTTGTAAGGGTTTTTTGCCTTCCTCTGGATCAACAGGGGTATGTGAGGGAGCAGGCTGGTGTTGTACTTTGTCCTCTGGTTGAATTTGATGGATGTATGTCTTTTTTCAACCCAAATAACTTTGTAACTACAGTATATTCTGGCATATGTATATCTGGGTGCACAGAGCCTCAGAAGATGCTCAGGAGAGCGAAACAGCTGTCAGGCAGCTCACCACTCCCAACTCACCCCACAGCTCAGTAGGAAACGGGTAGGAAGTTTTTTCTCTCTGCTTTTTAACCAATTTTTGATATGTGGCTGAAACAATAAAGTTTTTTGTATAGATTACATGTGCCAACTGCTACTGCTTTCTCTTTCTATGGAACATATTCTGGCATATAAGACTACTTTATAACCATCTTATACACCAGGTGTCATTGATGCCTGGTGATACGCCCTATCCTGTAACCAACTCTAGATATCGCTGCTGAGGACTGTAGTGAAGTGGCGCAGGTGCACATCTGCGAGATCTGAGAGGCAGAGAAGGAGGTAAATAGGATACAAAGGTGGGCCAGACAGGTGAAAGAGGCATGTTTTATGGGCACAGCATGATCTATTCTTCCATACCGCTCTGATAAACAGGCAGACAAGGAGAGCTGACCAATACACTTAGGGAGAGGGAGCGTTGATCAATCCAACCAGTCAATCGCCTATATACTGCGTACCACATACAGTACAGCACCAGTATCTGTTCATACATAGCACCAGTATATGATGTTTTTTTTAAAAAAAATGGTGTGCGTTGGAAGAGGGGTAGTTTTATATGGTGAGTATCTCCCAAACTCTATATCTTAACTGGAAAAGTTGGGGGGTCGTCTTATACGCCCAGTCATCTTATACGCCGGAATATACAGTATTACAGCACTAAAAATGGACAATGCATTTCTCAGGCTTTGCCCGCTTCATCAGGAATGTATAAAACAGTACCTTAGGTCAGGGCCAACCAAAACGTGAGCACCTCTCACCTTTTTGGAATGAAGGACTATGTATATAGAAGAAAAAAACAGATGGAAAAAAGATTGTTCTCTTTAAATTTAGTTAATTTTTTTACATTTATTCTAAAAAGGTAGGGGGTCAGAAGTCACCTCTTTTACCTATTACCTGGAACTCAGGGACAGGCATGTGGGGGTCTCTTGTTATCAAAGGGGCACCCAAAATCATCCAGAAGTCCTCCCCCCGTATTAACTCCCACCTCCTCGAGCATGAGGTGGGAGCAAAACCCTTCTCCTTGACATGATTTATGGACTTCCAAGAGAGGAGATGGATTTCTTTTCTTCTCCTGTAGAGTCCACGCCATGTCGTACGTAGACCATGTGGACTGGTATGGTAAATGTGGCAGAGCCCTAGCAATACCAGCCAACATGGTGCACAAGGGATTTTTGCTTTGAAAGGGGTGCATGTTTTTTAATTGTTGGTTCTTACTTTTAAACAAACATAAAAAACACAAATAGTAGTGCATGGTGGTGAAGACAGCTCCACAGCAGTGCAGCTTGTTCAGAAATCCACTGGCTTCACCTCTGCAGTGCTCAGCCAATTGTTTCATTTATCTGTGCAAGGTTAGCTGTGCACAGAGACTGGCAGGGAGTCACCACTTACCAGCAATGTGCTGGTAATTCAAGTTTAATGTCAGGAGGTGAAGGAAACTCGCTCCAAAAGTCTGTTCTCTCCTGCAATTGCATAGGGCGCAGTGAGTCTTGACATATAATGCAAATGAAAATGTCTCTGAACGGAGACTATGACAGGTCGTAATCTTGTCTGACGAGGTGCACTTTAACGTTTCAAGCCTCTCAAGCATTGCGGACAAGGTGTGGAATAGAGTTCCGTAGGAGGGCTGAACCTTGTGATAAGTTCTGTATAGGTGCATGAGAGAAGATGAGCAAATTAGAGGGCAGTGAGTGGAGTGTGAGGAGTGAAGGTTGCAGGTTAGAAGGTACCTAAATATTAGTGAGAAAATGTTTGAAGGTTATGGAAATAGCAGTATGCAGAAATAGCACATAGACATTCGGGGACTTCAGATAATAGTGCTGAGGGATCACTAGCTGAAAAATATACATTTGGGTGTGTTTAGTATAGAGGTTATACTGAAAACCAAATAAGCTGTTTTTTCTTGAGCCCAATGTTGGTCGCTAGGGCAATCTTCTTTTTCTCTGCCAAACCACCTTAGGCTCTCTGACAGTAGCATGGAGCCACTAATGCATGGAGGGGAGCACAACTGTGCAAACCTATTTGGCTAGCCTTTGTTCAATAGGTACAGAGGGTCCCAGGGCTGAAATGGCAAGCTCGAGGGGGAATGAGGGAAGCCTCTGGATTATCCAGAAGCTACCTTCTACTAAGGTAAGTATCTAGCGTTTTCTCCTAATTTGCCTTAAAGGAACCTTAACTGAACGTTAGATATGCGGCAACGCGTATTTTTGTACGCGTTGCGGTCCGCAACAGCGATAATTGCAGTGGGGAATGCGTCCAATAATACGCATGGTGGCCGGCCGACTGGTGAGTCGTCAAAATGAAACTAAGTGACAGCGGGGGACCGGAGGATTCCAGAGCGGCTCCGAGGGCACAGGACTGCTGCAGGGGGCTGGTAATAGCCCCAGGTAAGTGAAACACTTTACCCCCCCCCCCCCCGTTCAGTTAAGGTTCCCTTTAAAGCGGTTTAAAACCCTGACATAATATTCAATAAAAACATGTTTTCCTACTTTTTATTTGCCATACGGTTATCATATTTGCTTTTGTGCATAAGTATTATTATTCATTTAGAAATTACAAGTTCCCAAAGTACACTTTTATTGGTCTGAGAGCTGACTTTGCATTTTATTCATAACAGGTTTATTCATCTTTTAATTCAAGCAGAAATACTTTCTTAATGTCTGTCTGTGTTCAGCAGAGGCTGCACAGTCAGAGAATGTGTTACATTCCTCACTTGATACAATTAAGTAAACACAAGATAACATTATCTCTAGTTCGGCTGCGTCCAGCTTTCTCCCGGCAGGGAACTTGTACGTGCTGTGTTAACCCTTTGAATGCTGTTCTAGTAAAAAAAAAATGGTGGTAGTATATAATATATAATATGAGCAAAGAAGAAGTGCTGGGTTTCATTCCGCTTTAAGTTACACTTTACATTTATGATTTATGACAACTTGATAATTACTTTTTACCACAACAAAAGTGCATGTGGCTTGAATGTCTGTTGTCATGTGACATGTTAATAGCTTATGTATTAACTATGTTTTGGAGAGTAGCTCCTTGCAGTTCCACATAATGATGTAATTCTCCACCCACATGCACTGCTAAATCCATTTATTTAATGTCATTCATACAACATGGAATAAAAGTACCCTAATGTGTTTCTCTCCAGAAGGTGCTTAGTCAATAGTCAATAATAATTAACTTGTTGCATGAAATATGTCCCTGTTGCTGTTATTTCACCCTAAACCAGGGTCAGTTAAACAGTAATTCCAACAATCAGTAAAGAATAGTGTAGTGCTTTCCTTTGAAGACTGCCATCTTAATGCTACTTGCCTGGCTATTAGGCTGACCTTCTGTTCCCATGATATTCTGAACTTAGAACCAAGCCAGACTGAGTATGGAAACCATATACTGTAAACAGATCAGTTTCTCATCCGGTTTTCCATTCCATTTTCACATTGCCACGCTCTGTGCCTTTCACCACATTCCTTCACTGCAACTGTCCATTCGGGTCCCGGTATACTAGAAATACAGTTATACTGATCCCAGAGCCCCACCAAAAGCATCAGGCTCCCACTGGTTCGCAAAAGAACAAATTCTCCCAGAGGACCAGGGATGATTTTCTTTTATCCAATACTTAGTGAACCAATGAGAATCCTCTGTTGGGAGGGATGATTCTCATTGGTATATTGCAAACCAATTGTAATCTGATGCTTTTGATGGGGCTCTGGGTACAGTATATCAGTGGCAGCAGGGGAGGACCTAAATGAACAGCAGCAGGTGAGTATTTTGCGAAACATTCAGGAGAGCAACATAGTAAGAATGAACACCGTCCCTTCTCATAGGCTTGCATTTATTCTACCCATCCTTCCTGCCGATCCAGAAAAGTCATACAGGACCCAAGCTTGCGTTCCGCTCAATGGGACATATCGAACAGATCAGTTCCGAATGGACTACTGTGAACAAATCCCATTGCTCTGCATAGGATCTGTTTGCATTCGTTCCGCTCATTTCCAATAAATTTAATGTTTTTACTATCAGTTTTAACCCAGCCAGCATGAGACAGAAGCTCAGTATGAGGGCCAGGCACCAGGCAAATTTTAAAAGGAAATAAAGACGGCACTTACTACAGATTTTCTTAAAGGAGAATGATCACTGATGCTAAAGCCCAACACAGCTATCTGAGATTTGCTTTTAGCATGAAAAGAAAACTTAAAGAATAGAATTTAAATAGAAAACTCACCCAAGCAGCTGCCAGCAATACAGCAGATAATATAACACAAGATGAACATGTTTTCAGAAGCCTGCTGAAAAGTGTGTCAGAGAACCCCTTCACACACCTGGAACTGTCTAGCGTAGATCCTTTGATTTAACAGTGCTTCAATCTGTGGTTTTAAGAGGCGGCATACATACACAGGAAACCAGTTCTTAGCATCACAGAAATATATTACAATGTTACTGATAATACTGAATTTTTTTTAATTTTTACCCAGCTACAGTACATTCAGGTTGTTGCAGAACCCCTGGAAAGCTCAACTATGAGAATGTTAGTCAGTGACTCTTAATGAGCACAGCATTCATGCTAGCATGTACCTGTGCTCATTAATCCCCTCTCCCTAACTGCACTAATTAGTAGAGATGGGACGAATCCCAAATGTTTCTCGAATCCGAATCCAAAAAGATTCTCAGATCCTTCGAATCTCGAATCTAATGAATCCTGTACAGAAGAATTAGGTAATGTGCGTAAGAATAGTAGTTAGATAGAATATGCTATTCTTACACAGATCACACAATTCTTATGTACAGGACTTGTTAGATTCAAAAGATTTGCAAATCTTTTTGGATTTGGTTTTGAGGAAATTTGGGATTCGACTCATCTCTACTAATTAGGAACCTGTTCTCATTCCAGCCATAATCGCAGTCCCCTCTGTGCAGTACCACTTTTAGCCTCACTGTGCCGAATTGTTTGGGTCCCGGCTTGATGACATCATCAAGCTGGGACCCAGTTCATTAGGCATAATGAGGCTGAAGTGGTACTGCATAGAGGGGACCACAATTGACAATGGAACAAGGACAGGTGAGAGATACTTACAGAGTATGCTTCCTTGTGCCCGATCTCTGTATGGGGGCGAGGGGAGCACATTATACTATATACACCTAATACAAGTCACACCTGGCTATACACGATAACTGCAGGGGGCCGTTAGAAACCCCAGGTAAGTGACACTTTTTTGTTTTTATATACCACCACAGAATCCCTTTACAGAGAACCTGAGGTGTGTTTAAAGAATGTTATCTGCATTCGGAGGCTGGATCTGCCTATACAGCCCAGCCTCTGTTGCTATCCCAAACCCCACTAAGTTCCCCCTGCACTCTGCAATCCCTCATAAATCACAGCCGTGCTGTGAGGCTGTGTTTACATCTGTAGTGTCAGTCTCAGCTGCTCCCCCGCCTCCTGCATAGCTCCGGTCCCTGCCCCCGTCCCTTCCCTCCAATCAGCAGGGAGGGAAGGGATGCAGGCGGGGACTGGAGTTCTACAGGAGGCGGGGAGAGCAGCAGACTGACACTATAGAGATAAACACTGCCAGCTCTGACAAGCTGTTTGTCAGCAGCGTGGCTGTGATTTATGGAGGGATTGCAGAGTGCAGGGGGACCTTAGGGGGGTTTGGGATAGCAACAGAGGCTGGGCTGTATAGGCAGATCCAGCCTCTGTATGCAGATAATATTCTTCAAACCCACCTCGGGTTCTCTTTAAGTTTTGTGATAAATGGGAAAAATAGCCAAATCCAATTTGGTGCATTTATCTTCAGTCGCACTATTTATTTTTTGACTGTGATGGATTAGAAACTGTGAATTAATGTATTTTTCAATGTTTTCTTATTTTGTCCACTAAAATGCATAGAAAACAAAATGGTTTTGGGGAAAAAACACTGCCCAATCAAAGTCTAGTATGTCTATATATATATCATTTAGGCATCATAGGTAGGGATAAAGTTATCGCTGATTTAACAGGGACATAGATAAAATGTCAAAACAGCTATGGTCCATAAGGAGAAAACGAGGTCTAGATGTGAAGTGGTTTACCTGTGAAATACGCGCACAGAGACCTATAAAGTCAGGCATATGGGGTACCATTTTCACAGTGACAAGTGGTAGAAAAGATTTTGGGGTGTTTTTAAGCTGAGGCTGCTGCCATATAAAAATTATTAGCGACAAATTGAATGAAGAACTGGAAAAAAATATACTGTAATTTTCAAAATTATGGTTACATATCTGAAAATTTCAGCCAAAATGTATAAGTCTGCACACTATCAATTACCCATGATTGAAAAGCCCTACTGTGACGCACACGGTTCCCGAGAAAACCGCGCGTGCGCCATTCAAGTCACAAACGCACTTGCAAATTTCATTGCAAGCAACCAGAATGACATTTCGGTTTAAATGCACTCGTTTTTTCCCTCTCTCCTTCCTGCCTGCTAGCACACACTGGCTCTAATTACCTAGCTTTTTCTCACCTCCTTGTGACAAAGGGATATCACACACCTACACTGCTCTTTTTCAGACTGATAGGCACCGACCCAGCAGGTGTCCGACACATAGCAGCCTTCTGGCCTGAGTTCAAAGCAGACCTGGAGGCACCGATCTCAGCAGGGTTTGTCACCTGGCCCTATGTCCTGAAAGATCAAAAGAATCCATCTCCCAGCTGACCCCCATGTGGCCCTGAGATACCCAATATTCACATGTTCTCCATATTTCCCTCATAATTCATGGCATAGGAAGTTCCTAGGCCACTGAAAAGTGCACAAGTTCTGAGGTTCAACTTGGTGCAGGTGCTGAGAGAGTTTGGACCAGCTAGCTACTTCCAAGCCCAGGCTGCAAGGGGGAGAAGTAGAAAATGGATTATGAGTAATATCTGTTCCTCGCATTTGGTATTAGCAGATTCACACACTTCCGCTGATTATGAATATTCATTCGGGTTCTTGATGGTACCTACGGGCACGCAGAGAGCGGCCAAAACATGAATTGGCCCAAAATCTCTCCCTGCCTAAGGGGGCACTGCCTTATTCAAATTGCACAAGGCTGGACTTGTACGTGTCATAACTCCTCCCACCTACAGTGCGGAACAAAACCCATTGACACACTGCGTACAGCGTCCTTTACAGCACCTTCAATCTGACGTCGAAGTAACATCAATCGACCAGCCAGCTGGACACTAGCGCAAAATCTCCATTTTGGATTACTCACAAGGCCTCTGGCCGCATGGCAACCGCCATCTTGGACTTTCCTCCAAAGACTTGCGTTTGCCGCATGGACTACCAATAACGGTATTTGAACTGGATATTAAGACATTCTGTTTCTTTTCATCTCTATTCTCTTTCTCTCAAACTGATCTGTTCTGCCGGACAGGTATATCTATCTGTGGGCTGAATTATGCTGTATGTAGTTTTAGAATAAAACTAACAATGTTTATCGTTCAGTCTTGTGCCTGTTCTGGTCATCTGATTGCTGCTATAACGAATCTGCCCTCTGAAGAGTCAGTCATACTACCGCATTGTTTTATTATTTGCTTATAAATTGTTGATTTGCTAGCTAGGTTGTAAATAACCGTTTTTTTCCTTCTAGGATTAACTAGTACCCGATTTCCTGCGTGGAATCGATAACTTTAGTTTCTCGATTGGACACAATCGAGATTGCATCATATATGGACCCAGTAACCTTTCTTTAGCGTCGCATTGCTCACAGTCTTTAAGCCTTTGGAAGTGACTATTCCCCGAGCGGTGACTGGAGCGTGTCGAACGTGATTGCGCTGGCTACCGTATTATGATAGCGTTGGGGTCTCTTCGCCCTATTAATCATAGAGTGGTGGCAGTGTATTTCCCCAATTTCCAGTGTGAAATCGATATTTTTAGTTTACTGATTGTACATACAATTGGGATTGTACATGTATGGGCACCTCCAACCAATCTTAACCGTTTACTGCGCACACAGTGAATTTGCCTCCAGCCGTCTCTAGTGCATGAGACCTGAATGGCAACAGTGGCCTAGTAATACGAGATTGGTGAGGGACTGTCCCATTACATATTGTCAGCAGCTGCGCTACCAATCTTTATTGTCAGTCTGTTTACCGTACTTCCTGCGTATGCTAACGGGAGCAGATTAGACGGGATTGGCACGCTCTGTCGCATTAACCTTTCTTCCCTCTGACGATCCAGCAACCGGTCTTTGTTGTCCGTCTGCACCCGTACTTCCTACGGCTGGATTGTCACATTGGTAGCAGCGGTGGGATAGCACACCCCAAAACCAGGCATAGCCAGCTTTGGGAAATCAGAGCGCAAAGATCTGACCAGCTCAGTCTTTGCAACCAGAATAATAAGACAGTGGTCACTAAGTAACCTGTCTTGTAGAACCGGAGTTCTGGGCACAAAACGGTACACATTGATAGCGAATAGATTGGTCTACATTTCCTAACTTTTTCTTTGCTATATCCTACTCTTTCTTGTACTCTTCGCTTCTGAATGTCTGATTCAGTTTAGGATTACCACAATTGGTCTGTCTCTGACTTGCAAGCCCTCTGCAAATCGCATGGCATTGCTGCTTACGGCACAAACAAGGCCGAGCTGGTGGCATTACCCCAGAGATGGAATCCTTGTCACCACCTTGCTTATTGCCTCTATACCCTGCAAACCTGATACCCCCGGAGTGGTTGGCAAACCTGACCGACAAGGATCTGCGCATGTACCAGGAGTTCCAAAGAGAACAGCAGGAACGTCAGCTCCAGCATGAGGCAAGGATGCGCCTGCTAGGAGCAAAGCACCAAGAACGACTGCTCCAGATAGAGCTCCAGAGCAAAGAGCTACGGCTCCAGCATGAATTAGAGTTGGCCCAGCCAGCCCAAATGGATCTGCACTCTTCACTATGTGCTTCGGTGGAGAGATGCGATCCTCTGCCCGTGACCCCCACAGCAAAACTTCCTGCCATGGAAGAGGGCACGGAACAAGACTTTCTCGTGCGCACCTCTGAGAGGGCGTACCACCAGTTTCCTGTACCTGACAGCCAGAGAACCCTGGTGCTGGACAGTCACAGAACACTGTCCCAAGACTTGGAAGGAGGTAAGCCTACTGCATTCGCTCCTCCTGGTCCAATGAGCTTTGTGCCACCGAGACCTGCAGCTTCTGCTATTGCTGCATCCCAGTATGACACACCTGCCATTCGCACATGCAGTCTTTGTGGCAAGACAGGCCACATACAGTTCTTCTGTCCCAAGAGGAAGAGAATGACCATCCCTAGCTCCAAGATGGCTAGCAACCCTGGACCGCCACTTGCATCACCCTCTGCACTGTCTGTCAGCGCGTCAGAGATGCTCTACGGTTCCAGAAATCATCACAGTGCTCCAGCGGACGACCAGATCATCTGCTGCCCCAGTGCTCCAGAAGCAGATGCCCCCTTGGTCTTCTCCAACTTTGCCACAGAGGAAGATATTCTCCCACGAAAGCTCCTCACCCTAACTGGAGTCAGGCCCAAACACCACAACCCTGTTATCCCGGGTCCTGAGAAGGCCGGATGGGGGGTGGGGTTTCCAGAGCGGGCTGTTGCTGAGATTCCCTCTTCTCCTTTGCTTGGCACTGATCTAGGCACGCTTGTGTGCCCTTCGGAATTTTCTGCTGATATGCAGGAGTTCCCAGCAAGACTCCCTGACAACCAGGTACTGTACAAGCCTTTGGGAAAACAGGGAGATGTCAACCCCTTACCTGCCATTGCTACTGTACCTAACGCCGCTGGGCAGGAGGTATCCACCAATTTAAAGAGACAATGAAGCGAGAATAAATCTCGCTTCAGTGCTTATATTCAGCAGGGGCACGTATGCCCCTGCTAAACCGCCGCTATCTCGCCGCTAAACGGGAGTCCCTTACCTCCTAAATCCCCTCCGTGCTCCGGGGATCACTTCCGCATTCAGGCAGGGCTAATGGCCGCAGCCCTGCCTCACGCGCGTCTGTCAGCGCGTATCTCCGCCTCTCCCCCTCCCCTCTCAGTCTTCCTTCAGTGAGAGGGGCGGGGGAGAGGCGGCGATGCGCCACTGATAGACGGCGCTGAGAGGCAGGGCTGCAGCCGTTAGCCCTGCCTGAAGAGCAGCAAAATCTACGACCAAGTTGGTCATTGATTTTACAGGGGGGGGTTTGGGGGTGAAGGGACCCCCGTTCAGCCGCGGGATAGCGGCGTTTTAGCAGGGGCACACATGCCCCTGCTGAATATAAGCACTGAAGCGAGATTTATTCTCGCTTCAGTGTCTCTTTAAATGTACCAGCAACTGACTGTCTTTTATCCATTTCTGCACCTGTTATTGCCAATGAAAATGCTTGTGTCAGTGATAATTGTGATAGAAATGCAGTACATGTTCTGGCCATTACATGCCCTATGGCCAGCCGCATGAACTCATAGCTGACAGCAGGGATTCCCTCTGACAATTCTGACTTTCAGGCGGGTGACACTCATGCTAAAAATGACATGTCATTTTATGCAAATGCTTTTGATAATGCTGTGCATGTTTGTGAGAGTACGCTAGATGATGCTTTCAGTGTCACCGGTAGTCTGGACTCAGGACTATCTGGAGGAGTCCCGACTTCCCCTGATATCTCTGACCCTCAGACCAATGTCAATATTCACGTAATTTACCCAAAATGTGATGTTTATTGTGGTGTACTTGTGCAGACAGAAACGCACAGTACTGGTGGTAACCTGAGCTCAGAGCATCCAGGCATTCCTGTCAGCACTGACCCCAGAGAGTTTGACTTTCAGCAGCTGACCTCAGATCGCACTAGGCAGCTGGCTGAGAATTGTAGTCCCACATTCGTGAGGATACTACAGAGCGACTTCAACCTGCGTGTACTTAGTGGCCAGCCCACTAAGCCGCCAGCAGCAGAAGCTCCACTACAGGTGTACAGGGAGAATGGTAACTACTCCAGTGAACCCATTCCCCATGTAACGGACACCCCAGGTGAAAGCACGGTCCATGTGGATCTGTTAGAAGCCCAGTCAGACAGAACGCAGTTAGTTCTAGGAGAGTACGGCCAATTAGAACAGGAAGACACAGGTCCCCTGTCAGGCTTGATTGCTCCCACACGAGAATTGGCGGATGATGTGAAAGTCACCCCCCTCCCACCTCTCGTACTCCCAGAAGGTCTCGCAGAAGCGCACTGCGCCCCGGCAGTGAAACCTTCACAGAAACCCTGGGCAGAAAAGTACAGCAGTTCACAGAAGGGACCCGGGGACTCACAAGACAATACGGCAGATCCCCTACAGTGCCTCCCCGGAAGTACAAGCTAAAGTAAAGATGAAGTATGAGGAGATGTTACAGACGGCTGTCCTCCGCAAATCCTCCAGCTCACAGACCACCAGGTTCTGTGAGGACTATAGGATGTCGGACGACATCCCAATAACCGTTGTGTATCCCAGGACTCCCCTCCATGTTCTGTTGGATTGGCTGGCATCCGCCAACTACTGAACGATCATGGAACGGAGCCACGGATACTGGCAGATTCCAATCGTGCCTGAGGCGTGCCTGGAACCCACATCCATCATGCCATTCGACTTTAACGCCTCGATGCGGATGTCTTTTGGTATGGTGAATGCCCCAGCCACCTTTCAACAGGCGTGGAACTGACCTGTTGAAGGGCAAGCACGGTTGTGCAGTCACGTACCTGGATGACATCCCTGTGTTCCGCCCGACCTGGGAGTAACACTGCGATCACTCGTCCCTGGTACTAGGACTGCTGTCCGCTGACAATCTGACCGTTGAACCAGTCGCAGATCAGATTGTCATGACAGAGGTACAGGCCTCTCTGGGAACAGCGGGGTACTACAGGAAGTTTGCCAAGCCCTGTAGCCTCCTGTCTAAACCACTGGCCAACACGAAAAGGGCAACCTCTAAGGTCATGTGGAACCCGGGCTTTTCCGCTGTAATGAGCCCAAGTAGCAAGTTGGAATTGCTTCAGTCGTGTTCTCGTGTGAGAACAGTCGTTCAGCAATCTTCCCCGGGAAGGAGGTGTGACGCACACAGTTCCCGAGAAAACCGCGCGTGCACCATTCAAGTCACAAACGCACTTGCAAATTTCATTGCAAGCAACCAGAATGACATTTCGGTTTAAATGCACTAGTTTTTTTCCCTCTCTCCTTCTTGCCTGCTAGTACACATGGGCTCTAATTATCTAGCTTTTTCTCACCTCCATGTGACAAAAGGATATCTCACACCTACACTGCTCTTTTTCAGACTGATAGGCACCGACCCAGCAGGTGTCCGGCACATAGCAGCCTTCTGGCCTGAGTTCAAAGCAGACCTGGAGGCCCCGATCTCAGCAGGGTTTGTTACCTGGCCCCATGTCCTGAAAGATCAAAAGAATCCATCTCCCAGCTGACCCCCATGTGGCCCTGAGATACCCAATATTCACATGTTCTCCATATTTCCCTCATAATTCATGGCATAGGAAGTTCCTAGGCCACTGAAAAGTGCACAAGTTCTGAGGTTCAACTTGGTGTAGGTGCTGAGAGAGTTTGGACCAGCTAGCTACTTCCAAACCCAGGCTGCAAGGGGGAGAAGTAAAAAATGGGTTATGAGTAATATCTGCTCCTGCAGGGGCGTAGCAATAGGGGGTGCAGAGGTAGCGACCGCATCGGGGCCCTTGGGCCAGAGGGGCCCCGAAGGGCTCTCCCTCATCTACATTATTACCTCTCTATTGGTCCTGTGCTCATAATAATAATTTCTATAGATGCTGTGAATAGTAGTAATCACTAACAAACTGTTTCCCAGCCTCTTCTTGCACCTCTGACACTGTAGTTGCCATTGGCAGGTTTTGGCATGCCGTATCAATTGTTATGTATAGAGTGCTTGGGGGGCCCCATGTAAAACTTGCATCGGGGCCCACAGCTCCTTAGCTACGCCACTGGCTCCTCGTGTTTGGTATTAGCAAATTCACACACTTACGCTGATTATGAATATTCATTCGGGTTCTTGATGGTACTTATGAGCATGCAGAGAGCGGCCAAAACATGAATTGGCCCAAAATCTCTCCCTGCCTAAGGGGACACTGCCTTATTCAAATTGCACAAGGCTGGACTTGTACGTGTCATAACTCCTCCCACCTACAGTGCGGAACAAAACCCATTGACACACAGCGTCCAGCGTCCTTTACCTTCAATCTGACGTTGAAGTAACATCAATCGACCAGCCAGCTGGACACTGGCTCAAAATCTCCATTTTGGATTTCTCACAAGGCCTCTGGCCGCATGGCAACCGCCATCTTGGACTTGAATTTGCTAGCTAGGTTGTAAATAACCGTTTTTTTCCTTCTAGGATTAGCTAGTACCCGATTTCCTGCGTGGAATCGATAACTTTAGTTTTTCGATTGGACACAATCGAGATTGCACCATATATGGACCCAGTAACCCAGGGGCGTCTCTAGCCATTTTGTCACTCCAGGCGAGAAATCCTGTGGTGACCCCCCCCCCTCCCCCCGTGATAGCCCCGAGCCCCATACCCCCCCACTCCTGTGGTGAACCCCACCCCCGAAAATCATAATGCAGCGGTGTTTCACCAGAAAATACACTTTTTGCGGCATGGGTTCACCAGAAAATAGTTGTAACGCAGCAGAGCGTTTCACCATAAAATATACTTATTGCGGCATGCACTCACACACACCACACACAGTACACACACACACACACACACACACGCACACACTATACACACGCACACAGTACACACACATACACCGCACACAACATACACACTATACACAATACACACACGCACACACACTACACACACACACACTACACTATACACACACACACTATACACACGCACACACAGAGCACACTATACACAGCACACAGTAGACATACACTATACTATTATACTAATCCCGGTTTTCACTACCTTATAATATGTCTGATCCCTTATGCAGAGAAATAATGAGGAGAGAAAAGCTGAAAGAGAGAGAAGAAGATATTTGCCTAACCAGGATTGCACTTTTATTTAGCTTTCCTGTATGACAAGAAGACACAGACACCCAGCACTAGGGAAAGAGGGAAACAAAGGTGAATGAAAGAGGCTGGTGCCCACTAAGGCTTCAATTCATCAAAGGGTGTTCGATAACAAAACCCCAGTCCTTAAAATACCGCATTCGGTATTTTACACTTCACTGTGCTAATTCATCAATATTTTCCCATGTGTGGTAGAGGTTCGTTAAGTTACCGAACTACTAGGCTTCAATTCATCAAAGGCTGTCCGATAACAGCAGAGTGGTGCAGAGCAGCTTGGAATGTCCGTGTGTTGTTACAAGCTGATAACAATAGAAGGCATCCAGACATCCCTTTGTGATGTAAAGGTGTTATAGTTACTGTTATTTATACTGCCTCTGCTGCTCTGAATCTGTCGATCAGTCTTTCTTAACATTTTATTTATTTGCCACAACGTAGATGAACTTCCTGGAGACATTACAAATGCCATGCTTGGTGATTTCACCACCAGCATCTTTGCATTTTTAAACAGGGCCTGAAAGGGTTACACCACCGAAGGGAATCTGGGGATATATTTTGACCCGTTCTCTCTGCTCACTGCTTGGGGGGTCTGAAAGCTTGTGTGGAGAAGCCTGTGTGACCTATCAGCGGCACTTGCAGGAGAACAGGGGCTGTTTCTATTGGCTGCCTGCTCCTGCTAATCAGGGCCGGGCCGAGGCATAGGCTGGAGAGGCTCCAGCCTCAGGGCGCAGTGTAGGAGGGGGCGCACAATTCATTCAGCTGTCATTCCTAATTTTGTTTGAAGCAGAAAGAAATAAGAAAAGGGGATACATAGCAGTGACTGCAAGCCAGATAACTAGATATTAAGGTGTTGGGGGGGTTGTGGGCCCTGTGGCACCTCTTAGTCTAATAGCAATCAGTGTGTGACGGCTGGGGTGGGAGGGATGGAGGGGCGCACTTTGCTGTCTCAGCCTTGGGTGCTGGAGGACCTTGTCCCGCCTCTGCTGCTAATCATGAAAACATTCACACAGAAGGCTTTCGAAGCCTGTAACGACAGGGGAGAGCTTGAGATAAACACCGAATGTGTTAGCGAATGTGGGAACCTTGATGAATTAACATTTGTTGAGCACATGTCGGTAATTTATCTCATTGCTGTGTCATTTCAGCTTCTCATTCGGTAACAGCTTTGATGAATTAACATTTTCTAAAGTGCTTCGTTAAGTCAGCTGTTTTCAGCATTACCGAATGCGGTAATGCTTGATGAATTGAAGCCTAAGAGTGCTTCAGAGCGCTTTTCAAATTTACAGCAATTTGAAAAGCGCTGGGCTAATGTTACTCTATGAGGGTGTTCCCACAGCAGTGTTGTGATTGCAAACATACTGCAGGTAGCATTTATTGGAGCGATTCTTTCAAAAATTGCTTCACAAAGTTGCATTCGCGAATTTCTAGCGATTGCGATTTTGTCGTGCACTAGCCCAGAGAGAGGAGGAGTGGAGTGAGACTGAGAAAAGCCTGAGATGAAGCAGAGAGCTTATCTGTATTGCAGTCCCACATTACACAGAGGCTAGTTGCTGGTAATAGGACTGCTGTCCCTGCCAGTCTCCCACACAAGTCAGAAAGCAGCCCTCCTGGAGTCTAGGGACTGTCAAAACTTTTCAACCTGTTTAACACCTTATCTGCACATGCAGTCATTTTAACAATGGGGAGAGACCAGACAGATTTTTTCCCACCCTCCTCTGCATCATGCTGTGTATATTTACCAGCTTGCCTGCCCTCTAATTGCACTTTTATCAGCTAGCCTAGTGTTTTATAATGCCTTACAACAACAAACCTGAATACAGCAGACACAGGACAAACCCTAAATCACTAAATGAAAGGCGGCCTGGGGGGCAGTTAATGCCTGGCTGCCACACAGTCTCTACATCCACGCAGTTACCAGTAGCAGAGAGAGGGACTGAATGAATCTCAGGAGCTGATGCTGTATTTGGATCCCTGACTAGGATGAGTGCCTTCTCTCACTGACTCATTCATTACTGTGGTTCTTTGAATCATTGAGCTGAAGGAAATGAATGAATCAGTCAGTAAATCAGTCATGAGTCAGGCGCTGCTGTGTAACCTTATACCTGAGTAAGTTGAGAGGCATTTCTCCTCTCACTACTCAGTTCAGCAGCGCCCTTCCCTCCTCCTGTCGCCCTTCCCTCTTCCTGTCGCCCTAGGCAAGAATTTATAGCTGCCTAATGGCTCAGACGCCTCTGCAGTAACCTTTCTTTAACGTCACATTGCTCACAGTCTTTAAGCCTTCAGAAGTGACTATTCCCCGAACGGTGACTGGAGCATGTCGAACGTGATTGCGCTGGCTACCGTATTATGATAGCGTGGGGGTCTCTTCGCCCTATCAATCGGAGAGTGGTGGCAGTGTATTTACCCGATTTCCAGTGTGAAATCGATATTTTTAGTTTACCGATTGTACGTACAATCGGGATTGTACATGTATGGGCACCTCCAACCAATCTTAACCGTTTACTGCGCACAGCTGTCTCTAGTGCATGAGACCTGCATGGCAACAGTGGCCTAGTAATACGAGATTGGTGAGGGACTGTCCCATTACATATTGTCGGCAGCTGCGCGACCAATCTTTGTCAGTCTGTTCACCGTACTTCCTGCGTATGCTAACGGGAGCAGATTAGACGGGATTAGCACGCTCTGTCGCATTAACCTTTCTTCCCTCTGACGATCCATCAACCGGTCTTCGTTGTCCGTCTGCACCTGTACTTCCTGCGTACGCTAACGGGAGCAGATCTCGACGAAATTGCGGGTCTGGATTGTCACACCTACATGTCTATTTTTAAAAATGAACAGTTACTGCACTTTTCCCAATGGTAAGAGAATTAAGGACTATTACGAAGGACAAAAAAAGGACATGTTAACGAAAAAAATACCTTTTTTTCAAAATAAAATGTCTTTGCCATACGATATGTTATACTAGCCACATCATTTAAAATGAACCTAAATCGAGTGGGTGGAAAATATTTCACTTACCTGGGGCTTCCTCCAGCTCCCTGGAGACGTCCTGTGCCCTCACCGTCCTGTAACGAAGTTCTAATTCCCCAATGTTTTGTGGGGCCAGTGCACCCGCGCGGCCCTGACTATGCACGTCCCTCGATCATGCTCCCATCTTCGTGGCTGTCCTGAACCTGTACAGTACATCTGCACATGTGCAGGATGGCCACAGCGACGGCAGCGTGATTGAGGGCTGCACATGATTGAGGGCCACGCAGGCGCACTGGCCCAGAAACTGTCCAGTTGCAAAAAATGAAACTTAGCAGTGTCGGGGGACTGGAGCATCATTCCGGAACGGCGAGGGCACAAGGTAAGTGAAACTTTTTTTTACCCCACTCGATTAAGGTTCCCTTTAAGTGTTAAAATAAAGGGTATAAATAGTTGATCAAAAAGTGAAGTCTTTTTCTACAGTGGCCCGATTTATTTTCAAATTGCAATTTGTGAAAACAGAGAAATATTTATTTATTTATTTTTCTTCTTTTTCTCTTTAAAATGCATAGGAAATAAAATAATTGCTGAGGAAAAAAAAGCACAAGAAAGTCTAAAAATGATGTATATATCACTAAGATTAGAGATGGGCCGAACGGTTCCAGGCGAACATCGGGTGGTTCGCCTTCGCCGGCGAACTTTCCCGGAAGTTCGATTCGCCCCATAATGCTCTATGAGGGTCAACTTTGACCCTCTGCATCACAGTCAGCAGGCGCATTGTAGCCAATCCGGCTATACTAAGCCCTGGAGCCCCACCCCCCCTTATATAAGGCAGGCTCCGGCCGCCATTAGCCTCACTCGTGTGCCTGCTAGAGACAGAATAGGGACAGCTGCTGCAGACTTGTTCTCCTAGGGACAGATTAGTCAGGCTCTTGCCTTCTTAGCTTGCTTAGCTGAATCTTATTGCTATAAGAGCTCATCCTGCTCCTGTGATCAATTTTTTTTTCTGTGTTTGAAACTGACACTTGTGTTTTTTAGACAGCATTGCTAATTCATACTGTGTGTCCCACTGCCAGCAGCAGCAGCACATTCAGTGACTACTACCTGTGTGTGTGAGACACTTGTGTTGCTTAGACAGCATTGCTAATTCATAATGTGTGTGTCCCACTGCCAGCAGCTCACCAGCATTCAGCAGCACATTCAGTGACACCTGTGTGTGTGACAGGGAGCTGCACATTGTACTACCTACCCAGTACTGCATTTACCTACTACTAGTACCTGTTGTGTTTAGTTAACCCACCTCATCACTGCATACACCTACGTTTGTGTTGAGTGAACCCACCTCGCTGCACATAACTACCTTTTGTGTTGAGTGAACTTGCCTCACTGCATATAACTACCTTTTAAGTTGAGTGAACTCACCTCACTGCATATCTACCTTTTCTGTAGCGTGAACTCACCTCACTGCATATAACTACCTTTGTGTTGAGTGAACTCAGCTGACTGCATCTAACTACCTGTTGTGTTCAGTGAACTCACCTCACTGCATATATAACTACCTTTGGGTTGAGTGAACTCACCTCACTGCATATCTACCTTTTCTGTTGAGTGAACTCACCTAACTGCATATAACTACGTTTGTGTTGAGTGAACTCAGCTGACTGCATCTAACTACCTGTTGTGTTCAGTGAACTTACCTCACTGCATATATAACTACATTTGGGTTGAGTGAACTCACCTCACTGCACATAGCTACCTTTTGTGTTCAGTGAACTCACCTCACTGCATATATAACTGCCTTTGGGTTAAGTGAACTCACCTCACTGCATATATAACTACCTTTGGGTTGAGTGAACTCACCTCACTGCACATAGCTACCTTTTGTGTTCAGTGAACTCACCTCACTGCATATATAACTACCTTTGGGTTGAGTGAACTCACCTCACTGCACATAGCTACCTTTTGTGTTCAGTGAACTCACCTCACTGCATATATAACTACCTTTGGGTTGAGTCAACTCACCTCTCTGCATATATAGCTACCTTTGGGTTGAGTGAACTCACCTCACTGCATATCTACCTTTTCTGTTGAGTGAACTCACCTCACTGCATATACCTAGCTTCCCCCCGAGATGGACAAAATGGACAGACCAGGTAGAGGAAGAGGTAGAGGAAGACCTAGAGGAAGGCCACCTGGCACTGGCAGGTCTGTGCGAGGTGGTGTTGCTGTGATTTCGTGCGGACCTGGACCAAAGTACAGTGCTCAGAAGAAGGCCCGTGCCATCACTTCCCAAAATTGTGAGGACGTGCTTGAGTATTTAACACAGAAGACCTCATCTCCCACAGCCAGTGCTACCAGCGCTAGTACAAGCACCACATCCGCTGCATTTGACACTTCGCAGGGGTTATTTGGTGGTGGTGGTGGTGAAATCACTGATTCACAGCCACTAGTGCAACAACAAGTAGAAGGCACAGGTACACCACCTCATACGTCTGAGTTAGGTGGCGATAGTATGGATGTAATGTGTGAGGAGGGGCATGATGAACCACCTGAAGTTGGTGCAGTTGTGGAGTTGTCTGAGGAAAGCGAAGCTGGGCAGGAGGATTATGATGACGGTTATACGGATGCCACGTATGTTCCCAATAGAGGAGATGACCAGGGAGACAGTTCAGAGGGGAGCCAGAGAGGAGTAGGAGGAGACGACTCCATGATAGAAGCAGAGGGAGCTCGTCCTCAGAAACAGCTGGGGGCAGTGTCCGGCGCCATGTATCGCCAGCTATGGCCAGCCAGCCAACATGCCCTTTAACGTGAGCTGCTGATGCCACCGTAGCGCCATCACCCCAGGGGGGCTCAGCGGTTTGGAAATTTTTTAACGTGTGTGTCTCAGATCGGAGCAAAGCCATCTGTTGTCTCTGCCAGCAAAAATTGAGCCGTGGAAAGGCCAACTCTCACGTAGGGACAAGTGCCTTACGAAGGCACCTGGAGAGAAGGCACAAACAGCTATGGGAAGAACACCTGAGGAAAAGCAGCACCCCTCAAAAGACAAGCCACCCTCCTTCTCCTCTTCCTCCTTCAGGTGCATCGTCTTCATCCGCTTTCTCCCTTGAACCTTCACAGCCACCCTCCTTCACACCGCCTCTGCCCTTGAGCGGTTCCTGCTTCTCTGCCCACAGCAGTAGCCAGGTGTCCGTGAAGGAAGTCTTTGAGCGGAAGAAGCCAATTTCGGCCAGTCACCCTCTTGCCCGGCGTCTGACAGCTGGTGTGGCGAAACTATTAGCTCGCCAGCTATTACCATACAAACTGGTGGAGTCAGAGGCTTTCCGTAAATTTGTGGCCATTGGACACCGCAGTGGAAGATACCAGGCCGCACTTATTTTTCACGAAAGGCCATACCCAAACTGTACCATGCAGTTCAGAGGCAAGTGGTATCATCTATTGCGAAGAGCGTTGGGTGAGGGTCAAGGGTCCACGTGACCACGGATGCCTGGTCTGCCAAGCAAGGGCAGGGCCGCTACATTACGTACACAGCCCATTGGGTCAACCTGGTGATCGATGGCAGCAAGCAGGGAATACGTGGCTGTTCAGCGGACCGACTTGTCACACCTCCACGGCTTGCAGGCAGGCCTCCTGCCACCTCCTCTCCTTCTCCTCCAGCTACATCCTCTTCGCTGTCATCCTCCTCCTCCTCAGCTGAGTGTCAGTTGAACTCTAGCGGTGCTGCCATCTCCTCTTCCTCTCCAGCTACACAGCCCCATCTCCCCAGAGCCTACGCTGCATGCCAGGTACGACGGTGTCACGCAATTTTAGACATTTCTTGCCTCAAAGCGGAGAATCACACTGGAGCAGCTCTCCTGGCTGCTCTTAACAAACAGGTGGAGCAATGGCTGACCCCGCACCAGCTGGAGATCAGTAACGTGGTGTGTGACAACGGCAGCAATCTCCTTTCCGCTTTGAATTTGGGAAAGCTGACACAGGTACCCTGCATGGCACTAGTGATGGGCGAACACCTGGATGTTCGGGTTCGGGAAAGTTCGCCGAACATGGCCGAGATGTTCGGCATGTTCGGGCCGAACCCCGAACTTTCCGAACATCCAGCTTTTGGGGGCCATATGGGGTCGCAGGCATAAGGGGGGGAGCATGCCCCGATCGCGGGGGGGGTCGGAAATTCCCCCCACCCCCTCCGCTAGCGCTCCCCCCTCTGCCCGCTTCCCCATTCAAAAGTTTAAGCAAAGTACCTGTAGTGGATGGCCTGGCAGTGGGCGGCACTGTGGAGTGAAGAGGAGGAGTCCGGAGAGTGACGAGTTGAGGGAGGCCGGGCAGCGGGCGTGAGGTCAGAGAAAGGGCGGAAGTACCACAAGGGTACTTCCGCTGAACCGCCCGCTGCCCGGCCTCCCTCAACTCGTCACTCTCCGGACTCCTCCTCCTCACTCCACAGTGCCGCCCACTGCCAGGCCATCCACTACAGGTACTTTGCTTAAACTTTTGAATGGGGAAGCGGGCAGAGGGGGGAGCGCTAGCGGAGGGGGTGGGGGGAATTTCCGCCCCCCCCCCGCGATCGGGACATGCTCCCCCCTTATGCCTGCGACCCCATAGGGGGGCAGTATTCGGCCGAACAGGGCCCTGTTCGGCCGAACAGGGGCCCTGTTCGGCCCTGTTCGGCGGCCATTAGAAGTTCGGGGCGAACCCGAACTTAAAAGGCCGAACACCATCAGGTGTTCGGCCGAACGCGAACATCACCCGAACAGGGTGATGTTCTGCAGAACCCGAACAGTGGCGAACACTGTTCGCCCAACACTACATGGCACATGTGCTGAATCTGGTCGTGCAAAGATTTGTCTCAAAGTACCCAGGCTTAGAAGATGTCCTGAAGCAGACCAGGAAGTTGTGTGGGCATTTCAGGCGGTCTTATATGGCCATGGCACGCTTTGCGGACATTCAGCGGAGAAAGTACTTGCCGGTGAGACGCTTGATATGCGATAGCCCGACTCGCTGGAATTCCACCCTGCTCATGTTCTCTCGCCTGCTAGACCAGGAGAAAGCCGTCACCCAGTACCTGTACAACTACAGTAGAAGGACACAATCTGGGAAGATGGGGATGTTGTGGCCCAACAGCTGGACACTGATGCAAAATGCATGCAGGACCATGCGGCCGTTTGAGGAGGTGACCAACCTGGTGAGTCGCGCTGAAGGCACCATCAGCGACTTGATCCCCTACGCTTACTTCCTGGAGCGTGCCGTGCGTAGAGTGGTGGATGAAGCTGTGGAGGAGCGGGAACAGGAACAGCTACGGCAGCTACGGCAGGAGGAGTCGTGGGACCAATTTTCAGCCGAACCACAGGTTTCCTCAACACCTGCGCACCACAGAGGGGGGAGGAGGAGGAAGAAGAGGAGTCGTGTGGGGAAGGAGAGAAGTCAGACTCGGATGATTATGAGGAAGGTGTTTCTGTGGAGGAGGAAGAGGCGGCAGCGGCAGAAGAACAACCGCAGCAGCCGTCACAGGGGGCTTCTACTGCGCCACGTTCCCGTGGTATTGTTCGTGGCTGGGGGGAGGAAGAGGAGTTGTGTGACGTCACTGTGGAAGAGCAAGAGGAGATGGAGAGTACGTCTGGATCCGACTTTGTGCAGATGGCCTCTTTCATGTTGTCCAGCCTGTTGAGGGACCCCTGTATCGAAAAACTCAAGGTGAATGACCTGTACTGGGTGGCCACGCTACTAGACCCTCGGTACAGGCACAAAGTGGCAGACCTGTTAGCTTCTCAACACAAGGCGGAAAGGATGCAGCACTTGCAGAACAAGCTGTCAATGATGCTTTACAATGCATTTAAGGGTGATGTGACAGTACAACGCAATAAAGGTACCACTGGCAGTATTCCTCCTCCTCCTCACCAGTCCACGCAGGCAAGGACAGGACGCTCCAGCGATCTCGGGGTGATGTCGGACATGCGGACATTCTTTAGTCCAACGCCTCGCAGTAGCCCTTCGGGATCCACCCTCCACCAACGCCTGGACCGGCAGGTAGCCGACTACCTGGCCTTAAGTGTGGATGTAGTGTGGCGTAGTGGTTAGCTCTCTCGCCTTGCAGCGCTGGGTCCCTGGTTCGAATTCCAGCCAGGGCACTATCTGCAAAGAGTTTGTATGTTCTCTCCGTGTCTGCGTGGGTTTCCTCCGGGCACTCCGGTTTCCTCCCACATTCCAAAAACATACAGATAAGTTAATTGGCTCCCCCTAAAAATTGGCCCTAGACTACAGTACTTACACTACATAATATAGACATATGGCAATGGTAGGGATTAGATTGTGAGCTCCTTTGAGGGACAGTTAGTGACAAGACGATATATATATATATACACTGTACAGCGCTGCGTAATATGTTGGCGCTATATAAATACTAAATAATACTAATAATAATAATGTACACACTGCGACTGCGAGCAGCGACGATGAACCCTTGCTCTACTGGTTGCGCATGCTTGACCTGTGGCCAGAGCTGTCCCAATTTGCCATACAACTTCTCTCTTGCCCTGCCGCAAGCGTCCTGGACCTTCAGTGCAGCTGGAGGCATTGTCACTGAGAAGAGAAGTCGCCTAAGTCATGACAGTGTTCAGTACCTGACCTTTATCAAAATGAACGAGGCATGAATCCCTGAGGGCTATTGCACGACCGAAGACTAAGTCAGTCCCCACACACAGCATCTCTGCCTGCAGGCCGCTTGACTGCCTTCTCCGCCACCACCACCAGGGTCCAGGACTCTAGGCGGATTCCAGAATTTGTAAGGCCACTGCTAGCAGCGGCCGCTATACTAATTTTTCTGGGGCGTGCACATGCCTGCCTAATTTTTCTGGCTGAACTGCAGGCGGCTGCAACAAAAAAACAAAAGGCATGTACATGTGCCCATCCCGCTTCATGATCATTACCTTGCCGCTGTGAAGGGGCTTGCGTATCACAATGAAGCAATGACCGCCGGCTATATGAATGTCTCGGGTGGGGGTGGCACACCAAAGATAATAAGGTCGTTGTTTCATTGTGGTCAGACCAAAATTGATCAGCTGGACAGTCACTGTTCTGTCATTCAGCTACATCAGCCGGGCGACTATATGGGCTGAAAAGCCACCATCACCTGCACTCTCGTCATGGTGCGCACCAGTCCAGCACGCCCGTCACTACACAAACGGGTGTTTGCAGTCACTGCATACCTTTCACTGCATCTGTGACTGCGCATTATACCTGGCAGTCAGTGCATAACTTGCACTTGAATGGATACAGTTTTAAACAATTGAAAAATACAACCATCTACATTTTCAAACAATTTAAAAATACAACCATTCACATTTTAAAACAATTTAAAAATACAACCATCTACATTTTCAAACAATTTAAAAATACAACCATCTACAGTTTCAAACAATTGAAAAAAAGTCAAAAAAAACTTGCCCTCCGTAAAACATTCTTGGCAAATGCTTTTCGACTTGGTTTGTCTTCCGCTGGGTCAAGGGTCCATCTGATCACAGATGCCTGGTCTGCAAAGCACGGTCAGGGCAGCTACAGCATGCCCATTACCCATGGTGACAATGTCAGACTTGCCCGCCTCCATATGAATCTCGTGAAAGGAATGTGGTGTCATCTTTGCCCACCATAACTGGTTCTCGTTAAAGGATTTAAAGTACATTCATTTCAAATACAGCAAGCCCTCGATAGTCCTCCTGTATTGTTATTTTTGGTCACTACCTCGGGGCGGGCGTGCATGCCTGCCTGCTGCCCTCCTTGCCTGTGTAGTGGTAGCCGTTGCTCAGGCTCCACACCGGATTCCATCTCTCATTCCCCGGCCATTACCTGGGGTCACAAATGGCAGACTTGCCCGCCTCCATATGATTCTCGTGAAAGGAATGTGGTGTCATCTTTGCCCGCCATAACTGGTTCTCATTAAAGGATTTAAAGTACATTCATTTCAAATACAACAAGCCCTCGATAGTCCTCCTGTATTGTTATTTTTGGTCACTACCTCGGGGCGGGCGTGCATGCCTGACTGCTGCCCTACTTGGATGTGTAGTGGTAGCCGTTGCTCAGGCTCCACACCGGATTCCATCCCTCATTCCTCGGCAATTACCCGGGGTCACAATGCCAGACTTGCCCGCCTCCATAGGATTCTCATTGTAGCGGTACTGAACAAGCTTTTCGACTTGGTTTGTCTTCCGCTGGGTCAAGGGTCCATCTGATCACAGATGCCTGGTCTGCAAAGCACGGTCAGGGCAGCTACAGCATGCCCATTACCCATGGTGACAATGTCAGACTTGCCTGCCTCCATATGAATCTCGTGAAAGGAATGTGGTGTCATCTTTGCCCACCATAACTGGTTCTCGTTAAAGGATTTAAAGTACATTCATTTCAAATACAGCAAGCCCTCGATAGTCCTCCTGTATTGTTATTTTTGGTCACTACCTCGGGGCGGGCGTGCATGCCTGCCTGCTGCCCTCCTTGCCTGTGTAGTGGTAGCCGTTGCTCAGGCTCCACACCGGATTCCATCCCTCATTCCCCGGCCATTACCCGGAGTCACAAATGGCAGACTTGCCCGCCTCCATATGATTCTCGTGAAAGGAATGTGGTGTCATCTTTGCCCGCCATAACTGGTTCTCATTAAAGGATTTAAAGTACATTCATTTCAAATACAACAAGCCCTCGATAGTCCTCCTGTATTGTTATTTTTGGTCACTACCTCGGGGCGGGCGTGCATGCCTGACTGCTGCCCTACTTGGATGTGTAGTGGTAGCCGTTGCTCAGGCTCCACACCGGATTCCATCCCTCATTCCTCGGCAATTACCCGGGGTCACAATGCCAGACTTGCCCGCCTCCATAGGATTCTCATTGTAGCGGTACTGAACAAGCTTTTCGACTTGGTTTGTCTTCCGCTGGGTCAAGGGTCCATCTGATCACAGATGCCTGGTCTGCAAAGCACGGTCAGGGCAGCTACAGCATGCCCATTACCCATGGTGACAATGTCAGACTTGCCCGCCTCCATATGAATCTCGTGAAAGGAATGTGGTGTCATCTTTGCCCACCATAACTGGTTCTCGTTAAAGGATTTAAAGTACATTCATTTCAAATACAGCAAGCCCTCGATAGTCCTCCTGTATTGTTATTTTTGGTCACTACCTCGGGGCGGGCGTGCATGCCTGCCTGCTGCCCTCCTTGCCTGTGTAGTGGTAGCCGTTGCTCAGGCTCCACACCGGATTCCATCCCTCATTCCCCGGCCATTACCCGGAGTCACAAATGGCAGACTTGCCCGCCTCCATATGATTCTCGTGAAAAGAATGTGGTGTCATCTTTGCCCGCCATAACTGGTTCTCATTAAAGGATTTAAAGTACATTCATTTCAAATACAACAAGCCCTCGATAGTCCTCCTGTATTGTTATTTTTGGTCACTACCTCGGGGCGGGCGTGCATGCCTGACTGCTGCCCTACTTGGATGTGTAGTGGTAGCCGTTGCTCAGGCTCCACACCGGATTCCATCCCTCATTCCTTGGCAATTACCCGGGGTCACAATGCCAGACTTGCCCGCCTCCATAGGATTCTCATTGTAGCTGTACTGAACAAGTACCGCTACAAGTAGAAAATGTAATTTAAAAACAAAACGTAAGCTTTTTAACAATGCCATGGAAAGTTGAGAAGGCAGTCACACATTACCTGACATCACTGAGTGAGGAAGAGCAATCTCGCCATGTTGTGCAGTAGTCCAGCATGGCTGTCACTACACAAACAGCTGGTAACTTGCGGTGCGTTACACAGTTAGTTTGGTGCGTCAGTGTGAAGCAGTACTCTAATTACACTACCTGATTGATGTATACACATGCAAGATGTTTTAAAGCACGTTAGGCCTGCAATTTAGCATTCAATGGGCTTGATTCACAAAGCGGTGCTAACCTACTTAGCGCGTCTAAAGTCTTTAGACGCGCTAACCAGGGTGCTAAGTAGTTTAGCACCGTATTTCTCAATCCGATTGCGCGCTAACTTTGCGCGCGCAAAGTTTTACGCGCGCTAAGTCCCGTAGGCTTTAATGGGTACTTCGCGCGAAGCGCCCTGCGCTCTGTGCAGTACGCGCGTAAAGTTTTACGCGCATAAAGTTTTGCGCGCGTAAAGTTTTATGCGCGAAAAGCTTGTTTAGACGTGCTAAGGGGGTTTTCACAGGCGTGCTAACAGTTAGCACCGCTTTGTGAATCAAGCCCAATGTGATTTCTGCCCTTAAAACGCTGTTTTGCTTCACATCCAGATTTTTCCCCGGGACTTTTGGCGTGTATCCCACTCCACCATACCCCCCTCCAGGTGTTAGACCCCTTGAAACATCTTTTCCATCACTTTTGGGGCCAGCATAATTTTTTCTATTTTTCAAAGTTCGCCTCCCCATTGAAGTCTATTGCGGTTCGTGAACTTTTCCGCGAAACGAACCTTCCACGGAAGTTCGCGAACCCGGTTCGTGAACCTAAAATCGGAGGTTCGGCCCATCACTAACTAAGATATCATAAGTAATAGGTGTAGAGCTAAAACATCAAAACTGCTCCTGTAGTTAAGGGGAAAACATGCTGCTAAGTGGTTAAGAAATAAGGCATATGAAAACATCACGTTTTCAACCAAGACCAGACGCTTGTTGCTGTCTTGGGCCTTGTTCACATTAGCAAACGTAGACAGCTGTGCGTTCCGCATGCAACGTATGCGATCACACAAGATCTGCGTTGCACTGCTGATCTCATTCACTACAATGAATGGGTCAGTGCTGCGTTTTGCTAAACATGAGTACAGAAATGCAATATAGCATCATACTTCTGCACAGGAGATAAAGTATGAACATCAGACAGTGCAGTCTATGCACTTCTGATCTTTTCGCATATTGCACACAATATGTGTTGCTGTGCTAAAAATAGGAATCAGAAAAAAGGATCAGGAAAAAAAATATTAAAACAGGTGGTCATTGATAAAAGTGAAAGTAAAACATACACGCTTTACTTCATCTGTGTACTGTTCAGTACACAGGAGGAATAAATTGAGGAGGCATCTAGTGGCCAAACTGTAAATTACAGCCTAACATGTTAAATTAGAAAACAAAATACATAAATACCCCATTAAAATGAACTACTTAACTCCCCCACTCTCCCATAGCTACCAAAATTAAACATTTGTACACTGTGTTCCAAATTATTAAGCAAATTGTATTTAAGTGTCATAAAGAGGAAATATTTTGTTTTTGTTTTGTTTTGTTTTTTGTACTAAAAGTTTTTAGTTTGAGGACAACAAATTCAGTAACAACACAACATAAACCAGGAACAATAAAAAAAGATGGATTTTAAAATGCGCCCCACATGTAGATCTTTTGTAGATCTGTTGTACCCTCCGTAGAAGACCAGTCCCAAAATACCCCACCCCACCTCCCCCAAAGGCTCATTACCCATCCCAAGAAATGACAGAGAGGGATAAATGACAGTCAAATAAGTATTTCTCAAAGATCCGCCTCAGCGGTAATCACATTGACATCACAAGAATCACAGAAATCCCATACCTTCTCACAAATCAGCATAGCATTTTTCTGGTGGCTTTTAAATAATCCATATTTCTAAGGAATTCAATTTTAGACCGCACACTATCCATAGTCGGAGGAGATGTAGGCTTCAAGGAAGCTGCAATAGCCAATCTGGCAGCTACAAAAAATTGCATAGGAATGCAAGTATGCGCAACAGGAAGACCCAAAAGAATAATCCAGGGGTCAAAAGGGACCTCATTGTGAATAGGCAAACCAGTTTATGGACTGAGCACCAAAAGAGTTACTTAGCCGTTAAGCAGATAGGCGTGCAACGTGCATTCTCCCACATTTTCCCTAATTATGGAGCATATATGCAGGGCAGTTTCTAGGCTAAAATGTACCCAGGGCGAGGGTGTACAAATTGCACCCCCCCCCCCCCCCCCGCGGAGTCAGGTATAGGTGCCCCCAGTTTAGCCAGGTATAAGTGCCTGCAGTTTAGGTTAGCCAGGTCTAGTTGCACTCAGTACAGGTAGCCAGATATAGGTCCCCCAGTATAGGTAGCCAGGCATAGGTACCCCAGTGAACTGTAGGTAGCCAGGCATAGGTGCCCCAGTATAGTTGCCCCCAGTATAGGTTAGCCAGGTAGGTGCCTCCAGCAGGGGCGTCTCTAGCCATTTTGTCACTCCAGGCGAGAAATCCTGTGGCGCCCCCCTCCCACCCGTGATTGCCCCGCAGCACCATACTCCCCGCCCCCATGGTGAACACCACCCCAAGACCCCCGAAAATCATACTACAGCAGCGTTTCACCAGAAAATACACTTATTGCGGCATGGGTTATATCAAGAGGGGGCACGCCACTCACTATGAGGGTCTCCCCTCTGCTGCTCTGCAGACTGTGTGCACACTGTGCACACTGTGCACACTGTGCAGCATGTGTCTCCCTCCCTCCGAGTCCTGCCCAGACCCACACAGCAGCAGGCATGATGCTATATGCCTGTATTATTCATTATCCATCCCAGGAGCCACTGCCTGCAGCAATATGGGGGGGGGGGGGGGGCGGAATCAGGGCCAGCCAGGATGCATATAAAAAAAAATATCGAGAGCAGCAGCAGATCTGCAGATGGCACTCACTGTGGGGAGAGGGGGCGGACCAGTAGGCGGCAGCACCGCACTCGCACATAAACTAATGTGCGTGCTGCTCGCTCGGAAAAGAGGAGAGGAAGGGCAGTGTACTCCCCAGGATTTTTTTCCAGCCGGGTGGCATGAAAAAGTAGCCGGGTGGGGTGTGACAGGGGAATGCAGGACCAGTGCAATTCTGCTTACAGCGTAGGCGGAGGATGAGGAGACGACCCAATGTACCTGCTAGGTACACACAATGCAATTTTATGACAGATTTACTGTCAGATCGACTATTTCCAACATGTTAACTCTGATTTTCAATCGTTTTTCCGTTCACTTCTATGGGAAACCGAGCAGAAATGTGATCAGAAATCAGATTGGACATGTTGGAAATAGTCGGTCTGACAGTAAATCTGTCAGAAAATTGCATTGTGTGTACCTAGCGTTAGGGAGAAATTGTTTCAGATTATTGTGCTCAGGTTCCCCCAGCGACATGATTGACAGCAAAGACGAGATTGTAAGATCTTCTGAGTACAGTTAGTGACATGACGGTAGGGATTAGATCATAAGCTCCTCTGTGGATAGTTAGTGACATCACAGAAGGGATAAGATTGTAAACTTCTCTGTTTGTAGTTAGTGACATAATGGCTGGGAACAGATTGTAAACTCCTCTGTGGATAGGTATGCCTGGTACACACCATGAGATGTTCTGGCATATTTTTTTACCTGATCAATTATTTCCAACATGCCCAATTTTCCAAAAGATTTGAATGAAAAATCAATTGGAAATCAGATGGGACATGCTGGAAATAATCGATCTGGCAGTAAATCTGCCAGAAAATCTCAGTGTGTACCAACCATTAGGGACATGACGGCAGCGATTAGATTGTAAAATCGTTTGTGGATAGTTAGTGTCATCACAGCAGGGATTAGATGGCAAGATCCTCTGTGGATAGTTAGTGTCATCACAGCAGGGATTAGATGGCAAGATCCTCTGTGGATAGTTAGTGACATCACGGCAGGGATTAGACTGTAAAATCCTTCCTGGAAAGTAAGTGGCATGAAGGCATGAATTAGATTGTAAGCTCTTCTGTGGATAGATAGTGACATGAAGGCAGGAATTAGATTGCAAGCTCTTCTGTGGATAGTTATTAACATGTTGACAGGGGTAATTCAATTATCATAAATAATAGGTATTGTACCAAAATAAGCAGCAAAAGCTGAATTAAAAAACAAAACAAAACAACACACACACACAGCCACCACCTATATTATCCCAGATGATCACCTGCACACTGAAATCAGGCTATATAACAAAGCCCTGTGACAGGACAAGAAGAGTCCCCTCTGTATGCAGCTGGCCAGTGTCCTGTCTGGGAGACGCTGAGATCTGCAATCCACACACCGGGTCATCTTGAGGAGTGAGTAGGGGGAGAGGGGGTGCGAATCCACACTGCCAGCGCAGCCGCTCAGTAGATGAAAAGAAATTCCTCACATTCCAGCCAGGCAGACTTCACATTATGCTAACCTGTGTTTGTAGCTTTTGCTTCTCTCTGCCTGGCTGTTCCGTGCACAGACCCCGGCTCCCTCCATGATCTTTCATTTGCCGCCAGCTTCCTCCACGTGTGTCACAACACAGCACTGCATAAGCCACTCCCCAAGCCATGCTATTGGATGGCTGGGCACCCCTGATGTGCTTGGGAACGCAGCGATTGGCTGCGCTGTTACACAGGCCTGTTTTCAAAGTAAGGAAGCCGGACAGCTCTACAAGATCCACCGGAGCCTGGAGAAAGAATGTCGGCCAGAATCAGTAATAGGCGAGCCCCTCCAGCCTGCCCGCGGCTACCCACTGCTGCTAGCCTGCCTGCCTGCCTACCTGCATACTTATGCAGGCTACAGACGGAGGTAGAGAGGCGAGAAAGCGTACGTGCAGACTGCAGCTGTGTCGGCATGATGATGTATAGCGCGGTTGGCTGCTTCTGCTTCGGCTGTTTTTTTTCTAGCTAGGTGGGCCAATGACAACAGCTGGGCTGGTTTAAAAACAGCCTAGCGGCCTGTCATCTAATTGGCCCTGGGGAGAACACTGAAGGGGGCGGACCAGTAGGCGGCGCCGGGCACAGGCTGAGCTGCCTGTCACAGCCGGCGCTGACCTGGCTGAAAAAATAAATAAATAAACACGCACAGAGGCAGAGGGGTGACTTGGCGAGAGGGCGCCCACTTCCACCCACGGCGCCATAGGCAACAATTTATAGTTGCCTAGTGACACAAACGCCCCTGGCCTCCAGTATAGGTAGCCGGTATAGTTGCCCCCAGTATAGGTTAGATAGGCAGGTGCCCCCAGTAGAGGTTAGATAGGAAGGTGCTCCCAGTACAGGTTAGATAGGTAGGTGCCACCAGTATAGATTAGATAGGTAAGTGCCCCCAGTATAGGTTAGATAGGTAGGTGCCAACAGTACAGGTTAGCTAGGTGGGTGCCTCTAAGAGGGAGCCAGAATAGTTGCCCCCAGCATAGGTTAGTTAGGTGCCTCCAATATAGGTAGCCAGTATAGTTGCCACCCCCGTATAGATTAGATAGGTATATGCCTCCAGTATAGGTTAGATAGGTAGCTGCCCCCCAGTATAGGTTAGATAGGTAGCTGCCCCCCATTATAGTTTGGATTGGTAGCTGACCCCCAGTATATGTTAGATTAGGTAGCTGCCCCCCCAGTATAGGTTAGATTACTTAGCTGCCCCCCAGTATAGGTTAGATCAGGTAGCTGCCCCCCAGTATAGGTTAGATAGGTAGCTGCCCCCCAGTGTGGGTTAGATTAGGTAGGCGCCCCCCAGTATAGGTTAGATTAGGTAGGTGCCCCCCAGTATAGGTTAGATTAGGTAGCTGCCCCCCAGTATAGGTTAGATAGGTAGCTGCCGCCCAGTATAGGTTAATTAGGTAGCTGCCCCCCAGTATAAGTTAGATTAGGTAGGTGCTCCCCAGTATAGGTTAGATTAGGTAGGTGCCCTCAGTATAGGTTAGATAGGTAGCTGCCCCCCAGTATAGGTTAGATTAGGTAGGTGCCCCCCAGTATAGGTTAGATTAAGTAGCTACCCCCCAGTATAAATTAGATTAGGTAGGTGCCCCCCAGTATAAATTAGATTCAGGCCCGTTTCTTGGGCCGTGCGGCCCGTGCGGGCGCCCTGGGTGCCGAAGGACTGTGGGCGCAGTAACGGAGGGGGGAGCCGCAGCCGCGGGGAGGGAAGCCCGACCTCTCCCTCCCTCTCCTCTCCGGGCGCCCTCCGTGCTCCCCCCTCCGAGTCTGACTGCACAGGAAGCGCTGCTGTGTACAGAGCGCATTAGCGCAACTCTCCTCCCTCCCTGGTTCTAATCGCTGCCGGTCTTCTCTTCTCTTCATAGCCGCTCATACACACGCTGCTTCCTGTTTACCCGGAAGCAGCGTGTCAGCGGCTATGAGGAGAAGACGGAACCAGGGAGGGAGGTGAGTTGCGCTAATGCGCTCTGTACACAGCGCTTCCTGTGCAGTCACACTCGGAGGGAGGAGCACGGAGGGCGCCCGGAGAGGAGAGGGAGGGAGAGGTCGGGCTGCCCTCCCCGTGGCTGCGGCTCCCCCCTCCATTATGGGGGGGGGGCAGCTTCCTATCTAACCTATACTGGGGGGCACCTACCTAATCTAACCTATACTGGGGGGCACCTACCTAATCTAACCTATACTGGGGGGCAGCTACCTAATCTAACCTATACTGGGGGGGCACCTACCTAGTCTAACCTATACTGGGGGGCATCTACCTAATCTAACCTATACTGGGGGGCACCTACCTAATGTAACCTATACTGGGGGGCAGCTACCTATCTAACCTATACTGGGGGGCACCCACCTAATCTAACCTATACTGGGGGGCACCTACCTAATCTAGCCACACTGGGGGGCACCTACCTAATCTAACCTATACTGGGGGGCACCTACCTAATCTAAACTATACTGGGGGGCACCTACCTAATCTAATCTATACTGGGGGGCACCTACCTAATCTAACCTATACTGGGGGGCACCTACCTATCTAACCTATACTGGGGGGCGCCCACCTAATCTAACCTATACTGGGGGGCACCTACCTAATCTAACCTATACTGGGGGGCACCTACCTGATCTAACCTATACTGGGGGGAAGCTACCTATCTAACCTATACTGACGGGCACCTACCTAATCTAACCTATACTGGGGGGCACCTACCTAATCTAACCTATACTGGGGGGCACCTACCTAATCTAACCACACTGGGGGGCACCTACCTAATCTAACCACACTGGGGGGCACCTACCTAATCTAACCTATACTGGAGGGCCCCTACCTATCTAACCTGTATTGGGGGCAACTACCTACCTAGCTTATACTGGTGGAAACTATACTGGCTACCTATATTGGAGGCACCTACCTAACTAACCTATACTGGGGGCACCTACCTATCTAACCTAGGATGGGGGCAACTATTCTGACTCCCTATATTAGGGGCACCTACCTATCTAACCTATACCGGGGGCACCTGCCTATCTAACCTATACCGGGGGCACCTGCCTATCTAACCTATACTGGGGGCAACTATACCGGCTACCTATACTGGAGGCACCTACCTGGCTAACCTATACTGGGGCACCTATGCCTGGCTACCTATACTATGCCTAGCTACCTATACTGGGGGGACCTATAGCTGGCTACCTATACTGAGTGCAACTAGACCTGGCTAACCTACACTGCGGACATGTATACCTGGCTTCGCGGGGGGGGTGCAATTTTAACCCTCGCCCTGGGTGCATTTTAGCCTAGAAACTGCCCTGATTAGATTAGGTAGGTGCCCCACAGTATAGGTTAATTAGGTAGGTGCCCCCAGTATAAGTTAATTAGGTAGGTGCCCACCAGTATAGGTTAGATAGGTAGCTGCCCCCCAGGGTAGGTAAGTAGGTGGGTGCCCCCCCCCCCCAATAATAGAGGGGGAAGTCAGCCGCGGGGAGGGCAGCCCAACCTCTCCCTCCCTTCCTCTCCGGGTGCCCTCCGTGCTCCCCCCTCCGATGCAGAGCGCAGCAGCCAGCAGGGAAGCGTTAATAGTAACAGCCCACCTCCCTGGTTCCAATCGCTGGTCACTAGCCGCTGGTCTTCTCTCTGCACACACGCTGATACACACGCTGCTTCCTGTTTAGCCGGAAGCAGCGTGTGTATCAGCGTGTGTGCAGAGGAGGTGACCAGCGATTGGAACCTGGGAGGTGAGTTGTTACTATTAGCGTTTCCCTGCTGGCTGCTGCGCTCTGCATCAGAGGGGGAGCACGGAGGGCGCCCGGAGAGGAAGGGCTGACTTCCCCCTCCATTACAGTGCCCCCCCCCCCCTTCTTCAGCGCTCAGGGCGCCAAGAAGCGGCCATGCATATATGACAACATTAGTCATATATGTATGAGCACCAAAAGATTTCACAGGAGTCAGAGTCAAGTCATTGTAAAGGAGCAAAATCAATTCCTTTTGTCTATCCACATCTTTCTGTAAACGTTCAAAAAATGTCATCGGGGAACGTCAAAGTATGGGAAAGGGAAAGAGCATAGCATAGATTTGTGTATGGAGGAAAAAAGTTTTTGCCATCCATTTAGAAAGGGGTCCTTCACAGTGAGAGTGGTTAAAATGTGGAATATCTTACCTCAGGAAGTAATTATGGCAAACTCTACATCTGCTCTTAAAGAGGGCTTGGATGCCTTTCTTGCATAGTGCATCTACGGTTATGATTATTAGGTAATTCCCAGGAGTGTTGATTCAGGGATTTATCTGACTGCCATCTGGAGTCAAAAAGGAATCTTTGTAAGGTTTTTTGCCTTCCCCTGGATCAGCTGGAATATGTGCAGGTTTCAGGATGGTATTTTTAATTAAATTTTTTCTTTCTGGTTGGACATGATGGACAGATGTCTTTTTTTTTTCAACTAAACTAACTATGTAACATAGTGTCATATCTGGAGATACTCAATCAGTTTATCCCCAGGGACCTAAAGTTGAACCTGAAGGGCCTCAAACGACAAAAAGTGATAAGATTAGTGGCATAATAATAGGGGCTGCAGAGGTAGCAACCGCATCGAGGCCCTTGGGCCAGAGGGGCCCCGGGGGGCCTTCCCTCAAGCACAATAATAGCTCTCTATTGGTCCTTTGCGGGCAATAATCACTTCTATAGATGCTCTGAATAGTAGTAATCATTAACAAACTGTCCCCCATCCTCTTCATGCACCTCTGACACTGTGGTTGTCTTTGGCGGGTTTTGGTGCGCCGTAGTATCAATTGTTATGTATAGAATGCTGGGGGGCCCCATGTAAAACTTGCACCGGGGCCCATAGCTCCTTAGCTACGCCATTGGATAAGATGGTGCTGGACAAATATGTACCATGTTTCTTTGACCTAAGGGCCCCCAAGACAACTGGAATAGATGGGAAAGAGACCTGGAGAATGCCAGAAAACCCAATATAGGAGAGAGTAGAGAGGGGCTAAAAACCGAGCATGAATCTGCCATAACTTAATTGTAAACAGTATGGATGAAAAGGCCACCTGTATAGATGACACGACCTGTCTTAGTCGGGTGTCTCCAAATATATGCTAGAGGGGAATGAAGAAGTGTAGTCTCCATTTCCATTGATACCAATGTAGCATGGGGGGATCGTTTAGCCCATTCCACCACCTGACGGGAGTGTGAGGCCAAAAAATAAGCTTTAAGATCAGGGACTTTGTGCTGTTGGAAGAATGTAATATATCAGCTTGTGTCTGTGTATGCTCATCAGCAAGCAAGTTAAAATTCTGTACTAGTTCATCCACCTTCGTTTCCAGCACATCAGTGCGGTCTCCTATGCCTGCTAGTTCAACTTTAAGCTCTGTCACAACTGAGTGCAGCATGGGAAAAAAGGAGAGGAACGGGCACTGCTGCATAAAAGTCTCTTTATTGTGGCCGGGTTACACAGTGGTTAGCAGTGGGGGGGGAAAGGATATGCCTGACAGCTGTTTCGCAGGTATGCAACCTGCTTCTTCAGAGTGCAGCATGGAGTTGATGGTGGAGAGGAGAGTATTCCTGTGTTTGTCTAGGGCCTGCTCCAACATTGCTGTGGTGAGCTGGGGATGCTTACGGACCTGAGGAGCCTTTTTACTCACTGTGGGGTTCTAAGGTCAATGGATGCAAAAATTGTAAAGCTACTATCAAATATGGAGTCCTATGTTCATATGTAACTTGACCTGTTAAGATGTTTTTGATCGAAATATCTTTTAATTCCAGTAAATATGACCTCCTAATGCTGCAAATTCAACAAAGGACCATTTTCAGTTCTTTACGACTTATAAAATGTTTTGAAACTCTGCTGTGGGTAATAATTTGGAACACTATTTTTAGTTTTTTCGTTTTTAAAAACATACCGTTATCATTAGGAGGTTTGTTCAGTAATATTTGAGTGGCGGACACGAAACTGGAAAAACACACCTTTATTTCCAAATAAAATATCGTTGCCCTACATTTTACTAGGGACATATTTTAAGGCCTCTTTCACATTGGGACGTTGCATTTGATGCGACGTTAAAGTCGCACAACGCGCCCCTAACGCAGCGCATGTAGTTTATGAAATTAGACGTTATTTTGCACTGCGTTGTGTCACTCGGTGCCCCGTTTTTATTGCATACTGATGGAACGAAAATGGCGCATGAGTTACATTTTTTTTTTACGAAAAAAAAAACCTTACTGGGCATGTGCAACACACATAACGCAGCAAATGTATTGCTAAATGCACAGCATGCAGCACTCTCTAAATATTGGTACATATTAGACACAACGCAACATGTGCACTGTAAATGTCACACAGACTTTGTATTGCTGTGCGTTAGTCTGCGTTATAAAATTTTCTAACGTGCGACTTTAACGTCGCACTGTGAAAGAGACCTAAATGTTGTAATAACCAAGACAAATGGGCAAATAAAATGAGTGGCTTTTATCCACAGTAGTATGTTTTATTTTAAAATTCTAATGGCCGAAAACTGAGAAATAATGATTTTTTAAAAATGTTCTTCTTATTCCAGTTAAAATGCATTTAAAATAAAAGTATTCTTCACAAAATGTACCACCCAAGGAAAGCCTAACTGGTGGCAAAAAAACAAGATGTAGATAATTTCGTTGTGATAAGCAGTGATAACGTTGAATGAAAGGGAGGAGCGCTGAAATGTGAAAATTGCTTTGGTCCATAAGGGGAAAAACCTAGTTAAGATCTACTGTTCAAATACTGAACAAGAAGCAGAGGTCATTGATAAGACTCATTTCACCAACCCAAAACACCTCTTCCACCACACTGGATGGAAGGAGGAACTGAAGGACATAGTACTTAATAGACATCAGAGACCCCAAGAGAGCCCTAAACCAACAAACAGATGGTAAACTACATGAAACCATTATCAGATAGAGAGCTGATACATGGCAAACCTGGAGTCAGGGCTGGCTCTAGTAATCATTTTCCCAGCCCACCCCAATCAAAAAGCAACATTACTGGCCCTTTGGGCAATCCATTCGCCCCGCGCTGCACCGAAAAATGGGTGGGACATGAACCAGAATGTGGGTGTGGTAACAGGTGGAGACAAATTTACATGAACTTAGCAATGGTAGGACATTAGATTAGGACAGTGGTGGTGAACCTTTTGGAGGCCGAGTGCCCAAACTGCAACCCACAAGTCACTTATCTATCACAAAGTAGCAACAGCAATTTAAACTAAATACTGTACAAACGTTTTAACTCATACATGAACATTATGGAAAATCCAAGTTGAAAATAAACTGTGAAGATCAACAATTTCATCCATCCTACTCCTGAAAAATGTATTCATTTTTTTAGAACCTTCCAGTTTTATTTTCTGTTTTAAAAAGCTAAAAAAGTAGGTTTAATGCTATTGTCTCATATGATGACGATTCAGCTTATCCCACAGTCTCGCACTTAGCAATCATGTGACCCCCAACAAGACAAATTCAGCAATCATGAGGCCCCCAACAAGACAAATTCATCAATCATGAGGCCCCCAACATGACAAATTCAGCAATCGTGAGGCCCCCAACAAGACAAATTCAGCAATCATGAGGCCCCCAACAAATCATGAGGCCCCCAACAAGACAAATTCAGCAATCTTGACACCCCCAACAAATCATGAGGCCGTAGATGAATTAAGTTTAGCGCTCTACATCAGCCAGACACAAGTCCAAAAGTTCAAAGATTTAACCACAACACAGTTCTTTAGCATAGAAGTCCACTTTAACTTCACAATGTCAGGCTTCCATCCCAATTGTAAGTATTGCGCTCACCAAATATGATGGCTGATTAGTTATGATCAGCATATACAGCATATAGCAAATGGCATCTCATGCTCCACCGACCATCTTCTGTATAAACCTCAGAGCAAAGAAAACAAAATATAGCGTAATATTGTTGGGGACCAAATATGATAGCACCTCCACCAGTGTGACTGGTCACCCATGTATTAACCACTTGAACACACCACTCCCAGTGTACACACTTATTTGGATGCGAGCTCACCAGATCAAATTGCTGACCATATCATAGACCAGCGTTCAGCACATTGATAATGCAGTTCACTTTCCTTGATCGAGCAGAGTCTTCTCCCTTAATATCCTGAACAAAAGAGAAAGAATGGACCCTATAATGACCGCACCACAAGAATTATAGGAAAATACAAAATCGCCTTTATTGAACCATACAATGATTAAAACCATAAAACAATAGCACAATGTGATCTGCCCTCAATGATCAATGGTATGAATATATACATGAAACATAAATACATAAATAAATGACGTCCAGCTGGCAACACCAGTAAACAATAGGTGAGTAATAGGAGAGAGGGACAATGAATGACCCAGTGAGTGGGATGGGGTATGACCGGAGCCTGGCAGCAGAGTGGGACCAGTGTGACAGATGGATGTGAATGGGATGAATAACCGACGTCCCTGTCGAGGGATGTGGCCCAAAGGTGAGTAACAAATGGTGGACACAGACAGGCAAGGAGGAAATGTGGTGAGACGGTGCTAAAAAGAAATTGAAGCTGACCACTGAAGTAGGTGGTCAAGCGTGCATACTGGAGCAACTGTGATAATGGGAACTGGTGAAGCAAAGCAGTGAACCCCGGGAATAGGAGTTCGGAGTGGTGGAAGTGCACAGGCGAAGGAGCTTACCGGTGGATCTGGACGAGAGGGCGTGCTCCTGCACAACCAATTCATTATATCATATATATTTTTTCGCTTCAGTGTCTCTTTAAGGATCGTGTGTAGCCTCACAACATGCCCCGCCCCATGATGTTAAATACAACAATAACCCACCCCAATATGTATACTAGCTTAAGATAATTGGTCTTAAAGAATCCAGCCCTTCCAGTGTGTCTTCGCACAATCAAACATCGAGTGTGAGTCAACAAAGTTGGGGGGCTAAACTCAGAAAGGTAAAAAATTAGTGTATCGGCTTATATAATTGTGAAGGGCCACATCCGTGTGCACCAGCAAACTAGTCATCCGCAATAAAGCAGTTCAGATCTAAATCCACATTCAACCCCCCCCCCCCCCCCGGGCTGCATTGTCTTCATCAGATAAATCCATTTGGTTTCTAGTTTTGAAATTTCCCGTGTCTTATGACAACCCCTCCATTTTGTTGTGAGTTTCTGTAATGCAGAAAATTGCATCAGAGAGGCATCACGATTAGTGTTGGGCGAACAGTGTTCGCCACTGTTCGGGTTCTGCAGAACATCACCCTGTTCGGGTGATGTTCGAGTTCGGCCGAACACCAGATGGTGTTCGGCCAAACCGTTCGGCCACATGGCCGAACTAAGAGCGCATGGCCGAACGTTCCCCGAACTTTCGGCTAGCGCTGTGATTGGCCGAACGGGTCACGTGGTTCGGACCCAAACGCGCTCTGATTGGCCGAACTGTCACGTGGTTCGGGTAAATAAATACCCGAACCACGTCATATCTCCACCATTTGTCTGTGGGTTTAGCTTTGGGTAGGCAGGCAGGGTAGTTTGCGCTCCAGCCACGCTAGCCAGGGTCCCCCCAGTCAGTGTGTGTCGCTGCTGGGAACAGTAGTACACCGCTCGCTCAGCCACACTATATAGCATTGTGTTTACTGCCACTCTGTGTACCTCGCTCAGCCACACTATATAGCATTGTGTTTACTGCCACTCTGTGTCTGCTGGGAACAGTAGTACACTGCTCGCTCAGCCACACTATATAGCATTGTGTTTACTGCCACTCTGTGTACCTCGCTCAGCCACACTATATAGCATTGTGTTTACTGCCACTCTGTGTCTGCTGGGAACAGTAGTACACTGCTCGCTCAGCCACACTATATAGCATTGTGTTTACTGCCACTCTGTGTACCTCGCTCAGCCACACTATATAGCATTGTGTTTACTGCCACTCTGTGTCTGCTGGGAACAGTAGTACACTGCTCGCTCAGCCACACTATATAGCATTGTGTTTACTGCCACTCTGTGTACCTCGCTCAGCCACACTATATAGCATTGTGTTTACTGCCACTCTGTGTCTGCTGGGAACAGTAGTACACTGCTCGCTCAGCCACACTATATAGCATTGTGTTTACTGCCACTCTGTGTCTGCTGGGAACAGTAGTACACTGCTCGCTCAGCCACACTATATAGCATTGTGTTTACTGCCACTCTGTGTACCTCGCTCAGCCACACTATATAGCATTGTGTTTACTGCCACTCTGTGTCTGCTGGGAACAGTAGTACACTGCTCGCTCAGCCACACTATATAGCATTGTGTTTACTGCCACTCTGTGTACCTCGCTCAGCCACACTATATAGCATTGTGTTTACTGCCACTCTGTGTCTGCTGGGAACAGTAGTACACTGTTCGCTCAGCCACACTATATAGCATTGTGTTTACTGCCACTCTGTGTACCTCGCTCAGCCACACTATATAGCATTGTGTTTACTGCCACTCTGTGTCTGCTGGGAACAGTAGTACACTGCTCGCTCAGCCACACTATATAGCATTGTGTTTACTGCCACTCTGTGTACCTCGCTCAGCCACACTATATAGCATTGTGTTTACTGCCACTCTGTGTCTGCTGGGAACAGTAGTACACCGCTCGCTCAGCCACACTATATAGCATTGTGTTTACTGCCACTCTGTGTACCTCGCTCAGCCACACTATATAGCATTGTGTTTACTGCCACTCTGTGTCTGCTGGGAACAGTAGTACACTGCTCGCTCAGCCACACTATATAGCATTGTGTTTACTGCCACTCTGTGTACCTCGCTCAGCCACACTATATAGCATTGTGTTTACTGCCACTTTGTGTCTGCTGGGAACAGTAGTACATCGCTCGCTCAGCCACACTATATAGCATTGTGTTTACTGCCACTCTGTGTACCTCGCTCAGCCACACTATATAGCATTGTGTTTACTGCCACTTTGTGTACACAGGTCACCCAGCATATGCATAGGTAGAATTTAGTTAGTGTTAGGTCCCCTCCCATGGAGGAAAGACTTCTTCGACAGTGGGAGGGACAAGTACCTAACAAATTGCAAATTGTTAGCGGAAACTAACATCCTCCAAGTGGTAGACAGGTCATGTGTATGCTCATTGTGTATTTGAATCCCATGAGTGGGGTGTGCACTTTTTTGCAGGTAAGCACTCATCTGTTTTTAAGTAGCGCTGTTCATTTCTTTGCTATGTTTAATTGATTTATTTCTGGTCAGCTGCTCCCACTTAATAGGTTTCCTTTGGTGTATATGCAGAGCCTCTGTTTGGGTTCAAGGTGCGTTTGCAGTTTCTGGGGGGGCTCAGCGCATCTCTGAGCTGAGGCCATTCAGAGGCGGCCTGGTGATGCGCTGATCCCACTTTTTTTTTTTTTTTGCCCAATTCTCAATTTTACTGGTAGCGCGCCCAGGCTATGCATATGCATAGGTAGAATTTAGTTAGTGTTAGGTCCCCTCCCATGGAGGAAATACTTCTTCGACAGTGGGAGGGACAAGTACCTAACAAATTGCAAATTGTTAGCGGAAACTAACATCCTCCAAGTGGTAGACAGGTCATGTGTATGCTCATTGTGTATTTGAATCCCATGAGTGGGGTGTGCACTTTTTTGCAGGTAAGCACTCATCTGTTTTTAAGTAGCGCTGTTCATTTCTTTGCTATGTTTGATTGATTTATTTCTGGTCAGCTGCTCCCACTTAATAGGTTTCCTTTGGTGTATATGCAGAGCCTCTGTTTGGGTTCAAGGTGCGTTTGCAGTTTCTGGGGGGGCTCAGCGCATCTCTGAGCTGAGGCCATTCAGAGGCGGCCTGGTGATGCGCTGATCCCACTTTTTTTTTTTTTTTCCCAATTCTCAATTTTACTGGTAGCGCGCCCAGGCTATGCATATGCATAGGTAGAATTTAGTTAGTGTTAGGTCCCCTCCCATGGAGGAAAGACGTCTTCGACAGTGGGAGGGACAAGTACCTAACAAATTGCAAATTGTTAGCGGAAACTAACATCCTCCAAGTGGTAGACAGGTCATGTGTATGCTCATTGTGTATTTGAATCCCATGAGTGGGGTGTGCACTTTTTTGCAGGTAAGCACTCATCTGTTTTTAAGTAGCGCTGTTCATTTCTTTGCTATGTTTGATTGATTTATTTCTGGTCAGCTGCTCCCACTTAATAGGTTTCCTTTGGTGTATATGCAGAGCCTCTGTTTGGGTTCAAGGTGCGTTTGCAGTTTCTGGGGGGGCTCAGCGCATCTCTGAGCTGAGGCCATTCAGAGGCGGCCTGGTGATGCGCTGATCCCACTTTTTTTTTTTTTTTCCCAATTCTCAATTTTACTGGTAGCGCGCCCAGGCTATGCATATGCATAGGTAGAATTTAGTTAGTGTTAGGTCCCCTCCCATGGAGGAAAGACTTCTTCGACAGTGGGAGGGACAAGTACCTAACAAATTGCAAATTGTTAGCGGAAACTAACATCCTCCAAGTGGTAGACAGGTCATGTGTATGCTCATTGTGTATTTGAATCCCATGAGTGGGGTGTGCACTTTTTTGCAGGTAAGCACTCATCTGTTTTTAAGTAGCGCTGTTCATTTCTTTGCTATGTTTAATTGATTTATTTCTGGTCAGCTGCTCCCACTTAATAGGTTTCCGTTGGTGTATATGCAGAGCCTCTGTTTGGGTTCAAGGTGCGTTTGCAGTTTCTGGGGGGGCTCAGCGCATCTCTGAGCGGAGGCCATTCAGAGGCGGCCTGGTGATGCGCTGATCCCACTTTTTTTTTTTTTTTGCGCAATTCTCAATTTTACTGGTAGCGCGCCCAGGCTATGCATATGCATAGGTAGAATTTAGTTAGTGTTAGGTCCCCTCCCATGGAGGAAAGACTTCTTCGACAGTGGGAGGGACAAGTACCTAACAAATTGCAAATTGTTAGCGGAAACTAACATCCTCCAAGTGGTAGACAGGTCATGTGTATGCTCATTGGGTATTTGAATCCCATGAGTGGGGTGTGCACTTTTTTGCAGGTAAGCACTCATCTGTTTTTAAGTAGCGCTGTTCATTTCTTTGCTATGTTTGATTGATTTATTTCTGGTCAGCTGCTCCCACTTAATAGGTTTCCTTTGGTGTATATGCAGAGCCTCTGTTTGGGTTCAAGGTGCGTTTGCAGTTTCTGGGGGGGCTCAGCCAGTGGCGTAGCTAGAGATCATGGGCCCCATAGCAAAACTTCAATGGGGCCCTCAGATGTAGGCACTCATATGCAATGCCACCTGCCCCTGCCCTATGTATGAGTTAACTGGGCAATTTACATTCTCATGCAATCAACACTGCATATAGTCCATGGTCACAGAGACAAGTAAGAGGGTGAAGAAACACAAGAAAGTTAATGGCGAATACATTAAGTACTGCCTGGGCCCCCTATGCTCCAGGGCCCCATAGCGGATGCTATGGCAGCTATGGCTATTGCTACGCCCCTGGGCTCAGCGCATCTCTGAGCTGAGGCCATTCAGAGGCGGCCTGGTGATGCGCTGATTCCACTTTTTTTTTTTGCGCAATTCTCAATTTTACTGGTAGCGCGCCCAGGCTATGCATATGCATAGGTAGAATTTAGTTAGTGTTAGGTCCCCTCCCATGGAGGAAAGACTTCTTCGACAGTGGGAGGGACAAGTACCTAACAAATTGCAAATTGTTAGCGGAAACTAACATCCTCCAAGTGGTAGACAGGTCATGTGTATGCTCATTGTGTATTTGAATCCCATGAGTGGGGTGTGCACTTTTTTGCAGGTAAGCACTCATCTGTTTTTAAGTAGCGCTGTTCATTTCTTTGCTATGTTTGATTGATTTATTTCTGGTCAGCTGCTCCCACTTAATAGGTTTCCTTTGGTGTATATGCAGAGCCTCTGTTTGGGTTCAAGGTGCGTTTGCAGTTTCTGGGGGGGCTCAGCGCATCTCTGAGCTGAGGCCATTCAGAGGCGGCCTGGTGATGCGCTGATCCCACTTTTTTTTTTTTTTTTGCGCAATTCTCAATTTTACTGGTAGCGCGCCCAGGCTATGCATATGCATAGGTAGAATTTAGTTAGTGTTAGGTCCCCTCCCATGGAGGAAAGACTTCTTCGACAGTGGGAGGGACAAGTACCTAACAAATTGCAAATTGTTAGCGGAAACTAACATCCTCCAAGTGGTAGACAGGTCATGTGTATGCTCATTGGGTATTTGAATCCCATGAGTGGGGTGTGCACTTTTTTGCAGGTAAGCACTCATCTGTTTTTAAGTAGCGCTGTTCATTTCTTTGCTATGTTTGATTGATTTACTTCTGGTCAGCTGCTCCCACTTAATAGGTTTCCTTTGGTGTATATGCAGAGCCTCTGTTTGGGTTCAAGGTGCGTTTGCAGTTTCTGGGGGGGCTCAGCGCATCTCTGAGCTGAGGCCATTCAGAGGCGGCCTGGTGATGCGCTGATCCCACTTTTTTTTTTTTATGCGCAATTCTCAATTTTACTGGTAGCGCGCCCAGGCTATGCATATGCATAGGTAGAATTTAGTTAGTGTTAGGTCCCCTCCCATGGAGGAAAGACTTCTTCGACAGTGGGAGGGACAAGTACCTAACAAATTGCAAATTGTTAGCGGAAACTAACATCCTCCAAGTGGTAGACAGGTCATGTGTATGCTCATTGTGTATTTGAATCCCATGAGTGGGGTGTGCACTTTTTTGCAGGTAAGCACTCATCTGTTTTTAAGTAGCGCTGTTCATTTCTTTGCAACAGTAGTACACTACTCGCTCAGACACACTATATAGCATTGTGTTTACTGCCACTCTGTGTACCTCGCTCAGCCACACTATATAGCATTGTGTTTACTGCCACTCTGTGTCTGCTGGGAACAGTAGTACACTGCTCACTCAGCCACACTATATAGCATTGTGTTTACTGCCACTCTGTGTACCTCGCTCAGCCACACTATATAACATTGTGTTTACTGCCACTCTGTGTCTGCTGGGAACAGTAGTACACCGCTCGCTCAGCCACACTATATAGCATTGTGTTTACTGCCACTCTGTGTACCTCGCTCAGCCACACTATATAGCATTGTGTTTACTGCCACTCTGTGTCTGCTGGGAACAGTAGTACACTGCTCGCTCAGCCACACTATATAGCATTGTGTTTACTGCCACTCTGTGTACCTCGCTCAGCCACACTATATAGCATTGTGTTTACTGCCACTCTGTGTCTGCTGGGAACAGTAGTACACCGCTCGCTCAGCCACACTATATAGCATTGTGTTTACTGCCACTCTGTGTACCTCGCTCAGCCACACTATATAGCATTGTGTTTACTGCCACTCTGTGTCTGCTGGGAACAGTAGTACACTGCTCGCTCAGCCACACTATATAGCATTGTGTTTACTGCCACTCTGTGTACCTCGCTCAGCCACACTATATAGCATTGTGTTTACTGCCACTTTGTGTCTGCTGGGAACAGTAGTACACCGCTCGCTCAGCCACACTATATAGCATTGTGTTTACTGCCACTCTGTGTACCTCGCTCAGCCACACTATATAGCATTGTGTTTACTGCCACTTTGTGTACACAGGTCACCCAGCACTATATAGCATTATTGTGTTTACTGCCACTCTGTGTCTGGGAACAGTAGTACACCGCTCACCCGCCACTGTATAGCATTGTGCTTTGTGTCGCTGCTGGGAATAGTGGTACACCGCTCACCCACCACTGTATAGCATTGTGCTCTGTGTCGCTGCTGGGAATAGTGGTACACCGCTCACCCACCACTGTATAGCATTGTGCTCTGTGTCGCTGCTGGCAATAGTGGTACACCGCTCACCCACCACTGTATAGCATTTCTGTACTGCCACTGTACTGCTGCCAGTCAGCGTGTACTTTAAGGATAAGTGAAATGAGGAAGAAATCCGGTGAAAGAGGGAGGGGCAAGGGAAGAGGTGTTTCCCCTGACGGTTCACGTACAGGCCACAGGGGAGCACCCAAGAAAACCCACTCAATACCGCCCATGTTGTCCAGGACAACAACCCTCACAAATCCAAAAGAACAGGACCAGATAATTACTTGGATGACCTCTCAAGCGTCCAGCAGTGGGTTAAGCAGCACCAGCACATCACGCACGAGGTCCGAGTCCTCAGCCAGTTACAAGGAGCCAGTGGGCACAAAGCTGACACAACCGGCAGCGACACCACGCACACAACTGCCAGATAACCAGTCCGATGAATTACTTCAGGACACAATGGGGTATTCGCAGGAGCTATTCCCAGCCCAACAAACTTCCACCTTTGAAAGGTCAATGGAGGAACAGCCAGAAATGTTGTGCCCGGATTCACAACCATTAACTGTGGGAAATGCACCGCGCACTGAAATACAAGGCGAGTCCGAGGACTTTGAAACCCAAATCCCAGAGCAAGTTGGGCAGGAGGGGTTGCAATTGCAGGAGGTTGGCCGACAAGATCTGGAAGACGACGTTGGAGTGAGCTGCGCAGAGGTTGTTCTGGGGAGCTCTACTCCACGGCGGCGGCCCCCCACAATGACATATGACGAGTTTGAGGAGATGGAAGAGGAGGGTATGGACAATGTGGACATAGACCCAGATTTTGTTTGTGAACGAGAACATCGCCGTCGTAGCAGCAGCACAGATGAGTCTGTTGAAGAACCCACTGCTGCACGAGTCGCTTTGTGCCACAAGGTAGGCGGCGCGCATATTCAGGCACCACAAGCGTGGAAGTTCAAGTGAGAGGCAAAAGAGGCGCAAACAGAAATCGCCAGCAAGGCAGGTGCTCCAAAGTCTGGGCTTTCTTTGAAGACTGCACTGAGGATGGTACTATGGCGATTTGCAAGGTGTGCAAGACCCGCCTGAGCAGGGGGAAAAGTATTAACAACCTCTCCACCACCAGCATGAGCCGCCACATGCTATCCAAACATCCCACTCTGTGGGCAAATGCGGCAGGACAGGGTACCAGCAACACTGCCTCCCTTGGGGTCACCAGACTCACCACCAGACCCGCCTCAGCAGCAGCAGTAGCCCAGCCATTGCGTGGTTCACAACATTCACAAACATCAGACGACGCTGACACTGTCACTTTCCGGAGAAGTGCTCTTGAGGTCTCCCAGTGTTCATCAAACACAACAACCAACAGCCCTTCAGTGTGCAGCCCTACGGTTCAGTTGTCTGTCTCAGAGATGTTTGAGCGCAAGAGGAAATTGCCAGCAAATGACCCCCGGGCCGTGGCAGTAACAGCCAGCATAGCCAAGCTTCTGGCCTGCGAAATGCTGCCATATCGAGTGGTGGAGACAAACAGCTTCAAGGGCATGATGTCAGTGGCCATCCCACATTACGTGGTTCCCAGCCGCTACCACTTTGCGCGCTCTGCAGTGCCTGAGTTGCATGAACACGTGGTCAGCAAAATAACCCGAAGCTTGAAGAATGCCGTTGCCTGCAAGGTTCACCTCACCACTGACACCTGGATGAGTGCGTTTGGCCATGGTCGATACATCTCCCTTACCGCGCACTGGGTGAACCCTGTGGAGCCTGGCAGCGATTCCTCACCTGCTACGGCGCGGGTGTTGCCCACACCGCAAACAGCTGCACCGCCGTCCCTCCCACTGGATAACAACAGCAGCACCTACCTCTCTGATTCCTTCTCCTCCAACGCATCTCAAAGCTGTACCTCATCCGGAAACGCTAACCCAGCAGCAGTAGGATCGTGGAAGCAGTGCAGCACAGCTGTTGGCATGCGTCAGCAAGCGTTGCTGAAGCTGATCTGCCTTGGGGATAAGCAGCACACAGGGGAGGAAATTTGGAGGGGAATAAAGGAACAGACGGATTTGTGGCTGGCACCGCTGGACCTGAAACCGGGCATGGTTGTGTGTGATAATGGGAGTAATCTCATTCGCGCTTTAAGGTTGGCTAAGCTGACACACATCCCTTGCCTGGCGCACGTGATGAACCTAGTAGTTCAGCGGTTCCTGAGGACATACCCAGGCGTGGCCGATCTTCTGTTGAAGGTGCGACGAGTGGCCAAACATTGTAGAAATTCCAGTACTGCAGATGCAGGAGCGCTTCAATCTCCCCCACCATCGCTTGCTGTGTGATGTCCCTACGCGCTGGAATTCTACGCTGCACATGCTAGCCCGCTTTTGCGAGCAGAAGAGTGCAGTGGTCCAGTACATGACGGCGCAGTACCGAGGCGCATCCGGACAGCTGCCAAGCTTTTGTGGATCCGATTGGGCCAACATGTTGGACCTCTGCCAAGTCCTCCAAAATTTTGAGCAATCCACGTTGCTTGTGAGCAGTGACAACTCTTCAGTCAGCATTACCATACCACTGCTGTGTTTACTGAAGAGGTCAATGTTGAAAATCAAGGAAACAGCTGTCATGATGCAACTGGGGGAATCTGAAGGAGAAAACGATCAGCGTGATGGTACCAACATCAGGCCATCCGCCTCAGGAAACGCTGGCCCCAGCAGCTATGACGAAGAAGAGGAGGAGGAACAGCTGGAGTTGGAGCAGGAATTTCCTGCCACCACTGACGAGGGCCAGAGCGGTGCACGTTGGACTTCCACAATTCAGCGCGAATGGTCAGCAGAAGCAGACCAGGAAGAAGGTGACGACTATGATGCACAACAACTATCACAACGCTCACAAGAGGATGATGAGGATTCTGGCAGGACTCTGGCACACATGGCTCAATTCATGCTAGACTGCATTGAGTGAGACCCACGCATTGTGCGCATTCTGGACAACACCAATTACTGGGTTTATACCCTTCTGGATCTACGGTACAAACACAATGTTCCAAAACTGCTTGAAAAAAGAGTCAGACAGGTCAAAATGGAAGAATACCAGCAGGCCCTTGTGGAGACTTTAGAGAGGAGATTGACATTCTCCCCCTCCTCTAGCCAGTTGTACGCCGACAAACTGACTTCCGCAAACCCAGGACGACCAGGAGGGCAGCAAACAACACAAGCCGCAGCTAGTGCCCAAAAGGGAATGGTATCGGCAGTGTCCTTGGAGTGGGAAAATTTTCTGACACCCATGCAGCAGCAGCCCACAGAACAGCAAGCGTGCAGATCCACCTCCAACACCGATCGCCTGGAGAAGATGGTCAAGGACTACATGTCAGATGGCGTAGCTGTGTTGAACAATCCATCTGCACCCTTCAACTATTGGGTATCGAAGCTAGACACCTGGCACGAACTGGCAATGTACGCAATAGAGGTGCTGGCTTGCCCGGCAGCCAGCGTTATGTCGGAACGCTGTTTCAGTGCTGCCGGAGGCATCGTCACAGATCGGCGTATCCACCTCTCCACAGAAAATGCAGACCGTGTGACTCAAATTAAAATGAATCAATTCTGGATTGGAAACGACTATGCAACACTCCTGGACCCCAACCAAGTAACATGAACAATGACCATCTGTGATGGGTTAGCGTTGCCGGTCCCTGTTTATTGAACCTCTCATCTTTATTACATTTATGACTGAATGGCGGCAAAAAGCATTGCTATATCCGCACGCTTTTTGTCCTCATGCAAGGCCTGGGATGTTGTGTCTCAAAAAGCGTGGCCTTCTCCTCCTGCGCCTCCTCCTGTTCCATCACGTGTGCTGCTGCTGGGTTAGCGTTGCCGGTCCCTGTTTATTGAACCTCTCATCTTTATTACATTTATGACTGCATGGCGGCAAAAAGCATTGCTATATCCGCACGCTTTTTGTCCTCATGCAAGGCCTGGGATGTTGTGTCTCAAAAAGCGTGGCCTTCTCCTCCTGCGCCTCCTCCTGTTCCATCACGTGTGCTGCTGCTGGGTTAGCGTTTCCAGTCCCTGTTTATTGAACCTCTCATCTTTATTACATTTATGACTGCATGGCGGCAAAAAGCATTGCTATATCCGCACGCTTTTTGTCCTCATGCAAGGCCTGGGTTGCGTCTCAAAAAGCGTGGCCTTCTCCTCCTGCGCCTCCTCCTGTTCCATCACGTGTGCTGCTGCTGGGTTAGCGTTTCCAGTCCCTGTTTATTGAACCTCTCATCTTTATTACATTTATGACTGCATGGCGGCAAAAAGCATTGCTATATCCGCACGCTTTTTGTCCTCATGCAAGGCCTAGGATGTTGTGTCTCAAAAAGCGTGGCCTTCTCCTCCTGCGCCTCCTCCTGTTCCATCACGTGTGCTGCTGCTGGGTTAGCGTTTCCAGTCCCTGTTTATTGAACCTCTCATCTTTATTACATTTATGACTGCATGGCGGCAAAAAGCATTGCTATATCCGCACGCTTTTTGTCCTCATGCAAGGCCTGGGATGTTGTGTCTCAAAAAGCGTGGCCTTCTCCTCCTGCGCCTCCTCCTGTTCCATCACGTGTGCTGCTGCTGGGTTAGCGTTTCCAGTCCCTGTTTATTGAACCTCTCATCTTTATTACATTTATGACTGCATGGCGGCAAAAAGCATTGCTATATCCGCACGCTTTTTGTCCTCATGCAAGGCCTGGGATGTTGTGTCTCAAAAAGCGTGGCCTTCTCCTCCTGCGCCTCCTCCTGTTCCATCACGTGTGCTGCTGCTGGGTTAGCATTTCCAGTCCCTGTTTATTGAACCTCTCATCTTTATTACATTTATGACTGCATGGCGGCAAAAAGCATTGCTATATCCGCACGCTTTTTGTCCTCATGCAAGGCCTGGGATGTTGTGTCTCAAAAAGCGTGGCCTTCTCCTCCTGCGCCTCCTCCTGTTCCATCACGTGTGGTGCTGCTGGGTTAGCGTTTCCAGTCCCTGTTTATTGAACCTCTCATCTTTATTACATTTATGACTGCATGGCGGCAAAAAGCATTGCTATATCCGCACGCTTTTTGTCCTCATGCAAGGCCTGGGTTGCGTCTCAAAAAGCGTGGCCTTCTCCTCCTGCACCTCCTCCTGTTCCATCACGTGTGCTGCTGCTGCTGGGTTAGCGTTGCTGGTCCCTGTTTATTGAACCTCTCATCTTTATTACATTTATGACTGCATGGCGGCAAAAAGCATTGCTATATCCGCACGCTTTTTGTCCTCATGCAAGGCCTGGGATGTTGTGTCTCAAAAAGCGTGGCCTTCTCCTCCTGCGCCTCCTCCTGTTCCATCACGTGTGCTGCTGCTGGGTTAGCGTTTCCAGTCCCTGTTTATTGAACCTCTCATCTTTATTACATTTATGACTGCATGGCGGCAAAAAGCATTGCTATATCCGCACGCTTTTTGTCCTCATGCAAGGCCTGGGATGTTGTGTCTCAAAAAGCGTGGCCTTCTCCTCCTGCGCCTCCTCCTGTTCCATCACGTGTGCTGCTGCTGGGTTAGCATTTCCAGTCCCTGTTTATTGAACCTCTCATCTTTATTACATTTATGACTGCATGGCGGCAAAAAGCATTGCTATATCCGCACGCTTTTTGTCCTCATGCAAGGCCTGGGATGTTGTGTCTCAAAAAGCGTGGCCTTCTCCTCCTGCGCCTCCTCCTGTTCCATCACGTGTGGTGCTGCTGGGTTAGCGTTTCCAGTCCCTGTTTATTGAACCTCTCATCTTTATTACATTTATGACTGCATGGCGGCAAAAAGCATTGCTATATCCGCACGCTTTTTGTCCTCATGCAAGGCCTGGGTTGCGTCTCAAAAAGCGTGGCCTTCTCCTCCTGCGCCTCCTCCTGTTCCATCACGTGTGCTGCTGCTGCTGCTGGCCTGGGTTAGCGTTTCTGGTCCCTGTTTATTGAACCTCTCATCTTTATTACATTTATGACTGCATGGCGGCAAAAAGCATTGCTATATCCGCACGCTTTTTGTCCTCATGCAAGGCCTGGGTTGCGTATAAAAAAGCGTGGCCTTCTCCTCCTGCGCCTCCTCCTGTTCCATCACGTGTGCTGCTGCTGCTGCTGCTGCTGGGTTAGCGTTGCCGGTCCCTGTTTATTGAACCTCTCATCTTTATTACATTTATGACTGCATGGCGGCAAAAAGCATTGCTATATCCGCACGCTATTTGTCCTCATGCAAGGCCTGGGATGTTGTGTCTCAAAAAGCGTGGCCTTCTCCTCCTGCGCCTCCTCCTGTTCCATCACGTGTTCTGCTGCTTGTGCTGGGTTAGCGTTACCGGTCCCTTTTCCTGGAACCTCTTCTCTGTATTACATTTATGACTGCATGGCGACAAAAAGCATGTTACCTGTGCAAAGAAACATGACATTTTCCACATTTAAAAGACAGTTTTTCCTTTGAAACTTTACAATCAATTTTCTCAAAAACTATAAGCTTTTTCAAATATTTTTTTTTTTCTTGTACCCACTCCCAAGGTGCACATACCCTGCAAATTTGGGGTATGTAGCATGTAAGGAAGCTTTACAAAGCACGGCGATGTTCGGCGAACGTTCGCGAACCCAAACATCTAGGTGTTCGCCCAACACTAATCATGATTATGCTTTTCTGCAAAATGCCTAGATAAACTATGGCTTTGAAATCCTTTCTGGATATTGTTTACATGTTCATTGATCCGGGATTTCAACATCCTTTTCGTCCGCCCAATGTATTGGAGTCCGCACGGGCACCAAATCCAATACACAACATGTGTGCTTGCGCATGTAATGAACTCCTTGATAGCAAACTCTTCACCAGTAGTATTAGATGTGTTGTGTGTCATTTTATTCGTAGTGGCTGTAAGGCAGGGATTACATTTTTTGCAGGGAAAAAACCCTTTTTGTCCCCACATATCAGTACGGTTTCTGACTTTTGGTTCATCTATACATGTTTTAACTAAAGTTCTTTGCAGATTCTGAGCTTTCCTATATATGAATTTGGGGTGTGGAGGTATCTTCAGTTTTAGGATTGGGTCATTGAGCAGCAAACCCCAATATCTTTTAATGATTCGCTCAACCACCTTGTGCTGCGTGTTGTAATCTAAGCATATTGCATAGTCAAAAATTCCATTATTTTGCATTTCAGATTTTTCTCTGAGCATGTGCTTTCTGTCATATTGTTTAATAGTTTCAATTTCCTGTCTGAGGGGAGTTTCTTGATATCCCTTTTCCAGGAATCTTTGTAATAACATTTCTGAATCATCAACTTTCGTACAATTTCTCCTTATCCTTGTAAACTTGCTTCTTGGAACACTGCTAAGCCAATTTCTATGGTGACAGCTTTTAATTGGTATGTAAGCATTGCGATCAGTTTTCTTAAAGAACGTTTTTGTGCCTAAACCTTGATCTTCTTTATAAATAACCACATCCAAAAATTCAATATTATCCTTACTCCAGCTGGCCGTGAGCTTTATACCCCTATCATTCTGGTTAAGCCACTCCACATACTGGATCAGTTGTTCTTCTGTACCCCTCCACATCCATACCAAATCATCAATGTATCTTTTCCAGGATGTTACATTGGTACTCTCGGGGTGTGCCAATATGCCCATTTCCCAGTCATCCATAAAGATATTTTTTCCAGTACACTCCAGGACAGGTACACTTTGAGACTTGGCTCCTCCCAGAAACAGGAAACATCCCAGAGCCTCCCTATAAATTAAAAAATGGAACCGGAGGTCAGGCAGTATAGGATGTTTCCTGTTCCAGGAACATGCCTCTCTAAGTGTACAGCTGTCCCGGAGAGCCTGGGGGGCTAGGGGCGAGTGGTGCCCGCAGCATTTTTTTCTGGGAGGCTGGGTTATCAAAACTACCCATTCGGCTTACCCAGGTCCCTGCAGCAGACTCTGGTTTTTCCTGGAAAGAGAGAGAGCTTGCGGGAGGGCCGCTCCGAGGACGCAGTGTGGCAGGAGGCTTTCAGCGGGGCGGTGGACGCCGGATTGTGCGGGCAGAGGCCGCATGTGGAGCACTTCCGGGTCCCGGAGTCAGTTTCCGGGGCAGATGACGTCACCGCATGCGCGCTGACTGAAGAGGAGCGGCCTGTTAGCGTCCCAGCACCACAATCTCCTCGTGGCAATGGAGGAGACACAGGAGCCGCCGAAGGTGAGAGCGGTAGGGTGCTGGGATGCGGGGCTGGCGGCGGGGAGCGGTGTATGGTCCTCCCCTATGCATCTGACTACGGTGAAGTGCAATTGTTTGTAACAGTTTCAGCATGGGCTTTGATGTAAACTTGGAAATATGCTGTTCATGCACTATGGGCATTATGTTCTTATGCATATTTGATTGATATCCTGTAAATTGTTTGCCAGCAATACTTTGACTTATCTGGTGGATAACAGTATATAAACAGGAGTTTCTTTACTGTGGGTTATGGGATGTCATGCATTTAATCTCATATGGTTTTGTTTCTTTGTATTTCAGACTAACCCAGGCGATACAGTGCCTAGGCCCAGTCATAAGCAGTGCCCTGCATGTAGCAAAAAATTAGATACTAACTGGAAGAAATTTCTATGCCAGCATTGTTTATCTAAAGCAGTAAAAGAGGATGGAGGTTCTACTAAAGAATTAATAAACTCTTTTAGGAAAGAATTGAAGGATACTTTAAAAGACTTTAAAGCTTCATTATCGGTGCCGGCAGCATCTCAACAGCCTGAAGGGCCCCAGCAGGTTCAGATACAAACACTGCCTAAGACTCAAACACAAGCACAACCTCAGGTGCAGTTACAGTCTCAAATACAGTCCCAGGCACAAGCACAGCCACAGGGTCAGGCACAAGTGCAAGAACAATCAGGGGTGGAACACATACATAAAAAGGCATCTAGAAAGTCTAATCGTGTGGTGGAATCAGATGAAGAAAATGAACCATTAAGTGGTTACGATTCTTCGGCGGAGTCTGATATTTCACAGGATGGGAATAGTCAGGAGAAGCCATCTCGATTTAAATTCCCAGCATCAGAGACAGAGATGTTATTGGAAGCAATATATGAGGAATTGCAAATTAAAAAGTCAAAACCCACTGAATTATCCGTTCATGATAAGCTATATGAGAGAATGGAGTCGATGGAGGATTTAGTATTTCCAATACATCAATCCACAAAAAATATGATTAGCAGTCAGTGGAAGAATCCTGATAGGAAGCTTTTTATGTCTAGAGGGTTTAAGAGACGGTTTCCCTTTGCCGAGGACGATTGTAAAAATTGGGATAAATCGCCTAAACTAGATGCAGCTTTCTCACAGGTGGACAGAGATGGCGAATTGGCTTTTGAGGACTTGGGTCACTTAAAAGACCAATCTGACAAAAAGATTGAATTTGCGCTTAAAAAGTTGTGGCCTGCGATTTGTACGAATTTTAGGCCAGCAACGGCAATTACCTGTGTTATCAGAGTGCTGGGTCTGTGGATGTCCCAGTTGCGGGAGAATATAGTTGCTGATACTCCTAAAGATCAATTGCTGAACTCTATGACGGTAATGGACAAAGCAGTATCTTACATTACCGACGCAATATCAGAGTCAGTAAGAATTACGGCCAGAGCTGCGGGTATTCTCAGTGTGGCTAGACGTCATCTATGGCTAAAAACCTGGCAAGGTAGTATGTCATCAAAGAATAGGGTGGTATCAATGCCGGTAGTGGGGGATACCCTGTTTGGGCCGGAGCTAGAGCAAATTCTAGAACGTACTGCTGACAGGAAAAAGTCGTTTCCCAGAAAAAAATCACAGTTTCAAGGGAAGCGTCCTTTTCGTAAAGACCCACAAAATTTTAAAAACTTTAAAACAAGATTTCAAACCAAAAAAAGAGACTGGCCTTTTTCGAAAGGTCAGAAGAGGCAGGACTCGACAGTTAGGAATCCTGCAACCCAATTTAAACAGTGACATAATTCCGGTGGGAGGAAGGTTGGGCTACTTCCTAACACATTGGAGAGAAATGTCAGACAGCCCATTTATTATCAATACGATAAAAGACGGTTATCATATAGTATTCCAAAAGATCCCACCATCAAGATTTGTGATTTTTGAATTTGATATCCTCGGTCCATCAGGAGGCCATACACTCGATAATACAGGATATGTTGGAGAGGAAGGTTGTATCGGTAGTGCCAGTGGATCAAAGGAGGAAAGGTTTTTATTCAAAAATCTTTCTGGTTCCAAAACCGTCGGGAAAATTCAGATTGATTCTGAATTTAAAACCGATCAATCCTTTCATAAAATACGAAAAGTTTCGTATGGAATCAATTCACTCGATCAGGAATCTTTTAATTCCGGGAGGATTTATGCTCAGCATAGATTTAAAAGATGCGTACTGGCACATTCCGATACAACTGGAATCTCAAAAGTTTCTGAGGTTCGCGGTCCAAACGGGAAGCGGAATACAACATCTACAGTTCCGTTGCCTCCCGTTTGGGATTACTTCTGCTCCAAGGATCTTTACAAAGGTCATGGCAGAAGTAGTCGCAGCACTGCACAAAAAGGGGGTACTAATAGTCCCCTATCTAGACGACCTATTAATTATTGCAAAATCAAGACAAAATTTGATAGGACACAGGGAAACAGCGTTGCAGGAACTTCAGTTAGCCGGCTGGTTAGTCAGCGAAGAAAAATCACAGCTACAGCCCACTCAGGAAATCCAGTTTCTCGGATTTATCATAAATTCGATAGACCAAAAGTTATATTTGCCAAAGGAAAAGATCCTAAAGATTGTAAACGAGATAAATCAATTCATGACGCTTCAGGTGATATCCTTGAGACAGATCATGCGGTTGCTGGGCCTTCTGACGTCATCTGCGCCGGCAGTGCAGTGGGCAATGATGCACATCAGAATTTTGCAGGCCTGGCTGTTAGACAACTGGAACAAAGATCCAAATTCGTTAGACCAGTTAATAAAAGTAGAGGACGAAGTAAAAATAGATCTTCAATGGTGGTTGACAGTGAGCAACCTAGAGATAGGGAAATTATGGAGATTTCCGATACAAAAAATTCTGACCACAGATGCAAGTGCAGTCGGTTGGGGAGCACATGTGGACTCGTTTCAGACACAGGGCATTTGGGATCAGTCGATGGCCAAAAGTTCTTCCAATTTCAAAGAGTTGTATGCAGTAAAGATGGCAATCATCAGCATGATGCATATGTTACAGACCGCTCACGTTCAAATACGAACGGACAATTCCACGGTGGTGGCCTACATCAACCGTCAAGGGGGAACAAAGTCAAAAAGACTGTTGCAGTTGGCGTTAGAAATTCTGGAAATCGCAGAAAAGAACTTTCTATCTTTAACGGCAGTACATTTGAAGGGGACATTGAATGTTCTAGCCGACCAGTTAAGCAGACAACAAATCTCGAATACGGAGTGGAGTCTAAACGACAGAATTTTCGATCAGTTGGTGAGCAGATGGGGTCATCCTCACGTAGATTTATTTGCGAACAGGAGGAACAAGAAATGCAGTCTTTTCTTCTCTCTGAATGTGATGGACAATCCATTAGGAATAGATGCTCTGTCGCAAGACTGGAACAAGCCATTGATGTATGCATTCCCACCTCTGAATCTGATGGCCCTAGTGTTACAAAAATTGTTAAGGTCAACCGGAACAATGATGTTAATTGCTCCGGATTGGCCCAGGAGGTCATGGTACCCCTTGCTGCTGGCTCTCTCCGTGGATCTTCCATGGAGACTGCCAGTAGCGAAGGATATGATTCTCTGTCAGGGACAGCCTATCCAGCAAGCAACTACGTGGAAACTAACAGCATGGCTACTGAGGAAGCAGTCCTCAGAACCAAAGGGCTGTCTTCAAGAGTGATTACAACACTGCTAAACAGCAGAAAACGTAATACTAGATTAATTTATCAGAAATACTGGAAAACATATAATTTATGGTTACAAACGTCTAACTTCAAATCCACTGAAATCGCTTCCATTCTAGAATTTTTACAGGAAGGCGTGGATAAGGGGCTGGCTTTGAGCACGATAAAAGTCCAAATTTCAGCCCTATCGGTTTTTTTTGATAAAAAGTTAGCGACGGATCCGCTCGTTATACGGTTTATTAAGTCAATTGAAAGGAGTAAACCAATTTTGGTTAAAAATTTTCCCAGATGGGATTTACCTTTTGTTTTACAGTCTCTTTCATCTGATTTTTTTACAGAGAAAGATTCCTTACGTATTTCTACGTTAAAGACAGTATTTCTGGTAGCCATTACCTCTGCGAGAAGGGTTAGCGAGCTACAAGCGTTATCTTGCAGACAGCCGTTTTGTTCTTTTTATGATGATAGGGTAGTGTTAAGAACAAGTCAGGAATTTCTTCCTAAAGTAAGTGATATTTACCATAGAACACAGGAGATTATACTACCATCATTCTATACAAACCCTAAAACGGAGGAGGAAGTAAGATGGCATAGACTGGACGTTAAAGAAAACCTATTAGCATACCTGGACAAAGTGAAAGAGTTTAGGAAGACGGAATCTTTGTTTGTAAACTTTTCAGGTAAACATAAAGGAGCTAAAGCTTCAGCCACAACGATAGCCAGATGGATCAAAGATTGTATAAGAGAAGCTTATAGAGCCGCAGGGAGAGACCCACCTTTAGACTTGAAAGCTCACTCTACAAGGGCAGCTGCTACGACATGGGCCTATAGGCAGGGAATATCGCCTTTGGACATCTGTAAAGCTGCAACGTGGAAGAGTCTCAACACCTTTATGAAACATTACAAGCTTGACCGACTATCTGCAAAGGATCAAAGCTTTGGGAGAACTGTCCTGGAGGCAGTAAACCCGCCCTAAGGTGTGTAAACGTATTTTCTTGTTTATCATCTCAAAGTGTACCTGTCCTGGAGTGTACTGGAAAAACCACATGTTAGCTTACCTGCTAACAGTATTTTTAGTCACTCCAGGACAGGTAGGGGTACCCACCCTTCCAATGGGGTAATAATATATATAATATACCGTATTTCGCGCCGTATAAGACGCTCCGGAATATAAGACGCACCCAGGTTTAGAGGTCACAAACCAGGGAAAAAAAGATATATATACTAAACCTGGTGCGTCCATATTCCAGGAGCATCTTATACATGTTCTCCCCCAAATGGTGTCCGCCTGTTTCCCCATGTCCCCTCCTGTGTCCCTTATGTGCCCTCCTATGTCCATTATGTGCCCTCTTGTGTCCATTATGTGTTCTCCTGTTTACCTTTATGTGTTCTCCTGTGTCTCTTTACATGCCCTCTTGTGTCCATGATGTTTTCACCTGTGTCTATACAACCTCCTGTGTCCCATATGTGTGTACCTGTGTCCCTTTATGTGTCCCATATGTGTGTACCTGTGTCCCTTTATGTGTCCCATGTGTGTACCTGTGTCCCTTTCTGTGTCCCATATGTGTGTACCTGTGTCCCATATGTGTGGCCATTCCCTGGTGCCAAGTGGGTGGTCGCTCTCTCCCCGTGTCTCTGATGCCCGTGCGCAAGTGAATCAGTAATGCTCAGGCAGCCGGATCACATACCACATGGCCGCCGCCGCCGCCGCCGCCGGGAACTGCCTCCTGTGTAATGCTGCTGGAGGCTCTTGTCCCGTGTGCCCGCTCGTTCTACTGCATGTCACTCCCCCATTTGCCAATGTAAATATCGGGCAGCTGGCTTCACTATCGCCGCGAGGATTGCAGACCTTGTCCCCCTGTGCGCGGCTGGCTCTATTGAAAGGCTCGTACTGATTGCGTCATCAGTACGAGCCTTTCAATAGAGCCAGCCGCGCACAGGGGGACAAGGTCTGCAATCCTCGCGGCGATAGGGAAGCCAGCTGTCCGATATTTACATTGGCAAATGGTGGAGCGGAGACGCAATAGAACGAGCGGGCACACGGGACAAGAGCCGCCAGCAGCATTACACAGGAGGCAGTTCCCGGCGGCGGCGGCCATGCGGTATGTGATCCGGCTGCCTGAACATGATTCACTTGTGCACAGTCATCAGAGACATGGGGAGTGGGCACACACAGGCAGGGAATCCCCGACATGGCGGCGGTTCATATCGGCGGGCGTTCGGAGGTCGGGGATTCCCTGCCTTTGCCGTATAAGACGCAGGGACTTTTTCTCCCCATTTTTGGGGGAGAAAAAGTGCGTCTTATACGGCGGAAAATACGGTACATATGAGTTTATTAATATCTGTATATTTCGATTTTGTAAATGGAATGGTTGTGTTTTTATATAGTATGTATAAACATAAGGTTAGGTTTGTTCCTGTTACTTGTCATTATACTGCCTGACCTCCGGTTCCATTTTTTAATTTATAGGGAGGCTCTGGGATGTTTCCTGTTTCTGGGAGGAGCCAAGTCTCAAAGTGTACCTGTCCTGGAGTGACTAAAAATACCGTTAGCAGGTAAGCTAACATGTGGTTTCTACGCTGGGTGCATATTTAGCCCCCATTGCACATCCCAGTATTTGCAGATAAAACTGATCCCCATACCAAAAATAATTATGGGTTAGGGAAAAATATAATAACTTAAGGATAAACTCAATCTGGTCTGCCTTTAGTTCTGTATAGATGTTGAGAGCTTGTTTTACTGTCCTCATCGCCTCCTCATGTGGTTTTATAGTATATAAGGCATTAACATCAGCTGTCACCATATACCGTATTTGGCGCCGTGTAAGACGCACTTTTTCTCCCCAAAAAGTGGGGGGAAAAAGTCCCTGCGTCTTATACGGCAAAGGCAGGGAATCCCCGACTTACGAACGCCCGCCGATACAAACCGCCGACCCGCCGCCATCTGGGATTCCCTGCCTTTGTCCCCGCTGTGCCTGGCTTCCCCCCTGATGTGTCTCCTTCCTCCCCCTTGTGTCTCTGTGGCCCCCCCGTGCGAGCAGTGGCAACAGCTTACCTCCTCCATCTTGCCCGCGCCGATTGAAGACATCCGGCTTCTCCGTGCGGCTTCCTCTAGTGCCGGGCTTCTAATGACGCGAGTAAGGATAATATTGAATTTTTGGACGTGGTTATTTATAAAAAAGATCAAGGTTTAGGCACAAAAACGTTCTTTAAGAAAACTGATCACAATGCTTACATACCAATTAAAAGCAGCCTGTCACCATAGAAATTGGCTTACCAGTGTTCCAAGAAGCCAGTTTACAAGGATAAGGAGAAATTGTACTAAAGTTGATACAAAGATTCCTGGAAAAGGGATATCAAGAAGGGCCATCAAGAAACTCCCCTCAGACAGGAAATTGAAACTAATAAACAATATGACAGAAAGCACATGCTCAAAGAGAAATATCTGAAATGCAAAATAATGGAATTTTTGACTATGCAATATGCTTAGATTACAACACGCAGCACAAGGAGGTTGAGCGAATCATTAAAAGATATTGGGGTTTGCTGCTCAATGACCCAATCCTAAAACTGAAAATACCTCCACACCCCAAATTCATATATAGGAAAGCTCAGAATCTGCAAAGAACTTTAGTTAAAACATGTATAGATGAACCAAAAGTCAGAAACCGTACTGATATGTGGGGACAAAAAAGGTTTTTTTCCCTGCAAAAAATGTAATCCCTGCCTTACAGCCACTACGAAGAAAATGACACACAACACATCTAATACTACTGGTGAAGAGTTCGCTATCAAGGAGTTCATTACATGCGCAAGCACACATGTTGTGTATTTGATTTGGTGCCCGTGCGCACTCCAATTCATTGGGCGGACGAAAAGGATGTTGAAATCCCGGATCAATGAACATGTAAACAATATCCAGAAAGGATTTCAAAGCCATAGTTTATCTAGGCATTTTGCAGAAAAGCATAATCGTGATGCCTCTCTGATGCAATTTTCTGCATTACAGAAACTCACAATAAAATGGAGGGGTTGTCATAAGATACGGGAAATTTCAAAACTAGAAACCAAATGGATTTATTTGAGGAAGACAATGCAGCCGGGGGGGTTGAATGTGGATTTAGATCTGAACTGCTTTATTGCGGATGACTAGTTTGCTGGTGCACAAACTGCACACGGATGTGGCCCTTCACAATTATATAAGCCGATACACTAATTTTTTACCTTTCTGAGTTTAGCCCCCCAACTTTGTTGACTCACACTCGATGTTTGATTGTGCGAAGACACACTGGAAGGGCTGGATTCTTTAAGACCAATTATCTTAAGCTAGTATACATATCGGGGTGGGTTATTGTTGTATTTAACATCATGGGGCGGGGCATGTTGTGAGGCTACACACGATCCTTAAGTATGCATGTTATGTTTAATGACATGGACACCATATCGTCACATATGTCCTTTATACATATAAAAAGGGATATTTGGCTATTTTTATATTCATATGATGACCAAATTTAAATTCAGATTTTAAACGTAATTTGTGTAAAAATAATTGGGATGTTTTGTATTAGTATCTGACACATGATGGTTGTTACCCCGATGAGATACACATCCGTATCTAGGATGAGGTGTTAGGATATTAACATATAGCTTTTAAGGGGGGGGGGGGCACAGATATTCATTACAATATGGTGTCATTTTGATGCAATATGCACTATGAACACTCCTATAATAAAGGAGGGATGAGTTGGAGGGTTACTACAGTGGCGCAACTTAGAGGAATATTTGTACACTATGTGGTAATTTAATAACAGTTTGTGCCTTTAAGAAATAGCACTTCAGATAGGATAAGCATATTTATACAAAATCATCCACCAAAAAGATATATGAAGATCCGGCACTGCTTCTAACTTTAAAAAGAGCTTTAATGCCAGCGGCTCTTTCAGTATGCAAAAGGTTTTCAAAAAATATTCATGCAGTACATAACATGCAAGGTGCACATACCCGTTGTGGTTAGTGAAGGTTGTGGGGCATGGTGGTAAGAACGGCCCGCCTAACGTCCGTTTCGCTTCAGTAGCGTCTTCAGAGGCAGTGTGGCCACACTGTCTCTGAAGACGCTACTGAAGCGAAACGGACGTTAGGCGGGCCGTTCTTACCACCATGCCCCACAACCTTCACTAACCACAACGGGTATGTGCACCTTGCATGTTATGTACTGCATGAATATTTTTTGAAAACCTTTTGCATACTGAAAGAGCCGCTGGCAATAAAGCTCTTTTTAAAGCTAGAAGCAGTGCCGGATCTTCATATATCTTTTTGGTGGATGAGCTTGATATCTGTGTTTCTTGATCCTGAGCACGCTGTGCTGTACATGTGCCAATACCTGGTGGAATCTGTGCTTCTTTGGTTTGCAAGTGGTGATATATTTTGAGTGCCGCCGTAGTGCCAGTCGCTGCATCTTCCATTGTATAATATTTATAAAAAATGTTTGTCACAAATTATGATGCACTTTAATGTAGTCACAGATTAGGATGTAATGTTAGTTGTTGGGTTTATAAATGTGATATTTTAAACTTTCTATATAGATGCACAGCAATGAGGAAATGGACATAGGAGTGTTATAAACTGTTCTTATCACATTTTTCCGGCACCAGCAACTCATCAGCAAGAGTTGCACACACGACTCATCACAGCAAGCATGAGATAGACTTTCTCAGGCTTCTTCAATATTCACGTTATTTATTCAGGAAACAGAAATACAGATAGACACAGTTCATCATATCCTAGCCACGCCAATCTTCATGTTGCGTTACAAGCTTCTTGATTAAACTTCCTGCTGAAGTCAATCAGGTACCTTCTTTCTAAACTACGTTACACTAGACTACCTATGTACAGCATACATTATATCAGATTACATATAGCATGAAAATACTTAGAGGTTCCAGTCAGCATTAAAGTAGGAAGCATAGCAGGAATCAGAGAGAGAAAGAATCCCCTCTGTCCGCTCGTCCCGCATCTTTAATAGCGGATAGGAAAGAGTTAAATAAACATCATCTTCACCACGACTATTGGCTTAGCCCCCTCGTGGTGTCATAATACACACCTACTTGATTAATATTTAATGAGGCTCTTGACATAGAAGTAGAAAAGCCAAACGCTCTAAAACCCCCAAAACAAAACCACTCCACCGGTGCAGGATCAGGCAAGCCACGCCAAAAGTAGAATCAACAAAGGAGGATCCGCAGTCACAGCGAAGTAGTAAAAGCTGGTATTCTTTATTGAAAAACGCCACAAAAAATGACACACATAGGAGCAGGAAATGACTGACGCGTATCGGGCTCAAAATCTGCCCTTAATCATAGTCTCTTGACATACTTACAAGAATTTGGTATTTAGAAAACATGGTCTATGTTTACTGTTCCTGTGGTGTACGTGTTGAGGTCAGAGTAGGCCGGTGGCCTTCTCTTAGGAACATGTTCTCCGATGTTCTCAGTAGCTGCTTGTTTATTCAAGCAGACACTGAGATCCCTCTGCCTGCATCACAAAACCTCTATTTATCTTAAAGGCATACACTGCGGACAAGCCTTTTACATAAAACTCAGGCCAAGTAACTGAGGCCTACTTAAATTCTAACAAGGAGCATGGAGCGCGGTCTGTTGTCAGATCGTGCTGCACCTATAATTCTGAGCTGCTGGATAATGGCTGCCGTAACTAGGAAGTAATTTGCATACAAGCAGGTTAAAGCGTCTCCACGCAGCCACGATGGCCAGCCCCTGACGAGTCATATGACGAAACCGGTAGGGCGTGGCCTCGTGGCGCTGAGTGGAGACGCAAGACTGGCAGCATAGAGGACGTCCGGATGATTTTATTAAATGCGCATGATTCTTTTACGAAATGTGAGTGCACTACTTGTATTTTAATACTTTTAATAAACAGTATTAAACTATAGAAGCTGTGTTTGAGTCTATTAAGGGAGAAGACTCTGCTCGATCAAGGAAAGTGAACTGCATTATCAATGTGCTGAACGCTGGTCTATGATATGGTCAGCAATTTGATTTGGTGAGCTCGCATCCAAATAAGTGTGTACACTGGGAGTGGTGTGTTCAAGTAGTTAATACATGGGTGACCAGTCACACTGGTGGAGGTGCTATCATATTTGGTCCCCAACAATATTACGCTATATTTTGTTTTCTTTGCTCTGAGGTTTATACAGAAGATGGTCGGTGGAGCATGAGATGCCATTTGCTATATGCTGTATATGCTGATCATAACTAATCAGCCATCATATTTGGTCAACACAATACTTACTATTGGGATGGAAGCCTGACATTGTGAAATTAAAGTGGACTTCTATGCTAAAGAACTGTGTTGTGGTTAAATCTTTGAACTTTTGGACTTGTGTCTGGCTGATGTAGAGCGCTAAACTTAATTCATCTACAACTGTATAGGGTGTCAATACTCGCTCATTAGTTCAGTGATCCACCTAGCCAGTTTGTGCGTTTGGAACATTAACCCCTGGAGCTATTATTGTTTTTTTCCCTATAAGTGTATTTCCTTTGTTATATAAGTGTCTGCTGAGGAGCGCATATACCACTCTCTCTCTATAAATCATGAGGCCCCCAACAAGACAAATTCAGCAATCTTGAGGCTCCCAACAACTCATGAGGCCCCCAACAAGACAAATTCAGCAATCATGAGGCCCCCAACAAGACAAATTCAGCAGTCATGAGGCACATAAATAGACAGCATTTCACATAAATAGGCAGAATGCCCCCTTAATATTATTATTTAGTATTTATATAGCGCCGACATATTACGCAGCGCTGTACAGTGTGTATATATATATATATATATATCTTGTCACTAACTGTCCCTCAAATGAGCTCACAATCTAATCCCTACCATTGCCATATGTCTATGTATCTATTATGTGGTGTAAGTAATGTAGTCTAGGGCCAATTTTAGGGGGAGCCAATTAACTTATCCGTATGTTTTTGGAATATGGTAAACACCTCTCACCTGGCTTCTGAATTCTCCTCTACTGGCTGCTGTGCCTGGCAACACTGTTTTTGGCTGGATTGGGGATGATGTGTGGGCTGAAAGGCCTGGCAGTGATGCTGTGGCCTGGCTGGTGGTGATGCTGTGGCCGGGTTGGCTGGCGGTGATGCTGTGGCTGGTGGTGATGCTGTGACCTGGCTGGTGGTAATGCTGGGCTGTGCTTGGTTGGTTGAAGTAAATGCTGGCCTGACTGGTGGTGATGCTGTGGCCTTTTTGACAGTGATTCTGGGCTGGTTGGCTGTTGGTGATGCTGGGCTGGCTGGCCTGGAAAGTTTAGGTAGTGACAGGTGCCCCCTAGTTAAGGTAGTGCCAGGAGTCCACCAGTTTAGGTAGTGACAGGCGCCCCCCAGGTGAGGCAGTGAGTGACAGGGACACCCAGGTTAGGTAGTGAGTGACAGGCGCCCCCCTGGTTAGGTAGTGAGTGACAGGCACCCCCCAGGTTAGGTAGTGAGTGACAGGTTCCCCCCAGGTTAGGTAGTGAGTGACAGGGACCCCCAGGTTAGGTAGTGAGTGACAGGCGCCCCCCAGGTTAGGTAGTGAGTGACAGGAACCCCCAGGTTAGGTAGTGAATGACAGGCACCCCTAAGGTTAGATAGTGAATGACAGGCACCCCCAGGTTAGGTAGTGAGTGACAGGCGGCCCCCAGGTTAGGCAGTGGTGACAGGGACCCCCAGACTAGGTAGTGAGTGACAGGCACCCCCAGTTAGATGGTGACAGGTACCCCTCGCTCACCTCCCAGCAGCAGCAGCCCAGCGTCAGATCAGTATTAGCCGGTGACCTGACCAGTTAGAGCAGGCGCACGGACGCACCACGCTCTATATGCGGAAGTGATGTCACTTCCGCATATCAGTGCAGTGTCCGCTAGGTCCTAGCACCCGCACTAGTGGTCGCCGGCTAATCGAGGTCTGATGCTGGCAGTGGCGGCTAGCGGGGGGGGGGGGGGCAGCAGCGGCCGGGGGAGACAGTGGGCACCCCAGTAAATAGATTTGGGGCACCCGCGGACATGGGGGCACATGCCCCCCCTAAAATAGGGCTAGTGATGCCCATGGCGTAGCATTAGAGGATGCAAAGTTTGCGACCGCACCGGGCCCTTGGACCAGAAGGGCCCACTAGAGGCTCTCCCTCAACCACAGTATTAGCTCTTCAATGGTGCTATGCTGGTAGTGATCACTTCTATACACTGTATGCTTTGAGTAGTGGTAATCATTAACAAACCGTTCCCCCCTCTGCTTACACCTCTCATACTGCAGCTGTCCCCCTTGGCAGGTTTTGTTGCACCATTTCAATTATTATATATAGAATTATTGGGGGACCAAGTCTAAAACTTGCACTGGGGCCCAAAGCTCCTTAGCTATGCCACTAAGTCCCAATACCTACTGGAGACAGAAATTGTGTGTGTATGCACCCCAGGGCCGGGCCGAGGCAGAGGCTGAAGAGGCTCCAGCCTCAGGGCGCAGTGTAGGAGGGGGCGCACAATTCATTCAGCTGTCATTCCCAATTGTGTTTGAAGCACAAAGAAATAAGAAAAGGACATACATAGCAGTGACTGCAAGCCAGATAACTAGAGATTAAGGTGTTGGGGATGTTGGGGGCCCTGGGGCGCCTCTTAGTCTAATAGCAATTAGTGTGTGACGACTGGGGTGGGAGGGATGGAGGGGCGCACTTTGCTGTCTCAGCCTTGGGTGCTGAAGGACCCTGTCCCTCCTCTGATGCACCCTAACACTGTATTTCAGTCATGAATTTCTCTGTCTGTATAGAGTTCAGATGATAACATTCACCTGTTACTTACAGAACTCTACAAAGGGCTCATAATTCCTTCCATGTGCCTCAGGCAGGTGTCTCTTTGTGGAATTGCTCACTGTCCTGACAGACCTCAGGTCTTGGCTGCATCCTTGGAGAATTGGATTTGGCTTTTCTCCATGCAGGAAACCGTGGTTCCTTCCTGCTCTTTATTACAAAATAGCAAGCCACATTTTTAATCTCACAAAGGCACCAGCATCTTCCAGGGAGAGGATCTGCACTGTGAGGAGAGATGATGTTACTACTTTTGTATATGCCACTTTGGGGTAAGTGATAATGCACAGTGAATATGAATTAATGATCTGCAAATCTGCCAGATATACTTTCTCTAAAACAGACAGTCCCACTGTGGGATGCAAAGTCTTCTGTCTCTTATTTTTCTACAATAGTCCCAGTTTAGTTCTGACATATAGATCTCTATAAAGGTATGCACTATATTCCTTATGGAAACGTTTTTGGTGAAGGCACTTAGAGGGCAGAGTCTTTTTTATCTGTTTAGAATGTTCTTGAATTTAGAATGTTCTAGCATAACCACTGTTAGGGAATCCAAGATGAGAGGGGAATGGAGGTTGACATGTTTATTTCCATTTATTTAATCCACATTGCCTGGCTGTCCTGTTGATTCTCTGCCTCTAATACTTTTAGCTATAGACCCTGAACAAGCATGCAGATCAGATGCCTATGACAGGTGTGTAATTTAGACCCTACTGACCAGAAAGATTAGCAGGACTGACAGGCATAGCTCCCAACTGTCCCTCTTTCCTCCTCATTTGTCCCTCTTTCAGGATGTTGTCCCTCTTTCTATGTAATATATATATTTCTCTACTAAAAATGTGTTTGATTGACTCTAAACTTTATTTTCATCCTTTAAACTGATATATTACTAATTTTAAAATGTTATTATGAAGGAAAATGAACCAGGATAGAAAGGACCAGTGTGGTTTGAATTACAAAACAACATATTTTTCTTGAGAAATCTTTACAGTATGCGTGACTAGGTGTGTGATGGGGACGTGATCAGGGGTGTGAAAGGGGTGTGGCTTAAGTGTCCCTCTTTCCCATCTCAAAAAGTTGGGAGTTATGCTGCCAGGAAACTGGTATTGTTTAAAAGGAAATAAATATGGCAGATTCCATAGGTCTCACTTCTGGTTCCTTTTAAAGTAGACACCCTATAGTTGTACAGTGCAGCCCAGACCTACAGAGCTGCAAGATGTGATCAGAAACCTCTGTTTCTGCCCCACCCTCTTTTTGTGTGAACAGTATGATAATGCAGACCAAGCAGCAGTTGTCCTGCCCCAGAACTCATTGTTAACTCTTTCAGTTGAGCTGCCTTAGGTCATTTGACAACGTTTGCATTAGATTTGTAGATTGAGAAGCCTCATTTGTCTCAAAATAATAATAATACTTGGGCACGCTGCATATTGTGCTCTTACACCTTTGGAGTTGGGCTTTAAAAGGGAAACACAACATCTATTAAATTAACTATATCACATTTGTCAGTGCTTTGCAAGCCATTTTGTAATATAATGTTATTAAAAAACATCTTTCCATTGCAGTGTGCAGTCAACTACTTTTTATACATTCATCAAGATATTTAAAATTCACATCTCTGCAACCATGGCCGCAACATCCTGTTTGAAAGTGCTGATCTCCCTATCTGCATAGTACATCCCCAGATAAGTTTTCCTGCATAGGTGATGTGCTGCACAGATATTAACAAAAAAATAATCTTAGTGTCCTTTGCTACATTCTCTTTTTCTTTCTTTCTTGTCTTCTTTTTTTTTTTTTTTTTTTGCAAACACTCAGTATTGAAATTAAAGCCCTGTAGAGCCTGAATGTATGAGAAAGGCTTCATAACAACACTTTTTGCGTCAGGCTCAACATCATGTGATGGTTTGCAAAAAGAATCAGAAAAAATGAGACAATAAAAAAGGAATTACTATATTTTTGGAATATAAAACTGGGGGTTGGCGGGATGGGGGAGGGGGGGTGGAGTGAGTGCGCCTTATATTTCGAATGTACGGTAGAAGAAGTGTAGAGGGCACAAAGAGCACTAACCCATCCAGCAACGTGCTCCTCTCCCCCTGGCTCCCATCCTGTGGATGCCAATGTGCTCCTCTTATGGTCTTCTCATCCTGGAGCTAGCAATGTATAGAGACACAGTGGCTGCCCACCGCTATACACTGCAGGTCATCCGTACTTTTGCACCATGCTCCTCTTCTGTTCTTCTTATCATGGAGCTGTCGGTGTACGGGGACACAACAACCTCCATATATTGCCAGCTAGGGATGAGAAGACCAGAGGAGGATCACTTTGGCAGGGCTGGGCCAAGGCAGAGGCGAGAAAGGCTCCAGCCTCAGGGGGTACCCAACTCACTCAGCTATCATTCCCCTATTGTGTTTGAAGCAGAGAGAAATAAAAAAAGGGTATACATGGCAGTGACTGCAAGCCAGATAACTAGAGATTAAGGTGTTGGGGGCCCTGGCGCCTCTTAGTCTAATAGCAATCAGTGTGTGACGGCTGGGGTGGCAAGGATAGAGAGGCACACTTTGGTGTCTCAGCCTTGGTTGCTGGAGAACCTTGTCCCAGCTCTGCGCTTTGGCATCCACGGGACCGGAGCCAAGAGGAGTGGAGCGCAGCAGCTGGATCATGTGCAGTATGGAAGTGTTAGTGTAGTGTTTGTACAGTGTAGTGTTGTGGTAGTGTAGTATGTAGTGTAGTTTAGCTTAGCTGGTAGGGCAGCAGGCCTTAGTGAAGGTTAGCTGGTAAGTGTAGCTTAGATAGTGTAGATTAGAGACAGTTTAGGGGCAAAAGATCATAAGACACCCCTGCACAATAGATGCACCTAGGTTTAGTATTTTTGTTTTTATCCCTGATTTTGGCCCTCTAAACCTAGGTGCATCTTATATGCCGAAACGTCTTATACTACGAAAAATATGGTAGATTCACTCACACATTCTAAATGCATAACTTTTATTTTTATCTATGTATTCGGGTTTTCCTGGAAGTACCTGGCGTATCATCTCTTTAACCTCTTGACGACCAGCTAACGCCGATTGGCGTAAACTGGTCGTCTGCAAGTTTCCATGGAAACGGCCGCTCGTTCGAGCGGCCTTTCCATGTCCATTCACGGAGGCTGTCTCCGTGAACAGCCGGAGAGCCGCCGATCGCGGCTCTCCGGCAAAATGTAAACACGCGGGGAAGAAATCCCCGCTGTTTACATCATACGGCGCTGCTGCGCAGCAGCGCCGTAAGCCAGATCGGCGATCCCCGGCCTCTGATTGGCCGGGGATCGCCGGCATATGATAGGCTGAAGCCTATCACCAACAATCCTGCGGTAAAGATTTGTTGCCTTCCCCTAGATGAACTGGGATATGCGCAGGTGTTGGACAGTGATGCACCAATTCATTTTTTCTGGTTGAACATATTGATATATATATATTTTTCAATGCAACAAACTACACTGAGCACTAATGTCTCCCCATACACACACACTGCTCCCACTACTGTCATACCCTCCAGTGGCACCAGTTTTTACACAACAATAAGTCTGGCATAATTGCAAAGGACCACCTTCAGAGAGGATGTCATTCAATTTATTCTGCAGTAGATTTGCATTTTCAAGAGATCAGTTTGTTTCCTCCAAAATTTCAGAAAACCAAATGTTGATTTTGTTCATCAATGCATATCAGAGGCAACACTCAAGCCACCAGCGGCATAGCAATAGGGGATGCAGAGGTTGCGACCACACCAGGGCCCCTGGCCCAGAGGCACCCACTGGGGACACTCACTCATCCATCTTATTATCTTTTTATTGGTGTTTTGCTGATAATGAAAACCTCTATATGTGCATTAAATAGTGGTAATCCTTAACAAGATATTTTCTTACTCAGATTATGCCTGTAACGATCGGTGTCCAAAACGTAAGGACCGGCACCATCAATTTATAAATGCTCTTTTATTATTTATAAAGACACATTGACAAGGAACAGCAACGTTTCGGAGGGGACCCCCTCCTTTCTCAAGCCAGTGTCAGTGTCTAATAATACATGCATCTCATAGCCTTTATATATCCAACACATCATGGAGTCTAACCTATCACATTGCAGCAGCGCCTATGGCGACCAATCCCCTCAGTGCAGTTCAGGCGGACCTGATGGGGGACTACATAGCTAATATGCTAATGTGTGCTTAGCCCAGCTAGCCAGTAATGCGCAGGCGCCGGGGGGAACAATCGGTGTCAGCACACAGAGAGAATCTGATCGTTGATGATCTGCAGAATCATCAACGATACAGATGTATACCTGATTATGGATTATCTGCAGAATCACCAATAATACAGGTATGACTAACCTCTGGACACCTAATGAGTAATGTGTTAGATGAACTGTAGGCTATCTCCTGAGGAGCAGGAGATATACGTGACTCAGCCAAGAGCCACCTGGTAGACAGGTGGCCCTGGGCAGTGCAGAAACTATCTCTTAGATAGAAAGGACCTGGTAACCAGGGAAGCAGTATTAGATGGTGAACTGTACTGCAGCCAAAGGAGAAGACCTCTGGCTGCTAACAGACCGGACTCTCTGAGGTGAGGGATTCCTGGTTGCAGCTGACACCTGGTGGAATGGTGTCACTGCTAATACTGATCAACTGAACACTCAGGGAGAGTTACAGATAGGATGGTCGGGCAGGCCAGGTCGGCAACACAAAAGCAGATGAGATACAGAGATAGAAGACTGATTCGGTAACCGGGTACAGGCAGGGTCTGGCAACAGACAGATATGCAAGGTACAGAATCAGAAGGCAAGAGAAAGGTCGACAGAGCAAAAGGTCATAACATATAAATATCACAGAATCCTAGACTGGGGTGTGAGCTCCTTGATCTCGACACCCGGGAACTAGTCTAGAGTATAACACAGTATAGACACAGAGTCCCTAAGCTTGGGTGTGAGGTCCTTGGTCACAACACCCCGGAACTGGTCTAAGGTATAACACAGCAATGACACAGTATCCCTAAGCTTGGGTGTGAGGTCCTTGGTCACAACACCCTGGAACTGGTCTAAAGTATAACTCAGCAATGACACAGTATCCCTAAGCTTGGGTGTGAGGTCCGTGGTCTCAACACCCTGGAACTGGTCTAAGGTATAACACAGCAATGACACAGTATCCCTAAGCTTGGGTGCGAGGTCCGTAGTCTCAACACCCTGGAACTGGTCTAAAGTATAACACAGCAATGTCACAGTATTCCTATGCTTGGGTGTGAGGTCCGTGGTCTCAACACCCTGGAACTGTTCTAACATATAACACAATAGTAATCTGGCTCAGTGTGAATTCCCAGGTCCTCCTGGTTCTAACACACTGTGGGATCTGACTGGTCTGAGTGCTCACATGTAAGTAATCGCAACGGCAGACAACCAGCAACTGACAGGCAAGAAGTATATATAAAGCAGCGCTCCTCAGCGCCGCGAAGCCCCACTCAGCCAATCACCTGCTGCGCTGGGATCAGCTGAAAGTCCTGATCAGCTGATCCCTCTCCTATTGGCATAAAGGGCCTGCCTCCTAGTGCGCGCGCGTAGGTCTCCATCTGTGTGCACTACTAGGCTCAGACACACCAGACGCATGCTGCTGTGCGGAAACCGCCGGTCTGAACGCGGAGACAGCCGACCCGCTGCCAGACCGCGCAGCGGTGTCTCCGCAATCCTTTACAATGCCTCCCTGACACTGCAGCTGTAACCCGACTAGAGTCTTGTTCCGCCCGACTGAGTGGAATCCACCAGACCAGACACTGACTTAAATGCGAATATCAAGAATTTATTTGTGATCTAGAACGATGGTCAACTGGTTACGTCTCAACCATTAACAACTCCCAACACAAATATATATATTCTTTTCACATTAAGAGTCAGTTAAAGTCTTCTCCTCTTCATAGCCGGTGCACCGGTAAAAGCTGCGGAAAAAAATTCAGGTTACTTATAATACTTCATAAAAATAAATAAGCTACAATAGTTCTATTTTCTTTCTTTTACAATCATCAACCACAACTCAATACAACACTTATACACCAGCATATGGTACTGTGATGAACATGGGCTTGGGCAGAAACAGGTCTACTAAGCAACTTCAGTTAATCAGTCTCTGTCCCTTGTTACCAAGTCCAAGCTATATTGCTCAGCAAAACCTTAGGTATCACAGTTCCTCTTTCTTTATGGTACTGAAGCAACTTTTACTTTTTGTGTAAGACACTCAAATTAATTCCACTTTTTGGCTCCGAGGATTTCTCAGACTCTCTTTCTTTTCTCCACTGTGGCCCCCAAATAAAACAATAATATAAAAATAACCAAATAAATCAATAAAGGATCAAAGAAATAAAAAGGAATAAAAGAAACAAAACAAACCAATGCACCCTGGTACAGCACCACTATCTTTCTTTAGCGAGACAAATCTTTCTTTATGCTGTTTGGATTTCACACTTTATGCAGTTCCATCTTATGTAATTGCAACACTTGGATATCAGTCTCTGTGGACTCCTTCTCTTTATCTGGTGCTATGTTCCTTTTACTGTAGTTCCTCTTTTACTGTCACAGGATGCAAAGCGACTCCATTACAACTCTTCTCTGTTTCTGCTGCTGGTAGGTTAACAAAGCTTGTTGTGTTTAGCTGACAGGTTTTCTTTATCTTAAACTCTCTCTCTCTTCTCTCTCACAGGCCTTGCACTTAGGTAGAACATATATCACTTATCATTTACTTCAATATTATGCTGTTGGTATATATATATATATATATATATATATATATATATATATATATATATATATATATATATATATATATATATATATATATATATATAGAGGGACTGATGCAGGCTGACAGGCAAAATGTCTTAGGATCAGTACATTACCATATCACACTCTGAAAGGGCTACAATTTTCCCCGTTTTTTAAAGATTGTAGTCCTCTACAATTCAGTTAAGTTAGTATTCAATAAAATCATCAAGCAAGTATCGATCAGCCAATCTCCCTTGGTTGATTCTAGTGGATTTTCGGATTATCTCTGCAGGGTTGATATCCACTGAGTCAGTGTCTGAGGGCTTCCCTGCAGTCAGGGCATCACACTTTATTTCCTTCAGATAAGCTTCTTCTAGATGTTCATTGATAACTCGAAGGGTATCCACCCAACAATGTCCTTTTCTAGTATGTCTGAACCGTCTAGGCTCTTCACCCCTGGGCAAAATATCGGACGCCTCCTTCTGTATTACTGCACCACTCTTAAGACTGGCCCCGGCATTCTCTCTCTCTTGCAAAACCATTGCAGCCCGTAGGAGTGCCCCATCAAGTGGCAAGTCTTCAGATGGATCAGGCTTTGTTCTTCTGTGTCTGATTCGTTGAGGTTTAGGTGGTGGGTTGCAGTACTCTTCCTAGTCTTTCTGGCTCTATGCCATTAACTCATCTCTAGTTTTCTCTCGCGGCCGGGCAATCTGCCCATCTTGTATCTCACATATCTTCAATAACTTCAGGTTCTTTCACATTCACACTCTTGTCATCACTGGTGTAAGGAGATTGTGTAACTGATGATACAGAATCAGTTCTTAATCGTACTTCTTCAGACCGTGTAGATTTCACTGAGTGCCCTGCCTCTCCTAGTTTCCAACCACATAGGGATCTTTGAAGGTAGCAATCATCATCTCTTGTAAGAGCCATGGAATTCTTGCTGCCTCGCAGTGGGGTATAACCAAGTCTAGTTACATTGGCGGCCCCAAGACCTTTCTTTTCTTCCACAAGGTCAAACTCAACCATCTCTCCATTCCTAAAGTGGCGAAACTGATTCCTGTAATGCTTCTTCTTGATGGCAGTCCAGTGTACAAACACATCTTTCTCCTCACCATCTCGAGATATGAATCCATATCCTCTCCGACAATTGAACCAATTTACCACTCCTTTGATCTTAATAAGAACTCTCTGAACTCTTCTCAAAGGATCCTTGTTTCAATTCTTCCAAAATTTCTCACGATTTCTCTTCTTCACACATCTCAACCAAAACAACTTAGTCTCGTCTGGGGTCTGTCAGCCAGATCCTGCAATTCGACACTCCACTACAGGATTCTTCAGTTTAAATACGACTTTATTCCAGTTTGTCAAGGAGCGTTACAATTTCGGGCCATATGACCTTTGTCATGAATGATATGGATGTCGAGACAATTGGCGATTCTGTATCTTTCCGCAAAGTACCACAAAATGACATTTTTTTATTTCACTGAAGGCATGTGTGTTTGATTAACTTGTTCAAACAGAATTCCTTGCTAGCCAGTGACTTGTTAATTAGCCAAGGGGTGTGAAACCTAGCCAGAATCCGGGCGAAGTAAACGACCAGATCGCTGTCAGTTTCCGCGACACAGGCGCAGATCTTACATTGGTTCACTCTCATCTTGTAGCCAGGGAGAATTTCCTTCCTAATGAGCGTGTTACACTTGTGGGGAAGGGGGTGTCAGACAAAAGTTGTGGGGGTGACTGATGACATCCCAGTGCCTGTGCTGTTGGGCACAGATCTTGGCACCCTATGATCCTTTATGATCCTATGATCAACACCCCGGATTGCCAGTCTGGACCTACTCAGGTACTATACAAGCTTGGGGAGGGACAGAGGGAGGCAGCTGGGTTTATTTTCAATGAAGGCATGTGTGTTTGATTAACTTGTTCAAACAGAATTCCTTGCTGGCCAGTGACTTGTTAATTAGCCAAGGGGTGTGAAACCTAGCCAGAATCTAGGTGTAGTATGTCAAAGGTTGTTCCAACTGGTCACACTCCGATGCTAATTAACACACCCTAAGGTCCTTTTATCCAGGGGAAGCCAAAGGAAGCTAGCTCCCCAGGGGTCCCCTGCCAACCTCAGACACATTGGCACCACTGGGGAACAGATTTAAATGCATGTAGTTTATGATTTCGGTCTGTTAAATGAAAACCGTGTATAGCACAGCTATGAAGTTAATATAGTCTTATTCGTTAAAATCTGCCCAATGTGCTGATATAAAATTCATAACAATAACCCGTCTGGTTATTGGTGTACGATCCTTCTTGAGGACAGGACCGCCTAACACACTCATGCAAGATGTCATATTAATCGGTATTTTCTTTTTATGAATCTGCTATCCACCTAAATATGACATGTATCGTTTATAAGTTACAATGCTTAACAATTTAAGCTCAAAATCCTCCTAGGAGGAGGTGGACTGTCATTGGTGGGTAATTCAGAGGGGGCAGGTGTTGCCCCCGCTGCTTAGGGATACTGTGTGTTGCTGTGTGAATCTGCTATCCACCTATATATGTATGTAAATGTGCGTAAATAATTTTTGTTATTAAAACGTTTAAAAATCGTTTTACGGTTATGACCTGTTCTTGAACATATACAATCGTACTTACTCCTCCGAAAATGTTGCCATGTGTTCTAGAGTATCTTGTATTTATAACCCGTATGCTTGACATGGGCACAGATAGACAGATCCGGCGCCGATACCTGCATACAGCTAAGGGTTAACTTAGTGTTCGCAGTGTGCTAATATATTTACAGTCATGTGCTGACTCACATGTGGTGGCAAGTATTTGAATTGTACGTGTTTGGTGAATCCTTTGGAGTCAGGACGCTCCTCTCGGCTAGTCGGTTCATAGACTGCGAATCCACATATGGGCATCTATGCGCAAAGCGACAGCGAGACCGAGTTTCTGACTCTGAGCGATTGACACAGTCAAGGACTGGCCCGTGCGGTCTATCACATTGGTTGGCAGCTTATTGGGATTTGTGTATGTTCAGAACATCAACGGCAACATTAATTTATTAACCTGCCAGAACAGAGCAAAAATCTGTGGTCGATAACCGGTGCATCCCCCCCCCCCCTCCCCCAAATCTCTTTTTTTTATCCTATCTTTTATTTTGCAACAATGGCTGATGCAGCGGGATACAAGCAAATGCAATTGTCAGATCTGGCAAACTTGTGTGAAGAAAGAGGCATTGAGACTTATAATAAAACGAAATAAAATGAAATTGCAATTAATCGAGGACTTATTGCGACTGAATACCCAGGCGGATCAGATGCTGGAAGAGCCCTCGGATGGTTCAGAAGTTACTGGACCTGGGAGAGCTGGGAGTGAGCTGTTAAATCGAATTGTCACACCTCCAGCCCCAGGGGAAAACAGAACAGAGTCTGAACAGATCGCACTAAATGCCGAGGAGCATGGTAACCGGCAGGAGCCCGTCCATGCAAACCTTTCCTGTGTTCCTGATGCTGGAATGCAGCATGCTTTACAAAGACTGTCGAATACAAATCCTGAGCTGTACCTGCAGATTATCAGAGAAATTGCTGACCGTGCAGAACGCCAACGAGAAGCTGACCGTGCAGAGCACCAGCTGCAGGCGGAAAGAGAGGAGAGAGAATCCGCACGCCGACACGACCTTGAAATGGCCAAACTGTGAGCGCAAGGCCAAAATCCTTCGCCAAGTGCACCGGAGCCCCGGCCCACAGCAGGCCCATTTGGGACTCCAAAGTTTAAGTTCCCTGAAATGGAGAAGGGAACCGACCTGGACACTTACTTGCAATCCTTTGAAAAGACTTGTCGTCAGCATCATTTGCCCCAGGAGCAGTGGGCGAGATTTCTGACCCCCAACTTGCGGGACAAAGCGCTTGAGGCGTTTGTGGACTTACCTGCTGAAAAAGACATTGACTATAATGCAATAAAAGCTGAAATTATCGCTAAGTACCAGTTGACCCCAAAGGTATACCGCAAAAAGTTTAGGGCCCTGCAGAAAGGCCCCACAGACACTTATGCAGACCTGGCGGGTCACCTGATCACTGTGTTCAGGCAGTGGTCACGAGGCCTCAACAAAGACTCTCACCAAGGTCTGGAGGACCTCATCGTACAGGACCAGTTACTGCACTGTTGTCCACCAGAGGTCCGGCAGTTTGTCTTGGAGCAGAAGCCTGGATCCACCAAAGCTGCCGCAGACCTCGCAGACACTTTTGTGTCCACCCGAGTACCGGACAGTTGCAAACCTCCAAACCAGAGCTGGAGAGGGGGGAGACCTATGCAACCTAGCTCTCCTCCCCCTGCGAACCGTGGGAATCGGGTCCCATAGCCAGAGAGGCCGGAAGCTGCACCTGCTACTCATTCGCTTGATACAACATATGTTCCCAAGTGTTACCACTGTGGACAGCGAGGATATCTCAAGTCTGCCTGCCCCGAGATGAGGACACCGTCTCCAGAGCCTAGCCCAGAGTCGGCGAGCCCATCCTCTACTGCACACGCCTGCCTCGTCATTGGAGCAGCAAATCCTCGACTTTCCGGAAATCATCAAGTCGTGGAAGTAAACAACCAGATCGCTGTCGGTTTCCGTGACACAGGCGCAGAGCTTACATTGGTTCACTCTCATCTTGTAGCCAGGGAGAATTTCCTTCCTAATGAGCGTGTTACACTTGTGGGAGTTGGTGGCACACACACACGCATCGCCAAAACTCGTGTTGTTCTCGATTGGGGAAGGGGGTGTCAGACAAAAGTTGTGGGGGTGACTGATGACATCCCAGTGCCTGTGATGTTGGGCACAGATCTTGGCACCCTACAATCCTTTTATGATCCTATGATCAACACCCCGGATTGCCAGTCTGGACCTACTCAGGTACTATACAAGCTTGGGGAGGGACAGAGGGAGGCAGCTGGGTTTATTTTCAGTGAAGGCCTGTGTGTTTGATTAACTTGTTCAAACAGAATTCCTTGCTGGCCAGTGACTTGTTAATTAGCCAAGGGGTGTGAAACCTAGCCAGAATCTGGGTGTAATATGTCAAAGGTACCGCTGGGGAACAGATTTAAATGCATGTAGTTTATGATTTCGGTCTGTTAAATGAAAACCGTGTATAGCACAGCTATGAAGTTAATATAGTCTTATTCGTTAAAATCTGCCCAATGTGCTGATATAAAATTCATAACAATAACCCGTCCGGTTATTGGTGTACGACTCTTCTCGGGGACAGGACCGCCTAACACACTCATGCAAGATGTCATATTAATCGGTATTTTCTGACAATTATGAATCTGCTATCCACCTAAATATGACATGTATAGTTTATAAGTTACAATGCTTAACAATTTAAGCTCAAAATCCTCCTAGGAGGAGGTGGACTGTCATTGGTGGGTAATTCAGAGGGGGCAGGTGTTGCCACACCCCCAAACCAACTTCATCAAAAGCACATAGCCAGCAGGCAGACTTCAGTCCTCCAAATCCCATCTTCACGAGAGCCTGCTGCTGCTAACCACAGGACCATGTGGTTAGCAGCCATCTTGGAACTGTAACATCTGCTTGGATTACAAAATATACCTAAAGGCCTATGATTCTAAAAACCAAGGACTTTGCATTTCTTTTCCCAGAAGGAAATATCCCCACACAGACTGCATTTCGGTTAAGTAAACCTTTCACAATTATTCGCTTTTTATTTTAAGCTTTGTGTGTATATGTTTATTAGTGTATGTAAATGTGCGTAATGCATTTTTGTTATTAAAACGTTTAAAAATCGTTTTACGGTTATGACCTGTTCCTGAACATACACAATCGTACTTACTCCTCCGAAAATGTTACCTTGTGTTCTAGAGTACCTTGTATTTATAACCCGTATGCTTGAATCAGGCACAGATAGACAGATCTGGCGCCGTTCCCTGCATACAGCTAAAGGTTAACTTACATTGTTCGCAGTGTGCTAATATATTTACAGTCATGTGCTGACTCACATGTGGTGGCAAGTATTTTAATTGTACGTGTGTGGTGAATCCTTTGAAGTCAGGAAACTCCTCTAGGCTAGTCGGTTCATAGACTGTGAATCCACATATGGGCATCTATGCGCAAAGCGACAGCGAGACCGAGTTTCTGACTCTGAGCGATTGACCTGATCAAGGACCGGCCCGTGCGGTCTATGACAACCTTGTCCTCCACACTGCCAGCAAAGGAAAGTTGGCTCTCTCTCAACACTTCTTCCAAAAGGAATGCCTCTTTGCCCCAGAACTTGTCTCTCTTCCTTCAACTTTCACACTTCCTCTGTCAACTGCTTAACTGCATCAGTCAAAGTCTCAATATCACTTCTGTAAGCCTCTTTTGACTTGTATATTTCTCTGAAAAGACTTAACCAGTGTAGCCTCCTTTTCTTGCTGATACTTCACAGCGAGACTCTGCAGCTTTTGGAAATGTATCTCTTTATCTCCTTCAATCCTCAATTTAAGATGTTGTTTGATGGTTTCATTTCTCAATCCAAGCAAGAACTGATTAACCAGACAAGAATTTGCATCCACATTAGAGATCTCTTCTTCCTCTCCTTCTTTTTGAGTCAACACATTCATCAATTCCTTCAAAGCATTAGCAAACTGTGGTCAGGGCTGTATTTAGGGTTTGGGCTCCCCTAGGCACCCCAAACCTACGGCGCCCCCCCCCCCCCCCCAGGAGAACGTTGGCGGCACGCGAAGCGCACCGCGGTGACAAATGGGCGTGGCCACAGAATGCAGTGGGCGTGTCCATAACACAGTGGGTGTGGTCAATTAAAAATATACTAGTAAGAGTGCAGCCCAAAGTCAGTGGGACCATGGTTTCTCCCTGGGTATAAGTAAAGTGACCTTAAAAAAGCAAGTAGGAAATGTCCCCCCCCCCCCCCACACACACACACATTAGCCAGCGTTCTCTCGCACAAAATAGTAGTAGGTATTAGAGTGTGAGCTCCCCTGAGAAAAGTCAATAACATGACTATGTTCTCTGCAAAGTGCTGCAGAAGATGCCAGTGCTATATAAATACATAATAATATGGTAGGACATTAGACTATGGGAGAATTAGATTGTAAGCTCCTCAGAGGATAGTCAGTGACATGACTACGTACTCCGTGAAGTACTGCTGAAGATGTAAGTGCAATATAGTACAGTGGTATGGCAGCATGATGGCGTAGTGGTTAGCACTCTCACCTTGCAGCGCTGGGTTCCTGGTTCGAATCCTAGCCAGGTCAACATCTGCAAGGAGTTTGTATGTTCTCCCTTTTGTCTGTGTGGGTTTCCTTAAGACACTCTGGTTTCCTCCCACATCCCAACAACATATGATACAGATAAGTATAATGTTAATTGGCTTCCCCTAAAAATTGGCCCTAGACTACGATACATACATAGACATATGACTATGGTAGGGATTAGATTGTGAGCCCCTCTGTGGGACAGTTATGTGACAAACCAATACATACTCTGTACAGCGCTGCGTAATATGTTGGCGCTATATAAATAATTAGTATAAGTACAGTAGCCAGGTCTATAGGTGTCCAAATGTAGACATACTATAGGTGTCCCCAGTATAGATATCCAGGTCTATAGGTATCCCCAGTTTAGGTAGTAGTCAGGGGCGTAACTAGAAATCACTGGGTCCCCTTGTGAGAATTTGGATGCCCCCCCCTCCCCATAGGTGCCAAATAATCATAATGGGGCAGCGTTTCACCATAAAATAATCACAATGTGTGCAGAATTTCAGCAGAGAATAATCACGAGTGCAACATTTCAGCAAAGAATAATCGCAATGTGGGCAACATTTCACCAGAAAATAATCGCAATGTGGGCAACATTTCACCACAAAATAATCGCAATGTGGGCAACATTTCAGCAAATAATAATCGCAATGAGTGCAACATTTCAGCAAAGAATAATCACAATGTGGGCAACATTTCACCAGAAAATAATCGCAATGAGTGCAACATTTCAGCAAAGAATAATCGCAATGTGGGCAACATTTCACCAGAAAATAATCGCAATGAGTGCAACATTTCAGCAGAGAATAATCGCAATGTGGGCAACATTTCACCAGAAAATAATCGCAATGTGGGCAACATTTCACCAGAAAATAATCGCAATGAGGGCAACATTTCAGCAGAGAATAATTGCAATGTGGGCAACATTTCACCAGAAAATAATCACAATGTGGGCAGCATTTCAGCAGTAAATCACACAGTGGGCAGCATAACACCAGTGGGCTGGCTGAGTACCTGGCTGGGTGAGCGGGTAGTGGGCTGGCTGGGTAGCTGGGTGAGCAAGCAGTGGGCTGGCTGAGTAATTAAGTGCAGTATTTGTATAGCGCCTTTCTCCTGTTGGACTCAAAGCACTTGCGAGGCAGCCAGTAGGCAGTAGCAGTGTTAAGGAGACTTGCCCAAGAAACTTCTTACTGAATAGGTGCTGGCTTACTGAACAGGCAGAGCCGAGATTTGAACCCAGGTCTCCTGTGTCAGAGGCAGAGCCCTTAACCATTACACTTTCCAGCCACTGCCTGGCTAAGCGAGCGGGCAGTGGGCTGGGTACCTGGCTGGGCAGCGGGTTGGCTGGGTACCTGGCTGGGCATGCGGGCTGGCTGGGTACCTGGCTGGCCATGCGGGCTGGCTGGGTACCTGCCTGGCCATGCGGGCTGGTTGGGTACCTGGCTGGCCATGCGGGCTGGCTGGGTACCTGGCTGGCCATGCGGGCTGGCTGGGTACCTGGCTGGGCATGCGGGCTGGCTGGGTACCTGTCTGGCCATGTGGGCTGGCTGGGCAGCGTGCTGGCTGGGTACCTGGCTGGGCATGCAGGCTAGCTGGGTCCCTGGCTGGGCATGCTGGCTGGCTGGGTACCTGGCTGGGCATGCTGGCTGGCTGGGTACCTGGCTGGGCAGCGGGCTGGCTGGGTACCTGGCTGGGCATGCGGGCTGGCTGGGTACCTGGCTGGGCATGCGGGCTGGCTGGGTACCTGGCTAGGCATGCGGGCTGGCTGGGTACCTGACTGGGCATGCGGGCTGGCTGGGTACCTGGCTGGGCATGCGGGCTGGCTGGGCATGCGGGCCGGCTGGGTACCTGGCTGGGCATGCGGGCTGGCTGGTTCCCTGGCTGGGCATGCTGGCTGGCTGGGTACCTGGCTGGGCATGCGGGCTGGCTGGGTACCTGGCTGGGCATGCGGACTGGCTGGGCATGCGGGCTGGCTGGCTACCTGGCTGGGCATGTGGGCTGGCTGGGCAGCGGGCTGGCTGGGTACCTGGCTGGGCAGCGGGCAGGCTGGGTACCTGGCTGGGCATGCGGGCTGGCTGGGTACCTGGCTGGGCATGCTGGCTGGGTACCTGGCTGGGCATGCGGGCTGGCTGGGTACCTGGCTGGGCATGCGGGCTGGCTGGGTACCTGGCTGGGCATGCGGGCTGGCTGGGCAGCCAGGCTGGCTGGGTCCCTGGCTGGGCATGCTGGGTACCTGGCTGGGCATGCTGGCTGGCTGGGTACCTGGCTGGGCATGCGGGCTGGCTGGGTACCTGGCTGGGCATGCTGGCTGGGTACCTGGCTGGGCATGCGGGCTGTCTGGGTACCTGGCTGGGCAGCGTGCTGGCTGGGTACCTGGCTGGGCATGCGGGCTGGCAGGGCAGCGTGCTGGCTGGGTACCTGGCTGGGCAGCGGGCTGGCTCTGGCTGGGTACCTGGCTGGGCATGCGGGCTGGCTGGGTACCTGGCTGGGCATGTGGGCTGGCTAGGTACCTGGCTGGGCATGCGGGCTGGCTGGGTACCTGGCTGGGCATGCGGGCTGGCTGGGTACCTGGCTGGGCATGCGGGCTGGCTGGGTACCTGGCTGGGCATGCTGGCTGGCTGGGTACCTGGCTGGGCATGCTGGCTGGCTGGGTACCTGGCTGGGCATGCGGGCCGGCTGGGTACCTGGCTGGGTATGCAGGCTGGCTGGGTATGCTGGCTGGCTGGGTACCTGGCTGGGCATGCGGGCTGGCTGGGTACCTGGCTGGGCAGTGGGCTGGCTGGGTACCTACCTGGCTGGGCGAGCTGGCTCCTGGCTGGGTAGCTGGGCTGCAGTTGCCAGCGGCTCTTAGTCCTTCGTGTGTCTCCCGGCTTTTCCCGACTCGCTCCCGCCCTCCAGCAGAGCGGCAGCTGTTGGCCAGGCCCAGGACGTGATCCTTAACTCTGCATGCCGCCGCCTGGTCTAGTGACATCACTAGACCAGGCGGCGGCATGCAGCGTTAAGGATCATGTCCTGGCTGGCCGCTGCTACTCTGCTGGAGGGTGGGGGGTGAGCGAGCTCACCTTATCTGTAAGTGCGCTCTCCGCCGCTCCCCCCATGTGCACCCCCCCCCCCCCCCCCCCCACAAAAAAAAAAATATTTTTTTTATGAATAAAAAAATAAAAAAAAATGAACTTTCGGTGGCCGCCCCCCCCGAGGACCCGCCCATGGCACCAGCCCATGGGTGCCTCTTAATAGATACGGCCCTGTCTGTTCTTTTCTCTGAGTACGGTCCATGAATCTTTTACGTATCACATGTAGATCAGCGGGGTCTCCATATATCTCTTCTAATATTTCAATGATTACTTCTAGTGGGGTTTGATCAGGTAAGTCAGAGGTCACTATTGTCTTTCTAGCATCTCCTTCCAAAGCCAAGATAGCGATTTTCCAATGAATGTCAATGGGGACTTTATAAGCTTTAATTGCACTACGAAATCTCTCCACCCAATCTTGAAGTAGCATGTTGGTGCCATTGAACTTCGGTAAGTATGTTGCTAACAGGCCTACTGATGTCATATTAAAAGCGGTTGAAGTTGGATTGGGTCTTTCACCTGCGGCTTCTGAACTGGTTCCGGGAGTAATTTCTTGATCCTTTTGCTGTAGCTCCTCCTCTTTCCTGCCGACTACGCTAAAATTATGTCACCCGACTAGAGTCTTGTTCCACCCGACTGAGAGGAATCCACCAGACACTGACTTAAATGCGAATATCAAGAATTTATTTGTGACCTATAACAATGGTCAACTGGTAACTTCTCAACCAGTAACAACTCTCAACACAAATATATATATATTATTTTCACATTAAGAATAAGTTAAATCTTCTCCTCTTCACAGCCAGTGCACCGGTAAAAGCTGCGGAATGAAATTCAGGTTACTGTAACAATTGTGGAACTTTCTCCGTGATCAGCGCACAACGCGTGCGCTGATACGGCGGAAATCCTCCACAAGCGTATAATTGCAGGAACCCAGCAAAAGGTGCTACGCACCCGTAGAGGGAGATTCCTGTCGGCAGATGGCGCTGGGGAGTGCAGAGGAACCAATCCTCTGTACCTCCACAAATGCCAAACAGGAATTGTACGAAGCGCACGAGCAAAGGGACAGGTTGTATGTGTGTGCGCCAATCTAGTCGCCACCCCGCGACAGCGCACACACAACAGCAGATACGAAACAGAAACGCAACCGCAAGAAAGGCGATTGCCAGAAGTGACACAAGGCAGATCAGAACAGAATACGAGGATAGCAAAGGCACAGCAAATCATACAATGAGGAGATACGGAAAATAACAAACGCTAACTGAACGCGAACACCGCACTCATTCGCAACAGTGCACGCGTTCATGCGCGGTCTCCACGTGATAAGCACAATAGAGACAAGCACGCCTAACTAACCATCGACAGACAAACATGAAACAGAGGACGCGAACGCTTGCTTAACGGTTACCTCACCGAGCCTCCAGCAAGTGTTTGTAGCAGACAAGACAGACACACGAAAACAGGGACAAGCGAGAGATAGGATCCACAGCACTAGCGAAAGTGGCTAGCGCGATCCAGGAAGACAGAACAGAAGGATCCACAGTACTAGCGCAGGATGCTAGTGCGATCCAGGTACAGAGTAGCAGAACAGAAGGATCCACAGCACTAGCGCAGGATGCTAGTGCGATCCAGGTACAGAGTAGCAGAACAGAAGGATCCACAGCACTAGCGCAAGATGCTAGTGCGATCCAGGTACAGAGTAGCAGAACAGAAGGATCCACAGCACTAGCGCAGGATGCTAGTGCGATCCAGGAAGACAGACAGGCTACCAGTAACAACCGCTGTTCTGGTTAGCACCCAAACACACAGAACGATTTCCTGTCGACCACCGCTGGGACAGGACAATCGTAACAGACAAACAAAACAGATAAGCAATCCTAACTGCACTAGGGAAACCTGCCCAGTGCAGTTTCCAGGAATTACTCTAAGCTGATCTTCAAACAGAGAGTAAGGCTGACACTCCTCCAGGAGTGTTTCCCAGGAAGGAATCCTTATGACCAGCCAAGCATTGTGGGAAACACATAGTACTTATACTACACGCCTCCAATGAATGTGGCCAGGCAATTTGCATGACAACGTATGCAAATTCCTCAGCAAGCACAAGCTGCAAAACTGACAGAAGCTCTCCTTTCCAGAGTCCTGCAGCATGCAAACCTAAACAATGGTCAAAAAGCTGCCTGCCTGCACAGGCAGCTGAGCAGATCATTACAGTTACTTATTATACTTCATACAAATAAATGAGCTACAATAGTTCTATTTTCTTTCTTTTACAATCATCAACCACAACTCAATACAACACTTGTGCATCACAGTACCATATGCTGGTATATAAGGGCTTGGGCAGAAACTGGTCTACTGAGCAACTTCAGTTCTAATCAGTCTCTGTCCCTTGTTCAAGCTATATTGCTTAGCAAAACCTTTGGTATCAGAGTTCCTCTTTCTTTATGGCACTGAAGCAAATTTTACTTTTGTGTAAGACACTCAAATTAATTCCACTCTTTGGCTCCGAGGATTTCTCAGACTCTCTTTCCTTTCTCTACTGTGGCCCCCAAATAAAATAGTAATAAAATAAAAATAACCAAATAAACCAATAAGGGATCAAAGAAAGAAAAGAAAGAAAACAACCCAATGCATCCTGATACAGCACCACTATCTTTCTTTAGCAAGACAACTCTTTCTTTATGCTGTTTAGATTTCACACTTTATGCAGCTCCATCTTATGTAATTGAAACACTTGGATATCAGTCTCTGTGGACTCCTTCTCTTTATCTGGTGCTATGTTCCTTTTACTGTAGTTCTTTTACTGTCACGGGATGCAGAGTGACTCCATTACAACTCTTCTCTGTTTCTGCTGCTGGTAGGTTAACAGAGCTTGTTGTGTTTAGAGATGAGCGTAATGACGTAATTACGATTTCGCGAAATTTCGCGTAATTAGTGTAATTACGATTATGGCCGTAAGTATATAATCGTAATGAAGATGGATGTCGCGAAATTTCGCATAAGCGTAATTTTCGCATTACAGTGGGTATTACGAAAGTAATGCGTATGGCCATGCTCCCAAGCGGAAAAGTTGACGCATGGATCAATGCTAGGTAGCCGCCGACTTTACGGGTTAATAGCAAAGCCCCCTTAAATGCTAAGAGCCTCAAATTTGGAGAATATATTAAGGAGATCAGAAGGAATGAGAGGAAAATTTTTTTTTTGCAAAAAGACCTTATAGTTTTTGAGAAAATCGATGTTAAAGTTTCAAAGGAAAAATGTATACATTTAAAAACCCGCCGACTTTAACGGTTAATAGCAAAGCCTGCTTAAAGTTTAGGAACACCAAATTCCCAGGGTATATTAAGGGGATCAGTGGGAATAAGAGGAAACATTTTTTTTTCAAAAAGACCTTATAGTTTTTGAGAAAATCGATTTTTAAGTTTCAAGGGCAAAAATGTCTTTTAAATGCGGAAAATGTCAGGTTTTTTTTGCACAGGTAACAATAGTGTATTATTTTCATAGATTCCCCCAAGTGGGAAGAGTTTTACTTACTTCGTTCTGAGTGTGGGAAATATAAAAAAAAAACGATGTGGGGTCCCCCCTCCCAGACCTCTTTAACCCCTTGTCCCCCATGCAGGCTGGGATAGCCAGAATGCGGAGCACCGGCCGCGTGGGGCTCCGCACCCTGACTATACCAGCCCGCATGGTCCATGGATTGGGGGGTCTCGGAAGGGGAGGGGCAGCCAAGCTTTCCCCTCCCCCTCCGAGCCCTTGTCCAATCCAAGGACAAGGGGCTCTTTTCCACCTCCGATGGGCGGTGGAGGTGGAGGCCGCGATTTCCTGGGGGGGGTTCATGGTGGAATCTGGGAGTCCCCTTTAAAAAGGGGTCCCCCAGATGCCCACCCCCCCTCCCAGGAGAAATGAGTATAGAGGTACTTGTACCCCTTACCCATTTCCTTTAAGAGTTAAAAGTAAATAAACACACAAACACTTAGAAAAAGTATTTTAATTGAACAAAAAACATAACCACGAAAAAAGTCCTTTAATATTCTTAATTAACCATTAATACTTACCTGTCCCTTTAAATAAATGATCCCTCGCAATATCCTCGGAAATGTTCTATCAGTTACAATGTAACAAAGTTATTTACAATGTAACAACTTTGTTACATTGTAACTACGCCGCACCTGACGTCACTCGCCGCTCAGCCGCCGCATACGCGTCCTGCACGGACCCGACGGAGCTCTGAGCTATATAGCTCAGAGCTCTCTAAGCATCTTTGAATTCGGGCTCCAAGGAGCCCCATTGGTCCTTAGTAGACCAATGGGGTTCCTTCTGATTTGAAGGAACCCCATTGGTCTGCTAAGGACCAATGGGGCTCCTTGGAGCCCAAATTCAAAGATGTTCCCGCATCAAGTCCGTGCAGGACGCTAAGTCCCCGCCGGCTCCCGCTGCCCTCCCCGCCTCTCCCACATGTCACCCACATGTCACCCACATGTGAATGACATGTGGGTGACAGATGTGGGCAGGGTGGACGGCGGGAGCCGGCAGGGACTTAGCGTCCTGCACGGACGCGTAAGTGTATGCGGCGGCTGAGCGGCGAGTGACGTCGGGTGCGGCGTAGTTACAATGTAACAAAGTTGTTACATTGTAATAACTTTGTTACATTGTAACTGATAGAACATTTCCGAGGATATTGCGAGGGATCATTTATTTAAAGGGACAGGTAAGTATTAATGGTTAATTAAGAATATTAAAGGACATTTTTCGTGGTTATGTTTTTTGTTCAATTAAAATACTTTTTCTAAGTGTTTGTGTGTTTATTTACTTTTAACTCTTAAAGGAAATGGGTAAGGGGTACAAGTACCTCTATACTCATTTCTCCTGGGAGGGGGGGTGGGCATCTGGGGGACCCCTTTTAAAAGGGGACTCCCAGATTCCACCATGAACCCCCCCCCAGGAAATTGCGGCCTCCACCTCCACCGCCCATCGGAGGTGGAGAAGAGCCCCTTGTCCTTGGATTGGACAAGGGCTCGGAGGGGGAGGGGAAAGCTTGGCTGCCCCTCCCCTTCCGAGACCCCCCAATCCATGGACCATGCGGGCTGGAATAGTCAGGGTGCGGAGCCCCACGCGGCCGGTGCTCCGCATTCTGGCTATCCCAGCCTGCATGGGGGACAAGGGGTTAAAGAGGTCTGGGAGGGGGGACCCCACGTCGTTTTTTTTTATATTTCCCACACTCAGAACGAAGTAAGTAAAACTCTTCCCACTTGGGGGAATCTATGAAAATAATACACTATTGTTACCTGTGCAAAAAAAACTGACATTTTCCGCATTTAAAAGACATTTTTGCCCTTGAAACTTAAAAATCGATTTTCTCAAAAACTATAAGGTCTTTTTGAAAAAAAAATTTTTCCTCTTATTCCCACTGATCCCCTTAATATACCCTGGGAATTTGGTGTTCCTAAACTTTAAGCAGGCTTTGCTATTAACCGTTAAAGTCGGCGGGTTTTTAAATGTATACATTTTTCCTCTGAAACTTTAACATCGATTTTCTCAAAAACTATAAGGTCTTTTTGCAAAAAAAATTTTTCCTCTTATTCCTTCTGATCTCCTTAATATATTCTCCAAATTTGAGGCTCTTAGCATTTAAGGGGGCTTTGCTATTAACCCTTAAAGTCGGCGGCTTTTTTATATTATACGGAGCGTTACGGTTTAAAGCGAAATTATGGTATGGTTTAATGCGAAATTACGGCATGAACGAAACGCGAAATTACGCGTTGAAAATTACGCTTACGGTATTTTCAATTACGATTTTAATGGCAATTACGCTACCGTAATTTCGCATCGTAATCGCAAATTTCGCATGCGTAATTATGGTAATGCGAAATTACAAAAATTTCGGCTCAACTCTAGTTGTGTTTAGCTGGCAGGTTTTCTTTATCTTAAACTCTCTCTCACTCTCTCTTCTCTCTCACAGGCCTTGCACTTAGGTAGAACATATATCACTTATCATTTATTTCAATATTATGCTGTTGGTATGTATATATATATATATATATATATTGAGGGACTGATGCAGTCTGACAGGCAAAATGTCTCAGGATCACAGGTACTACTGGTGGCTGAGCTTACACATCAAATGAGGTGTTTGACAGAGGCCCTTTACTCTCTGGCGATACAGTTCACTAACACTGGGCTGTAACCTGGGCACAGTCTTTGTTTCTTAGGTAATACATTGCTATACTGCAGAAATGTTCTGTTTATCATCAAAAGGTCACCGTTTCTCTAAAGGTACAGGATCTTCTCAAAAAATTAGCATATTGTGATAAAGTGCATTATTTTCTGTAATGTACTGATAAACATTAGACTTTCATATATTTTAGATTCAAATACACACAACTGAAGTAGTTCAAGCCTTTTATTGTTTTAATATTGATGATTTTGGCATACAGCTCGTGAAAACCCAAAATTCCTATCTCGAAAAATTAGCATATTTCATCTGACCAATAAAAGAAAAGTGTTTTTAAAACAAAACAAAAAAAGTCAGCCTTCAAATAATTATGTTCAGTTATGCACTCAATCTTGGTCGGGAATCCTTTTGCAGAAATGACTGCTTCAATGCTGCGTGGCATGGAGGCAATCAGCCTGTGGCACTGCTCAGGTGTTATGGAGGCCCAGGATGCTTCGATAGCGGCCTTAAGCTCATCCAGAGTGTTGGATCTTGCATCTCCCAACTTTCTCTTCACAATATCCCACAGATTCTCTATGGGGTTCAGGTCAGGAGAGTTGACAGGCCAATTGAGCACAGTAATACCATGGTCAGTAAACCATTTACCAGTGGTTTTTGCACTGTGAGCAGGTGCCAGGTCGTGCTGAAAAATGAAATCTTCATCTCCATAAAGCTTTTCAGCAGATGGAAGCATGAAGTGCTCCAAAATCTACTGATAGCTAGCTGCATTGACCCTGCCCTTGATAAAACACAGTGGACCAACACCAGCAGCTGACATGGCACCCCAGACCATTACTGACTGTGGGTACTTGACACTGGACTTCAGGCATTTTGGCATTTCCCTCTCCCCAGTCTTCCTCCAGACTCTGGCACCTTGATTTCCGAATGACATGTAAAAGTTGCTTTCATCCAAAAAAAGTACTTTGGACCACTGAGCAACAGCCCAGTGCTTCTTCTCTGTAGCCCAGGTCAGGCGCTTCTGCCTCTGTTTCTGGTTCAAAAGTGGGTTCATGCTTCCATCTGCTGAAAAGCTTTATGGAAATGAAGATTTCATTTTTCAGCACGACCTGGCACCTGCTCACAGTGCCAAACCCACTGGTGAATGGTTTACTGACCATGATATTACTGTGCTCAATTGGCCTGCCAACTCTCCTGACCTGAACCCATTAGAGAATCTCTGGGATATTGTGAAGAGAAAGTTGAGAGACGCAAGACCCAACACTCTGGATGAGCTTAAGGCCACTATCAAAGCATCCTGGGCCTCCATAACACCTGAGCAGTGCCACAGGCTGATTGCCTCCATGCCACGCAGCATCGAAGCAGTCATTTCTGCAAAAGGATTCCCGATCAAGTATTGAGTGCATAACTGAACATACCGTAATTATGTGAAGGTTGACTTTTTTTGTTTTAAAAACACTTTTCTTTTATTGGTTGGATGAAATATGCTAATTTTTTGAGATAGGAAATTTGGGTTTTCATGAGCTGTATGCCAAAATCATCAATATTAAAACAATAAAAGGCTTGAACTACTTCAGTTGTTTGTATTTGAATCTAAAATATATGAAAGTCTAATGTTTATCAGTACATTACAGAAAATAATGAACTTTATCGCAATATGCTAATTTTTTGAGAAGATCCTGTATATCAGACAGGCAGATCCTAATCACACCACCTTCATCAGAGGATACAATTCAGTATGCTGCGGTTAACTGTCACTTTCCTCAGACAATCACCACTGAATTCTGTCTCTTTTCGTCTTTTTGATGACTACTACTCTGCAGTCTGTGGCTTAATGAATGCTCATGCTCATCTGGCTCAATAGTGTCTCTCTCTACACTAGGCTTGGATCTGGCCTGGCGTCTTTTTATCTTTTCCCAGCTGTCGCTTGGTCTCTGTCACTCCTGGCTAATCTCTTTCTCCTTTGCCGTGTGTCCGGTTAGCTGTCGCCGGGACCCCTCTCTGCCTCATGGGGTGGCTGCTGCTGCTCCATGGGCGTCCGCTCCCCTTGCTCACCGCTGCCTGACTGACTGCGCTCCATGAGGAGAACTGGTTATAGCCAGCTTCCTCAGCCTGTGTCTCGCACCACTCTGTCCACTGCGCCTGCGCTGCCTCTCGCACTCTGCTCACACTGCTTCTGGAAGGTTCCCCGCTCTGTGTCTATGGTCGCCTTGCAACCGCAAGTACATGCGACCAAATGCTTGCTTTAGGCCTCCTATGCACCGTTTTAGTTCCACAGTGCTAAGCCTATTAATAGCAAAGCAAAATTTAGCCTATCAAGCTCTCTGCACTGTTCCACTTTTTTCTGGAATATTAAATATTTATTTAATAAGCCTGGCTTCTGATGTAGTAACAGCTCATAGTCCTGGAGAGACTGCAATGTAATTTGCGTTACAAGTTCAGTGCCTGATTGTGCCTTACTACTGTGTGATTGTATTGTGTGTGCGGCGTTCCCCTATTTTGGCCTAAGCGCGCAGCTGACCCAAATACAAAAAACGCTGGACTGAGTGCAGGCCACTCGACAGCAGAGTGGGAATTGTTAAAGTGTCTAGCAGCAGTTAGTGGCGGCAGTGAGAAGTGTTTTTTGAGGGGTGACAGCCTTGTGTTAGCTTGAATAAGGCTGCTTCCCCTCTAGATCTGGTCAAAACCCCCAATCAGGAACCGTTTCTGCAAGCGTGCCGTGGGGCCGGTTCCTGACATTTATTGTCAAGATGATCATTGACTTTAGGAAGCGTGCACCCACTCCACCCCAATCCATATTGATGGCACGGAAATCGCAAGAGTCCCCTGCGCTCGTCTCCTGGGCACAACCATCTCCAACGACCTGAGGTGGAAGGCAAACACCACCTCCACCCAGAGGAAAGCCCAGCAGAGACTATTCTTCCTCCACCAACTGAAGAAGTCGGCATGGACCAGAAACTTCTGACAAGCTTTTACTCAGCCCCAATCGAATCCGTCCTCTGCTCTTCTATCCTGGTCTGGTACGCTGGCTCCTCTGCCAGTGACACAAACTACAGAGGGTCATCGGATCAGCAGAGAGGATCGTTGGAAAACCACTTCCCCCTCTGTACCTACTCTACAACACCAGACTGCGCTCCAGAGCATTGCGGATCGCGAACGCCCCCTCGCACCCAGGCTCCCGCTTCTTCAGTCGACTGCGTTCAGGCCAGAGAAATTGGGCCATCTTCACCAGGACCTCAAGGCATAGGAACATCTTCTTCCTCTCAGCTGTCAAATCACTGAACTCTCTGGACTCCCACCCATCCCCCACCGCCACCACCAAAGGAAGAGTGGCCCCTCCTTAGGCCGCTCGTGCTTTCATTTGCTTTACTAGTTGGAATAGTACTTTTTAAGCATGTCTGCACTGTCCTTTTAAGCATGTCTGACTCCATTTTTCCTATGGAAATGTTTCTTTTATGCAATTACTGCATTGTATGTGTTTTTGATGTATGCTACCGTGCTATTTGTGGTGTTTGTCACTTCCTATATCTAAGCTCTGCTCTGTGCCAAGCCCAATTCCGGGCACGACCCAGTCATGCTTGGCAAAAAAATTAAAATTCTGATTGTTACATTACACATGGCAATGCATTACCACATCACACTCTGAAAGGGCTACACAGCTATCTTTTATATGTTTTGGAACTCCATGTCAATGGAGTTCTTGGGGCCCCATGTAAAGCTTGCACCGGGGCCCCAAGCTCCTTAGTGACACCACTGCAAGCCACCCTTTCTTCCCATACTGATTCTGCTTTAAGATTACTCCACTAGCAACAATAAACACATGGTGGATAAATGTCACCCAAAATGATCATTTTTGATTGCATCAGGTGATAATTAAGGTGCCCATTATCCTATTTATTTATTTATTGTATTTATAAAGTGCCAACATATTATGCAGCGCTGGACATTAGTTAAGGTTACAGATAATACTTAGGGGTTACATATAGCAATAAGATAATACAGGAATACAAGAAAATCAGATCACACACCATAGTATGAGTACCAGGTAATGCCTAGTCAGTCACTGGATGGGAGCATGGAGATTAGGCTAGTCGAGTTCACTTAAGAGCTCACTCAGATCTATAGGATGGGTGTACAGTAATGGAGGTGCATGAACAGGCAAGAGACATTAGGAGGAGGACCCTGCTTGAAGGCTTACAATCTAGAGGGAGAGGTATGGACATGAAAGGTAGGGGACCAGAGTTCAGCTGCGGGTGTAGAGCACTAGTGAGGGGGGGGGGGGGGTAGGCCAGAGTGAAAAGGTGAGTTTTGAGTGCCTTCTTGAACATGTTGAAGGAGGGGGAAACCCTAGTGTGGGGAGGTAGGGACATCCATAGTGTTGGAACAGCTCTTGAAAAGTCCTGGAGGCGTGCATGGGATTGGGTGATGCGTGGGGCAGTCAGGCAAAGTTCATTGGAGGAGCAGAGTGAGTGGCTAGGTGTGTACCTCTGAGTAAGATTGGAAGTGTGGGTTGGGCAGGTTTTAGTGATGGGTCGTTCGCGAACGAGCCGGCTCTAAGAGCCGGCTCTTGCTGCGAACGACAAGAGCCGGTTCTCAGTTTCAAAAGAGCCGATGCCTCAGCTGCCCCACACAGCCCTGCATTGGTCTGTAATAAAGCGCTGAGGCATGCTGGGAGATGTAGTCCTCCTCTCGCAGCTTGTAGGAGTGTATGGAGCGGAGAAGAGCAGTAGCAGGAGGGATTGCACCAGTCAGAGAAGCAGTCTGGAGTTGTCATGGAGACGGGGCGGGGCTTTTACTCCGATTCTGAGTGGTGTCTAGTGATATTTAATTAAGAGCCGATTGAGAGCCGTAAGAGCCTGCTCTTTAATGGGAGCTGATTCAGAAGAGCCGATTCTCTGAAAAGGGCCGGAATTCCCATCACTAGCAGGTTTTGTGGACAGATTTGTAGGCCAGACACAGTATCTTGAATCTGATTCTGGACTGGATAGGAAGCCAGTGGAGGGATTCACAGAGGAGAGCCGCTGTGGTGGAGCATGGGAGGAGTGTATAATTCTGTCTGCCGCATTCATGACGGACTGCAGTGGAGCAATTCGGGTCACAAGGAGACCAGACAGAAGGGCATTGCAGTAGTCAAGGTGGGAAATTATGAGTGCCTGGATAAGGAGTTGGTGGTGACAGAGGTCAGGAAAGGGCGAATCTTGCAAATGTTACGGAGGTGGAAGTTACAGGACTTTGTGAGGTTTTGGATGTGGGGATTGAAGGAGAGTGCAGAGTCCAGGGTGACAACCAGACAGCGGGCCTGAGAGGTAGGGCGAATTATAGTGTGGTTAACAGTGACATGCACATCTGGGAGGGTCAGGGATGGCCAGGGTGGGAAGATAATAAATTTTGTTTTGTCCAGGTTTAGTTGCAGGAACTGTGATGAACACTGCGGAAAGTCATGCATAATCGCCAAGGATTTTCGTATGGTCCAGCACCGTTACTGTTATTCTCATTTTTAAAAGTACAAGAAAGTCCTTTTTTTTCCCCTTTCTCCCCATCACCCACTCTGAATGAGAGCAAAGGCCCCCCACCACCTTCACACATACCTGTTATGCCAAATTTTCTTTTCATGGGTAACAAGACCCTGTCCCCAACTGCAGTTTAAAAAACTTCCCCCCAAAACTTTGAAGTAGAACAATGCCAAAATCCCATTTATTAATAATTTGAGATGGGGTTATCACAGACAGAAAACAAATATATTTTTCAGTTTCTAAAAATCAGCATAATAACTCGTCCAACTTATAGCATTCTAGCTGCTTGGGTAACTGAATTATTCAGCGTTTGCTGACCACACATGTTAACCTATTGATATTTAGTGTCATTTGATTCAGCATTAGCCGCAGGTTACAAATCTGCCCTCGGATTCGCTGTGGGCCAATCCAGCCAGAAATGGTGAAAGTTATTGTTAAACGAGTTAAAAGGCCCGCCCATTAAAAAACGGGCGCTAGGTCACAGTCGCTACCCTCCGCAATGCACGCAAATACGCATCCCGCTTGCTCCTTCCCCACCACTGTCTGAAGTATATGCACACAGGGAGCTGCTTGCTTGGCAGTTGGAAAAAGCTGTTATTTCCCACAATGCAATGAGAACCTCTGTGAACCACACACAGCAAACTGTCAGTTCCAGCCCTGTGTCCTAACTGCGCACATGCTCAGTACAAAAAAGCCAGGGACACACAACCATTCAGTTGATGATGCAGGGACGCTTGCATTTTATTGTATAGGATGGTGTCATTTTTTTTGCTTGTAACAGGGTTTGCCTTCCTCACTCACCAGGGGGTACACACACCCAGTTTTTAGGAACAGACAGCCCACCAAGTTAGATTCTATAAAAGTCTGGTCAATCAACAACCATCTTTCTCTCCAAAATTCCATCAACTAAGATCTTTACACATGTGCCCTCCAGGAGATCATGGCACATGGACCTCCATAATTTGCTTTGTTTCAAGGACTTTGAGACCAATGCCTACCTTTGAACTGGACTTTATTTAATTCAATCCTACAAGAACTACATTCAGCTAAGTAATCCTTCTGAATTATTACCTTTTTTTTATTTTAAGCTTTGTGTTGTATGCCAATTAGTCTATGTAAATGTGTGTAATGCATTTTTGTTATTAAAATGTTTTAAAAAATCGTTTTATCGGTTATGACCTGTTCATGAACATACAGTATTGTTGTAACGAGTCTGAGATCAAGAGCAAGGTTTGACCACAGTTTACAGTATACAGACACTGGAAACAGAGAATAAGGTGCAAAATGATGTTTTATTGAAAATGCTCATAAACCAATTTAAGGGCAATATCGTGCAAACCCATGCGCAAGATGCAATTCATACAATAACTCAGGGAAACAATAGTAATAATAAATCAACATAAATGCGATGTCATGCGATCCCATGCCCAGCATGCAATACATACGGTAACTCAGAAGTAGTGATAAATGAACACCTGACTATCTATCTAACTACATAATACAGAATATATACAGTATATATACACACAATCGTCATACACCAGGGATCAGACAGAATCTCAGAGTCAGCAGGAGAGCAAAGTCAGCAACAGGTAATCAGAGAACACGGTATCAGGGATTAAGCAAAAGACAAGATCAAGACAGAATACAGGTTCATCAACAGGAAGCCATACACAGAATCTAGAGCAGGAAATCAGGAACCAGAATGTCCAGGAGCTCAGACCTAGGAGATCAATGTTCTGGCAACTAGCAGGCAGAAGAGGCAGACCTTAAAGAGAATCTGTATTGTTAAAATCGCACAAAAGTAAACATACCAGTGCGTTAGGGGACATCTCCTATTACCCTCTGTCACAATTTCGCCGCTCCCCGCCGCATTAAAAGTGGTTAAAAACAGTTTTAAAAAGTTTGTTTATAAACAAACAAAATGGCCACCAAAACAGGAAGTAGGTTGATGTACAGTATGTCCACACATACAAAATACATCCATACACAAGCAGGCTGTATACACCCTTCCTTTTGAATCTCAAGAGATCATTTGTGTGTTTCTTTCCCCCTTCTGCTCTCATGCACTGAAGTTTGAGGCTGCTCTTTTCTTCCTGCAAACAGCTTTGCCCTTGTCTGAATTTCCTCAGTATGTGAAAGCCCAGCCAGCTCAGAGGACACTTTATCCAGCTTGTAAAAGATAGGAGAGCAGAGAGAAGCTGCACTAATCTAAATATCACACAGGCAGTGTGCAGAGAGGAGCCTGAAAGGGGGAGTTCATAGCAGAACCACAACACTGAAGAACTTGGCAGCCTTCCAGACACTGGCCGACAAGTCTGACAGGGGAAAGATACATTGATTTATTACAGAGACTGTGATAGCAGAAAGTGTTGTAGTAAGCCAGAACACATTAGAATAGCTTTTGGAACTTGTAGGATGATAAAAAACAGGATGCAATTTTTGTTACGGAGTCTCTTTAAATACTCCAGGAAGGAGACAAACTGCCTGCTGTGCATCAGGGCTGCTCACAGTCCACAGAGCCCTCTGCTGGTGGAGAGCAGAAGTCCATGACTGCTGTAAGTCCATAAATCCCCCTGCTGGTGGCAAAGTGCAAAAGTCCAGGCAGTCCAAACCACCACCACCAGCAGGCCAGAAAAGAACAGGACCAGGTTCCTTACAATTGTACTTGCTCCTCCAAAAGCGTTACCTTGTGTTCTATAGTAGTTTGCATCTACAACCCGTATGCTTGAATCGGGCACAGATAGACAGATCCGGCGCCAGCCAATCCCTGCATACTGTTAAGGGTTAATGAAGTGTTCTCAGTGCGTATAGTTACGGTCGTGCTCCGTTATTAGCACATGGTGGCAAGCATTTGTATTGTATGTGTGTGGTGAATCCTTTGGAGTCAGAACACTCCCCTCGTCTAGTTGGTTCATAGATTGCGATTCACATATGGGCATCTATGCGCAAAGTGACAGCGAGACCGAGTTTCTGACTCTGAGTGATTAACCCAATCACGGACCGGTGTTGCGGTCCTTGACAGGAACCTAGCGGACATCCAGGAGGAGATGGCTGATAGGCAGGAGGAGACTCTGTCCATGGTGGTGGTGGATAGGTTAGGGATGTGGAGGTAAATCAGGATGTCATCTGCATACAGATAATAGTTAAAACACATGGAGTAAATAACCTAGGCAATTGAGGATGTATATAGGGAGAAGAGTAATGGTCCAAAGACAGAGCCTTGGGGGACTCCCACCAAGAGGTGGTTGGGGGTGGATGAGGACTCATTGAAGGTATAATGGTACAATATTTTCCTCAGAGGCGATCTTTAACACAATCTTATGATCGTCAATAATCGGAAGGTAATTATCGATTGTTCCCATGAACAGGTCAATTAGGGCATTTTCTCTCTTCCGATTCGATCGCAAAATCCAGCACTTGGATGGATGGATTGATTAAATTTTCTGTTCCAAACTACTATAGAATTGTTTTACACCGATTTTCGTACACACTGCTTAGTTTACAGGCTTAAGAATAAACCCAGCTGAGTCCATCAAAACTCTGTGCAGTTTTTTTATTGAATTAGAAAGGTTTTTTTTTATTACATACTGGCATTAGAAGATTGCTCATCTCTGTCTTACTGAAGTAATAATAATTCATACATTTACAAGATGATGTCTGGGGTCTAATTCGTTCTGATCAGATAGAATAACCAGTGGGTTAGATTTTCACAGCCAAAGGCAATTCTTTTCTCCATGGCATGAGTTCACCTACCCTTCTCTCTTTCCTTTTATACTTTGTTAAGAAAACCTGGTGATAGAGAGTGCTTTGTAGGTCTGGCTATCACTATAAAATTCACACAAACACCTCCTATAGATGGAAAGATATTCAATCTGTTCCAACATTTGTGACGTATTGTATGTGCCTGCAGGAAAGTCTTCAGTAACATGGGGTGATAATAATCTCATCTGTTGACTCACAGGACAAAGTACAATTTCCATTAATTGATGGACTTCAAAGGCCCAAATATGACACATTTATTTTCCATCTTCTGCTCCTTACAGTGTGAATAGGTTTATTGTAACAACCTGGAACACAATACATTAATCGTCACAACAAACTGGCAAAATCTGACCCACGAGGCCAATTAACGTAGCCCATACAACAGCAGCATCATTTACAGTTTCTCAGTAGCAAGGGGATGTGGGAAAGTAGCAAATGATGAAGATTTTACTGCTTGAACTTTCTTCACAGTAATAGTACAGTCTTACTTAAAGTACACCTTTACCTAGATTAAAAATTGTCAAATAAGAGTGCTGGCTAAATAAAAGAGAGGTCCAGCTTGACACCAGTGAAAAACTGTGCAGAAATACTTAGATATCAGCAGATACACACACTGTCTGTTTACAGGAGTTTTGTCCACTTATCAAAAACCAAAGGGTCATCTACATTCTGCTAACACTAAACTGATTTAGAAACCACTTTCTGTGACTGAAACACTGTGAATATGGTAGGAAAACAAAGACAGAAAAAAAAATGTGTTTTACAAAGCTGCTGTGCATAGTGCTGAGTATGACATCACATGGAAGGTGTCTGTAATGATCCGCTCAGCTGCCTGCGCAGGCAGGCAGCTTTTTGACCACTGTTCAGGTCTGCATTCTGCAGGTCTCTGGAAAAGAGACCTTTTGTCAGATTTGCAGCTTGCTGCTGCTGAGGAATTTGCATACGTTTGTCATGCAAATTGCCTAGTCACATCCTTTGTAGGCTTGCTCTATAAATACCATGCGATTCCACAGTACTTCGCTGGTCATAAGGGTTTGTCCTGTGAAACACTCCTGGAGTGTCAGCCATGCTTATCGTTTAAAGATTAGCTTAGAGTAATTCTCGGGACTGCACTAGGCATCCTTGCTAGAGCAGTCAGGATTGTATTATTTGTATTGCCTGTTCTGTCTGTCTGTGGGGTGCTAACCAGAGCAGCGGTTGTTACTGGTAGGCCCTTCTGTTCATCTGTCTGTCGTGCTTGGATCGCACTAGCCTCTAGTGGTAGCGGCTGTGGATCCTTCTGATCTACAACTCTCTTGCTGTACTTGGATCACACTTGCTCTGGCGGAAAGAGCAGTGGATCCAGCTCGCTCTGTTGCCTTACTTGGATCGCACTCGCTCTGGCGGAAAGAGCAGTGGATCGTATCACTCACTTATTCCTGTTTTCGTGTATCTGTCTTGTCTGATACGAATGCTTGCTGTAGGCTCGGTGAGGTAACCGTTAAGCAAGCGCTCGCGTTCTTTGTTTCGTGTTTGTCTGTCTGTTGTTATTTGGGCGTGCTTGTCTCTGTTGTGCTTAACACGCGGAGACCGCGCTGTAAACGCGTTTGCTGTTGCGAATGAGTGCGGTGTTCGCGTTTAGTTAGCGTTTGTTATTTTCCTTATCTTCTCATTGTATGATTTGCTGTGCCTTTGCTACTCTCGTCCCCTGTCTTGCTTAAACCTTGTGTCACCTCTGGCAATCACCTCTCTCGCGATTGCGTTCCTACCTTGTTTCTGCTGTTGTGTGTGCACCGTCGCGGGTTGGCGACTAGATTGGTGCACATACATACATTCTGTCCCTGTGCTCATTCTCATTCGCAATCGCTTCCCTTGCGATTGCATTCTCACTTGGTTTCCTCTGTTGTGTGTCCACCGTCGCAGGTTGGGGGCTAGATTGGTGGACTTACATACATTCCTCATCTTTGCTTATTCGGTCTTGTGTCGCTGTCAGCAATTGCCATCTCTTGCGATTGCCTTCTCACTTGATCTTCATGGTTGTGTGTTCAGGGTGGCGACTAGATTGATGGACACACATACCATCTGTCGCTTTGATCTCTCTCTATCAGGGCTATCTTGCCCTGCGTTTCTTCCCTTCGTACAATTTCTGTCTGGCGTCAGTGGCAGGGCAGAGGAGCTGTTCCTCTGCACTCCACAGCTCCATCTGCCGACAGAAATTTCCCTCTACAGGTGCGTTGCACCTTTTGCTGGGTTCCCTCAAATGATACGCTTGTGGAGGATCTCCGCAGTGTCAGCGCACGTCCTGTGCGCTGATCATGGAGAGAATTCCACAATCGTTACAATGTCAAAATCCTGCAGGGTTAAAACAAGCAGCAGAATCCACGTATTTGAAAGAAATAATCAGGGCCATTTGTTTGACCAGGGAAATGGGTGATGGCCAGGGATACTTAGTCTTTTGAAGTCCTAGGTGGGTTACACTGCCAAAGATCCCTGTCCTCTTTCTGCTGGTCTGGATTAACCACAATGCAACCAAAGCAATTGACTTGGGTTTTGAGGGAATATCCAACAAAAGGAGGGCCCGTTGCGGGCCTCATGAGGACTCTTCGTTGGCCCACTGAACTACAAAGTGAGTTGCTAGAAGAGAAGTGCCTCACCTCTTTAGGATCTAGCAATGCATCTCCTATGACTCGAGCAAAGAAGTGCCTCACCTCTTCAGGATCCAGCGATGCATCTCCTACCTTCAGCCCCTTAGTGTCCTGACTCCATAGCTCTAGCAGCATCAGTCATCATGTGACGTGACCCACTGGTACATGTTGATAGATGCTGCTGGAAGCACAGAGACAGGATGCTAAGTGGCTGAAATGAGGAGATATACCACTGGATCTTGAAGAGCTGAGGCACTTTTCCACCCTGCTCACAACTCTGCACATGGGGGGGGGGGGGGGCTGAGTCTACTTATGCTGGGGCAGAGGACATGACCTCAGGCTAACAATGCAGGGGGACAACCTAAAGCTACCTACACTGTGAAACACAGCTTGGGCTACTTATACTGGAGGGACAACTCTGGCTACCAATACTAGGAGGACACCTTAGGCTACCTAATACTGGAGACTCCTCTGGATACCTAATACTGGGGGGAACACCTAGCTACCTATACTGGGGGTACTCACATAGGTACAGAAAGCGCAAGTGCTCTGAACCAAGCAACACCTGTCCTGTATATGGGCAAACAAAAGACTTCCACCTCCTGCAAATTCACAGACCAAGCTTATGCACTTCTCAGCCCATATACACGTCTCTACCTATGTGAGTATACAATTGTCTTTTTTCTTGCAGGTTGCTCCCAAGTCACATAGCATACTTGTTCCCCTTTAGGTAAATGGGGTAACACTTGAGAGAGGTTAGGGTGGGTACCATGAGAGAAGCCTGCACAAAGCATACCTTCTAACACTTACTGCTTTTATGTGGAACTGATGTCTCTATTGCATACAGTTCTCAGCACCTATGTATAAGGGCTGAGAAGTGCATAAGCCTGGTCTGCGCATTTGCAGGAGGCGGGAGTTTGTTCATCCATATACAGGACAGGGGTTGCTTGGTTCAGAGCACTTGCATTTGCACTTTCTCTACTTATGAGACTATACTGGGGGTACACCTCAGGCCAGCTTCACACCGCAGATTGGCGGCAGCGCTGCGGCACGAGGGCTGCACCAGTGGTGCTCACCGCCTGGTCGTGATCACGCTTACGCGTGGATTCACTACCATTTAAATTTTTGACGCATTCCGCCTCGGACACGCTAAGCCGTGAATAGATTTTCAACCACGAAAATCTGCTTCGGCTTCGCGTGAATGCGGACAGAAATCCGCATTCACGCTCGTGAAACCCGGCGCTGAAGTCGTGGTTAGCGGAAACGCGTCAAACTATGCGGAAGTGACACATTGCAGGCCAATCAGAGGGCCCCAGCCAGGCCCTAGCAACCAATCACAGGAGGGGAGCTATGACCTCCCCTCCTGAATATAAAGCGGCGGCCATGATGGAAAAGCTCTGTCCTTGCTAGACTGTGGTGCTGAGAGGATTATCTCCAGGCCATTGTTGTTTGAGCAAGTGCATTTATTGTGTTAAAAACAAAGCATTTTTTTTTGCTAACACTGCTCTTATACTGTACACAGTTAGCTAGTCAGTGAGTGATTGCTGTAGTTAGTTGTAGTCAGTGTAGTGTAGTGGGAGTGTGGGAGTCTAGTGATTATTTAACTGTGTGTAGTGCAGGCAGGTTCAGTGCTGCAGTGTAGTCAGTGTAGTGGGAGTGGGGATTATCTGTGTGTAGTGCAGGCAGGCAGGTTAGTGCAGCTGCAGTGTTCACTTGTATATTCCAGTGACAGTTATACAATTGTACTATTTGCAGGCAGCCAGTCACACCGCCGGCGCCGCCACTCTCTGCCAGCACTGTTCATTCATTCTGTCAGTGACCTTGTGCCGTGCCCAGTGCCCACTGCTCGCTCGCTGGCATATTAGCATCTCATTACACACTTGTATATTATTTCAGTGACAGTTATCCACTTCACTTGTACTATTTGCAGGCAGCCAGTCACACCGCCGGCACCGCCACTCTCTGCCAGCGCTGTTCATTCATTCTGTCAGTGACCTTGTGCCGTGCCCAGTGCCCACTTCTCGCTCGCTGGCATATAAGCATCTCATTACACAGTGTGACATCCTTGTGTGCCCACTGCATCCTTCAGTGACCTAGTTGTATATCCAGTGCCCACTGCTGTGCCCACTGCATCCTTCAGTGACCTTGTACTGTGCCCACTGCATCCTTCAGTGACCTAGTTGTATATCCAGTGCCCACTGCTGTGCCCACTGCATCCTTCAGTGACCTTGTACTGTGCCCACTGCATCCTTCAGTGACCTAGTTGTATATCCAGTGCCCACTGCATCCTTCAGTGACCTTGTACTGTGCCCACTGCATCCTTCAGTGACCTAGTTGTATATCCAGTGCCCACTGCTGTGCCCACTGCATCCTTCAGTGACCTTGTACTGTGCCCACTGCATCCTTCAGTGCCGTTGTACTGTTCCTGGTGCATCCTTCAGTGACCTTGTACTGTGCCCACTGCATCCAGTGATTCATTACTAGCAACATGTCTGGTGGGGTGAGAGGAAAGGGAGTTCAGTTGCCTCAGCCACTTCTGGGACTGCTCCATGTCCAGGGAGAGGACGCCCAGCTGTACGTGGTCGTGATGCAGCAGAAAGGGGGGGCAGCAAAGCCTGGGCCGAGTCAGCGGACGCCATTGTCCAAATATTTTAAAGTTTCTGGTCCCTGTGTGGTGGTTGAGCAAATGGAACCTGACGTACTCATGGACATCATGACTTCCTCCCAGACCTCTACTGTGAGCACCACTCCAAGCAGCAGCAGCTGCAGCCAACGTCCCACGCTTGTTGTGACATCCACCCCAGCACCCACTGGTCAGCAGCCCTCCCAGGATGACAGCGTTCTGTCCCTCAGTCCGGCATCTGGGAACCTGCTGATGCAAGAAGCTCAGGACTTACTGGGGACTGATGTGGCAGAGATTGAGATCAGGCCACAATCACAAGCGTTGTTGAGTTCTGGTGATGAAGAAGAGGGGTCTGTGTCTGGGGATGTAGGGACAGAAGAGGAGGCGGGGGAGTCAGAGGAAGAGCTGGATTATGATGATGCTGCTGATGATGACGACGTTGTGGACCCTAACTATGCGCAGCCTGCTGAGTCCGGGGAAGAATGGTCAGAGCAGGATGACGAGTCACCTCGGCCTAGGCAAGGATATCGCCATAAGTCAGGCAGGGGCAGGGGCATCAGCAGCAGTGGGCGTGGAGGAAGTAGACAGGACACTGCTTCAGCCGGCACCACCACCATGCAACCCCCGGCAACTTCTACCACACATTGTTCCGCTGCACCCTCTGCTAGTGGGGGCCGCAGTAAATTAAAGTCACCAGTGTGGGATTGCTTTGACGAATGTACTGATGACAAAAGGTATGCGGTGTGCAGCAAAAGATTGAGCCGTGGGAAAAGTCTGAGCAAGATGGGTACCTCATCCCTCCAGGGCCACCTGAGAAGCCGCCACTGCCGTGAGTATGCGGAGTTTAAGAGGAAGCAGGCACTGCTGGCAGGGGTTCCTGAGAGCAGAAGGCCCACCAGCGCAGCAGCATCATCCCTCCCTCAGGGTCGTGAATCCCCCACAGCAGCAGCAGTAGTAGCACGCAAGCGCTCTTCCACCTCGGCTACTCAGGACACAGACATTGAGGCTGGCAGCCAGTGGTCGTCTGTCTCCTCTGTCTCCCCTGCATCCCAGCGTCGTCAGACCCTGCTGAGCAACACCTTTCAGGGTCTGACCAAGCCTCTGCCTCCAAGCCACAGGCGGATCCGCAAACTAAATGGCTTGCTGGCGCGGGCCATGACATCACAGCTGCTTCCCTACTCCCTGGTGCAGGAGGGGAGCGCCATGCGGACGCTGCTCCAATTTGGCATCCCCGAGTGGCAAGTCCCCAGTCGCCACTATTTCAGCAGGAGCGCGATCCCAGCACTCCACAAGTTTGCGGTGGAAAACGTGGCCCGTTCCCTGGACTACTCTGTGGGCAAGCGGGTCCACGTGACCATGGACTCGTGGAGTAGCAGATTTGGGACAGGGCACTACCTGTCCTTTACGGCCCACTGGGTGACACTGATGGAAGGGAGGGAGGACAAGAGCGCATCAGCCCAGCTAGTGGTGCCACCACGCGGGATCAGGGGGGATGCAGAAGGGTCCTGTCACGACACTCCCTCTGCACCCGGAAAGCAAGCCCGCCTCGGCAGCAGCAGCGCCAAGCCTCGGCACTGCCAAGCCCTTTTAAAATTGGTGACCCTGGGGAAGGAGAGGCTTACGGCCACCAACGTCCTGGCCGCCCTCAGGAAGCAGGAGCGGTGGCTGACCCCCAGAGGCCTGGAAGTGGGGTATGTGGCAGCCGATAACGAGGCCAACCTGGTGGCAGCAGTGCAGCAGGGAAACCTCCAGCACATCCCCTGCTTGGCCCACGTGCTCAATCTTGTGGTGCAGCGCTTCTTGCGCACCTACCAGGGGATGAGCAAGCTGCTGCAGGATGCCCGGGCGGTGGTACGCTTTTTCCGCCTGTCAGCCACTGCCTCTGCACTCTTGTCCACCTTACAGCAGCAGTATGGAAGGCCACAACACCGGCTGATCATCGACATGCCAGTTCGCTGGAATTCGACTCTGGCCATGTTGGAGCGGCTGTGTCAGCACAGGCTGGCTCTTAGGGCCTACATGCTAGACCCAAGTGTCCCCATGATTACTGCCACTCAGTGGACACTGATGCAGCAAGTATGCCTGGTGCTGAGTCCCTTCCTGGAGGCAACCAAGATGGTCAGTGAGGAGCGGGCCTCTGTGTGCCAGTGGGTGCCCTTGGTTTGTCTACTGGAGCAGGCAATGGACAATTTAATTGAGCGTGGAGATGAAGCCCTGAGGCAGTTGGAAGAACAGGAGCAGATGGCAGCACAGTCCAGCTCAGAGGAGGGCTCACAGCAGGTAGTGGAAGAGTTGTAGGTCCCTAACCTGAATGAGGAGGAGCAGAGTGCAGCAGGCGTTGTACGTGGATGGCGGTTTGAGGAGAACAACGACATGGCACAGGAAGAGGACAGGCATGCGTTATGGGACAATGGCGAGGACGAGGAAGATCTTGCTGGCAGGGCCCACTTGTTTCCCATGGCTGTGCACATGTTGCGCTGCCTTCGCAGGGACCCCCGGGTGATCCAGATGCGTTCAAGGGAGGACATCTGGATTACCTTGATGCTTGATCCCCGTCTGAAGGGGAAGCTGGGAGACTTCATGACGCCATCCACCACCGAGCAACGCACAAGGGAGTTGAAGGAGGCCCTTGTGCGCAGACTACTGGAAGCATTCCCCCAGCCTTCCACCCCCACTGTAACTGCTCTGCCAAGCCAGCAAGAGGTGCCTGCCATTGCCACTAGCAGCACAACAACAACCACCAGCACCAGCAGCAGCAACTGGCGCCCCGGAGACCTGAAGAGCCTAAGCAAGAGCCTGTATGCAGTGCAGCAGCCCAGAACAGAGGTGTCCGCCACAGCATCCACCACCAACCAGCACAAGCAACGACTGACCACCATGGTGTCTGACTATATGGGGTCATCCAGCGGGCTCAATGACACCGACAGCCCCGTGGACCCCTTGGAGTACTGGGTCAAGAGACTGGACATCTGGAGCGAGCTTTCCCAGTACGCCTTGGAACTCCTATCCTGCCCTCCTTCCAGTGTCCTCTCAGAGAGATGCTTTAGTGCGGCTGGTGGCGTGGTCACAGAGAAGCGCTCTCGGCTCTCCCACGCCTCTGTGGACAAACTCACCTTCCTGAAAATCAACCAGGCTTGGGTGGAAGGTGAGTTCCTGGCCCCTATTGTCGGACACAGGGGGACATGAAGTGGCTGCTGCATGTGCTGTTGTTAACTATGCCTGCCTTTATAAAGACAGTTACTACCTGCCTAGTGCCTACCTTGGTTAATTTTTTGGTGTTATGGTACTACTACCAGTAAGTTGCCATGGTCCTCCTTCAGAGCTGCTGAACTGACCGCCCGCTTTGTCCTCCTGACTCAGTCGCTACTACACTCTGCGTTCACACTGCCCGGGTCACTGGGTGCATTTAATTTTTTTGCCAGCACTATGACGCTGTGCTGCTACTACTACCACCAGTATGTTGCCATGGTCCTTCTGTGCTGCTGCTGCTGAACTGAACGCCCGCTTTGTCCTCCTCCTCCTCCTGACTCAGTCGCTACCACGGTACCACCAATGCACTGTCTGCGTTATCACTGCCCGGGCCACCGGGTGCATTTAATTTTTTGGCCAGCACTATGACACTGTGCTACTACTACTACCACCAGTATGTTGGCATGGTCCTTCTGTGCTGCTGCTGCTGAACTGACCGCCCGCATTGTCCTCCTCCTCCTGACTCAGTCGCTTCCCGCTGCTGCACTCTGCGTTCACACTGCCCGAGTCACTGGGTGCATTTAATTTTTTGGCCAGCACTATGACACTGTGCTACTACTACTACCACCAGTATGTTGCCATGGTCCTTCTGTGCTGCTGAACTGACCGCCCGCATTGTCCTCCTCCTCCTGACTCAATCGCTTCCACCAATGTACTCTGTCTGCGTTCACACTGCCCGGGTCACCGGGTGCATTTCATTTTTTGGCCAGCACTATGACGCTGTGCTGCTACTACTACCACCAGTATGTTGCCATGGTCCTTCTGTGCTGCTGAATTGACCGCTCACATTGTCCTCCTCCTCCTGACTCACTCGCTTCCACCAATGTACTCTGTCTGCGTTCACACTGCCCGGGTCACCGGGTGCATTTAATTTTTTGGCCAGCACTATGACGCTGTGCTGCTACTACTACTACCAGTATGTTGCCGTGGTCCTTCTGTGCTGCTGAACTGACCGCCCGCATAGTCCTTCTCCTGACTCAGTCGCTACCACCACTGCACTCTGCGTTCACACTGCCCGTGTCCACTGACAACTCTGCTGCGATGTCATTGCTAATTGCTGCAAAAAAAAAAAAAAAAAATTACAAAAACCTCTCTGGGGCCTTTTTGGCGTCAGCCACTCATCCTCCTCCAGCGGTACCTTCGCCACCAAGTGCCATTGGAACTCGCCTTCACCTCTTTGATTGCTTAACGCGTATATCCCTTTTTAAAACCACGTATTACCAATTAATAGCCCCATTTACAGTGGTGATTTGTCTTTAAAAGCCATTAAAAAAAAAAAATTGGGGGGAATTTTTTATGTTGAAGTTATGTTGCCCCTTATCACCTTGATAATCCATGCAATTTGGGGGATTGTAGCATGTATGGGGGCTTTGTTATTAACGTTAAAAGAAATTCCGCCTCCGGGCGGGAATCCACGCGTGATTACGCCATTCACTTCAGAAAATCCGCGTGGTTGCGTGGACGCGGACGAAAATCCGCATGCGGCGGGGCCAAATGCGGAATTTTTTTTGCAACCACGCGGATTGCCGAATTCGTGGATGAGGCACATCCGAGCACCCCTGGGCTGCACCACAAAAAAACAGGTCTTCGGGGATTGCCGTGTTAGTATGCGGTAATCCCTGTCTGGCAGCCAGTCAAGCAGGAAGTGACGCTCATTTCCTGTGGCGATGCGATAACGTGCGCTAAAACATTGCAAAAAATACACTTCCCTGCATGAGGGACAAGTAAAACATTCAGCGGGTTTTCACGCTGACACGCGTCGCCATAGACTTACACGATTTCCGGTCTGCCGCACATTGATGCAGAACTGCTCGGTAAAGTAGATCTGTGCAAGCGTCGGGGATGCAGTGAAAATGTTACTTTCATCACATCGCGCCGTACCGCATCAGTGTGAAAGTTTCCTTAGACTTTCATTGCCTGTGGTGGAATGCTGTAAAATTATCGCACCATACCGCCCCAGTGTGAAAGAAATGGTTATCTAATATTATCGGGGGCACATCTGGCTACCTAATACTGCTAACTGGGGGTGTCACTAGACTACCTAGTACTTCTTATTGGGCTACCTAATACTTTCTAAAACGGACTCACACGACTGTCTAATACTTCTATTTGGGGTTTGGGGGACACATATGGTTAACTAATGATAATATCTACGTGACCACCTGGATACCTAATACTAGTATCTGGGGAAGGGGGTCATACATGGCTTCCTAATACTGCTACCTGGGGAACCCACATGATCTGGCTATAGTAAAGTCCCCAGGTCCCAACCATGTGCCTGTAAGAATATACAATGCATGCAATCCTTAAATCCCTCAGCGTTTACCAGGCCCGGATTTACATCCCAAGAGTCTATAGGCACAGATGTTCTGCCACCCTAGACTTCGCCCTCCATGGACCTACAAGTGTAATGGCTGGCCCAGCAGTCACTTCTCTGTTAGTTCACTTGCCCGTCACAGGTAGCTACAGGTGCCCCTTAGTATCAGGTAGCCAGAGCTATCCTCCGTAGAGGTAGAGGTGCCTCCAAGTATTAGGTAGCTAGAGGGTGCCCCTGAATGAAGCGAGATCTGAGCAGTGGAATGTCCAGACCCAGGTGAGTAACCTCTCATTTACACTCCGTTTGGGACATTGCATCAGGGGCAAACCCAGGATTTTCAAGGTGGGGGGATTCCTGAAAGGTCTCCCTCAGCCACGCACAATACAGTATAATAATATGGTAGAACATCATGCTGGGTACATATCCCGTCCGACTGACCGACAACGGGATCGATCAGGAGCAGTCTGGATACAGATAATAATGAGGACAGCTGTCATTGGTAATGAAAGGCAAAGTGAAGCATTCACACAGCAGGACACAGGGCTGTGCTCATACCTGACTCTCATCAGTTCCACAGAGCTGCTCCATGCTCTGTACACACACTGCTGCTCCATGCTATGTACGCAAGCTGCTGCTACATCCAAAGTCAACTGTAGCAGAGGAAGAAAGGGGCAGTGCTGTAAGCTGCAGAATGCCTACAGATATTCTGGTTTCTCAATTTGTGCCTGTCCCTAGACACTGCACCGGCCCTGGTCTGAGGGGGGATTCTGCGCAGCTGTAATCCCCTCCTATGTTTGCCTATGTGCATAGGGAAGGAGGAAGACATTTTCAGTTAACCTCCCTGGCGGTAAGCCCGACCTGAGCTCGGGCTGGGAGAGATGAGCAGCCAGCGGTAAGCCCGAGCTCAGGTCGGGCTAAGGAATATGGGTATATATATGGGTACATACATATATATATTAGTGTGTCTAATTTCTCCTTATTTCTCTATAAACACAAAATTTGATCTCTTCCGTGTCACCTGACTGCCAAGGCAGAGATGGCAGATAAGCTAATTTGAAAAGCACAGGATGACACTATATATAAAAAGAGTTACCATTTTTTGTCTGGATTTTCACTACTTTCTCTCTGACTTATTTGTACAGTTTCACAATTTTTAAAGTTTATTTATAAATTTAATTAAATCAACAAATTTGTGTTTTATTCTTCTATTTATATGCAGAATGTCTACCAGACATATTTGGGTGAGTTATGACTGAAAAATTGAAGGCCTAAAATTCTTGGAATAAATGTACCGCTTTTGACTCATAATTCTAGACAGAAATGCACCGCCAGGGAGGTTAATAGCAAAACCCCCATGCATGCTAGTATCACCACCTGCTGTTTGGGTGTTAATGTGTGGTAGTGCATGTCAGGAACCGACCCGCGGCACGCCTGCGTATGCGGTTCCCGACTGCGGGTTTGACCAGATCAAGCGGGGAGCAGCCTTATTTAAGCTAAAAACAAGGCTGTGACCCCCCAGAACACTTCTCACTGCCACCACTAGCGGTTCGCTAGACACGTCCCCTCAGCTGTCGAGGGCTAAACACGCAAAATATTTGGGTCAGCTTTGCGCTTAGGCCGAATACGAGAACGCCACGCACCCACACACAGTTGCAATCTTACACTGTAATGAAGCAAAACCACTAACAGTTGTTCCGAACGATACTGTTAGCCACTCTGCTGTCGCTACTCGCACTGGCGGTTTTCGTACGTTGGGTCAGCTGCGCGCTTTAGGCCAACGTATGACAAACGCCCCCACACACAATGCAATTACAATTTCATATGGTAGTGTTGCTCAAGCGTACAAATAGGCATGGACTATACACAGTTGCACTTCAATCTCTTCTAGGCTATGAGTGTTAGTTTAGCACAGCAGAAGTCAAGCTTATTAAATAATTTAATCCAGAAAAACATGGAACAATGCAGAACAGAATATATACAAAAGATTACAAAAAAACAAAGTAAAAAAGTTACAAAATTAAGAGTTACAAAGATAAGAGGTTACAAAGATACACACCAAGCAGTTTGCTTACCAAAATACAGGAATCCAGATAGAAGAATCTTGGACTTTTGTGGACGGACACAATTCTGGTTAGACCAGGAGTCCACTAGCTTGGGCCAGGAGACCGGCCGCAGCTACCGTCAGAAGAGAACTGATTTGAGGTAGCTGTCCCCTGGTTTTTATAATGAAATATTCGCCTCGAGGCTGTAAGCCTGTGTGGACGGGGGGAGACTAGATTTAATTACATCCTCAGTCATAATTGGATATTCAGAGATCCAACATCCACTATAGTACCCACACCCAACAAAAGACTTCCTTAACCCAATTTCCCCAGGTTACAATGTCTATACATCAAGAGATTGTTAAGTGAGGCTTTTCAACTCCACCAATAATTTAATTTCCTCACAGTGAAATAGGGTTTCTTCACCACAAGCTGACATGTTTCGGACTTTTCCTGACTAGGCTTGCTTTGTGTATTGAGACAATGGGCCGTCTCCTGAGTTCAAAAAGCCAGGCAGATAATCCCATTATAATGATAAAAAAGCAGCATACGACCTGGTAGATGAAAAAATCACTTAAGGGCAGCTTAACCACGTGCCGATCAGCATGATTGCAAACTGTATGTGTGATTATCAGTCCTTGCCACACAATTCCTTATCCAGTTAGCTGATAGCGGTGATATCCCTTCCAGACAGTTCACATAGAAGGTAGCTGGACTGCAATGTGCATTCCCCTCAGCACTTCATATAAGTATGCAGGCTACTGCCTATTTCCACTTATCTGTATACTGTGCTCTGCTGCCATAGGATGTAGTAAGCAGGGGATAACAGGTAACCACCACGTGGGAACTGCCCAAACATTCAAATCATCCAGGACGCACACCAGCAGCGGCCATCGCTAATGCATTTCACCCCTCCCTTGGGGTAACTCCTTAGCTCCAAGCTACAGGAATGGAAAAGTTGGTCAGGTTGCTGCAATGTGTCGTTGCCCTTGGCAACCTGACGTAACCAACCAGGGGAATGCGAGTCAGTGACGACCGTGAATTCGCGACCATAGAGACAGTGCTGCAACTGGGGAAGGGTTCCAACCGTCGCTACACGCACTCTCTCTATAGTGGCAGGAGCTATCTCTCGGTCCCTTTGGGGAACGAGTATCTGCCGGTCTGCCTCCTCCACTTCGGACAGCTCCGAGGGAGTAACTTCCCAGAACCCTCTCAGCCCGCCCCTCCCAGCTGGTGACCCGCTGGCCAGCCCCCTGAGCTCTTCAAGGCTGCTGTCAAATCGAACAGCCCCAGAGAGCTCAGTGCTGCCTGTCACACATTCCAGGAAGGCTGCAGACGGAGAGGCTCCTGGGCCCTCTGGGCCAGGTTCCGAATTGGATGTGGCTGACCCAGCAACATTTGCCACTTCGGTGGACAGTCCCTCTGCTGTAGACCCGCTAGCGCTGCGGGTTACCCCTGCAGCTGAGGCAGCGCCCACCTTACACATATCATAAACCACATCACCTTTGGTCTTGAAACCATCTGAAGGGGGAAGATCTGGCCTGGTGCCACCTGCCCCTTCAATGGACAGTCCACCAGCTGCAGCCCAGCGAGCGCCGCTGGTTACTCCTGCAGCTGACGGAGTGTCCACATGACACACAGCATTATGTAGTATAACACATATGACATCAGCATTATCAGCCCTAGATATATTGTAATTTGGGACATCACATAAAACATCCACATTATCTGTATCATTACACCCATTGCTACTCAGCACTTCACAAGTAGCATCAACAGTTCTTGCATCGATCGCCTCGATAGTCCGTGCGTCATAAATGACATCATCAGTTTCTGCATTCTCCGTATCAACATGTCCCACTCCAGGCCTAGGCACTGGAGAATCACTAGGGCTGGCTCCTAGTACACAGTCCATAGCACCTGGGGCCTCACCAGCACTCCCCCCTTGCACAGCATTATCAAACCGCACCTGGCAAGAGTCCTGAACTTCTGCTGGGGGTGCAGGCTCCACAGGGTTAGAAATAGGCTCATACCGGGCCACTAACCGTCCCAGGTCAGTACCCAGCAAAACGTTGGTGGGGATTTTGTCGGTTACCCCAACTTCTTTCAATCCGCTGCCGGCCCCCCAATTCAGGTGGACCAAGGCGGTGGGTATGGCTGGGGTGACACCCCCAATTCCTCTGACAGCAATCATTTTCCCAGGTATGTACTGCTCCGGGTTCACAAGCTGGGGATGTATGAGAGTCACTTCTGCTCCAGTGTCTCTCAGCCCAGTGGCAATTGTACCCCCAACCGTGACAAGCTGAAGATTCTCTGCATAGCCAGTAGCATTCCTGGTAGCACACAAAGCCGTTGGGAGTTCACTGGGGTTTGAGGCCTCACTGGATTTTGGGGCCTCCCTCTTCCTCTCTGGGCAAGTCCTGCTGATATGACCCACCCTGTCACATACAAAGCATTTCCGAGTGTCAGGGGTTGGTTGCCTGAATCCAGGAGACAGCGGTGCTTGCCTCCTCTGGGTGCTGGGTGACACAGGTTTAGCACTCTGTTCTCCCCTCCAGCTGGGCGTAGTAGTCCTCCTGGACTCAGGTGCTCTATGGGCGGTGTAGGAATCTGCCATTTCCGCAGCCTCATCCACTGTCTTTGGTTCTCGATCCAGCACAAACAGCCGGACCTCAACAGGACAGGTGTGTAGGAACTGGTCTTTTATCATCAGCTCCTGCAGGGCATCCAAGGTTTTGACTGACAGTCCTTTTAACCACTGCTGGAAGGCAGTGCGCAGGTTGCACGCATGATCCAGGTAACTGTCATTAGGACCTCGCTGCACTGTCCTGAAACGTTTGCGATACACCTCTGGCGTGAGGTGGTATCGTGCAATAATGGCTTTCTTAATTGCCTCAAAGTCTGTTTCTTCCTCCTGGGGGAGACTCACAAACGCCTCCAGGGCCTTGCCTCTCAGCCCTGGTGTGAGGTATCTTACCCACTGCTCACGGGGCACCCCATACTGCCGACAAGTCCTTTCAAACCCCTGTAGGAAAGTGTCTATGTCAGAGTCCTTGTCCATAGCGGGGAACTTATCCAGGGGGATTCTGTGGACTCGCTCACCTTCGCGTTCTGCGGGTCCAGCAGACCGGTTCTGCTGCTGAAGTTTAGCCAGCTCCAGCTGGTGTCGCTGTGCAACTTGTTCCCTCTGGGCTTGTCGTATTTCCCTCTCTGCTTGCCGATGTTCCTGAATCAGCTTTAGGCGCAGTTCGGGCTCAGCCGAACCTAGTAGCTGTAGGTCGGCTTCCAGAGATGTCATCTCTGTGTTCGGTGGATCATCCAGGACATCGTCTCCACTCGCATCCTGTGGCGGGAGCGATTCCTTCTCTGGCGTGTCGTGAGCTGCATCCGCTGACGTTGAAGCACGGACTCGCTCTGCCTCATCATGCTCCTCGAGCGCACAAACTAACTGCTCCTTAGTCTGGCCGCTCACCGTCTCGATGCCTTTGTGCTCACACAGGTTGAGTAGTATCTCTTTGTTTTGCCTTGCATAGCTGGATGCTTTCTGAGCCATCGTGTTGCAAAAAATAAAAAGAAAAAAGGGGGGGAAGGGAAAGCAAATACCAAGTGTGTATCTTTGAACAAAGAAAAAATGTATATAGATTCTGCACTGAGTAGACTTCTGTAGGCTAGTCGATTCTAGCAAGCTTCCAGCCTTTAGTACTCAGAATAGCGAGCTAAACTGCGTACTAATGTACTAAACGTTCCCACCACTGCCAGCCAATTAGGTCAGGAACCGACCCGCGGCACGCCTGCGTATGCGGTTCTCGACTGCGGGTTTGACCAGATCAAGCGGGGAGCAGCCTAATTTAAGCTACAAACAAGGCTGTGACCCCCCAGAACACTTCTCACTGCCACCACTAGCGGTTCGCTAAACACGTCCCCTCAGCTGTCGAGGGCTAAACACACAATCTGCGTTTTCGTATTTGGGTCAGCTTTGCGCTTAGGCCGAATACGAGAACGCCACGCACCCACACACAGTTGCAATCTTACACTGTAATGAAGCAAAACCACTAACAGTTGTTCCGAACGATACTGTTAGCCACTCTGCTGTCGCTACTCGCACTGGCGGTTTTCGTACGTTGGGTCAGCTGCGCGCTTTAGGCCAACGTATGACAAACGCCCCCACACACAATGCAATTACAATTTCATATGGTAGTGTTGCTCAAGCGTACAAATAGGCATGGACTATACACAGTTGCACTTCAATCTCTTCTAGGCTATAAGTGTTAGTTTAGCACAGCAGAAGTCAAGCTTATTAAATAATAATTTAATCCAGAAAAACATGGAACAATGCAGAACAGAATATATGCAAAAGATTACAAAAAAACAAAGTAAAAAAGTTACAAAATTAAGAGTTACAAAGATAAGAGGTTACAAAGATACACACCAAGCAGTTTGCTTACCAAAATACAGGAATCCAGATAGAAGAATCTTGGACTTTTGTGGACGGACACAATTCTGGTTAGACCAGGAGTCCACTAGCTTGGGCCAGGAGACCGGCCGCAGCTACCGTCAGAAGAGAACTGATTTGAGGTAGCTGTCCCCTGGTTTTTATAATGAAATATTCGCCTCGAGGCTGTAAGCCTGTGTGGACGGGGGGAGACTAGATTTAATTACATCCTCAGTCATAATTGGATATTCAGAGATCCAACATCCACTATAGTACCCACACCCAACAAAAGACTTCCTTAGCCCAATTTCCCCAGGTTACAATGTCTATACATCAAGAGATTGTTAAGTGAGGCTTTTCAACTCTACCAATAATTTAATTTCCTCACAGTGAAATAGGGTTTCTTCACCACAAGCTGACATGTTTTAGACTTTTCCTGACTAGGCTTGCTTTGTGTATTGAGACAATGGGCCGTCTCCTGAGTTCAAAAAGCCAGGCAGATAATAACATTAGCAGAAACTCAAAGCACCTCATATGGTCAAGACAATACCCACTTCCTTGCCCCAAGCAACAGCTCCCTTCTAGCAGACGTACATGGAACACAGGCAGAAAAATGAAAGAATATGTTCCTGTTCCTTACATCCTAAGCACCCCAATATATTCCTGACAGTGCAGGTGTCACCAGGGTGTGTGGGCAGGGTGCTGTGGATGCCATTGGTGCTGGTTTGGGTGGATGCTAGTTGTTTTGGTGGAGAGTTGGGGGGAGAGCATGGGTGGTGGTGGCAGTCACTAAAGTATAGCAATCCCTGGCAGAGCATCTTTGAAAGTACTGCTGGGGCTCCCCATTGGTCCCCTCTCATGGAGAATTTTCATTGATCTGTTAAAGGCACTTTCAAAGATGTTTTGCCAGGGCTTGCTATACTTTAGTATAGTAAGTGTCGGTGGCGATGTGGACGCCCATGTTTGTCGCTCATCCCGGATCTTCAATTAATATAATAAGAGGATATTGGCGTGGGACATTTACTATGATATTGGTAAGGGATTTTGCCAAAGGTAAGTGTTTCTGGTCTCGTTATGTTTTTATTTATTTTTTAACGCTTTGTGGAACTACCCATAATAAGTAGTTACCCCCACCCTTCTCCTGGGCACCAGAGGTGGAGATGAGACTTGTCCATGGAGGAGAGGGGGAGGCTTTGTCACAGAGGTATGCTCATGCTGGTGCTACTTACCTTTGTGGGCTGTTTGTTCCTTTACTTGCTCCACCCAGTCCCCACAATTACTCCTTGAAAAATGTGACGTTCAGCTTAAAGGAGTTATCAGGGAAATTAGACAAAATGAACTGTACTCACCTGGTGCTTTCTCCAGCCCCTTGCAGCCGACCGCTCCGCGCCGCCGACAGTGCGGAGGCCGACCTCGAGGTCAGCTGCAAGGGCCTGGAGAAAGCCCCAGGTGAGTAAAGCTCATTTGGTCTAATTTCCCTGATAACACCTTTAAGTAAAATTTTCAGACAGGAAAAGCCAGGCTCCTAGCGATGTTCCCTTCTATTCAGAGGCGTATCTAGAGGGGTGCAGGTATGGCACATGCCATGAGTGCCACAGAACCATGGGCGCCATGCCTGCCCCCATGCCTCCCCATCACTCAGACCTCAGATCAGATTAGTTCTGTTATATAAGGAACATGGCTACTTTATTTATGTATGTAGGGCACACTTGGCTTAGTGATAGCTTTAGAGATAGCGCTACACCAATGTCCCTAATCTCAATTTGCATGTAAATAACACCCTAAACACTAAAATTGATTGTTGGAGCAGCTCCTTCTACATACACAAACAATCTCTCACTAGAAGGTAGCGTCTGCACAACTAAAAAAGTCCATGCAATGGTTGCAGAGCAATGCAAAAGGTACAGTTCAGTATAGTGGACGTAATTCTCAAAGCATAAGTCGTAGATAGCTGATAATCTCACCAAAGCATGGATCACCACCACCACACCGCAAGGTTCCGGACTCACCAGATGGTAGGACCTATACTAGGCCAAGTTGCACATTGGGACACTTGGCTTAGTGTTAGAAAAGAGGACAGAGGAGATAAGAAGAGATATTTCCAAAACAGGAACTTCAGCAATAGCCCGAGCCAAAAAACACAGGCAACCATAATACGTGTACATGAGAAAGGATGCTATTTTTGGAGGGGAAGGGGGCTCTGACCGGGAAGGGGGGGGGGCAATTTCATTGTTTGCCATAGGCTCTATATTACATAGATACGCCTCAGCTTCTATTACCCTTCCATTCCCTGCCTCATGCATTCCCCTGAACGGAATGAATAAATGTGGTGGGGAAGAGCAGGGAGGCTACCTCTTCCTGTCTGAAAATTTGACTTTAGCCAAAAATCTAATTTTTACATTATGATTATGGGGGCCCATGGGGGAATGACAAGAGGAATGGATAATGCACAGAGGTGTGCCGATCCAGCATGAACATACCTCTGTGCTTATATTAAGTAGCTTTGGTTGAGGCCAGGTATTCTCTAATATATGTATTTGGCGAAGCATAGCGACTATTTAAAGGGGCACTATGAGGGAAATTATGCTGTTCCCTTATCGCCACCATCAGTTATTTAATATGGACAGCATAAATTTAACCATAGAGCTTGTGTTAAAAAAAATAGCTCCTAAGACCAATTCTACTCTTCTACACAGTTGAGCTGCATCAATAAATCAGCTCTTCCTGATAAGAATGTGACGCTCTCTGCTAACTGCTAGCAGCCTATTGTCTTACTCTGCCCACAGCTGATTTATTACGCGGCTCACACACTCCAGAGCTGTGCTATTGCTTTTCACATGTAGCTAAAATGTAACAAGCTAAGTAACTAATTAGCAGCCTGTTTATTTATTTACATGTGAAAAGCAACATCTTGGCTCTGTAGTGTTTGAGCTGTGCTATAATTCAGCTCTAGAAGAGTGTCTGCTAGCAGTTTAGCAGAGAGCAAGGAATAGCCCAGCCTGTCGCTTCTTATCAGGAACACCTTATTTAATGATGCATAGAACTTAAAGAGAATGGGAACCGGATTAGTAAAAGAAAAGCCAGATACTTACCTAAGGAGAGGGAAGGCTCTGAGTCCTAATGAAGAACTCATTTTGGCAGCATTCAGAAAAGGACAGTGCACAAAAATATAATTAGATTCAATAATGCGTAATTTAGGACAACAAGTAGGCCCAACCTTGTAGTTAGCATAAATAAAAAAGAAAATTTGTTGGTATAGAGTGCCACATCAATTTTTGTCCAAAACACTATTTTTATTGCACAAAAAATTGGGACACATGTGTGCTAACGCACACCCAAGTAACCAGCAAACATATAATTCCTAAAATTGATTACATTCACACCATTAAAAAACCTGAGGTAGCCACCGGGGTCATTAAATGCATATCCATAATATCACAATAAGCTCTCTAATTATATACGCTTTTGGATTATACTCCCTATTTCCATAAATTGTGTATTGCCACACTGTCTACTTATGTGGCAAATATGCCTGATTAGCAAGCAGTTAGTAGCCAAGCAAATAGATAAGCTGCAAGGAAATAAGCAGGATTCTTCATTGCTGATTAAGCCATGCATAGACTTGCAACAGCACATATACTTGCGATTTGAAGCTGCAGTTAACAGTTCTCACAGTGTTGATCATACCGCTCCACAAAGGGACAGTTCAAGCTTCCAGAGTTGATAAGCTTAATTAAAATGGGCCCATTATGTCCTCACCGGTGTGCGTGGAGCACTGCGCAGGCTTGCCTTTTGACTGTGTTATCTGGCTTGTATTTGTAGTCCACCCTGTGTATGGCATACAGGACGAGTGAAAGAGATTCCTTCCTGTGCATACAGACCGCCGTGCTCCAACTGCTCTGGCGTCTGCCCGCACTCTCTGCCAGGATCTAAGCCTCACACTTTACTGCAGCAAAGTCCACACGCTAACTCCGGCATTCCAGGGAGTAGGATCGCATGGCCGGCCGGTGGCTCCTCCCACCTACGCGTTTCACATCATCAGACGTTTCATCAGAGTCCTAATGAGCCTCCCCTCTCCTTTCCCGGTGCTGGCTCCCCGTAGCAGTATTTGACTAAATTGGTCAAATACTGCTACTTCCGCCGCTGAAGGGAGGCTTCGGGAATCCGAGTGCTTCCGAAAAAAAAACAATTTCATCCATCCTACTCCTGAAAAATGTATTTTTTTTAGAACCTCCCAGTTTTATTTTCCGTTTTAAAAAGCTAAAAAAGGTTTAATGCTATTGTCTCATGATGATGATTCAGCTTTTCCATAGTCTCGCAGTTCGCAATCATGTGACCCCCAACAAGACAAATTCAGCAATCATGAGGCCCCCAACAAGACAAATTCAGCAATCATGAGGCCCCCAACAAGGCACATTCAGCAATCATGAGGCCCCCAACAAATCATGAGGCTCCCAACAAGACAAAATCAACAATCGTGATGCCCTCAACAAGTCACGAGGCCCCCAACAAGACAAATTCAGCAATCATGAGGCCCCCAACACGACAAATTCAGCAGTCATGAGGCACATAGAGAGCATTTCACATTAATAGGCAGAAGATAGTGACAGGTGCCCCCCCAGTAAGTGACAGGTGTCCCCCCAGTTAGATAGTGACAGGTGTCCCCCCAGTTATATAGTGACAGGTGCCCCCCCAGTTAGATAGTGACAGGTGCCCCCCCAGTTAGAGAGTGACAGGTGCCCCTCCCCCAGTTAGAGAGTGACAGGTGCCCCCCCAGTTAGAGAGTGACTGGTGCCCCCCCAGTTAGAGAGCGACTGGTGCCCCCCCCAGTTAGAGAGTGACTGGTGCCCCCCAGTTAGAGAGTGACAGGTGCCCCCCAGTTAGAGAGTGACAGGTGCCCCCCAAGTTAGATAGTGACAGGTGCCCCCCAAGTTAGATAGTGACAGGTGCCCCCCAGTTAGAGAGTGACAGGTGCCCCCCAGTAAGAGAGTGACAGGTGCCCCCCAGTAAGAGAGTGACAGGTGCCTCCCAGTAAGAGAATGACAGGTGCCCCCCAGTAAGAGAGTGACTGGTGCCCCCCAGTTAGAGAGTGACTGGTGCCCCCCAGTTAGAGAGTGACAGGTGCCCCCCCAGTTAGAGAGTGACAGGTGCCCCCCAGTAAGAGAGTGACAGGTGCCCCCCAAGTTAGATAGTGACAGGTGCCCCCTAGGTAGAGAGTGACAGGTGCCCTCCAAGTTAGATAGGTGTCCGCCTTACCTCATTGCAGCGCTGCCCGCCAATGCCTTCTCCTCTGTCCACGCTGGGCTAGCGCTGCCTCACAGCTCAGACCTCACAGATCACGGCGACTGAAACAAGCAGAGCGCGCGCATAACACCCGCGCGGCAGAACGTCACATGCGGAAGTGACTGATTTCACTTCCGCATGTGACGTACTCCGTGCGGGTAATATGCGCACTCTGTTTGCCTCAGTCGCCGCGATCTGTCAGGTCTGAGCTGTGAGGCAGCACAGCGGGGACACAGGAGAGGCCACACAAGAGGCAGCAGGCATGGCGCCCATAGCGCACGCCATGCCTGCATCCCGGGGAGAGGAGCGGGCCGCAACAGGAGGCCTGGCGGCCCGGATGCGGGCTGCGGGTCGCCAGTTGGACAGCGCTGTGCTAATTCACAAAGATTTTCACAGGTGCAGTAGGAGTTCTGTAATTTACTGAAAAACATGGCTTCAATTCACAAAGACCTGTGCAGTAACAGTAGAACAACACTGCAATAGTAAAAGTCATCCCCAGCATCCCTTTAGATCTACATGTTCATTCTAGTCCCTCTGAATCTGTCTATTAGTCTTTCTTAACATTTTATCTAATGGCCAGAGTTTAGGTGAACTTCCAATAAACATCAGACACATCATGCTTAGATGAATTCAGCACTTGCTCCTCAACATCTTCAAACAGGAACCTAAAGGGTTACTTGTCTAAAGGTCTGCAGGGGAAATCTCTTCTCTGCAGGCTCTCTTCTCCGCTGCCTGGGGGGTAGAGAAACTCGTCCCTTTCTAGAATATATCGGCACCAATAAAGAGAATAGCCAGAGGGGAGTCTCTTCCTTTTGGCTCTCTGCTCAGTCTGTCAACTGTTATCCCATGCTGAAGCTAGTTTCTGACAGATCAGCAGGTCTTAAAACCACTTAACGACCGCCTAACGCCGATAGGCGTTGGCAGGTCGTTAGTGGTATAGCATGGAAACGGCCTTTCCATGCCAGTTCACGGAGGGTGTCTCCGTGAACAGTCTGCGAGCCGCCGATCGCGGCTCGCAGGCGAAATGTAAACACGCGGGGAAGAAATCCCCGCTGTTTACATCATACGTCGCTGTTGCGCAGCAGCGCCGTAAAGGAGATCAGCGATCCCCGGCCTCTGATTGGCCGGGGATCGCCGGCATATGATAGGCTGAAGCCTGTCAGTTCCGGCGCAGGATGGATCTCCGTCCTGCGCCACCCAGGTAAAGGAGGGGAGGGAGGGAAAGCCAGGAAGGGGGGAAAACGCTGCGGAGGGGGGCTTTGAGGAGCCCCCCCGCAACACAAATATAGCCGGCGGCGATCAGACCCCCCCAGCAGGACATCCCCCTAGTGGGGAAAAAAAGGGGGAAGTCTGGTCGCCCTGGCTGCCGGCTGATCTGTGCTGTGGGCTGGAGAGCCCACGCAGCACAGATCAGCCAGAATTCGTCTGGTCCTGAAGTGGTCATCCCTTTTGGCTTTACTGCATGCTCTAATCTTCAGGAATTGACATTTAATGACGTGTGTTGAGGTACCGTATTTTTCCGAATAGAAGACGCACTTTTTCTCCCCAAACTTTGAGGAGAAAAATAGGTGCATCTTATATTCCAAAGGTATGGTAAAGCGTTATGCAGAGTGTGCAGAGAAGCGATATTACCTGCTCCTGCCGGCGTGATCCTCTCCCTCTGGCTCCGGGTCCTGGCAGCGCATTTCTCTTCTTGTCTTTACGCTCTCTAGGGACATAGAAAGCATATAAAGCACCACCGGGTCCTCAGTCCTCAGACATGCTGTTTACAATACATGAGCAGCGCATAACATCAAGAGAGTTTGAGAGGGGGGGGGGGGGTAAAAGGTCTATAAGATGTCCCTGCACTACAGACGCATAGGTTTAGCTATTTTTTTCCGATTTCTGTCCTCTAAACCTAGATGCGTTGCACATGCCGTAGCATCTTATATTCTAAAAAATACGGTATTTACTGCACAGGTCAGTAATTTACCTCACTGCCCAGTAATTTCAGCTTGCCATGCGGTAACAGCTTTTATGAATTGACATCTTACTAAATGCGCGGTAAAATCAGCTGTGTTCTGCATTACCACATGCGATAATGCTTTAAGAATTGAAGCCATTGTGTGCTGAAGTGGCTATAGGTAGAACTGTGTGTACTTACAATGCTTACAAGGTGGTAGCTTGTTAGCTAGCTAAAGTGTATTCCACCTATAGGATTTATTCAGTGCAGATTTAAAGAGACACTGAAGCGAAAAAAAAATATGATATAATGAATTGGTTGTGTACTATGAATAATTACTAGAAGATTAGCAGCAAAGAAAATATTCTCATACTTTTATTTTCAGGTATATAGTGTTTTTTCTAACATTGCATTATCCTATAATATGTGCAGATTACACAACACTCAGCATTCAAAATGAGTCTTTCAGAGCAGTCTGTGAAGTAATGACATCTCCTCTGCCAGAGGAAAAGTAAACAGTTCAATTACAGTTGAGATAATAAAAGTCAGATAACAGCCCTCTCCACCACCAAGTTAGTCGGAGAGCTTAATAGCTTTTTTGCATAGAGATAACAACTGGAGTTTCTCAACTCTTCCTGTACTGGAAACAATTAGACTGATGTATCTGATCTTAATGTTTTTTTTCTTAGCTGTACTACACATACAAATCATAATATCATCATTTTTTTTCCGCTTCAGTGTCTCTTTAAATAGGTAAATTGTGTGTACTTAGCTACACGTTACAACTATTATTATTTATTTTTGTTATTTAGCATTTATATAGTTCCAATATCTTCCATGGCACTGTACAGAGTATATTATCTTGTCACTATCTCTCAGAGGGGCTTACAATCTAATCCCTACCATAATTATATATCCATCATTGTCAAGGACCATGTTTAGGGGAAGCCAATTAACTTATGTTTTTAGGATGTGTTAGGAAACCAGAGTGCCCAGAGTTGAATGTTGAATGGGGGTATTCAAACATGGGGAGAACATACAAACTCCATGCAGATAGTGTCCCCTGGCTGGGATTTGAACAAAGTATCCAGTTCCCAACTTCACTACCATTTACTTACTGTACAAGTCCATCATAGCAGTTCATTTCCCACTCAATAAAAATAACCTTCATTTCATTCCATGTGACATTTTCACTCACATTGACTTACATATTGCAGCTTTTAAGGTTCCAGTCTAAACATTACACTTCTGACAATTGTTATAAAAAAATTGTACGCTTATTTGTTGCTTAACACTTCAAGACACTAACATGTTGTACAGCTCTGCACCAGCAAAAAAAAAAACATTGCACGCTTATTAGTTGTTTTTGTTTTTTATTATTTTTTTGTGTGTGAACATATTGCACTATTGTGAAATAATTGACATTGGAGTGATACATAGGGCTTGATTCACAAAAGCGTGCTAACAGTTAGCACGCTTGTGAAAAGCCCCTTATCACGCCTAAACTCAGTTTAGGCGTGATAAGTTCTGATCGCGCGCAACGGGACTTTGCGCGACGGACTTTGCGCGTGATCAGGTGTACACGGCGGTGCTAACCCAGTTAGTGCTAAACTTTTTAGGCGTGCTAACTAGGTTAGCACCGCTTTGTGAATCAAGCCCATAGTGATTTATCTCTCTTTCTCACATATTGTGATCAAAGCACTGTTAGAAATAGAGAGATACATTCATATAAAAGTGCAGGGGGGGGTAACATTGCACATTTGAGGGACATGGCCTTACTGCAGGGAGGGGGATAAAAGTAATATGGAGATAGAACATGGAAATGGCAATATGGGAGTGGGGGACGGGGTGATTGGACCTACTGGGTGGCATGGTTATACTGGGGAAAACTTAGACATAGTGGGTAGAGAGCCTCATGATTTGTAGTATCCTCCCTGTACCTACATTTGGATAAATGCTGTTTATGAGACACCTATTATTTTTCATCATTTTCCATCTTTTGTATTCATAGGTGTCCTCTGCAATATGGGGGTGGAAAAGCTTTCTGCAACTCATGGGAGTTCCATTTTGTTTCAGATGAGCACATCAGAAAGAACTGAAGACATTATGAGTATATTTTGGAGCCACACCAAAGCCCAAATGAAACATACAGTGGCCATTTGCAAGCCAAGTTCCAATAGTGTAACGTTCATAAAACGGGCAAGATGCCAACAACCAGAACTGTCACTACACATCAGTGAGCTGACAGAAGATGACAGCGGACTCTATGAAGCTGTGATATATAGTACCAGAGACCCTCTACATGCCTATTTCTACTTACATGTGAATGGTAAGGGCTAAGGCAAGGGACAGGCCATCCGTGAGGGTTAGGTTACTATTAAGCATTGAGTTAGGCATTAGGTTTTGTGCAGACGTTAGATTAGTTTGGAGACATGGGTCAAAGTTAGGAGAGCTTTGTGCAAGAGATAAGTTAATATTAGGTTAGGGAGATGTTTAGGATGGTTAATGGCTTCATTTAATAGGTTGGTTTCAAGCTTCGTGTGAGAGATTAATGCTAGGCTATGTGTGAGGGATATCATGGGTTTTAAGTGAAGGTTAGCTTAAGGAAAATCTGTAACGAAAAAACGTCCCCTGGGGGTACTCACCTCGGGTGGGGGAAGCCTCCGGATCCTATTGAGTCTTCCACCGTCCTCCTCGGTCCCCCGGTGGCGGCGAAAATCTTCCCGGAGCAGTGGCGATGTAAATATTTACCTCCATGGCTCCAGCGCAGGCGCAGTATCCGCTCTTCCCATGGAGATAGGCGGAAATAGCCGATCTCCGTTGGGCCGCTCTACTGCACAGGCACAAGTCTCCTGGGCCTGTGCAGTAGAGCGGACGCGACGGAGATCGGCTATTTCCACCTATCTCCGTCAGAAGAGCCAAAACAGCGCCCCCGCTGGAGCCTAGAAAGGTAAATATTGAACAGGCTGTCGGATTTGTCATGCCGGCTTTGAAGGGCTGCAGCGAGACCCCCGTGGGACAGAGGAGGACGGGGAAAGCCTCATTAGGATCCTGAGGCTTCCCCCTCCCGAGATGAGTACCCCCAGGGGACATTTTTCTCATTACAGTGTCTCTTTAATGTTGGGATTCAAATAGAGGTTTGTTTAATGTTTGGCTTTTAATGAGGAATAAGTTAGTTTCAGGCCTCTTTCACACTGGGTGCGTTGAGAAACATGTAATAGTGCATGGTAAAAAAAATGCTTGTGTTTGTGCGCTTTAGGGTGCGTTTCAGTGCGTTGCGGTGCACTTTTTTTAAGTATGTTTTGCTTATTGTAGCAGTAGCAGTTGTCAATAAGGCTTTGTTTTCATATGAAAATGTATATTTTTTTTTCAATTAGGGGTGATAAAAAATGCATGCGCTTCTATGCGCTAAAAAAACGCACACATTCACTTTTGCACTGCTCGGAGTCCCTTTAACCACTTGAGGACCGCCCCCAGCCGATGGGCGGCGGCAAAGACCGGGCCCAAACGACCGCAATACGCCCATCGGCGGGGGCGGCATCAGCGGTGGCTGTGCGGCGATCGCGTCATCAATGACGCGATCGCCGCCGGCAATAGGCTCCGCCCACTCTGCACGGAAACCCGCCGGCCAATTAGCAGCGCCGGCGGGTTTCAAATGCGGCGATCCGGCCAATCAGAGGAGTATAATACACTTTGTTATTGTAACAAAGTGTATTATACTGGCTGCCTCCTCCGCTGATGGTCACTCGTCGTGCGACCATCAGAGAGGACGGCAGCCTTGCAGCTAAGTGCACACAAACACTCTTTGCCCCACATAGACCACCCGATCGCCCACCCCAGCCCTCAGAACCCCCCATGACCACCCCAGCACACCAGCATCTGCACCCCACCACCCACCTAAAAACCCATCAATCACTCCCTGTCACTATCTAGGGACGCTATCCCCTAGGTTAGGTCCCTAACTGCCTCCTAGGGTCCCCTGATCACCCCCCCTACCCTCAGATCCCCCCCAGACCCTCTCCCAGACCACCCCCCTGTATGCTGTATACAGCTATATAGCTGTCTTACCCACTGATCACCTGTCTATCACCCATCTATCACCTGTCTATCACCCCTTGTCACCAAGACCCATCAGCGCAGACCCTAAACTGTCCCTTGGGGGCACCTGATCACCCACCCAGACCCTCAGATTGCCCTCAGACCCCCCCCTCCTGATAACCTCCCCAGTGCATTGTTTACATCTATTCTCCCCTGTAATCCCTCACTGATCTCCTATCGTCACCCCCTGTGTCTGCCACCCACCAGATCAGGACCCAGTCTGCCCCGTGCGGGCACCTAATCAACCCCCCACACCCTTAGATCGCCCTCAGCCCCCCCCCCCCCCCCAATCACCTTCCCAGTGCATTGTATTTGATTGTGCTGCAATTGTATTTGATTGTGCTGACATTCAATTTCATTGTGCTGACATTCAATTTTATTGTGCTGTAATTGTATTTGATTGTCCCGTGATTTTTTTTGATTGTCCCGTGATTGCCCTGTGATTGCCCTTTGATTGGCCTGTGATCGTCTTTGATTGTCCCGTGATCGGCTTTGATTGTCCCGTGATCGGCTTTGATTGTCCCGTGATCGGCTTTGATTGCCCTGTGATTGCCCTGTGATTGGCCTGTGATCGGCTTTGATTGTGTCGTGATTGGTTTGATTGCCCTGTGATTGGCCTGTGATTGGCCTGTGATTTGCTTTGATTGGCCTGTGATCGGCTTTGATTGTGTCGTGATTGGTTTGATTGCCCTGTGATTGACTTTGATTGTCCCGGGAATTGAGTGCCCTGTGATTGGCCTGCGATTGCCCTGTGATTGCCTTTGATTGTCCTGTGATTGTTTCTGATTGCCTCCGATTCCCCACTCGCCACCACCCCCCTGTCACTATCCAAGTGATCTAAAAACAGTGAAAACTGTCACTTTTTTAGTATCACTAGTGTTAGCAGTTAGGCCAGTTAGCTAGGCCCCTTTGTAAGTGTCAGTTAGTGCTCAGCCCACTGCACCACAGTCACTAATTAGCGTCATCACTGTCGCTAATCAACATTGGTACTATATAGTATCTGTAAGTGATCATTACTGATCGCAGTCAGATCTATTAGGGTCACTAGGATCCACAAAAAAAAACGCAGTGTTTGCCCGATCAGGCCTGATCGTTCGCCTGCACTTGCGTTCAGCCCGCCCCACCGCAGTGACAGAATTTTTTTTCTGATCACTGCAAAAAACACTGTACAATAGCTGTGGCACTGTAAACCTCAGTTTTGATTTATTTTTTTTATCAAAACTCAGTGAGCACAGCTTTCTACCTCTCAAATACTCCCTTTTGCTAGGTAGGTGCTCTTTTTTCTGCGTAGTCTCAGAGGAATACCCCCTAAATTTAGCAGCCCACCATGGCAAGAAAGGGGTATTCCGATGATGAGGTTCTCAGGTACATGGCCCAGTCGGATGAGGACGATTGGGACGCCTCATTCGACGAATCTTCCGGGTCAGAGTTTGAACCTGAATTGAGCAGTGGCTCACTGACCGATAGTGATGATGAGGTTGAGGTCCCGGCTAAAGCCAGGCGTACCACACCCCATGTTGTTGGACTGCAGGTGGCGCAGGATCAGCCTCAAGGGCAGCAGAGTGGTGTTCGTGCTGGTCTGAGATTTCATGGTGGGGCAGGCACCAGCAGCACAACATCTCCTGGACCTAGCACCAGTACTTCCGTAGACCCTGGTGAAGTGGCGAGCACCAGCATGGAAGTTGAAACTGGTTCGGTGGCACGTGCAGTAAGATCCCAGTCGCAGCCACCAAGAAGACGGGCCCGTACTACCCCTAATTTACCAGAGGTGCTGGCAAACCCAAATTGGCAATCCCCTGATTCCGCCGCACCCGTACTTCCCCCTTTCACCGCCCAGTCTGGAGTCCAGGTGGAGACAGATAATCTAGGATCGGCCCTAGACTTTTTCTATCTTTTCTTCACCCAGGATCTCTTGGACTTAATTGTGGCAGAGACCAACCGTAAGGCCACACAATATATAACCGCCAATCCGGAAAAGTACCTTGCCCAGCCTTTTCGGTGGAAACCAGTCCAAGTTTCCGAAATGAAAATTTTTTTGGGCCTTCTCCTTCACACGGGACTAGTAAAGCAGAATGTGTTGCGGTCTTATTGGTCTACGGACCCAGCACATCATGTTCCCCTGTACTCTGCTGCCATGTCCAGGACACGATTTGAGAACATCCTGCTCTTCCTGCACTTCAATGACAACGAAACCTGTCATCGAAGTGACCACCCTGCTTTTGACCGGCTCCACAAAATTCGACCCCTCATAGACCACCTGTCATCCAGATTTGCAGATGCTTATACCCCTGACCAGGACATCTGCGTAGACGAGTCCCTCATACGCTTTACCGGGCGCCTTCGCATCAAACAGTACATCCCAAACAAGCGCGCCCGGTATGGGGTGAAACTGTATAAGCTCTGTGAAAGGGCCACAGGCTATACATCTTATTTTAGGGTCTATGAGGGAAAAGACTCAAAATTGGAGCCGGTCGGATGCCCTGACTACCTGGGGAGCAGTGGAAAGGTTGTGTGGGACTTGGTGTCACCCATGTTCCAGAAGGGGTACCATCTTTTTGTGGACAATTATTACACAAGTGTGGCCCTCTTTCAGCACTTAAAAATAGAAAAAATCCGATGCTGTGGCACCGTGCGGCCTAGTCGCCGGGGCTTCCCCCAACGGCTCATTACCACCAGACTTCAACGGGGGCAGAGGGCCGCCTTGTGTGCTGACGACCTGCTCGCGGTGAAATGGAAGGACAAGAGGGAGGTTTACTTCCTGTCCACCATTCACGCAGACACGACAGTTGAAATTCAACGGCGAACTAAGGTCATTGAAAAACCCCTTGTCGTCCACGAGTATAATACTAACATGGGAGGGGTGGACTTCAATGACCAGAGGTTAGCGCCCTATTTAGTTGCCCGAAAAACAAGACGCTGGTATAAAAAAGTGTCTTTTTACCTCATTCAATTGGCAATTTACAACAGCTTTGTTCTCTACAGTAAGGCTGGGAGAACTGGCTCGTTTATTCAATTTAATAAACAGATCGTGATGGAACTCCTGTATCCAGGAGGTGCCGTGGCCCAACCCCAAGATGCAACTAGCCGGCTGCATGGAAGGCATTACGCCTATCCAATTCCGACTACCCCAGGTCAACGAATCCGAAGAAAACGCTGTCGTGTCTGCAGCAGGGCTGGAATAAGGCGTGACACCACTGTTTATTGTCCCACCTGTCCTGACCAGCCTGGCCTATGCCTAGGGGAGTGTTTTGAGAGGTACCACGAGCAGGTACACTATTAGAGAGTAGGGAACTCCACACACAGCGGTAGGGACACAAGGGTCTCTCAGTGCTATTTCACACTGCTGCGATGCGTTAGGGCAAAATGCCTAGCAAAAGTCACACTTTGCGGTCCCCCCCTACGCCGGAAGTGCTTGACTTAACGCTAGTGCAGGCCTACGTTACTGCGTGGCTTCTGTGGCAATATCGATCGGCGCGGAAGTCATGTTAGTCTATGGCGACACAGTTCATTACTAGGCCGAATGCTACTCTTGTGGTATTGCCTGAAGGTCTGTTTTGGACGATACGGTGCGGCGGGCTCGACCCACCGGATATGTCAATATGCAGTGTGAAACCAAACATCGGGTTTCCAGAGACCCTAATACACAGGGCTGCCAGAAACCTCTCCTTTCACTTGGGACAAATTGCGTAATGTATTTCGCCACAACTCTGTGCAATTTGCACTTCGCACATTGTTCCATGGGGGAGGAGAGGTTTGTCCTCGGGAGGTAAGTTAAAAAAAAACAAAAAACAGGTAAGCAAAGAAGTTAATGTTTGGTTTGCAATGTTAAGTTTTTTATTAAAAAAGTTCAAAGGTTATTAATGTTAATGAAGTAATTGCTTTGCTGCTTGCTTGTTTTTTGGGTTTTTTTTTCTCTTTTTCCATCCAATAACCTTCCAGGTGGACCGAGCGAATGACTAACCAGCTGCAGCACTGATGGTGCATCCTGACAGAACATTGCGCGTCTGTCAGCTTACACACAAGTCGGTGCATGCAGCGCTGCAGGACGAGATTTCTCCTCCGCAGTCAAAAAGATACGTTTGCCGAGGCATATGGGCCGAGGAGTGGTGTTGGGGATTCATATGCTTTGGCAAACACTTTGTATCAAAAAAGAACTCTGGCAATGATTTGTTCATCCACATCGATCGGTGTGAATGGATAAATCAGGTTTGCCAGGGCATACGAGCTGGTGGGTTTGGATTTTTGGGGCGGCAGCTCCTATGTCCTGGCAGACGCCTTCCTCCTCTTTTTTTTTTTTTTTTTTTTTCAAAATTTTTTGGCAGATATTTTTTCATCCACATTGATTGATTGTTTGACGTTCATTTTTCCTTTCAGCCCACAGTGCATTACCCTTATGCCCAATATAAGGAGTATAGCAGAAACTCCTAATACTGGCCATACATGTAATGATTGCAGAGACCCTAAAATGCCAGGACAGACCCCACGAATGATGCCATTTTGGAAAGAGGACACCCCAAAGTATTCCGTGAGGTGCATGGTGAGTTCATAGAATGTTTTATTTTTTGTCACAAGTTAGCAGAAATTGTGGTTTTGTGTTTTTTTGTTTTTTTTTTTCACAAAATGTCATTTTCCGCTAACTTGTGACAAAAAATAAAATTTTCTATGAACTCACCATGGCCCTCATGGAATACCTTAGCGTGTATTCTTTCCAAAATGGGGCCATTTGTGGGGTTTGTTAACTGTCCTGGCAAGTGGGCGGGGTGCTAAATTTTGAGCACCCCTGTAAAGCCTAAAGGTACTCATTGGACTCTGGGCCCCTTAGCGCAGTTAGGGTGCAAAAAAGTGCCACACATGTGGTATCGCCGTACTCGGGAGAAGTAGAACAATGTGTTTTGGGGTGTATTTTTACACATACCCATGCTGGGTGGGAGAAATACCTCTGTAAATGACAATCTTTTTTGATTTTTTTACACACAATTGTCCATTTACAGAGTTATTTCTCCCACCCAGCATGGGTATGTGTAAAAATACACCCCAAAACACATTGTACTACTTCTCCCGAGTACGGCGATACCACATGTGTGGCACTTTTTTGCACCCTAACTGCGCTAAAGGGCCCAAAGTCCAATGAGTATCTTTAGGATTTCACAGGTCATTTTGCGGAATTTGATTTCCAGACTACTCCTCACGGTTTAGGGCCCCTAAAATGCCAGGGCAGTATAGGAACCCCACAAATGACCCCATTTTAGAAAGAAGACACCCCAAGGTATTCCGTTAGGAGTATGGTAAGTTCATAGAAGATTTTATTTTTTGTCAAAAGTTAGCGGAAAATTGATTTTTATTGTTTTTTTCACAAAGTGTCATTTTCCACTAACTTGTGACAAAAAATAAAATCTTCTATGAACTCACCATACTCCTAACGGAATACCTTGGGGTGTCTTCTTTCTAAAATGGGGTCATTTGTGGGGTTCCTATACTGCCCTGGCATTTTAGGGGCCCTAAACCGTGAGGAGTAGTCTGGAAATCAAATTCCGCAAAATGACCTGTGAAATCCTAAAGATACTCATTGGACTTTGGGCCTTTTAGCGCAGTTAGGGTGCAAAAAAGTGCCACACATGTGGTATTGCCGTACTCGGGAGAAGTAGTATAATGTGTTTTGGGGTGTATTTTTACACATACCCATGCTGGGTGGGAGAAATATCTCTGTAAATGACAATCTTTTGATTTTTTTACACACAATTGTCCATTTACAGAGTTATTTCTCCCACCCAGCATGGGTATGTGTAAAAATACACCCAAAAACACATTGTACTACTTCTCCCGAGTACGGCGATACCACATGTGTGGCACTTTTTTGCACCCTAACTGCGCTAAAGGGCCCAAAGTCCAATGAGTATCTTTAGGATTTCACAGGTCATTTTGCGGAATTTGATTTCCAGACTACTCCTCACGGTTTAGGGCCCCTAAAATGCCAGGGCAGTATAGGAACCCCACAAATGACCCCATTTTAGAAAGAAGACACCCCAAGGTATTCCGTTAGGAGTATGGTAAGTTCATAGAAGATTTTATTTTTTGTCAAAAGTTAGCGGAAAATTGATTTTTATTGTTTTTTTCACAAAGTGTCATTTTCCACTAACTTGTGACAAAAAATAAAATCTTCTATGAACTCACCATACTCCTAACGGAATACCTTGGGGTGTCTTCTTTCTAAAATGGGGTCATTTGTGGGGTTCCTATACTGCCCTGGCATTTTAGGGGCCCTAAACCGTGAGGAGTAGTCTGGAAATCAAATTCCGCAAAATGACCTGTGAAATCCTAAAGATACTCATTGGACTTTGGGCCCTTTAGCGCAGTTAGGGTGCAAAAAAGTGCCACACATGTGGTATTGCCGTACTCGGGAGAAGTAGTATAATGTGTTTTGGGGTGTATTTTTACACATACCCATGCTGGGTGGGAGAAATATCTCTGTAAATGACAATCTTTTGATTTTTTTACACACAATTGTCCATTTACAGAGTTATTTCTCCCACCCAGCATGGGTATGTGTAAAAATACACCCAAAAACACATTGTACTACTTCTCCCGAGTACGGCGATACCACATGTGTGGCACTTTTTTGCACCCTAACTGCGCTAAAGGGCCCAAAGTCCAATGAGTATCTTTAGGATTTCACAGGTCATTTTGCGGAATTTGATTTCCAGACTACTCCTCACGGTTTAGGGCCCCTAAACTGCCAGGGCAGTATAGGAACCCCACAAATGACCCCATTTTAGAAAGAAGACACCCCAAGGCATTCCGTTAGGAGTATGGTAAGTTCATAGAAGATTTTATTTTTTGTCAAAAGTTAGCGGAAAATTGATTTTTATTGTTTTTTTCACAAAGTGTCATTTTCCACTAACTTGTGACAAAAAATAAAATCTTCTATGAACTCACCATACTCCTAACAGAATACCTTGGGGTGTCTTCTTTCTAAAATGGGGTCATTTGTGGGGTTCCTATACTGCCCTGGCATTTTAGGGGCCCTAAACCGTGAGGAGTAGTCTGGAAATCAAATTCCGCAAAATGACCTGTGAAATCCTAAAGATACTCATTGGACTTTGGGCCCTTTAGCGCAGTTAGGGTGCAAAAAAGTGCCACACATGTGGTATTGCCGTACTCGGGAGAAGTAGTATAATGTGTTTTGGGGTGTATTTTTACACATACCCATGCTGGGTGGGAGAAATATCTCTGTAAATGACAATCTTTTGATTTTTTTACACACAATTGTCCATTTACAGAGTTATTTCTCCCACCCAGCATGGGTATGTGTAAAAATACACCCCAAAACACATTGTACTACTTCTCCCGAGTACGGCGATACCACATGTGTGGCACTTTTTTGCACCCTAACTGCGCTAAAGGGCCCAAAGTCCAATGAGTATCCTTAGGATTTGACAGGTCATTTTGCGGAATTTGATTTCCAGACTACTCCTCACGGTTTAGGGCCCCTAAAATGCCAGGGCAGTATAGGAACCCCACTAATGACCCCATTTTTGAAAGAAGACACCCCAAGGTATTCCGTTAGGAGTATGGTAAGTTCATAGAAGATTTTATTTTTTGTCAAAAGTTAGCGGAAAATTGATTTTTATTGTTTTTTTCACAAAGTGTCATTTTCCACTAACTTGTGACAAAAAATAAAATCTTCTATGAACTCACCATACTCCTAACGGAATACCTTGGGGTGTCTTCTTTCTAAAATGGGGTCATTTGTGGGGTTCCTATACTGCCCTGGCATTTTAGGGGCCCTAAACCGTGAGGAGTAGTCTGGAAATCAAATTCCGCAAAATGACCTGTGAAATCCTAAAGATACTCATTGGACTTTGGGCCCTTTAGCGCAGTTAGGGTGCAAAAAAGTGCCACACATGTGGTATCGCCATACTCAGGAGAAGTAGTATAATGTGTTTTGGGGTGTATTTTTACACATACCCATGCTGAGTGGGAGAAAGATCTCTGTAAATGGACAATTGTGTGTAAAAAAAATTAACAAATTGTCATTTACAGAGATATTTCTCCCACCCAGCATGGGTATGTGTAAAAATACACCCCAAAACACATTATACTACTTCTCCTGAGTACGGCAATACCACATGTGTGGCACTTTTTTGCAGCCTAACTGCGCTAAGGGGCCCAAAGTCCAATGAGCACCTTTAAGCTTTACAGGGGTGCTTACAATTTAGCACCCCCCAAAATGTCAGGACAGTAAACACACCCCACAAATGACCCCATTTTGGAAAGTAGACCCTTCAAGGTATTCAGAGAGGGGCATGGTGAGTCCGTGGTAGATTTCATTTTTTGTTGTTGCAAGTTAGAAGAAATGGAAACTTTTTTTTTTTTTTTTGTCACAAAGTGTCATTTTCCGCTTACTTGTGACAAAAAATAATATCTTCTATGAACTCACTATGCCTCTCAGTGAATACTTTGGGATGTCTTCTTTCCAAAATGGGGTCATTTGGGGGGTATTTATACTATCCTGGAATTCTAGCCCCTCATGAAACCTGACAGGGGGTCAGAAAAGTCATAGATGCTTGAAAATGGGAAAATTCACTTTTTGCACCATAGTTTGTAAACGCTATAACTTTTACCCAAACCAATAAATATACACTGAATGGGTTTTTTTTTATCCAAAACATGTTTGTCCACATTTTTCGCGCTGCATGTATACAGAAATTTTACTTTATTTGAAAAATGTCAGCACAGAAAGTTAAAAAAATCATTTTTTTGCCAAAATTCATGTCTTTTTTGATGAATATAATAAAAAGTAAAAATCGCAGGAGCAATCAAATAGCACCAAAAGAAAGCTTTATTAGTGAGAAGAAAAGGAGCCAAAATTCATTTAGGTGGTAGGTTGTATGAGCGAGCAATAAACCGTGAAAGCTGCAGTGGTCTGAATGGAAAAAAAGTGGCCGGTCCTTAAGGGGTAGAAAGACTGTGGTCCTCAAGTGGTTAAAGCGACACTTAAGCCAGAAACAAAAAATGAGTTTTACTCACCTGGGGCTTCTACCAACCCCCTGCAGTAGTCCTGTGCCCTCACAGCCCCTCACTAATCCCCTGGTCCCCCACTGTCAGCTAGTTTCGTTTTTGCCGACAGGACTGGCCACGTGTAGCGTTCTCCGCATTCCCGACTGTCATTAGCGCTATTGCGGGCCGCAACGCGTACAAAAATACGCATTGCCGCATATCTATGCGTAGGTAATGCGGCAACATGTATCTTTGTACGCATTGTGCCCCGCAATAGCGCAATAGCGCTAATTACAGTCGGGAATGCGGAGAAAGCTACGCGTGGCCAGTCCTGTCGGGCCTGTCGCCAAAAACGAAACTAGCTGGCAGCGGGGGACCAGAGGATTAGTGAGGGGCTGCGAGGATACAGGACTGCTGCAGGGGGCTGGTAGAAGCCCCAGGTGAGTAAAACTCATTTTTTTGTTTCTGGCTTAAGTGTCCCTTTAAGCTGCGTATGGTAACTAGGGTCTTATTTTTTTTATCTAAGAAGTGAGGGCATATGTAAAGTTTTGCTGGGCATGTTCACTAACCTTGAGTTATACGATTGCTAGATTTATGTACATTGGCCCCACCCATGATCATGCTTAATTTCTACAGATTACCCCATTTTTGGTCCCCAGTAAAGTCACAAAACCAGAATACTAGCAATGCCCCTGATTCCTTGATTAACTGGTGCCAAATACATCAATTTTACTATAGCAAAGTTTGCAGGTCTTTGATTTTTACAGACAGATGTCTGTGCCATACCTTTTGCAATTTTAATAGTGTGACAATGCTTAGCCAAGTAGCAGGAGCTACTCAGAGACACTTCTGATATAGAATTTCAGCTGCAAAGGGAATGTAAGATACATGATGTATGGTAGAATAAAGGCCATTTTATTTACTACCGTATGACATCACTGGTATATAGCTGTGCCCAGATATGGACTTTACTTTTGAAAAACATAAATAAAAAATCTCATCTTATGAAAATATTGATCCGTTCATTTTTTTCCCCATTTTTTTCTCCTCGGTGTTAGGTGTCATCACACATGTGGTCCATGAAAAGCTTTCTGCAGCTCGCGGGGGTTCCATTTTGTTTCGTGACCTGTCCAGCACCATGGATGTCCACAGAATATTCTGGAGTTACAACACAACAGGGGATGTATGCCTGCTGGCCATTGCTAATACATATGACCTTAAAGTTATAAGTGACAGATTTAAATCCAGAGTGAGAAACCAGCAGCCAGGACTGTCACTTAATCTAAGTGGCCTGACAGAAAGGGACAGTGGCATTTATGAAGCCCTGGTACTTACCACAGGAGAGCCCATCCTTATGTATTTCAATCTGCAAGTGATAAAAAACAGCCCGAATAAGGGTAAGGCATTAGCAGCATTTGCCTATGGTTTCAAATGCTAGCATTTCAGATTCATAACATAAAGCATTGCATGAAAAATAATGAGAAAACTACAATAATTGGAGGGCAAGACTCTCAGTTGAATGTTAAAATATTTAAGTGTTGTGTTCAGAAATCACGGATACAGAATATAATAACTGGAACTAAATCAAGTCATGCTTTGCTTTGCATATCCAGCACATACAGATAGTCAGGACATGAATCAACAAATCTAGAACAATATACTAACAGACAAATCCCATGCAATCATGCAGTATGACAGTAGTATCACAGTAATATCACAGTGCCATCTACAGGACAGCAGCATGAACATCACATTTTCTCTCTTGTTACAAAAGCTTCTTTAAAAGAATGTGAAATACACAAATATTAATTTGTAACACAAAGCAAATTTATGCAAGTATACATTACATAGTCCTTTGTCCACACAGATGGTCTTTTGACTTGTTGAGTAAATCTGGTAAGTTCTGTTTCCGGTTCTCCAACTTGGTCATCATCAGTTGCAATATGACCATGTCCTTCGTTGAATGAAACATTGAACAAGTCCTGTCTAACGGGTGCAAGACGACTGGCATTCCATATACAGAACGTTCATCAGACAGTTCATTGGTGTAACCTTAAAAATGACCTCTAGGGGGTACTTACTTCGGGAGGGGGAAGCCTCTGGATCCTATCAAGGCTTTCCCTGTCCTCCTCCATCCCACGGTGGCAGCGCTAGTGGTCTTCGAACTGCGCCCATGTGAATGTTTACCTTACCAGGCGCAATTTGCTGGCGCAGTAGAGTGGACCCATTCGGTATCGGCTATTTCCGCCTGACCCCGAGCAGAGAGCCACTACTGCACCTGTGCTATAGCTGGGGAAGGTAAATATTGCTGGCTCTACTGCTCCTGCACCACAGCCGACTCCCTTGTTGGCTGTGGTTTCAGGAGCCCAGCGCTACCACGCTGGAGGACCGGGGATGCCTCAATAGGATCCCGAGGCTTCCCTCTGCCTGGGTAAGTACCCCCCGGGGTACCTTTTTGAAGTTACAGGTCCAGGTGGGGGGAGGAACTGGAGGCACATCTGGCTATGGGTGGGGGGAGAGGGGTAACAGAGCCACATCTATTTCTATTACTAGGGTAAAGGGCAGCTATGTGAGGTACATCTGGTTGTAGGTGAAAAATAATGAGCAGCATTTCACAAAATAGTAAATTGCTCTCTGCAAGCAGGGAGGTTTCCTACCTCTCTATATGCTGGATACACACGATGCGTTTCCGCGTCAAATGCGCCCGTCGATACGCGTCAATTCGATTATTTCCGAGCATTTCCGAACGCATTTCGATGATTTTTAGGTCGAGTGCCATGTAAAGTATGGCAAATCGACCTAACGATCCATTGAAACGTGAATCGGACATGTCGGAAATGATCTAATCGATGCATATCGACGGACGCAACGAACGCGGAAACGCATGGTGTGTATCCAGCATAAGAGAAGGAATCATCAAGCCCCTTCTTAAAAAACCTTCCATGGATCCAGATGCAATGAGCAGCTACAGACCTGTCTCCAACCTCCCCTTCTTAGGTAAGGTTATTGAAAAGGCTGTCTATCTGCAACTTGAAACCAGGCTGTCAGTAAACAACATCCTGGACCCTCTACAATCTGGCTTTAAGAAACACCACAGCTGTGAAACAGCCCTCATCCAAGTCTGCAACGATCTGCTCATGGCAAGGGACAGAGGGGAATGCTCCATCCTAATCCTGTTGGATCTCTCAGCGGCTTTTGATACAGTTGACCATGAAATCCTGCTTAACAGACTGCAGGAGTACTGTGGCATCAGTGGATCAGTCCTCCAGTGGTTCAGATCATTCCTGACTGACAGAACACAGAGAGTATCCCTAGGACCTATCATGTCCAAACCTGCACCTCTACAATTCAAAGTGCCACAAGGATCAATCCTATCCCCTCTGCTGTTTGCAATCTACATGTTGCCACTCGGTACACTTATCCAACGACATGGCATGACATACCACTGCTACGCCGATGACACACAGCTCTACCTGTCCTTCAAACCTGGTGGAACAGACCCTACTCCAAAAATAAATTCTTGCTTAGTTGAGCTACAGGCATGGATGAATGATAACTGGTTGAAACTGAATGCTGACAAAACTGAGGTCCTTTTTGTCCGAAGCCAGCGCTCGCCATCAAAACAGCTCTATCCTAGAGCAACACCAATCAGGATTGGGAATTCAGACATAAACAGCTCCAACCTTGTGCGCAGCCTTGGCGTGTTAATGGATGGGGAATTGAGTTTCAGAAACCACATTTCATCTGTAGTTGAATCTTCCTACTTTCATCTGAAGAACATTGCAAAGATTAAACATCTGATTCCCCCAGAGGATCTTCCAACCCTAGTTCACGCCTTCATCACATCACGGCTGGACTACTGCAATGCCCTTTATGCTGGCCTCCCCAAAAAGGATCTGCGTCGCCTGCAATTAGTGCAGAATGATGCTGCCAGATTACTAACAAACCAGCCTCGCCACTGTCACATTACATCGATCCTTCGCTCACTGCACTGGCTACCACCAGTAGAATGGAGAATACTCTTCAAGATTGGACTGCTGACATTCAAATCCCTGCAAAATCTGGGCCCTGGATACATGAAGGACTTGCTGAAGCTGCACCACACCTCTCACAACCTCAGATCAGCAAGTTCTATAAACTTGGTCACTCCCAGAGTGCACCTCAAACAATCTGGAGACAGAGCCCCTACTCTTTGGAACTCCCTGCCACACCCTGTAAAGACAGCACCATCCCTGAAGCTATTCGAATCCAGACTGAAAAGCCACCTGTTTAGCCTGGCATTTCCGAGACTTATAAAATTATTTCTCTGTACCACGATGGTCTGAGCCATGCTTATGCGCTTTGAGTCCTACGGGAGAAAAGCGCTTTACAAATGTTATTTGTTGTTGTTGTTGTTGTAGGTAGGGAGCTACATGAGGCACATCTGGCTATGGGGGAAGGGGCTACCAGAGGCACAGCTGGCTATAACTGGGGGGAAGGGGGGGGGGGCAACCAGGGGCATATATGACTATTACTGGGGATGGTGGGGCTACTTGAGGCACATGTGGCTATGGGTGGTGGAAGGGCTACCACAGGCAGATCTGACTATAACTGGGTGGGGGGCACATCTGCTAGTATACTAGGGAGGGGGCTAACTAATACTGGGGCACATCTGGCTATTTATACTGGGCAGGGGCGCACCTCAAGATCTCTGCCTCTAGTGCTGGATTGTAATTACTGTGTGGCTTGCAAACTATGTCCATGTATTCTGTGGACCAATTCATTTAGCAAAGCTGAGGAGTAATTGGAAAGTGCCAGGTTTCAGACAGAAGGGAACCTGAAGTGAGAGGGATATGAAGGCTGCCATTTTTATTTCCTTTCAATCAATACCAGTTGCCTGGCCAACTGCCGATCTTACTGGCTTTAATAGGGTCAGGATCACATACCTGGAATAAATAAACATGATGCAGCTAATATTGTCAGATTTTTTGTCAGAAACACCTGATCTGCATGCTTGTTCAGGGTGTATGGCTACAAGTATTAGAGGCAGTATTAGTGGGACAGGCAGGCAATACGTATTGTTCAAAATTAAATAAATATGTCAGTTTCCATATGTCTCTCATTTCAGGTTTCCTTTAAAGAGAGTCTGAAGCGAGAATAAATCTCGCTTCAGCTCTTATATATAGCAGGGGCATGTGTGCCCTTGCTAAAACGCAGATATCCCGCGGCTAAACGGGGGTCCCTTACCTCCCAAATCCCCCTCCGTGCAGCGCATCCCCTCTTCCGCATTGAGGCAGGGCTAATGGCCGCAGCCCTGCCTCACGCGCGTCTGTCAGCGCGTATCTCCGCCTCTCCCCCACCCCTCTCAGTCTTCCTTCCTTCCTTCGCTGAGAGGGGCGGGGGAGAGGCGGCAATGCGCCGCTGATAGACGGCGCTGAGAGGCAGGGCTGCAGCCATTAGCCCTGCCCCAACAGCAACAAAATCTACGACCAAGTTGGTCGTAGATTTTGCAGGGGGGGGGGGTTTGGGGGGTAAGGGACCCCCGTTTAGCCGCGGGATAGCGGCGTTTTAGCAGGGGCACACATGCCCCTGCTGAATATAAGCACTGAAGCGAGATTTATTCTCGCTTCAGTGTCTCTTTAAGCCTTGCACACACTGAGGCATTTCTGTTGCCTGGCAGGGAATGGTACATGATCCCTTGGGTGGCAGTGCAGTGCCAACGCTGTACAGATGTGTCACTAACTTTCAGGCTAGCAATGTGTCTGTTGCTACAAAAGGGTCCGGAGGGACAACGAGTGGCAGGGAGGAGTTTACCGTGGGTGGGGTAGTGGGGAGAACAATTCCATCATACTTTTTTTGGGCAAACAATGCAATAACCCTTATCAACAGGTCAAGATAAGTACCACTCCAGATTGCAGATAGCATCTTCAGATAGCATCAGAATCATGCATGCAATTCAATGTAATTCACAAATAGAATCCGATCAGGCATATAGGGGTTGATTCATTAAGTTGCAGCTTAATGAGAGGAGCGCGAGTTAGGGCCTGTACACACTGCTGCGCTTGCGCTGCGCTTTTCAAATTGCATGCGCTTTTTAAGGTCTTTTGAAAAATAATGAAAATCGTGAAGACCTGTACACACTGGCGTCATGCGCTTTTTCTATTCTCATAAAGGCTTGCGATTTAAAAATCGCATGCAATTTTAAAAGCGCAACACTGTGTACAGGCCCTTATGCGTGTGACAGGCAGCCTATTGGGCCAATCAAAGTGTGGGGATCACGTCCATTAAAATCAACTGGACCTGCTGGGGCTCAGGGTGGGTTCAGTGGAGCGGCCATCACTTGGAGCACAAGTTAGTTAGCATTGCAAGCTACGCTGCACTACCGTATGTAGTGTGTGCGTAACTCACGCACCTAGCAAGCGCATAACTCCTGCACCTCTCAATAGGCTGTGCTGCTTTAGCAGCGCAGCTTAATGAATTAACCCCATAATTCCAGGTAGAACTAATTGTACTTACAGCTGATAAACATCGGATATGTTAAGCAAAATATTCACATCAGAGGTATTTTTTGCAGCATAGTCCAAAGCAAATTGAGAACAAGCAGAAAGTTATGAGGAAGAGATAGCAGCATTCATGCCTGCAATAGGGTGCATTTCAATAGTAATATCGGATCAAAAGTTTAGTACCATATGAGAGGGATTTCACTCAAAGCTGATGGGCATTGTATATATAGTAAGACATCCCAGAGGAAATGGAAGCATGTAGGCCCAGTTTATGTCAGAGACATTAGTTGCAGCATAGCCATACATACATTGATAGCAAGCAAGAAAGTTGTGAAGCACTGAAGGCACAGGAGCACATAGTCTATAGAGGAGGTAAGTGGGCAGAGATGGCTCAGTGTTCCGACTAAAAGGGGAACTGAAGTAAGAGGTATACGGAGCCTGCCATATTTATTTCCTTTTAATCAATACCAGTTGCCTGGCAGCCCTGCTGGTCTATTTCTCTGCAGTAGTATCTGAATAACACCAGAAACAAGCATGCAGCTAATCTTGTCAGTTCTGACTTTAAAGTCTGAAACACCTGATCTGCTGCATGCTTGTTCAGGGGCTATGGCTAATAGTATTAGAGGCAGAGGATCAGCAGGGCTGCCAGGCAACTGGTATTGCTTAAAAGGAAATAAACATGGCAGCCTCCATATACCTCTCTCTTCAGTTCCCCTTTAAGAATGGATTCTGGTTGTGAACAAACTTACAGTCCCTATCTCGTTTGTTATCCAGAGACTACCTGTAATGTGTGCAAATCCATAGGTTACAGCCTAACTCTGCCTTGTTAATCAACCCTGAAGTGTTGATTTGTTTCTACATTGGTTTTAATTGCTTTGTTTTGTTTTTGTTTTTTTCTTTCACAAGGCATTCAGTGGACTTGGAACTACATTCTGCTGATGACTGGCCTTGGAGTACTTATCGCATACATCACCACAGAATCATGAAAATCCACAGGAACAATAATGTCACTGCTGCTATCTATGTTACCAGAACACTTAGAAAAGAGCACTATTCACGTAAACTAGAATTACAGACTACCCAGCAAGCTCGTGGGGAACCAGAACTCCTAGGAGTGTGTAAGGACCAAAAAGCCCTCCTACTAAAATGTTAAGCAAAACAAATGTTTGCCTTTTTGAAACAGAACATATTTGCAATAATTCAGGGTTGATCCTCATCAGTGCATGCCATGGATCCACATTAAAGAGGAACTCCAGTGAACATTTTTCCTGTTGGCAGGTGATGTAGCTGCTGCATGTTTTTTTGGCAGTTGGAAACAGCTGAAAACAGCTATTTCCCACAATGCAGCAAGGTTCACAGACAGGAAACTGCCAAGAGTACGTACTTTTCTTGTTTCTTGTGGGAGGGGTTTCACCACAATATCAGCCATACAGCGCCCCCTGAAGCTCTGTTTGTGAAAAGAAATAGATTTCTCATATAAAAGGGGGTATCAGCTACTGATTGGGATAAAGTTCAATTCTTGGTCGGAGTTTCTCTTCAATCCATGCCATGCACTGATGAGGCTCAACCAATCTGAAACTGTCTGTATGCATGTTGGATTATTGTGGCTCTGTACAATTAACAAGCTGACACATCATTGCATTCCAGCAGTTCTGGAGGTGTGGCTAGCTCACAGAGACAATAAAGGATGATTTGCATATTCAGCAGTGATGCATCGTGGGAGACATCATAGGCTCACTCCAACCTGAATTATCGCAAATACCTGTTTTAAAAAGGCAAACTTTTGTTTTGCTTATTCATAAACTGAAATTCCACTTCTGCTGAGAAATAGGCAATCCCTTCTGTTCAGCTTGACACATTCATAGAATTACTGGCAAACATTATTTAACCCCCTTGCCATTATGATTCTTTCCAGATTTTAGGGTCTAAAAGAGGTGCAATTTTTTTCCACTCTTTCAGACCCTAAAACCTGAAAAAAAAAAACATTCTAGCAGGGAGATCTGCAGCAGAATAAAAATGTTTACCTGCCTGGGTTTCAGCGCTGCAGTTTTCACTTTGACCACAACATGGCGCTAATATACATATAAACGAACTTCTCTATATTTCTCTAAAATAGAGGAGTTTGTTTTAAATATTAGCCCCGCCCCCGATGACGTCACGCCGCCACCGCCGCTCCGATTGGCCGCCGGGTCCCCGGAGGAATAGCGGGGACATGGGGATCCCGGCGGCCAGGGAAAGACCCCACACTGCCGGGGAGAGAGGCTGGAGTCCCGCTGCGCAGCGCGATCGCGTGCGGGACTCTACAAATCAAGGTAAAGCGCTGCACTGCCTACCCCGACCTGAGCTCGGGATCACCGCTAGCAGCCTCTTTTTTCTACCCCGAAAGGTCGGGAATATCCACCAGGGAGGTTAAACATGCTTACATTATTTTGTACATACAAAAACATTCATCACAAGTTTTGGAGATGAGAAAAATACATATTTTAGTGTAAACATAGTGTGAAAAAATACACACTCCCACAACACTTCCAGTCACACCGTCATCACACTTTCACGTATTCCTTCACCACACTTCCAGGCTCACCTCCACCCAGCTTCCAGTGACAACTTATTCCACTTCTATTCACACACTCATCACTCTTCCAATAAAAGGTAAATTCACTTCCAGTCACACCTTCACTATGAATTTAGTACTGTTTTCCACCACATTTCCAGTAGTGATGATCGCAATCAGCTAATTAGGATTACGCAAAATTTCATGTACATTTTCACAACAAGGTTTTTTGGGAAAATCTTGCACCCACTATTCTCCTTAACCTATGTAGCAATTTTGGTGACAATAGCATGTATGGGGCAGGGACGGATTTGTACTCTTTACCTAGAGTGATCAGATTTTTGTGGGCTCAACCTGGGACGGGGCGGCGGGGGGTAGTCGAGGGGGGCAGGGGGCAAAAAAATGGGGGGGGGCTGCGCACCCCGAAAAATGGGCGTGGCCATGACATTGTATGGGCGGAGCTAACATAATGATGTAACAGCTAGGCATAAGAAAGCAGTGTTTACGCAATGATGTGGTCAAACGAGGATTCGCATTATGGGTGTGCAGAAACTGTGTGATGCTATTTAATAGTATACCGTAACCCCAAAGCTGCAAACATAGCCAACTATGACCATTAAATAATAAATGCAGCAACAGTTACCCCAGACACCAGAAAATAAACGCAATGTGGGCAACATGTCAGCACAAAATAAACGCAATGGGCAACATGTCAGCACAAAATAAACGCAATGTGGGCAACAAGTCAGCACAAAATAAACGCAATGTGGGCAACATGTCAGCAGAAAATAAACGCAATGTGGGCAACATGTCAGCACAAAATAAACACAATGCGCAACATGGCAGCACAAAATAAACGCAGTGGGCAACATGGCAGCACAAAATAAACGCAATGGGCAACATGGCAGCACAAAATAAACGCAATGGGCAACATGGCAGCACAAAATAAATGCAATGGGCAACATGGCAGCACAAAACAAACGCAATGGGAAACAAGTCAGCACAAAATAAACGCAATGTGGGCACATTTCACCTGGAAAAAAAGCATTTACTTACCTGACAGAAGTCTTCTCTGCGCTGCTCCCCAGACCATCTTCCTCCTCCTGCAGTCTCCCGCGCTGACAGCCAGAGCAGGGCTATGGGAAGATGGCGCCCAAAGCCCTGTACTGGAGACACAAATAGTCTCCAGTACAGGGCTTCACCGGACGCCATCTTCCCGTAGCCCTGCCCGCCTGCCGGAGGAATATGCAGGCTGCTGGAGCCGGGCTGCGGGGAATGAAATGGTTCAGCGAGTTTATGCAATGGACGGTGGCCAGAGTCCCAAGGCCGGGACGTCCCGCAGCTAAAAGCGGGACGTCTCCCGGGACCTCATGCAGCCTGGGACAGCGCCGCCCGAAGGCGGGACGCGTCCCGGGTAAAGCGGGACGTCTGGTCACCGTACTTTACCGCCCTAAGCCACTGTCACCACCCACCCCCCTTCAGTATAGGTAGCCAGATGACTCCTCCCCCCTTTCCCTCCAGTATAGGTAGCCAGATGACTCCCTTAATTCCTCCTTTTCCCACCTTCAGTATAGGTAGCCAGCTTGCCTTCACACCGCAGCAGCCATCAGTGTCACTCATTTCTCCGCTCGTCTTTAGTGCAGAAACTTCCTCTTCCTTTCTGTCTCCAATGCTGCCCAAGTCCATAGCCGCCGGCCACAATGCAAACGTGCACATAGAGCAAGGTGGCTGCTGCACAGGCAGCTAGCAGGAGAGTACTGCAGTCAGGCGCTCGCCTGATTTCCCTGCATTGCAGCATTTGCAAGCTTGCAAATGCTGCACCAGTTTAGCCTGCTGCTTTGGTGCCCTTCCTCCTGTGGTGCCCTAGGCGATGGCCTTGTTGGCCTTGGCCTAAATCCGGCCCTGGTATGGGGGCTTTGCTAATTACTGTTAAAGTCTGCATGAAATTACATGAAGATTAAGTGAAAATGCCAAATTACAGTTCCTGATTACACAGAGTAAACTAATACATACACCTCTGTGAAGGCACTCGGCTGAGTCATAGACACTTGTTACTGTATGCTCCATCCCCTATTGCTTGATGAATTTGGGCCACACCTGAAATTCTTTGCTTTGACCCTTTGGGGTGTATATATAAATACATTTGCTTGTTGATATAATATCAACCTGTTTTGACTCTGCTTGGAGGAGGTTAGTCCACCACTGCCTCCCCCATTTTATTCTTTTGGTGCCTCTGTTCATTTCCATCTTCTTTACACTTCTAGTTATAACCTTCATTACATCTCCAGTCACACCTTCACCACATTTCCAATAGTAAGATAAGGTTCAACACACTGCAAAAGGGGCTGCTCAACCCATCTATTTCATTTTAAAACAATAACACCTTAATTAGACATCCATCCATACTTGCATTATACTTCCCCACAGCTATACCACAACCCCAGTCTTACCTGCACCACACTTCCAGCCAGAGACAGTTCTCCCATGAAGCAAGGTGAAACACCTGAATCGGGTGCTGAGATTACAGGGGCAGCATGCTTGTACTGTGTGGTTACCAGGGCCGGCCCGCTCATGAGGCGGGGTGAAACTTTTGCCTCAGGCGGCAAAATTCCAGGGGCGACACCCGCCCGCCCGTGGGTGCGGGGAGCCGGCCGCCGAGCTGGAGGGGTAGCTGGCAGGACGGGGGTATTGGGCCAGCGGCGGGGAGGGGGGTCGGACCCCCCCCTCCCTCGCCTGGGTCCCCCGTCCTCCGCTCCCCTCCAGCCTTAAATAGATGCAGCCGCTATGTGTTAGAGGAACGGGCGGGGAGGACTCACCTCTTCCTCGTTCCAGCGTGCGCTCCACTGACGTCACTTCCTGCAACGCTGCAGGAAGTGACGTCAGTGGAGCGCACGCTGGGAAGAGGTGAGTGTCCTCAGGCGGCAAAAAGTCTAGGGCCGGCCCTGGTGGTTACACTTACAGCATGCAGTCAGAGTAAGAGGAGAAGCAAGAGGAGAGTGAGCGAAGTGAAGAGGTCATCATTGGGGAAAAGCAGTTTATGCTGTGTGAGGAATCTGACAATGAGTGAGAAGGGGGAGGCAGGAGAGCAGCAGTGTTTCACTTGACTTGCACAGCAGAAGGGAGGAGGTGGCACTGCTGTCCTGACTGAGGAGGAATGGAGGACACCGACTAACCGGCTGAGGGGGAGCAGTTTTGTTTGCCTCTGGCATCAAAAAGTCTACAACTGGCCCTCCTTCCAACCATACCTTCACACCTCCAACCACACCTTCATTATACTTCCAGTTCCCCCACACTTCCAGCCACACCTTTACCACGCCTCCAGTGAAACCTTCATTGGACTTCTAGTAACACCATCACTACACATCCAGTCACAGCTACACTACACTTCCAGTCACTTCATTACGCTTTCAGTCACCTCTTCATCACACTTCCTCCCTGCCATACCATTCCTCATCTTATATCTTTCTCTTTTCACAGTGATTTTCGTTCACATTAAGACATCGATTTTTCCTTCTTCTGTAGGCTGCACACCTACATTTTTATTATAATTACCAGAAGGCCTTTCATTTTGTATCCTCTGTATTGAGTCCTGAGGAAGTGAGTTATATCACATTGAACTGAAGACACTCTTCACTCAAGGAGCACCATCCAAGTTTACAACACTTGCAAAAAATCGCTTACTTCCTCTGGTGGTGAAGTTATGGTGTTGTTTCTGCTCAGATCCTCTCCTTGTATATACACTCACCTAAAGGATTATTAGGAACACCTGTTAAATTTCTCATTAGTGTAGTTATCTAATCAACCAATCACATGGCAGTTTCTTCAATGCATTTAGGGCGGGGTGTGGTCCTGGTCAAGACAATCCCCTGAACTCCAAACTAAATGTCAGAATGGCAAAGAAAGGTGATTTAGGCAATTTTGAGCGTGGCATGGTTGTTGGTGCCAGACGGACCGGTCTGAGTATTTCACAATCTGCTCAGTTACTGGGATTTTCATGCACAACCATTTCTAGGGTTTACAAAGAATGGTGTGAAAAGGGAAAAACATCCTGTTTGCGGCAGTCCTGTGGGCAAAAATGCCATGTTGATGTTAGAGGTCAGAGGAGAATGGGCCGACTGATTCAAGCTGATAGAAGAGCAACGTTGACTGAAATAACCCATTACAACCAAACCGAGGTATGCAGCAAAGCATTTGTGAAGCCACAAAACGCACAATCCTGAGGCGGATGGGCTACAACAGCAGAAGACCCCACCGGGTACAACTCATCTCCACTACAAATAGGAAAAAGAGGCTACAATTTGCACAAGCTCACCAAAATTGGACAGTTGAAGACTGGAAAAATGTTGCCTGGTCTGTTGAGTATCAATAGAGTCAGAATTTGGCGTAAACAGAATGAGAACGTGGATCCATCATGCCTTGTTATCTCTGTGCAGGCTGGTGGTGGTGGCGTAATGGTGTGGGGGATGTTTTGTTGGCACACTTTAGGACCCTTAGTGCCAATTGGACATTGGTTAAATGCCACGGGCTACCTGAGCATTGTTTCTTACCATGTCCATCCCTTCATGACTACCATGTACCCATCCTCTGATCGCTACTTCTAGCAGGATAATGCACCATGTCACAAAGCTCGAATCATTTCAAATTGGTTTCTTGAACATAATAATGAGTTCACTGTACTAAAATGGCCCCCACAGTCACTAGATCTCAACTCAATAGAGCATCTTTGGGATGTGATGGAATGGGAGCTTCGTGCCCTGGATGTGCATCCCACAAATCTCCATCAACTGCTAGATGCTATCCTATCAATATGGGCCAACATTTCTAAAGAATGCTTTCAGCACTTTGTTGAATCAATGCCAGAATTAAGGCGAAAGCGGGTCAAACACTGTATCAATATGGTGTTCCTAATAATCCTTTAGGTGAGTGTATAAGAAGAGAGCTTAAAGAGAAACTCCGACCAAGAATTTAACTTTATCCCAATAAGTAGCCTTTTACATGACAAATCTATTGCATTTCACAAACAGACCATCAGGGGGCGCTGTATGACTGATAGTGTGGTGAAACCCCTCCCACAAGAAGCTCTGAATACCGCGGTACTCTGGGCAAACTGCCACAATGTAACAATGTTCACAGACAGGAAATGGCTGTTTACAGCTGTCTGTAACAGCCAGAGCAGCTAGAAACAGCTACATAACCTGCCCACAGTAACAATGTCACCATGTAATACCAGTAGGGTATTGTACCGTGTTAGCCATCAGTAAAAGCAAGAAGCTTTAAATCAGGATGATACCATTTATTGGCTAACTACAAATGAATAAGAATAAACAAGCTTTCGGCCTTGCAGCCTTCGTCAGGTTTACATCCTGTTAGTTTGCAAGCTGGTGGTACAGACAGCTTATATACATGCAACATCAAAAGGGAAAACAGATATTTTTTTCAAGCATAAATACGTCATTAAGATGCCTTAATACAAACAGACCATCTAAGTGGGGTAAGATAAGGATCCTTGTTTACTCCATTGCTCACAGACCTGGTATTAGGATTGACCCAGAGGTATCGTAAATTCTTAGTTCACAAGTTCAGCTAGAGTGGCTGAGACAGTTCATATATCATCAATCTCATACCAATATAGAAAGTTGTTGTCCTGCCTGCATCTCCTGCATCCCTTAGAGGCGGCCAGACTGGTATCGTATTGAGGGGTTACGAGGGGGGGGTACGGGGTTGTGCGAGGGGCTGGGCGGCTGGACGAAAGGTGCTCTGATACCTCTGCAGCTTGTATACTGCTGTATGAAATTTCTTCTCGGGTGGCATATGTGTATATGTGGTGTGGCGTTTACCCTGATTTTTCTCTGTGATGATTTCCACTTATGAGGTGCACCTATGTTGCATGATGCACCTATGATGTTATCTGCTATCAATTTACGGCAGGTTATTACAGGTTATTACAGCTGAAAACTATAGTTAACTGTAAGTGACTGTTCTCTCTATATAAATATTACAATATATCACAGTTAGATCATAATTGAAGAACTAAGAGGGGGAGTTAAGTGTAATCCCTTTATAGTCCTTTTATAAAACAAAGGTTTGTTGGAGCCTGTACTTGACTGTATTAGAGGCTGTCTGCTGTATAAGGGTCGGTAGATTTACAGGATTGAAATCTGGCCATGGCTACAGGTACAAGGAAAAATAAGGGAAGTCAACCAGAAAAGGGCCTACACAATTTTGGTTTTGGAGCAGGGGGGATGGGTCATGGGGACGACCCCTTAAGTAAACCAGTAACCCCGAATAGGAAAACAGAAGGTATGTTCTCTCCCCAAGGTTCAGTGACTCCGCAGGATATTAATAAACATATAAAAAAAATCTCAGAAATTTGTGAAGTGGTTCAAAAATCTGTCAAAGAAAATCAAGGACGGGGTGAAAAAAAAAACACTAAAGAGTTACAACAAGTGAACTCACAAGAGGTGCAATATCTAACCCCTCAAGCAACTAAAATTGATGTTAATCAAGAAGCACGGGAGAGCAGATGTCGAAAGGACCACATACCTGATATAAATATAAGGGAATTAATGGAAGAATTTTCCGCAAAGATAAAAGTAACTATGGTGGAGACAGTGCAATCTACAATTAAAGTAACCGTGAGTAGTGAGTTTAAAATCATTAAGGAAGAACTACAGCAGCTCATGGATAGAATGGATAGGCTGGAGAAGAATCTGGAGGATTCGGTTAAAACTACTAACAAACAATCGAATGAACTAGCAACACAAAAAAAAATGCTAAAAGAAATCACATTAAAAATAGAGGATCTTGAAAACCGGAGTCGGAGAAATAACATAAAAATTAGGGGTTTTCCGTCAAACATACCGGCTAAAGAATTACCCTCTCTAGCACAAGAACTTTTCAAAGATCTTCTGAAAAAAGACAACGAAAATAAAATCGTGATTGATAGGATCCACAGGATTGGCAAAGAGAGATCACAAAAAAAAGGGAAAAGTACAGATATCCTGTGTAGGATTCACTTCTTTCATGAAAAGGAAGAAATTTTAAATAAGGCCCGCTCACTGAGTAATTTTGACTTTAAGGGGTGGAAAATTGAGCTTTTCCCTGACCTTTCAAAACGAACTATCGATCGCAGAAGACAATTGAAACCGTTACTGGAGGCAATTAAAAAAAAGGAGGGACATTATAGCTGGGGATATCCCTTCTCATTGAGAGCAACGGTAGATGGGAATACATATAATCTGACAGATGGAGAGCCACTAGTAAATATTCAAAAAGCTTTAAAACTACCTACAATACATATCCCGGGTTGGGAGGATACTGATGTATGATATAAGGTCTACGGGTAGGGAAAGTAAATTATCTACTCTGAAATATAGGGTCATTGGGGGGGGGTGGTAGGAATAGGTGTCAAACCAGGTGGTAGGGGCTCTATTCCTGTTATCGTTGTTGTTTGACAGGTTTAGAAGAGTCCGACACAAGAAGTCAACAGGGTTGACTGTGAGGACTAGATCAAAAAAAAAAAAAAGTGATTGTTGGTTGATTGTGTAAAGTGATTGTTGGCTGATTGTGTATGATGTATGAATTAAGGATGACTGGAGTGTGTGTATGGCAGGATAGATGTACATTTCATGCCCTGGAGCCCCTCCCCCAGCCTACATCTCCTCTTGTCCATCATCGTGTACTGTCCCCCACTTGCCGTAATCTATTGCTTTTTAAAATAAATAAAGATGTGTGAATTAAAAATTCTCTCTATGAATGTAAATGGAGCCAATTCAGGCTGCAAAAGAGGAAGAATTATTGAGGTATTGCTGAGGAATAAAATAGATATTGCTTTTATCCAGGAGACGCATTTTCAGTTGGGGAAGGCCCCAACAATTTTTGATAAAAGATATAAGGAATGGATTAATAATCCTAACCGTCTCAAAAAAACATGTGGTGTAACAATTATTATAAGAACGGGTCTCGACTTTTCTGTGGATAGAATTTATAAGGATGACGAGGCCAGGGAACTTATTGTACTGGGGAGGGTAAAGGGAGAACCTGTAACTCTTGCTAATATATATGCACCAAATAGAGGCCAATCTGCTGTGGTAAGCAATTTTATCAATAAAGTTAAAACTAAAGCAAAAGGGATTATAATTTTAGGAGGCGACTTTAATTTACCGTTAAACCCCGAAAAAGATACCTCAAAGGGTAGGTCATATTTGCCCAAAAATGAAATATATGAAGTTCAAAAAACTATTAGCAATAATAGAATGGTAGATATTTGGAGGATTAAAAATCTCAACGAAAGAGATTACACCTATTTTTCACATGTGTACCAGAATTATTCAAGAATTGATTATTTCTTAGTCCAGCAGGATATCATACTGTCAGTAACAGATGTAAAAATAGGACAAATCACTTTTTCGGATCATGCACCGTTGATAATGACCATATTGTTAAAGAAAAGATATATAGAAAGTAAACAATGGAGATTAGATGTCTCCTTGCTGGATAAAACAGAACATATGCAACAGATTGCGAATGCAATCAAAGATTTCATAGATCTGAATGAAAAATCTGTTTCGTCGTATGGTATCCTGTGGGACACTTTAAAATGTGTCATTAGAGGAACTTTAATTAGTATTAAAAGTAAAATGAATAAAGGGAAAAACAACAAGATTAATAAGCTATTAACATCGCTCCAACAAGCAGAATGCGAACACCAAAAATGCGCAACAATTAAAACCTTATCAATAGTGACCGAAATTAGAACTGAACTTAATGACCTTTTGAATAGCAAATGTTCATTAGAACACAAAAAACTAAAAAAAACAATATATGGTAGGGAAAAATAAATCGGGGAAAGTTCTAGCTGACCTCCTGAAAAATAAAGGGAGATCTAATTTTATCCACCATATAATTGATAAAAAAGGTACAATAATACATGACACTAAACAGATTTCAAGAGAATTTTCTAACTTCTATAACGCAAGCAAGTAGTTTGACCTGGCACTCTGAATGGAGACAAGCGTGCTTTAGCTGATCAGAACTTGTTGCTCAGCAAGTTCAAAAATAGCAAAAAGAAGATATCAGCAGCACTGCTACAGTGAAAAAGATAGCTCTTTTATTTGTGCAGTAAAATCATGTAGCAAAAATAGAGCTGAAGGCAACTACAGCCCGCTGTTTCGAAGCGACATGCTTCTTCTTCAAGTTGCAAGCTCATAATGACAAACAGTGTTCTCATACTTCCTTAAATATGGCCACACATTCAAATGTCAGCCAATCCACAAATAAGACTTGAGAAAGAACCAATCGGAGCAGACCAAAAGAGTAGAGGACCTGATGGGGAACTTCAGAACACAAGAAGTACAACCCACAAGTGACCTCACAGTCAGAAAAACACTCCCATAAGAAAAAACAGCTGCTGAACCACACCCAAAAAGGAAAAAACGGACCTGATGGGGAACTGCAAAATACGCGTAAAAAATCACTTAACGCGTAAAAATGTACGCATAAAACCCAAACGCGAACCGCATAAAAACAGCACGCTAAAGGCATCCGCAATGAATGCCAACAAGAAAACGCGTAAAAAGCGTAAAAATGTACGCAATAGATCCAAAAACGCGTAAAAAAATATAACGCGTGAAAACCTCCAAGAAAAAGCCAACAAAGCGTACGCGTAAAAGATTGGGAGTGGCATATAAATATATGCAAATAGTTGGAATAAACTATGCATAACATTGCATGTAAAAAGCAAAAAACAAAAACAATAAAAAATAATTACCAAAAAATATGCAAATATTGGTATGCTCAGATTGGTCATCGCTCATGCAAAGACATGAAGTACCTTAATCACATACAATATAGAAGAGTACAGGAACAATCTTAAGAAAAATATTATCTCAGAATATAAATACTAGATACATCCCATAAATTGTTCCAAAAAAATTTGCTGAAATAACCTGAGCCTACATAACTGGTCCTGATAGCTACCCGAATCCAAGTCTACTTAAATACAAAACGATAAGTCATACTCCCTATTTAAACCTCCTCGACCTACAGTTCCTAAACGTCTAATCCATCCTGCTTCACATTTCAATAATGCCTTTAGTCTATCCCCACCCCGTAATGTCCTAGGTACACTATCTATGACCTGTATCCTAAGTTGTGACACTGAATGTCGAGACTCGACAAAATGGGACGACACTGCTTGTTCTCGATTCTGTCCGCGTATCGCACACTTATGTGATGAAAGGCGTATACGTAAAGTCTGTGTCGTCATACCAACGTAAGCTAAGCCACAAGGGCATTTTATAAGATATACTATATATGTTGAATCACAAGAATAGCGTCCACGGATCTTAAATTCAGTTCCCAAAGATGGGTGATTAAAGCTATCACCTTTGACAATATGGCTACAAGCATGGCAACTTAAACATGGATAAGTGCCAAATCTGCTCGCCGAGTCGGTAACTGCAAGTGTAGTTCCATATTTGTCTCGTCCCATTTTATCTCTAATTGTAGGAGGTCTTTTAAAGGACAGAAGTGGGGGATACCTGAACTCATGAACCTGTGGGAAGGACTGGCGTAAGAGGCCCCAATGTTTCCGTACAATGGACCCCAGCTGAGCACTGCAGGCATTGTATGTGGAAACAAAGGGGAGTCTAAGGCCCTGTTGGCGTCTAGGTCTACTGTCCCGTTCTTTAAAGGTATAATCAGGATAACCACGTTGTTTAAATTTAGTAACAGTCTCCTGGAGTCGTTGGTCACGCAAAGCCTGTGATCAGTAACTATCTTAGAAACTCTAGCAAATTGTCCTCGTGGAATGTGTTCTCTCACAGAACAGGGATGAAAACTAGAAAATTCCAAGAGGGAATTGCGGTCAGTTGATTTGACATAAAGGTCTGTGACAAAATGGTTACCTTGACGGATCACCATAGTATCCAGAAATGGAACCAGCTCCAAGTCTGAGTGGGCAGTCAATCTAATGAATGGACACTTACCACTCAACTCACATATGAACAGGTCGAGCTCAGAACGCGGCCCCCTCCACACGCAAAATACATCATCGATGTATCGCCACCAACACAAAACGTGTCGGCGGAAATACATACTTTGGTACACAAATGCCTCTTCATAGAGGCCCATGAAAAGATTAGCGTAGGAGGGGGCCACGTTCGAGCCCATTGCTGTTCCTCTCAACTGTTTATAAAAATTCCCACCAAAAAAGAAATAGTTCTCCTCAAGAATAATGCGTAACAATTCAACCGCAAACTTCCTATGTGGAGCCTGTAAATCAGAATGTGTTAATAAAAACCAATCGACAGCCTCTACACCCCCATCATGTGGGATGGAGGTGTAGAGGCTCTCAACATCCAACGTAACAAGAAGAATGTCTTCACCCCCAACATCTAATGAACTCAATCTACTAAGAAACATCGAAGTATCCTTCAAGTGTGAATCTAGCCCAATAACTAAAGGCTGAAGAAGTTTATCCAAGAAAACCGCCAAAGGTACAAACACAGAATCCACGCCGGCCACAATAGGTCGCCCTGGTGGCCGGCGTGGATTCTTGTGAATTTTGGGAAGAATATAAAAAGTGGGAGTAGCTGGATACTCTTTCTTAAGGAATCTTCTCAGGTCACTATCAATAATATTGTGTTGGAAAGCTCTATCAAGGAGGTGATCTATTCTACGAATGATATTAGCTAGGGGATCACCAGCAAGTTTCAAATAGACCTCTTGTTGGGCCAATTGATTCAATATCTCCTCTTGATAATAGGATGTATCGAGCACCACCACTGCCACGCCTTTATCGGCAGCGCAGATGGTGATGGCATCATTTTGTTTTAAGGCTGTCAATGCCTCTCTTTCCTGTTTACTCATATTGAAGTGAACCTGAGTACGTTTTTGCTCAAAATCTTGTTCCACCTTCCTAAGGTCATCCATAACATTCTTGGAAAACAGTTCCACAACAGGATTACTCGGTGGCATAAATGAACTCTTGTTCCTGAGGCCAAAATCTCGAAGATGTAAAGAGTCATCATCAGCTGGGGAGAATCTACTCGGCATTGGATTATTAGAAAAAAATACTTTCAATTTAAGAGATCTAAAAAATCGAAAACACTCCTGTTCAATTTGAAAAAAATCGGGTAATCTTGTGGGACAGTAGGATAGTCCATGACTAAGGGCTCGTATCTCAATATCAGTAAGGGAGTATGAGGAAATGTTGACCACTAATTCTTGCGTTGTCTCAACACTCTCTTCGAAGGTTGTTGTGCGCCTCTCATGTTGCTGGAGCTTCCGTCGGACCCTCCTGCCACCTCGTCGTTTTTTCGTTGTGTCGGACGAGGAGATACATCTCTAGAGGATAATTGACCCTCACTTGAAGACCCATTAGCGCCAGACGCAGGAGAACCATCACTAGGATGACCCGGCCTTTTGGGCTTGTGTGGTTTACTTCCAGGAAAACGTCTGCGGCGTGAGCCAGATGACTTTTGCCATGCATATACATATCCGGAGGTATAATCTTTAGAGTCTCGATGAAATTTCATCCGCTTATTTTCCTCGCCATTCTTTTGGTAAAGATCCATTTTAGTTTGCAAATGGTCTAAAAAGGCATCGAGATCCTCTGCGGACATCAAGAGCTCAAGTTCTTCCTCAACATTTTGGATCTTAGTGTCCAGAATCGGTAATTCCTGCTTAATTCTGGCTACAGTATGTACCATGGCATCAAAGCTCGCTTTATTCCATATACGTTCCCAGATATTAACAAAAGCCGTATCTTTAGGAAAGAGCAGGGGGGCTACATTGGCTCTAATGTGGCGAGGGATGCGTCCAGCATGAAAGTATTCCACCAAGGCTTTCGCATGTAGATCCAAGTCTATGCGGTGTCGCTTTAAATATTCAAGGTCCTTCTTAACAGGTTTAGCATCCGGCTGGGAAATAAATGAAGTGGTATCCTCAGTTCTGATCATGATCCGTGCAGCCTCATCACCAGTGTAGGCAAAAGTGAGATCAGCAGTATTCTTCTCAACGTCAACCATGGTGCCAGTGGTCTTCGAGCAATGTCGTGATGCAAGCAAGTAGTTTGACCCGGCACTCTGAATGGAGACAAGCGTGCTTTAGCTGATCAGAACTTGTTGCTCAGCAAGTTCAAAAATAGCAAAAAGAAGATATCAGCAGCACTGCTACAGTGAAAAAGATAGCTCTTTTATTTGTGCAGTAAAATCATGTAGCAAAAATAGAGCTGAAGGCAACTACAGCCCGCTGTTTCGAAGCGACATGCTTCTTCTTCAAGTTGCAAGCTCATAATGACAAACAGTGTTCTCATACTTCCTTAAATATGGCCACACATTCAAATGTCAGCCAATCCACAAATAAGACTTGAGAAAGAACCAATCGGAGCAGACCAAAAGAGTAGAGGAGCTGATGGGGAACTTCAGCTCTATTTTTGCTACATGATTTTACTGCACAAATAAAAGAGCTATCTTTTTCACTGTAGCAGTGCTGCTGATATCTTCTTTTTGCTAACTTCTATAACGAATTATATAATATGGATGAGTCAAATTTGTTAAATCCTAAAGATTTTTTAGACAAAATAAAACTCCCAAAGATAAGTTTGAAGGATAGAATAGAACTGGAATCCCCGATCTCCCTGGCCGAGTTCTGCAGGACTGTAAAGGAATTACCTAAAAAAAAATGCCCAGGCCCTGACGGATTTAATGCCGAGTTCTATCAATCATTTACGGACATTTTAGCACCCCTATTTTGTAAGCTTGTGAATAACAATGAAAATCCTACAATTTTTTCTAACGAATCAAATCGAGCAATTATCACATTGATTCCGAAAGGGGATAAACAGAACCTAAACTGTACGCAATTTAGGCCAATCTCCCTCATAAACTGTGACGTAAAAATCTACGCTAAAATATTATCAAACAGATTAAATAAAATAATTGGTAATCTCCTGGGGAAACAACAATCAGGTTTTATTAAAAACAAACAAACAAAAGATAATATATATACGGCAATTGATCTGATTCAAAAGTGTAGATTAAGAGGGAAAGATGCAGTAGTAATTGCAGTCGATGCCGAAAAGGCATTCGACCGCATCTCAAGAGGTTTTATCTTCGCAGTCCTGGCAGAGTTCGGACTGGGACCAATATTTATTGGGAATATGAGGAAGCTGTATAGAAATCAAAGTGTAGGCGTTAAAGTAAATAATCAGATCGACGACACATTTTCTATTTCTAATGGGGTTAGACAGGGATGCCCCCTGTCCCCCATATTATTTAATCTTGGAATTGAAACAATTATTCAATCTATCCAACAAGATAATGAAATTAGAGGTATACAAACGAAACAAGGCGAAATGAAGATATTGGCTTATGCCGATGACCTACTCCTATTTTTGACAGAGCCACTTAGCTCAACTAAAAAATGCCGAGACAAATTTAATTTGTTTGCAAAATATTCAAATTTTAAATTGAATAAAGAAAAAACTGAGATCCTAAATATAGGTTGCTCCATGAAAATTATAGAAGAGATAAAACAAATTAGTGGATTTAGATGTAATAACCAGTTCATTAAATATCTAGGTATCAATCTTACTAATAATCAGGATCTACTTTTTAAGAATAATTTTTTAAAAATAATGGATGAAGGTAAAAAAAAATTGAGATCCTGGGACCGCTCGTGTTTTAATTTGATTGGTAGGATCAACATCATTAAAATGCTGATCCTCCCCAAACTTATTTTTTTGCTGCAGAGTCTTCCGATAGCCATCCCTAATACATGGTTCCATAACTGGCACAAGTTATTCCAGAGTTTTATATGGAGTAACACTAAGCGTAGAATAAATTATAAACTGGCCATGAGAAGAAAAGATCAGGGTGGACTGGCCGCACCAAACTTATATAACTATTATAAAAGTGTGCACCTGACAAGAATCCTGGAATGGAAAATAGAGACCACCACCGATATAAATAATAAGATATGGCCACGGCTGGAGGAGGAAGAATCCGATTTGGACCTTGTCTTCACTTGGATCCCTAAAAATATTAATAAAGTATATAACTTATCGTCCCATCCATTGATTAAACCTACTCTTAAATCACTGCTATGGTTTATTAGAAAATGTCAAGAAAATACAGGGTTCTCTCCCCTAACAACTTTACGAGATAACCCTGACTTTCCCCCAGGTCTTGACCCAGCCTGGTTTGGCAAACATAATATAAGTCGTGAAACTCGCCTTATTGATATTAGGGGTAGTCGTGCTCTGGGTATTAAACCGATTTTTGAAGGTAATAATCAGATTAGTTTATGGGGTTCCTCTCAGGTACGCAGCTTTACTCAAAAATGGATTCTACAATTTGCTCAGAGGATGGAACTGAATAATTTTGAGAAACATCTCTATCTGGGGAAAAAAATGAACAAATCGATTTCTAGTCTATATTCAGATATTGGGGCTGCAGAGTATGGCCGGGATTTCCCGGCATATTGTAATAAATGGGAAAAAGAGCTGGGGTGCAGTCTGGAAGAATCTTGGCCACAAATATGGGCAAACAACTTTAAAATTCAGGATCCAAGGTTACAACTGATACAATTCAAAACAATTGGTAGATGGTATATTACACCGCTTCGTGTTAGTAAGTTTGCAAAACGCAGGATGATGTGTTGGAGATGTGGACAGGGGGACGGAGATACTCTACACATGTGGTGGTGGTGCCCGACAGTCAAAAAATTCTGGGATGATATCAGCCTTTTGGCCGAGAGACTGCTAAAAGAAAAATTTGAGCTTACACCAGAAGAAGCAATCCTTAGCTATGCAGATAAAACAAAAAAAAAGAAAGCCCCGGGTGCGTATTGATCAAAGAATATGGTACAATAGTGGCTAAAAACATCATTGTTAATAATTGGAAAAATTCGACTTTTTTGGATATAAGGGAATGGTTTGTCGGGATGGATGAACTGTGTAAGAATGAGAAACTGGGATGTACAGCTAGATTTGAGGAAGTGTGGAGAAGCCTTACAGCCAACCTTAGTTAGGTTATCTGGGAGAGAGTGGCTGGGGAGGGGAGAGGGGCATGTATAAGAGGATGGTGTCTGACGTGTAAGAGGGTGTTGGTGTATGTGTGCAGGTTGTGTTTCGAGAAAGATAGTTAAATAGCAGGCTCAGCAACAGTCGCTAAATGTTGAGGTAGGGTGTGAAAATCTTTGTATGTAGCTACCATCAAACTGTGATGATCACACAATTCAGTTCAGAGGTATGGCAAGAAAAGAGTATTGCTAAGGCCACATGTAACTGATTACTCATGAAATTGGGTCTGTGTGCTGAGTTTGAAAAAAAAAAAAAAAAAAAAAAAGAAAGTTGTTGTCCTTATTCAAACCCTTCTGCACAGCTTTGAACCAATTTATAAATTTTGTTTCTGCTATTAATCGGTCATTTGACGTTTTGAAGCCGCCCTTCAGGGCAGTGACACGAAGATCATCCATGCTGTGTCCGTTGGACCGAAAGTGTGTAGCAACTGGGAGTCCAGATTTGGTATCATTAATAGTGTGCCTGTGTCCATTCATACGTTTGCGCAGTGTTTGTCCAGTTTCTCCCACGTACATAACATTGGGGCATTTAGCACACATGATCAGATATACCAGATTGGTGGACCCACAGGAAAATTTACCTTGTACTCTGTACTCCTGTTGTGAACCTGGTATCGTTACCCTGTCAGTGGAGTAAATGTGTCTGCAGGTCCCACATATTTTTTGTCGGCAGGGTGATGTTCCGTTTTGTTGAGGCCTATTCAAAGAGCTCCTGACAATCATCTGTTTTAGATTGTGTGGTTGCCGATATGACAAGAGTCGAGGTTTAGGGAATATCGTTCTCAGTCTGTGATCCTTGTGTAAAATGGGATGAAGTTCCTTAGCAATCCTCCTTAAGATTTCCAGGTGTGGGTTGTAGGTGACAACCAAAGGGACAGGTTCCTCTTTCTGGTTTTGCTTATATTTCAGGAGTTCAGTCCTGGGGATGTTGCTGGCTTTCCTGATTTGGGCCTCAGCCATGGGAGGACTGTAACCTTGTTTAATGAAAGTGTTCTTAAGGTGATCCAGGTGCTTGTCTCTGTCCATCCTGTCAGAACAAATCCTTATAGCTTGGCTGTAAATTATAGAGTTCTTAATATGCTTGGGATGAAAACTGTCATATCTTAGGTATGTGGGACGGTCTGTAGGTTTGCGATACACAGAGGTTTGTATGTTGTTACCCCTGATGTATATGGTGGTGTCCAGAAAGTTAATCTCTGTGTGAGAGTAGGTAAGTTTCAATTTGATTGTAGGATGGAAGGCATTGAAGTTCCTGTGGAACTGGAGAAGATCATCCTCACTTGCAGACCAGATGATTAAAATATCATCAATGAAGCGGAAGAAGGCCAAGGGTTTTATGCCACATGCATTGAGGTATTCCTCTTCGATTTTGGCCATGAATAGATTTGCATACTGTGGTGCGAATCGCGAACCCATTGCCACGCCCATCTGCTGTAAATAGAGGTCCTGTCCAAAAGTGAAATAATTATGAGTGAGAATGAATTTGATCAGTCCAGTAATAGGCTTTACAGGTATGCCCTGACCCTGAAGATATTTACGGCAGGCCGCAATACCATCATCATGGGGAATGTTCGTGTACAGGGACTCCACGTCCATCGTGGCCAGTATGGTTCCCTCAGGTACTGGGCCGATGGCTGTCAGTTTGTTCAGGAGGTGGGTGGTATCCTGTAAGTAGCTGGGTCTTTTACAGACAAGAGGTTTCAAGATGTTTTCCAGCCACCCTGAGATGTTCTCTGTAAGAGTTCCCCTCCCTGAGATTATGGGCCTGCCTGGGTTTCCCTCTTTGTGGATCTTGGGAAGCATGTAAAAGCAGGCTGTTCTAGGCTCTTCAGGGATAAGGGTCCTTACATGTAGTCTGATGTTTGCAGGCAATCTGTTAACCATCCTATTGAGTGCCATCCTGTAGCCTTTTGTGGGGTCCCCCTGTAATTTGGCATAGTGAGCGGTGTTGGATAATTGTCTTTGTGCCTCCTGAATGTAGTCACTGGTGTTCATTATGACTATGGCACCACCTTTATCCGCTGGTTTAATAATAATGTCCTTATTCTCCTTAAGGGATCTGATGGCCTGTTGCTCCTGTGGTGTTACGTTCTGGGACAGTGTCTTTCTTTTACTCAGGATCCTGTCAGAGATTCTGCGTCTGAATTTGTTGATGTATTTATCCAGGGCCGGGTTTTTTCCTTCTTTGGGGGTCCATCTTTTTTTCATTTTTTTCTTTTTAGATCTGGTGCGTTTTGGTCCATTATCCATTGTATCACAGGCTTCCTTATCATGGTAGTGTTCCTTGAGTCGCAGATTTCTGAAAAATTCCTCCATATCTCCACAGAGTGCAATCCTGTCTATGGGTCTCGCAGGGCAGAATGACAGGCCTTTGGAGAGTACTGACATTTCAGCTTCAGTAGCCCGATAAGAGGAAAGATTCATTACACCTGTGGGTTGCTCTTTTTCTGCTGCTTGTGCATCCAGGCGTCCACTCTTAATTCTAAGTCTCTGAAGTTTTTTCTTTTTGTTGTTAATTAGGAATCTCTGTAGTTTCCCATAGAAGGTTTGTAGTTTATCCCATGTATATCCAGTGGGGTCATCATTCAGAGACAGTTTCATTTGTAGTTAGCCAATAAATGGTATCATCCTGATTTAAAACTTCTTACCATGTAATACATGTCAGAATGTGAATCTGGGAGAGGAAAGATTTTACAATGAGCAAACACTGACTAAATCATTTATACATAATTATTGTAAAAATGAAGCACTTTTTTTATTACATTATTTTCACTGGAGTTCCTCTTTAAATTAGGCAGTTGATGTGCATTTGTGTCAGATGACTTAAAGAAGAATCATTAGATTCGAAATGCTGTGTGTTGTTGTCAGAGAAACGGCATATTGCATGCTTTAAAATGATTTTATGAAGAATGAATAAAGTTTTGTAAACTTGGTTGGTGCAGATCCTGTAGTGAAGAAATACAATGGATTTCCCTTTCAACTCTAGGGGACGGATCCTGCACACCACTTTATTCCATTGGTGCTTAACCTTTACATTATATTTGTATTGAAGACTGACTGCTCTGTTGATTGTAATAAGGATTCCAGAACTCAATGATGATGCATTACATTTTGTTTTGCCTTTATTCTGGCTATGTCTGTGTTGATCATCATGTATTGCCTTGAAACATAGCAATTTCAATAATAACAATTATATCAAAGTGCTCTTTGGACTCTATGGTGCATTTTTATATTTTGCTGTTTTGTATAGTTCTTAATTTTGGTGTGAATAAAGATTGTCACACTGATTGTAAACTTTGCTTTTCAGAGATACCAATATCGTTATCCTCTTTTAAGTCCTCCCATGGGAGCCCCCTTTGTCGACTACATACATGGGTCTGCAATGGTATCCAGCTGAGGACTGTGTCCCCCTAAATCACTCCCACTCCCACCAAGCCTCTGTTTCACCGTAATTCCTAACGGACTAGGCCCTAATTATATGCATCACACCTGAGGTCACACCTTCATCACATCTCGAGGAGAATTAAAGTGTACCTTAGATCTCAGGATAAAAAGATGTTATATTCACCCAGGGCTTTTTCCAGCCCCATGAGCACCAATGTGCCCCTCGCTGTCTTCCCGAGTGCCTCCTTTCGGCCGCAATTAGTCCCTGTAATCTGTCTCAGTCGTGCTAGCCGGCTCAGAGGCAACTGGTGCGACTGAGCCAGATTACGCGGACTAATTGTGGCCAAACAGAGGCACTCAGGAGGACGGCAAAAGATGCATCGGTGCTCATGGCGCTGGAGGAAGCCCCGGGTGAGTATAAAATCTTTTCATCCTGAGATCTCAGGTTTACTATAAGGAGTATGCCATGCTGGTCTTTCCTTGCATCCCTAATCTTCTTTCTTGAAAAATGATCAAATGAATAATATTAAAATAAGACCGACACTTAGTTAAACAAAATGTAATTTTTAGGAAGAGAAATACATGCATTTTTACAGATCTGTATGTAGATCAGGCCAAAAAGATTGACATTAGAGAAACAGGGATCTTTGTCACCAAAAGAGGGACAGCTATTTATTATATAGTTATTGAAGTAAAAGTTATATGAGATTTTGTATATATATTTATTTATTTATTTATTTATTTGTTGTATTTATAAAGCGCCAACATATTACGCAGCGCTGGACATTAATTTAGGTTACAGACAATATTTAGGGGTGACAAACAGCAATATGACAATACAGGAATACAAGAAAACCAGATCACACAGCACAGTATGAGTACAAGGTAATGCTTAGTCAGTCACTGGATGGGAGCATGGAGTTAGGCAAGTTAGGTTCACTCAAATGCATAGCATGGGTGCACAGTAATAGAGGTGCATGATCAGGTAGGACACAAAAGGAGTGAGGACCCTGCCTAAAGGCTTACAATCTAGAGGGAGAGGTAGGGACACGAGAGGTAGGGGACCAGAGTTCGGCTGTGGGTTTAGAGCAATTGTGAGGGGTGGTAGGCAAGAGTGAAAAGGTGAGTTTTGAGGGCCTTCTTGAAGGTGTTGAAGGAGGGGGCTGCCCTAATGGGTGGAGGTAGGGAGTTCCATAGTGTCGGAGCGGCTCTTGAGAAGTCTTGGAGGCGTGCATGGGACTGGGTGATGCGGGGGACGGTCAGGCGAAGTTCATTGGAGGAGCGGAGTGAGCGTCTTGGTGTGTATCTCTGAGTAAGATCAGAAATGTAGGTTGGACAGGTTTTGTGGATGGATTTGTAGGTCAGACACAATATCTTGAATCTGATTCTGGACTGGATAGGAAGCCAGTGGAGGGATTCACGGAGGGGAGCCGCCCTGGTGGAGCGATGGGAGGAGTGGATAATTCTGGCAGCCGCATTCATGATGGACTGTAGTGGGGCTATTCGGGTCTTAGGGAGTCCAGACAGAAGGGCATTGCAGTAGTCGAGGCGGGAAATTATGAGGGCATGGATGAGGAGTTTGGTGGTGGCAGGGGTCAGGAAAGGGCGAATCTTACAGATGTTACGAAGGTGGAAGTTGCAGGACTTTGTGAGGTTTTGGATGTGGGGAGTGAAGGAGAGTGCGGAGTCCAGGGTGACACCCAGACAGCGGGCTTGAGAGGTAGGGTGAATAGTAGTGTGGTTAACAGTGACCTGCACATCTGGGAGGTCCAGGGATGACCGGGGTGGGAAGATCATAAATTCCGTTTTGTCTAGATTTAGTTTTAGGAACCTAGCGGACATCCAGGAGGAGATGGCAGATAGGCAGGAGGAGACCTTGTCCATGGTAGTGGTGGATATGTCAGGGGTGTGGAGATAGATTTGGGTGTCATCTGCATACAGATGATAGTTAAAACCCATGGAGGAGATAACCTTGCCAATGGAGGATGTGTATAGGGAGAACAGTAGGGGGCCAAGGACCGAGCCTTGGGGGACTCCCACTGAGAGGTGGTTGGGGGTGGACGAGGACTCATTGAAGGAGGTCGTGAAGGAGCGGTTGGAGAGGTAGGATGAAAGCCAGGTCAGGGCGAGATCAAGAATGCCCATGGATTGGAGGGACTGGAGGAGTAGGGGATGATCTACTGTATCAAAAGCTGCTGAAAGGTCAAGGAGGAGGAGAATGGTGTATTTACCTTCAGCTTTAGCTAAGGCAAGGTCATTGACCACTTTGGTGACAGCCGTTTCGGTTGAGTGGGCAGGCCGAAATCCAGATTGCAGTGGGTCTAGTAGTGAGTTGGCATTGAGGTACTGGGTCAGGCGTTTGTGAACCAGACGCTCAAGGAGTTTTGAGGCGAAGGGGAGGAGGGAGATCGGGCGGTAGTTGGAGGGTAGCGAGGGGTCGAGGGAGGGTTTCTTGAGCAGAGGCAGTACAGTGGCCTGCTTGAAGTCTGAGGGGAAGGTGCCTGTGGATAGGGAGAGGTTAAACATGGTAGTGAGGACTGGGGCCAGATCCGTGAAGTGAGGCTGAAGTAGATCAGAAGGGATAGGGTCAAGGGGGGAGGTAGTGGTATGGGAAGTCTGCAGTAGGTGGTTGACCTCCTCAGTGGTAGTAGGAGTGAAGGAGGTGAGGGGAGGATAGGGTGGAGAAGGAGTAGGTTGTGAGCAGGTGGGAGGTGAAGATTGAAGATTGGATATTTCCTGACGGATGGAGACTATTTTGTTGGTGAAGTGGGTGGCTAAATCTGTGGCAGAGAGGGAGGAAACAGAAGGTGGGGGGGTGGGTTTAAGCAGGGAGTTGAAGGTGCTAAAAAGACGCCGGGGATTGGAAGCTTGTGCTCCGATGAGCTTGGTAAAGTATTTCTGCTTCGCATGAGCAAGGGCAGTGTGGAACTGCTGCAGGTTAGTCTTGTACTGTAGGAAATCCTGGTTTAGTCGAGTTTTCCGCCATCTTCGTTCAGTGGCGCGTGTTTCCCTCTGGAGGTTGCGAGTATGGGTAGTGCGCCAGGGCTGGGGGTTAGGGGGTCGGTTGCGGCGGAATATTGGTGGAGCAGCTTTCTCTAGGGCTGATGAGAGAATTTGGTGATACTGAGCTGCAGCAAGATTAGGACAGGTTAGGGTGGGGAGAGTGGAGGATAGGCCATGGAGGGAGTCAGCAAGGACGCCAGGGTTGAGCTTGCGTAGGTCTCGCTGCCATCGACCAGGTGGGTGGGCGGGTAGTTTGGAGGTGCCTTCCGTGAGGAGGTTGAAGGCGAGAAGGTAATGGTCTGAGGGGGGAAATGGTGCGATGTCGAGGTCTGCAATGGTGGTGGATTTAGTGAATATAAGGTCGAGAGTGTGACGTGCAGTGTGAGTGGGGGCGTTGGTGTGTTGTACTAGGCCATGTGAGTTGGCTATGGTGAGTAGCCGGGTCGCAACAGAGTTCTTGGGTTCATTGATGGGTATATTGAAATCCCCGAGGATGATGGTGGGGAGGTCAGAGGAGAGGATGTGTGGGAGCCAGGAGGCAAGGTTGTCGAGAAATTGTCGTGTGGAGCCCGGAGGGCGGTATAAGACTGCAACAATGGCTGGGAGGGGATTGTAGAGGCGGATAGTGTGGGCCTGATCTCATTGATCAATTGTTATGTATAGAGCGCTTGGGGGCCCCCATTGTAAAACTTGCATCGGGGCCCACAGCTCCTTAGCTACGCCACTTGCCCATTTACAGAGATATTTATCCCACCCAGCATGGGTATGTGTAAAAATACACCCCAAAAAACATTATACTACTTCTCCGGAGTACGCCAATACCACATGTGTGACACTTTTTTTTGCAGCCCAGGCGTGCTAAGGGGCCCAAAGTCCTATGAGTGCTTTTAGGATTTCACAGGTCATTTTGAGGCATTTGGTTTCCAGACTACGCCTCACGGTTTAGGGCCCCTAAAATGCCAGGGCAGTATAGGAACCCCACAAGTGACCCCATTTTAGAAAGACAACACCCCAAGGTATTCCGTTAGGAGTATGGTGAGTTCACAGAAGATTTTATTTTTTGTCACAAGTTAGGGAAAATTAATTTTTTTATTATTATTTTTTTTTTTTACAAAATGTCGTTTTCCACTAACTTGTGACAAAAAAAAATCTCTTATGAACCCACCATACACCTAACGGAATACATTGGGGTGTCTTCTTTCTAAAATTGGGTCACTTGTGAGGTTCCTATACTGCCCTGGCATTTTAAGGGCCCTAAACTGTGAAGAGTAGTCTGGAAACCAAATGCCTCAAAATGAATGTTCAGGGGTATAAGCATCTGCAAATTTTGATGACAGGTGGCCGAATTTTGTGGAATCGGTCATAAGCAGGGTGGCCTCTTAGATGACAGGTTGTATTGGCACTGAAGTGCAGGAAGCGCCGGATGTTCTCAAATCGTGACCTGGACATGGCGGCAGAGAACATGGGCATGTGATGTATTGGGTGCGTAGACCAATAAGACCGCAATACATTATTTTTGACTAGACCCATGTTAAGGAGAATGCCCAAAAAAATATTAAGTTTGGAAACTTGGAGTGATTTCCACCGAAGAGGCTGGGCATGGTAGCTTCTCGGATTGGCGGTTGCGTATTGTGTGGCATAACGGTTGGTCTCAGCCACAATTAAGTCGTAGAGATCCACAGTGCAGAACAGATGAAAAAAGTCTAGGGCCGATCCTAGATTATCTGTCTCCACCTGGACTCCAGACTGGGCGGTGAAAGGGGGGCAGTACGGGTGCGGCGGAACCAGGGGATTGCCAATTGGGATTTGCCAGCACCTCTGGAAGACTATGGGTAGTACGGGCCCGTTTTGCTGGTGGCTGCAACTCGCGTCTTAATGCACGTGCCACCGAACCAGTTTCTACTACCATGCTGGTGCTCGCCACTTCCCCAGGGTCTATAGTAGTACTGGTGCTAGATCCAGGAGATGCTACGCTGCTGGTGCATGCCTCACCAAGAAAACTCGGATCAGCGCTAGCACCACTCTGCTGCCCTTGAGTCTGATCCTGCGCCACCTGCGGTCCAGTGACATGGGGTGTGGTACGCCTGGCTCTAGCCAGGACCTTAACCTCGTCATTGCTATTAGTCAGAGAGCCACTGCTGTTCACCGGTTCGTATTCTGACCCTGATGATTCGTTGGATGAGGCTTCCCAATCACACTCACCCCACTGGGCCAGAATCTCGGCGGCCTCTTCAGCGGAATACCCCTTTTTTGCCATGGTAGACTGCTAAATTTAGGGGGTATTCCTCTGAGACTACCCAGGAAAAAGAGCACCTACCTAGTAAAAGGGAGTACTTGTGAAGTAGAAAGCTGTGGTCACTGAGTTTTGATAAAAAAAAAATCTAAACTGATCTTAACAGCGCCACAGCTATTGTACAGTGTTTTTGCAGTGATCAGAAAAAAAAATTATGTCACTGCGGTGGGGCGGGCTGAACGCAAGTGCAGGCGAACGATTAGGCCTGATCAGTCAAACACTGCGTTTTTAGTGTATCCTAGTGACCCTAATATAGATCTGACTGTGATCAGTAATGATCACTTACAGACACTATATAGTAGCAATGCTGATTAGTGACAGTGATGATGCTAATCAGCAATTCATTAGTGACTGTGGTGTGGTGGGCTGGGTGCTAACTGACGCTAAGTACCCAACGAAGGGCCCTAGCTAAATAACTGGCCTAACTGTTAACACTAGTGACACTAAAAAAGTGACAGTTTTCACTGATCACTGTTTTTAGATCACTAGGATAGTGACAGGGGGTGATGGGGGGGTTCTGAGGGGGATTTGAGGATGTGGGCGAGTGATCAGAAGCCCGTAGGGGGCAGATTAGGGCCTGATCTAATGGGGAGGAGTGCTAGTGGGTGACAGGTGGTGACAGGAGGTGATTGATGGGTGTCTCGGGGTGATTAAGGGAGGGTGATCGGGGGGGTCTGAAGGGTTTCTCAGGGTGTGGACGGGTATTTGGTTGCCCGCAAGGGGCAGATAACAGGTGGTGACAGGGGGTGATTGATGGGTGATCAGTGGGTGATTAGAGGGGAGAACAGATGTAAACAATGCACTTGGGAGGTGATCTGAGGGCAATCTGAGGGTGTGGCCGGGTGATCAGGTGCCCGCAAGGCACAGGTTAGGGTCTGATCTGATGGGTGGCAGTGACAGATGGTGACAAGGGGTGATTGACAGGTGATCAGTGGGTGATTACAGGGGAGAATAGATGTATACAGTACACAGGGGGAAGGGGGTGTCTGGGGAGGATCTGAGGGTGTGTGGGGGGGGGGTGATCAGTTAGTGACAGGGAGTGATTGATGGGTGATTAGGGGAGTGATTGGGTGCAAACAGTGGTCTGAGGGGGTGATCAGGGGGGGTTTGAGGGGTGCTGTGGGCAATCAGGGGGGCAGGGGACAGGATCAGTGTGTGAGTGTTTGACAGCTGGCTTGGCAGAACTGTTCTCTCGCCAGCTGTTAACAAACCAGCTGGTGGACTCTGAGACCTTCCGAAAATTTGTGGCCATTGGGACACCGCAGTGGAAGATACCAGGCCGCAATTATTTCTCAAAAAAGGTGATACCCAAACTGTACCGAGAAGTTGAAAGACAAGTGGTGTCATCTCTGGCACACAGCGTTGGGTCAAGGGTCCATCTGACCACGGATGCCTGGTCTGCCAAGCACGGTCCGGGCAGGTACATTACTTACACAGCCCATTGGTCAACCTGGTGACCACTGGCAAGCAGGGAGTACGTGGCTGTGCAGAAGACCTAGTTGTGACACCTCCACGGTTTGCAGGCAGGCCTGCTGCCACCTCCTCTTCTTCTCCTCCTACTCCTCCTGCTACCTCCTCTTCGCTGTCGTCCTCCTCCTCCTCCTTGGCTGAGTGGCAGTTCAACTCTACTGGTGCTTACCAAAATCCTCGGAAATACACTGTGCTCCACTGGAAATAATATACACACACTCAGGGGATCGCAGCAACGAAAAGGTCACTTCACCTTAATCAGTATGTCCCAAAAAATCACTGCGCTTGCTCATACCCTGTAATATAAATCAAAAAGCGCACATAGTGCCCAGCATTGTCTACAACAGACTAAAACCAGCACCCTGTGCTGCACTCCTGGGGGTAATGCCACCACCTCGGATAGGGATCAAAGTCGCTTTTCCCCCTTTGTGGGAGCACTCACCAGAAGCGCGTCTTTCACCACTGCATATCAAGCCTCTCTCAGTCAGCCAAGGAGAAGACCACCATGTAAAAGCAGATCCAGTTTAATGTACAACCGCCAGGTTACAGAGATAGTGCTCGCTCCAGCCGCGGACAAACGGAGCAGCACATTACCATCCGGCTTCCCTGTTTCCTGGTCGTGACGTCAGCGCGCTCCTCCGACACAGGGTATCCCCAGGGCGAAGTCGGAGGAGCGCGCTGACGTCACGACCAGGAAACAGGGAAGCCGGATGGTAATGTGCTGCTCCGTTTGTCCGCGGCTGGAGCGAGTACTATCTCTGTAACCTGGCGGTTGTACATTAAACTGGATCTGCTTTTACATCGTGGTCTTCTCCTTGGCTGACTGAGAGAGGCTTGATATGCAGTGGTGAAAGACGCGCTTCTGGTGAGTGCTCCCACAAAGGGGGAAAAGCGACTTTGATCCCTATCCGAGGTGGTGGCACTACCCCCAGGAGTGCAGCACAGGGTGCTGGTTTTAGTCTGTTGTAGACAATGCTGGGCACTATGTGCGCTTTTTGATTTATATTACAGGGTATGAGCAAGCACAGTGATTTTTTGGGACTCTACTGGTGCTGCGATCTCCTCTCCAGCTGCACAGCCCCAGCTCCCCAGGGCCTATGCTGCATGCCAGGTACGACGGTGTCACGCCATCTTAGACATGTCTTGCCTCAAAGTGGAGAGTCCCACTAGAGCAGCTCTCCTGGATGCTCTTAACAAACATGTGGATCAGTGGCTGACCCCGCACCAAGTGGAGTTCGGCAACGTGGTGTGTGATAACGGCAGCAATCTCATTTCGGCTTTGAATTTGGGAAAGTTGACACATGTACCCTGCATGTGCTGAATCTAATAATTCAGAGATTTGTGTCTAAGTACCCAGGCTTACAGGACGTCCTGAAGCAGTCCAGGAAGTTGTGTGGGCATTTCAGGCGGTCTTGGCACGGCCATGGCACGCTTGATCGATATTCAGCGGAGAAAGAACTTGCCGGTGAGACGCTTGATTTGCGATAGCCCAACTCGCTGAAATTCAACCTTCCTTATGTTTAACCCCCTGCTACAACAGTAGAAAGCCATCAACCAGTAACTCTACAACTACAGTAGAAGGACACACTATGGGGAGATGGGGATGTTCTGGAGGCCGAAGTACTGGACACTCATGCGAAATGCCTGCAGGCTCATGCGGCCGTTTGAGGAGGTGACAAACCTGGTGAGTCGCAGTGAAGGCGCCATCAGCGACTTGATCCCATATGCTTTCTTTCTGGAGCGTGCCGTGCGTAGAGTGGTCGATCAAGCTGTGGAGGAGCATGAACAGGAACAGAGGAAGAGTTGTCGGATCAATTTTCAGAACCAGATGTTTCCTCAACACCTGCGGCAGCACAGAGGAGGGGGAGGAGGAGGAGGAGGAAGAGTCGTGTGGGGAAGAGGAGTCAGATGATGAGGAAGGTGTTTTTTTGGAGGAGGAGGCAGAAGAACAACCACAGCAGGCGTCGCAGGGGGCTTGTGCTGCTCAACTTTCCTGTGGTATTGTTTGTGGCTGGGGGGAGGAGGAGAACTTACCTGACATAACTGAGGAAGAGCAAGAGGAGATGGATAGTACGTCTGCATCCAAATTTGTGCAGATAGCGTCTTTCATGCTCTCCGGCCTGTTGAGGGACCCTCGTATAAAAAAACTCAAGGGGAATGAGCTGTACTGGGTGGTTACATAACTAGACCCTTGGTATAGGCACAAAGTGGCGGAGATGTTTCCAAATCACCAGAAGGCAGAAAGGATGCAGCACTTGCAGAACAAGCTGGCAACTATGCTTTACAGTGCGTTTAACCTCCCTGGCGGTAAGCCCGACCTACGCTCGGGCTAGCCGCCGCAAAGGATCACATGGCCCCGGGAGGATTTTTTTTTTTTTTATAAAATTGGCTGTATCGGCTTAAGCTAGCACTTGGCTAGCTAACTATGTCCCCCAAGTTTCACCGCTCCCCACCTGATCGCCACCATAATATGTACTCCCAGGAATCCCACGATGGTGCAGGTTCAGAATCAGCTCCAGGCTTCGCTATGGTAAGGATCGGGACTGCGCATGACGTCATGACGTACATGCCATCAGACGTCATGTCCAATCGTCGCCATAGCGATGAGTGAAGCTGAATGGTGAAGCTGCGGCTCTCGCGGGATCGAGGAGGGGTAAATATTGCCGGCGGCCATCAGGTGCTTTAGTTAGGTGCGGCGCGGCTTGGGGGACATAGTTAGCTAGCAATCCTCCCACGGACGCAGCCTCTGAAACTGCGTACCGCCAGGGAGGTTAAGAGTGATGTCACAGCACAATGGAATAAAGGTACCACTGCCAGTAATCCTTCTCCCATGTCCACGCAGGCAAGGACAGGACGCTCTAGCGATCTCATGGTGATGTCGGACATGCGGACATTATTTAGTCCTTAGCCCTTCCGGATCCAACCTCCACCAGCGCGTCGACCGGCAGGTAGCCGACTACCTGGCCTTAAGTGTGGATGTAGACACTGTGAGCAGCGATGAACCGCTGGACTACTGGGTGTGCAGTCTTGACCTGTGGCCAGAGCTGTCACAATTTGCCATCCAACTTCTGTCTTGCCCTGCCTCAAGCGTCCTGTCAGAAAGGACCTTCAGCACAGCTGGAGGCATTGTCACTGAGAAGAGAAGTCGCCTAGGTCACAAAAGTGTTCCGTACCTCACCTTTATCAAAATGAATGAGGCATGGATCCCGGAGGGCTACTGCCGCCCGAAGACTACGTCAGTCCCCACACACAGCATCTCTGCCTGCACGCCATGTGACTGCCTGCCCCAAGACTAAGTCACTCCCCACACAGCATCTCTGCCTGCAGGCCGCTTGACTGCCTTCTCCGCCACCACTAACAGGGTCCAGGACTCCAGGCGGATTCCTGAATTTTTAAGGCTGCCGCTGTGCACATATCTGCCTAATTTTTCTGGCTGCACTGCAGCTGCAACAACAAAACAAAAGGCATGTACATGTGTCAATTTCCCTTCGTGATCGTTACCTTGCCACGGTGAAGGGGCTTGGGTATCACAATGAAGCAGTGACCGCCGGCTATATGAGTGTCTCGGGGGGTGGGGGGGGGCACACTCAAGATAATAAGGTCGTTGCTTCATTGTGGACAGACCAAATTCGATCAGCTGGACAGTCATTGTTGTTCTGTCATTGAGCTACCTCAGCACGGCCGTCCATATGGGCTTGAAAACCGCTATCGTCTGCAGTCTGGCAATGGTGCGCACCAGTCCAGCACAGCCGTCACTACACAAACAGCTGTTTGCAGTGCGTTACACAGTGAGTTTGGTCTGTCAGTGTGAAGCAGTACACTAATTACACTACCTGATGTATACACATGCAAGATGTTGTAAAGCACTTTAGGCCTCCAAATTAGCATGCAATGTGATTTCTGCCCTTAAAACGCTGCTGTGCGTCAAATCCGGATTTTCCCCGGAACTTTTGGAGTGTATCCCACTCCGCCATGCAAAAACTCAGGTGTTAGACCCCTTGAAACATCTTTTCCATCACTTTTGTGGCCAGCATAAATGTTTGTAGTTTTCAAAGTTCGCCTCCCCATTGAAGTCTATTGTGGTTTCGAAAAGTTTGTGCGAACCAAACCTTTTGCGGAAGTTTGGGTTCGAGGTTCGCGAACCGAAAATCGGAGGTTCGAGCCATCTCTACAGGAAACAAATATTCCTGTTCACCAATTAGTGCTGCATCAGATAGTGCCAGAAATGTGCACAGGAGCAAGCCCAATCCTGCACAGCACTGCTTCTGCTATAAGACGTATATCTACTGACTCGTGGCTTAGATGAAGTCACAGAGGACGTAGATATACTGTAGTGGTGGATAAAGTGGTTAAATATGTTTGGGGAACATGCTGCCTAATTAGGTACTTTTATGAGAAATCACTTCCCTTTTTTCTCAGCAGATTGGAATTTGGGAGCGGAGGCAGAGGGAAATTGCAAGAAAAGTGCACAGTACTGTATTTACTTTGCAATTTTCTTGCACTGCGCTCCCATTGGCTTTAACCTAAACCTAAACGAAATGCAATACGATTGTGACCGGTCAAAAATGTTATCGCATGAGCGACGCAACATTATTGCACTGATAATCATGGTGCTCTTCGATCGGCGACGTGCCGGCAAATTACATGTGATATGACACTTTTACTGGTATTTACATTACTGACATAGAACAGAAATACACAGACACAGAAATAGCGCAATTTGCTATACTTAGGCACCGTGTGCATTGCTAGTATACCGCACATTGTGCTATTAGCATAATGCTTGTTATACCTTGGTAACATAAGTTGCGCTATTTGCGCAACACGTGCCGCATCAGTTATGTACACACCAGTAAATTTGCTGTACGTGCACAGGAATTTTACTGACATTTAGAGGATATGCCCCAATGTCCATTGTCAATTGCATTGCCTGTCCCTTGTGCAGTTCCATCTCATTTGGAGTCTGTTGGGAATATCAATCCCCAATACTAGTCCTAGCTGAAGTCATTTGTCTGCTCTCTCCCATGTCTGGAGAATATGCTGCTGCCTGACAAATGGAACAGCTCTCCAGGGCCTTCATTGATCTCCGTCTGGTAAAACTAGAATCCATCATGTTCCAGTATTGTGCGCTGGTTCAGCAATACTTCTGCAGCAGAAGGGGGCTGTCAGATAGATGTCTGGTTATTTTAAAAATAGCTTTACTGCTGCCTTTTAAAATAGAAACTACTGTAGTTTTATAATTTAAAAAAAAGAAAAGTAAAAATTCACATATGCACATAGTGTGCAACAGTTTTGCCAGTATTTACATAACTGACTAAAGGCTCATACACACATCAGACTATAGTCTTTGGAAAATGAAAGATCACAGACCAATCTTACCACCCTTCATGTAGTATGAGAGCCATACTCTACACAGTCTTTTCTATGGAGCTGAACTCCACATCAGATAAAAACCTTTGCAAGATGCTGCACACACAGATGCTGTACAGACACAAAAGATCAGTATCTGCAAAAGATCTGTTCCTGCCAAAAATCCATTCCTGCAAATTGCAATGATAGTCTATGAGATCTGCAGATCATCATACACACATGATTTAACTGACATTCATCTGCAGATCAGACAATCATCTGCAGATCTGAAAATCCATCCTGGTGGATCTGATCTGCAGATGAATGTCAGTTAAATCATGTCTGTATGATGATCTGCAGATCTCATAGACTATCACTGCAATTTGCAGGAATGGATTTTTGGCAGGAACAGATCTTTTGCAGCTACAGATCTTTTGAGTGTGTGCAGCATGTTTGTGTGCAGTATCTTGCAAATATTTTTTTCTGATGGGGAGTTCAGCTCCATAGAAAAGACTGTGAAGGTATGGCTCTCATACTACATGGAATGGAGTAAATTTGGTCTGTGATCTTTCATTTTCAAAAGACTATGGTCTGATGTGTGTATGTGGCCTTAGTGTAAGCATTACCTGGGCAATGAAAGTTGTGCTATTTTCCCAACAGTCACTAAGGGTGCATACACACATCAGACCATAGTCTTTAGAAAATGAAAGATCACAGACCAATTTTACCCCCTTCCATGTAGTATGAGAGCCATTTCTACACAGTCTATTCTATGGAGCTGAACTCCCCATCAGATAGAAATCTTTGCAAAATGCTGCACACACAGATGCTGTACACATTCAAAAGATCAGTATCTGCACAAGATCTGTTCCTGCAAAAGATCTGTTCCTCCAAAATGCATTCATATTCTATGATATCTGCAGATCTCATACACACCTTGCTTAACAGGCATTCATCTGCAGATCAGATCCACCAGGATGGATCTTCAGATGATTGTCAGATATGCAGATGATTGTCTGTTAAGCAAGGTGTGTATGATGATCTGCAGATATCATAGACTATGAATGCATTTTGCAGGAACGGATCTTTTGCAGGGACAGATCTTTTGCAGATACTGATCTTTTAAATGTCTACAACATCTTTGTGTGCAGCATCTTGTAAAGATTTCTATCTGATGGGGAGTTCAGCTCAATACAATAGACTGTGTAGAGTATGGCTCTCATACTACATTAAATGGGGTAAAATTGGTGATCTTTCATTTTCCAAAGACTATGGTCTGATGTGTGTATGCACCCTTAGGCCACATACACACATCAGACCATAGTCTTTTGAAAATGAAAGATCACAGACCAATCTTACCACCCTTCATGTAGTATGAGAGCCATACTCTACACAGTCTTTTCTATGGAGCTGAACTCCACATCAGAAAAAAATCTTTGCAAGATGCTGCACACACAGATGCTGTACAGACACAAAAGATCAGTATCTGCAAAAGATCTGTTCCTGCCAAAAATCCGTTCCTGCAAATTGCAATGATAGTCTATGAGATCTGCAGATCATCATACACACATGATTTAACTGACATTCATCTGCAGATCAGATCCACCAGGATGGATTTTCAGATCTGCAGATGATTGCTTGATCTGCAGATGAATGTCAGTTAAATCATGTGTGTATGATGATCTGCAGATCTCATAGACTATCATTGCAATTTGCAGGAATGGATTTTTGGCAGGAACAGATCTTTTGCAGATACTGATCTTTTGTGTCTGTACAGCATCTGTGAGTGCAGCATCTTGCAAAGATTTTTTTCTGATGTGGAGTTCAGCTCCATAGAAAAGACTGTGTAGAGTATGGCTCTCATACTACATGAAGGGTGGTAAGATTGGTCTGTGATCTTTCATTTTCAAAAGACTATAGTCTGATGTGTGTATGAGCCTTTAGTCAGCTGCATAATTACTGGTACATCTGCCTTTTGTCGTGTGTACATGGTAGTTTCACTGCCATTCAGTGAATTTGCCTCTATATTACACATTGGGCATGATCTAATTCACTTTGTTCTCCAAAATGTTCTCCTATGTGATATTTTCACATTATAAATAAAATGCCTTTTAAACAGCCAGCAAGCAAGAAAATACTCAGAATAATTTTGACAGTACTTTTCTCCAACTTTTTGATACTTTTTAAATGAAAAATGATCTCCTTAGGAGGAAATTTAGTCAAAAAGTGAATTAGATTGGACCCATTGGGCCATATGCAATTCAATTTTTCACCTGAGTTTTCTCCTAGGTGATATTTTTAAATTTGTGAATAAAATGCATTTTAAGCCATCAGCAAGCAAGAAAATACTCAAAATAATTTTGATAGTACTTTTTCAATTACTTTTTGGTACTTTTTTAGTTGAAAAGTGCTGGGAAGTTGTTTTAAATAGAAGATAGAATAGAAGAATCTCGGCTCTGCCTGTTCAGTAAGCCAGCACCTATGCAGGAGAGCTTGGGCAAGTTTCTCTAACACTGCTACTGCCTATAGAGCGCATCCTAGTGGTTGCAGCTCTGGCGCTTTGAGTCCGCCAGGAGAAAAGCGCAATATAAATGTTCTGTGTTTGTTGTTGTTTGTTTGAAGATGAAAAATTATCTCCTAGGAGAAAACTCAGGTGAAAAAGTAAATTGCATATGGGCCATTGTGTTTAGTAACAAGTGACCAGTGCCATGAGTGTCGCTGCTGCTGGCCGGTGGAACTCAGAAAGATGACGTTGGAATAGGATGACTCCAGGGGGCTGCAAGAAGCCCCAGGTAGGTTAAACTCATTTTTCCCCACACTTTAGATTAGCAGATTTTTAGGGAGTCCTTTATTTATTCTTGTAATGGTTGTAACTGCATAAGGTGCTTCTGTGACCTAAACACTATTCTGTTATCTGTCTTACACCATATATACAGCACAATAGCACACACAAAATTACCCGAACAAGATAGATAAATAGCTGAATATTTTGAAATTTAACTTTAAAAACCAAACGGCTGCAGATCCCATCATTTGTCTTTTTGTCCACAAGGGGGAGACAAAACACTTACTGGAGACTTGTCTAGGTGCATTCATGTACCGTAATGCCAGGAAGTCAGTGGTAGTGTTCAAACATGTCAGCAGATGGCAGAAGAACACCCTGACAATGTGCAACTGTATTAGCAGTATGTTGCCAGTGCAGCAGACTATGCCAAATGAGAAATTGATCTACTATACTTTGTGAAAAAGCAACCTATCATTAAGAGATGGCTTTAAAGCTAAAGTCAGTTTGCAGTTGGAGGAGAGTTTGCTGCAGCGCTGGTTGTATATTGTCCCAAATTGGAGCAGAGAATGTTCTCTATTTCTCTGTTATTATGAGTGGTCCTCATATTTAAAGAGTACCTGTCTCTTGTAAATGAGGTTGCAATTCACTTTTTTTTTTGTGTGTATTTCAGGAGTTCTGAAAAGGTTACCATCATTGGGCATGATTCGATTTCCTGTTTTCACCTTATCTCAGTTACATTTTTAAGCTTCCAAAGAGCAAAAATATAATTAGGGTAAATAAAGTAACATTAAAATGAAGTCAATCAGGAACGACTGACGTTGAGCGATTATTTTGCTTGTAAATGTGCTGAAAGGTTATCTTTATCAATTAGGTGATAAATAAGACATTTATGAGAAGTTCTGCGAATGAAGCCCATTGTATGTGTTTGTCTGTATTGTGTGTGTTTGTCTGCGTTTTGGTGGGATGTCTGTGTATTTCTGTGTCTGTGTGTTTGAATGCATCGTGAGAGCATGCATCTGTGCTGGTCTGTGTATTTGTATTGCTGGCCACATATGTATAGATTTTAGTGCAGTGACTCGATAAAAAAAAATAATAAATAAATAAAAATGAAATAATTGTCTGACTGTATTATATGATTTATTATTTTAGTTGATTAGATCTAGATGTTTCAGTTCTCCTATTCAATCACATTTGATCTAAAACTATTGCAGTTAATCACCTGTTCAAAAAAATAAGCTGGTCCAGACTTCATACTTCCAATATCACAAATTGTATTGTGGACAGCCCTCAATGGGGAGCATCAAACAACACAGACATCTAAATTCCAAGTGAGGGCCTAATTCACCTGTTTTACTGCTAGCATTAATATGTTGCTGAGTCCATCCATCTCTGTGATCACAGGGGGCACTGTTCCCATGATATGGGATGCCTAGAACCAGGAAGGAGAAAGGACATGCGGAATGTGGATCCTGACAGGTGAGTAATGGCTTCTGCTGCACAATCTGCACGCACCCCCTCCTTTTACGGCCAGATCTGCTATGAAGACAACTGAAAACCATGTTTCAGGGCGGCAGACTGTAGAGACGGCAAACTTTTAATTTGTAGACGGTCCCTACTCAGCATTTCCCCTCTCCTTTCACCTGAGATCCCCCTATGGGTTCATAAAAAAAATCTGTCTCAGTCTGCAACAATGTTCCAGAGACTACATGTAGGTATTAAGCACAGGTTGAAAAACGTGTTCACTGTCTGTACTCAGCCCTCAAGAGACACATTCCTTGAATAATTACCCCACACAGGTGGAGATTGGCCTTATGGAAGATGTCTGATTACTTTATGGCAGATGTCTGATTGCGTAACACCAGGCTGTTTCAATACAGGACTAATAATGTAGCGAATATCAAATTTTCAGAGTTCACACTAACAGACAAACCGCAAAGAGCTTTTAGTCATGTGAGCAAATCATTATTTTTGCTAGTTGACACCTCTAGGGCATGAATGTTAGTTCTCTCGGCGGCAATCTTTGTGTAGTGGTGTGTAGTGGCTGCCGTGCTTGTACACATGTTCGCGGGAGTGCAGGCGATCATGGTTTCCAGCCCCTGTGGTCGGGCTGAGGTAGTTCAATGACAGTTACGTGACCAAAAAAAACACTGACCCTGCAATGAAGCCTCATACAGGGGGCAGTAGTGGATACTAGATGCCAGTAGTGGTGGTGAAGGATTATTGGGTTATGGTAGGTGCACTTCTAGCTCTCCAACAGCATAAGTGTTGAATTCCCTACATTTTAGCCAGCTTGACCCAGTCACTAAGAACTCTGGGGTGAGAAGTTCCCCAAAATGCATAATCTTATTCATAGCATCATAGCTGAGGGTAAGACAGAAAGGGATCTCTATAGCCTTGCAATAGTCATTGCTGCTGTCAGTAGTGCTGGATTTCTTTGGCCTGTTGGTATGGTACTCATGCAAAGCAAATTGCCCCCTGCTCTTCACTTGCCACACATACTGCAGTAGATGCCACTAAGCCAAGCCCAGCATGCACGGATCCCCAGGCTGAATAAATATAAGATTGTGACTGGCAGATGGCTGTTAACGGAAGTTTGTATATATAACATTACATTTAAATACCGTGGCTTTGCATCTAGTATCACTCCACATAAATCTGAAACATAAATGTTTGGTGGGTGCTTGGTGGAGGTGGGGGGAAACACTTTCTGCGAAAAAAAGGAATTCCGCCAATTTAACTTGATATGTAGACCTTATTTCTGCTTGCCTTCAATGATTATTTGTATATAAAACACAGACATTCCACAGCATGTCTAGCAGAGACTGTCAGGTGGGCAGCGATTGAGTCTAGCAGAAAAAATATAATTTCTGGGTAGTCCATACTACTGTGCATATAAGTACCGGTATATGTAACGTAAGCATATACAGTAGTCCATTTTGGAAATTCCACAGCCTGTGACACACTATGGGCTCAATTCACAAAGCAGTGCTAACCCAGTTAGAGACTCTAGGGGCTCGATTCACCAAGCGGTGCAAAGTGTTAGCACCGTGGTGAAAAGGCCCTTATCACGCCTAAACTCACTTTAGGCATGATAAGAAGAAACTCGCGCGAAGTTACCGCACGTAAGCGCGTACGCGCGTAAGTGCGCGCGCAGCACCCGACGCTTCGCGCGAAGCTCCCATTAAACCCTATGGGACTTTGCGCGCGCTCTCACGCGCGTGCGCGCGTACGCGCGTACGCGCGGTAACTTCGCGCGAAGAGCAGGAAAAAGCGGTGATAACTCAGTGGTGAAAAGGTCATCACGCCTAAAGTCTTTTAGGCGTGATAACTGGGTTATCACCGCTTTGTGAATCGAGGCCTAGGCGTGATAACCATTGCACCACGCTGGTGAAAAGCCAATTTAGGCGTGATAAGTTTAGGTGTGATAAGTTTAGGCATGCTAAGTTTAGATAAGTGTAGATAGCGTGCAAAGTCCCGCACCCAAAGCAGCACTATTAAACTCTATGCAAAGTGCACCAGACTTTGCTAGCGCAAAACTTTTGATCAGCTGTGCACTGCGGTGCTAACCCAGTTGGTGCTTAAACTTATCGGGCCTGATTCACAAAGCGGTGCTAACAGTTAGCACCCTGGTGAAAAGCCCTTTATCATGCCTAAACTCAGTTTAGGCATGATAAGTTTAGGTGTGATAAGTTTAGGTGTGATAACTTTAGGCATGATAAGTTTAGGTGTGATAACTTTAGGCATGATAAGTTTAAGCACCAACTGCGTTAGCACCGCAATGCACAGCTGATCAAAAGTTTTGCGCTAGCAAAGTCTGGTGCACTTCGCATAGAGTTTAATGGCGCTGCTTTGCGTGCGGGACTTTGGGCCTGATTCACAAAGCGATGCTAACAGTTAGCACGCTGGTGAAAAGCCCTTTATCATGCCTAAACTCAGTTTAGGCATGATAAGTTTAGGTGTGATAAGTTTAGGTGTGATAAGTTTAGGCGTGATAAGTTTAGGTGTGATAAGTTTAGGCATGATGGGCTCGATTCACAAAGCGGTGCTAACCCAGTTAGAGACTTTAGGCATGATAACCATTGCACCACGCTGGTGAAAAGCCAGTTTAGGCATGATAAGTTTAGGTGTGATAAGTTTAGGTGTGATAAGTTTAGGCATGCTAAGTTTAGATAAGTGTAGATAGCGTGCAAAGTCCCGCACGCAAAGCAGCGCCATTAAACTCTATGCAAAGTGCACCAGACTTTGCTAGCGCAAAACTTTTGATTAGCTGTGCATTGCGGTGCTAACGCAGTTGGTGCTTAAACTTATCACGCCTAAACTTATCATGCCTAAACTTATCACGCCTAAACTTATCACACCTAAACTTATCACACCTAAACTTATCATGCCTAAACAGAGTTTAGGCATGATAAAGAGCTTTTCACCACGGTGCTAACTGTTAGCACCGCTTTGTGAATCAGGCCCGATAAGTTTAAGCGCCAACTGCGTTAGCACCGCAGTGCACAGCTGATCAAAAGTTTTACGCTAGCAAAGTCTGGTGCACTTCGTATAAAGTTTAATGGCGCTGCTTTGCGTGCGGGACTTTGCAAGCGATCTAAACTTATCTAAACTTAGCATGCCTAAACTTATCACACCTAAACTTATCATGCCTAAACTTATCACACCTAAACTGGCTTTTCACCAGAGTGGTGCAATGGTTATCATGCCTAAAGTCTCTAACTGGGTTAGCACCGCTTTGTGAATCGAGCCCTTTGCACGCTATCTACACTTATCTAAACTTAGCATGCCTAAACTTATCACACCTAAACTTATCACACCTAAACTTATCACGCCTAAACTGGCTTTTCACCAGCGTGGTGCAATGGTTATCATGCCTAAAGTCTCTAACTGGGTTAGCACCGCTTTGTGAATCGAGCCCATCATGCCTAAACTTATCACACCTAAACTTATCATGCCTAAACTTATCACACCTAAACTTATCACACCTAAACTTATCATGCCTAAACTGAGTTTAGGGGCTCGATTCACCAAGCGGTGATAACCCAGTTATCACGCCTAAAGGACTTTAGGCGTGATGACCTCTTCACCACTGAGTTAGCACCGTTTTTGGCTGCACTTCGCGCGAAGTTATCGCGCGCAAAGTTTTGCGCGCGCACCCGCACAGGCGCGCGCGCAAAGTCCCATAGGGTTTAATAGGCGCATCGCGCGAAGTGAGGGGCGCTTCGCGCGCACGCACGCGGGAGCGCGCGCAAAACTTTACGCGCGGAAACTTCGCGCGAAGCCCTTCTTATCATGCCTAAAGTGACTTTAGGCGTGAAGAGGGCCTTTTCACCACGGTGCTAACACTTTGCACCGCTTGGTAAATCGAGCCCCAGGTGTGATAAAGGGCTTTTCACCAGCGTGCTAACTGTTAGCACCGCTTTGTGAATCAGGCCCTATATATGTACACAGTCGTTTTTAATGAAATGTGGAATTCCACTTTAACCCAAACCTGCTGTGAGATGAATCCGTTAATGGCTGCAGCTCTAAGGAGAGCCACAAGAGCAGTTAGTGGAAGCATTAGAAGCACAGGCCCCTTTGTCACTGCATTCCAATAGGATTTTTAGAATGCAAGCATAAGGCCACTGGTGCCATCGCTATAATTATAGGACTTGTGGTGCACCATTTCCACTGCCATCGCCACCATTTGATTTTACCCATGCAGTGCATGAGTCAGTTTTTCTATGTGCTATTAGTGTTGGGCGAACAGTGTTCGCCACTGTTCGGGTTCTGCAGAACATCACCCTGTTCGGGTGATGTTCGAGTTCGGCCGAACACCTGACGGTGCTCGGCCAAACCGTTCGGCCATATGGCCGAACTAAGAGCGCATGGCCGAACGTTCCCCGAACGTTCGGCTAGCGCTGTGATTGGCCGAACGGGTCACGTGGTTCGGACCCGAACGCGCTCTGATTGGCCGAACTGTCACGTGGTTCGGGTAAATAAATACCCGAACCACGTCATATCTCCGCCATTTGTCTGTGGGTTTAGCTTTGGGTAGGCAGGCAGGGTAGTTCGCGCTCCAGCCACGCTAGCCAGGGTCCCCCCCAGTCATTGTGTGTCACTGCTGGGAACAGTAGTACACCGCTCGTTCAGCCACACTATATAGCATTCTGTGTACTGTTCTGTGTCTGCTGGGAACAGTAGTACACCGCTCGTTCAGCCACACTATATAGCATTCTGTGTACTGTTCTGTGTCTGCTGGGAACAGTAGTACACCGCTCGTTCAGCCACACTATATAGCATTCTGTGTACTGTTCTGTGTCTGCTGGGAACAGTAGTACACCGCTCGTTCAGCCACACTATATAGCATTCTGTGTACTGTTCTGTGTCTGCTGGGAACAGTAGTACACCGCTCGTTCAGCCACACTATATAGCATTCTGTGTACTGTTCTGTGTCTGCTGGGAACAGTAGTACACCGCTCGTTCAGCCACACTATATAGCATTCTGTGTACTGTTCTGTGTCTGCTGGGAACAGTAGTACACCGCTCGTTCAGCCACACTATATAGCATTCTGTGTACTGTTCTGTGTCTGCTGGGAACAGTAGTACACCGCTCGTTCAGCCACACTATATAGCATTCTGTGTACTGTTCTGTGTCTGCTGGGAACAGTAGTACACCGCTCGTTCAGCCACACTATATAGCATTCTGTGTACTGTTCTGTGTCTGCTGGGAATAGTGGTACACCGCTCGTTCAGCCACACTATATAGCATTCTGTGTACTGTTCTGTGTCTGCTGGGAACAGTAGTACACCGCTCGTTCAGCCACACTATATAGCATTCTGTGTACTGTTCTGTGTCTGCTGGGAATAGTGGTACACCGCTCGTTCAGCCACACTATATAGCATTCTGTGTACTGTTCTGTGTCTGCTGGGAACAGTGGTACACCGCTCGTTCAGCCACACTATATAGCATTCTGTGTACTGTTCTGTGTCTGCTGGGAACAGTAGTACACCGCTCGTTCAGCCACACTATATAGCATTCTGTGTACTGTTCTGTGTCTGCTGGGAACAGTAGTACACCGCTCGTTCAGCCACACTATATAGCATTCTGTGTACTGTTCTGTGTCTGCTGGGAATAGTGGTACACCGCTCGTTCAGCCACACTATATAGCATTCTGTGTACTGTTCTGTGTCTGCTGGGAACAGTAGTACACCGCTCGTTCAGCCACACTATATAGCATTCTGTGTACTGTTCTGTGTCTGCTGGGAATAGTGGTACACCGCTCGTTCAGCCACACTATATAGCATTCTGTGTACTGTTCTGTGTCTGCTGGGAACAGTGGTACACCGCTCGTTCAGCCACACTATATAGCATTCTGTGTACTGTTCTGTGTCTGCTGGGAACAGTAGTACACCGCTCGTTCAGCCACACTATATAGCATTCTGTGTACTGTTCTGTGTCTGCTGGGAATAGTGGTACACCGCTCGTTCAGCCACACTATATAGCATTCTGTGTACTGTTCTGTGTCTGCTGGGAACAGTGGTACACCGCTCGTTCAGCCACACTATATAGCATTCTGTGTACTGTTCTGTGTCTGCTGGGAACAGTAGTACACCGCTCGTTCAGCCACACTATATAGCATTCTGTGTACTGTTCTGTGTCTGCTGGGAACAGTAGTACACCGCTCGTTCAGCCACACTATATAGCATTCTGTGTACTGTTCTGTGTCTGCTGGGAACAGTAGTACACCGCTCGTTCAGCCACACTATATAGCATTCTGTGTACTGTTCTGTGTCTGCTGGGAATAGTGGTACACCGCTCGTTCAGCCACACTATATAGCATTCTGTGTACTGTTCTGTGTCTGCTGGGAACAGTGGTACACCGCTCGTTCAGCCACACTATATAGCATTCTGTGTACTGTTCTGTGTCTGCTGGGAACAGTAGTACACCGCTCGTTCAGCCACACTATATAGCATTCTGTGTACTGTTCTGTGTCTGCTGGGAACAGTAGTACACCGCTCGTTCAGCCACACTATATAGCATTCTGTGTACTGTTCTGTGTCTGCTGGGAACAGTAGTACACCGCTCGTTCAGCCACACTATATAGCATTCTGTGTACTGTTCTGTGTCTGCTGGGAATAGTGGTACACCGCTCGTTCAGCCACACTATATAGCATTCTGTGTACTGTTCTGTGTCTGCTGGGAATAGTGGTACACCGCTCGTTCGCCACTGTATAGCATTGTGCTCTGTGTCGCTGCTGGGAATAGTGGTACACCGCTCACCCGTCACTGTATAGCATTGTGCTCTGTGTCGCTGCTGGGAATAGTGGTACACCGCTCACCCGTCACTGTATAGCATTGTGCTCTGTGTCGCTGCTGGGAATAGTGGTACACCGCTCACCCGTCACTGTATAGCATTGTGCTCTGTGTCGCTGCTGGGAATAGTGGTACTGTATAGCATTTCTGTACTGCCACTGTACTGCTGCCAGTCAGCGTGTACTGTAAGGATAAGTGAAATGAGGAAGAAATCCGGTGAAAGAGGGAGGGGCAAGGGAAGAGGTGTTTCCCCTGACGGTTCACGTACAGGCCACAGGGGAGCACCCAAGAAAACCCACTCAATACCGCCCATGTTGTCCAGGACAACAACCCTCACAAATCCAAAAGAACAGGACCAGATAATTACTTGGATGACCTCTCAAGCGTCCAGCAGTGGGTTAAGCAGCACCAGCACATCACGCACGAGGTCCGAGTCCTCAGCCAGTTACAAGGAGCCAGTGGGCACAAAGCTGACACAACCGGCAGCGACACCACGCACACAACTGCCAGATAACCAGTCCGATGAATTACCTCAGGACACAATGGGGTATTCGCAGGAGCTATTCCCAGCCCAACAAACTTCCACCTTTCAAAGGTCAATGGAGGAACAGCCAGAAATGTTGTGCCTGGATTCACAACCGTTAACTGTGGGAAATGCACCGCGCACTGAAATACAAGGCGAGTCCGAAGAGGACTCGGAAACCCAAATCCCAGAGCAATTTGGGCAGGAGGGGTTGCAATTGCAGGAGGTCGGCCGACAAGATCTGGAAGACGACGTTGGAGTGTGCTGCGCAGAGGTTGTTGTGGGGAGCTCTACTCCACGGCGGTGGCCCACAATGACATATGACGAGTTTGAGGAGATGGAAGAGGAGGGTATGGACAATGTGGACAGAGACCCAGATTTTGTTTGTGAACGAGAACATCGCCGTCGTAGCAGCAGCACAGATGAGTCTGTTGAAGAACACACTGCTGCACGAGTTCGCCTTGTGCCACAAGGTAGGCGGCGCGCAATTTCAGGCACCACAAGCGTGGAAGTTCAAGTGAGAGGCAAAAGAGGAGCAAACAGAAATCGCCAGCAAGGAGGCAGGTGCTCCAAAGTCTGGGCTTTCTTTGAAGACTGCACTGAGGATGTTACCATGGCGATTTGCAAGGTGTGCAAGACCCGCCTGAGCAGGGGGAAAAATATTAACAACCTCTCCACCACCAGCATGAGCCGTCACATGCTATCCAAACATCCCACTCTTTGGGCAAACGCGTCAGGACAGGGTACCAGAAACAACACTGCCTCCCTTGGGTTCACCAGACCCGCCTCAGCAGCAGCAGTAGCCCAGCCATTGCGTGGTTCACAACATTCACAAACATCAGACGACGCTGACACTGTCACTTTCCGGAGTAGTGCTCTTGAGGTCTCCCAGTGTTCATCAAACACAACAACCAACAGCCCTTCCGTGTGCAGCGCTACGGTTCAGTTGTCTGTGTCGGAGATGTTTGAGCGCAAGAGGAAATTGCCAGCAAATGACCCCCGGGCCGTGGCAGTAACAGCCAGCATAGCCAAGCTTCTGGCCTGCGAAATGCTGCCATATCGATTGGTGGAGACAAACAGCTTCAAGGGCATGATGTCAGTGGCCATCCCACGTTACGTGGTTCCCAGCCGCTACCACTTTGCACGCTCTGCAGTGCCTGAGTTGCATGAGCACGTGGTCAGCAAAATAACCCGAAGCTTGAAGAATGCCGTTGCCTGCAAGGTTCACCTCACCACTGACACCTGGACGAGTGCGTTCGGCCAGGGTCGATACATCTCCCTTACCGCGCACTGGGTGAACCTTGTGGAGCCTGGCAGCGATTCCTCACCTGCTACGGCACGGGTGTTGCCCACGCCACAAACAGCTGCACCGCCGTCCCTCCCACTGGATAACAGCAGCACCTACCTCTCTGACTCCTTCTCCTCCAACGCATCTCAAAGCTGTACCTCATCCGGAAACGCTAACCCAGCAGCAGTAGAATCGTGGAAGCAGTGCAGCACAGCTGTTGGCATGCGTCAGCAAGCGTTGCTGAAGCTAATCTGCCTTGGGGATAAGCAGCACACAGGGGAGGAAATTTGGAGGGGAATAAAGGAACAGACGGATTTGTGGCTGGCACCGCTGGACCTGAAACCGGGCATGGTTGTGTGTGATAATGGGAGTAATCTCATTCGCGCTTTAAGGTTGGCTAAGCTGACACACATCCCTTGCCTGGCGCACGTGATGAACCTAGTAGTTCAGCGGTTCCTGAGGACATACCCAGGCGTGCCCGATCTGCTGTTGAAGGTGCGTCGAGTGTCCAAACATTGTAGAAATTCCAGTACTGCTTCGGGGGCACTCGCCAAGATGCAGGAGCGCTTCAATCTCCCCCACCATCGCTTGCTGTGTGATGTCCCTACGCGCTGGAATTCTACGCTGCACATGCTAGCCCGCTTTTGCGAGCAGAAGAGTGCAGTGGTCCAGTACATGACGGCGCAGTACCGAGGCGCATCCGGCCAGCTGCCAAGCTTCTGTGGATCCGATTGGGCCAAAATGTTGGACCTCTGCCAAGTCCTCCAAAATTTTGAGCAATCCACGTTGCTTGTGAGCAGTGACAACTCTTCAGTCAGCATTACCATACCACTGCTGTGTTTACTGAAGAGGTCGATGTTAAAAATCAAGGAAACAGCTGTCATGATGCAACTGGGGGAATCTGAAGGAGAAAACGATCAGCGTGATGGTACCAACATCAGGCCATCCGCCTCAGGGAACGCTGGCCCCAGCAGCTATGACGAAGAAGAGGAGGAGGAACAGCTGGAGTTGGAGCAGGAATTTCATGCCACCACTGACGAGGGCCAGAGCGGTGCACGTTGGACTTCCACAATTCAACGCGAATGGTCAGCAGAAGCAGACCAGGAGGAAGGTGACGACTATGATGCATCACAACAACTATCACAACGCTCACAAGAGGATGATGAGGATTCTGGTAGGACTCTGGCACACATGGCTCAATTCATGCTAGACTGCATTGAACGTGACCCACGCATTGTGCGCATTCTGGACAACACCAATTACTGGGTTTATACCCTTCTGGATCCACGGTACAAACACAATGTTCCAAAACTGCTTGAAGAAAGAGTCAGACAGGTCAAAATGGAAGAATACCAGCAGGCCCTTGTGGAGACTTTAGAGAGGAGATTGACATCCTCCCCCTCCTCTAGCCAGTTGTACGCAGACAGACTGACTTCCGCAAACCCAGGACGACCAGGAGGGCAGCAAACAACGCAAGCCGCAGCTAGTACCCAAAAGGGAATGGTATCGGCAGTGTCCTTGGAGTGGGAAAATTTTCTGACACCCATGCAGCCGCAGCCCACTGAACAGCAAGCGTGCAGATCCACCTCCAACACCGATCGCCTGGAGAAGATGGTCAAGGACTACATGTCAGATGGCGTAGCTGTGTCGAACCATCCATCTGCACCCTTCAACTATTGGGTATCGAAGCTAGACACCTGGCACGAACTGGCAATGTACGCAATAGAGGTGCTGGCTTGCCCGGCAGCCAGCGTTATGTCGGAACGCTGTTTCAGTGCTGCCGGAGGCATCGTCACAGATCGGCGTATCCGCCTCTCTACAGAAAATGCAGACCGTCTGACTCAAATTAAAATGAATCAATCCTGGATTGGAAACGACTACGCAACACTCCAGGACCCCAACCAAGTAACATGACCAATGAACATCTGGGATGGTGTAGCGTTTCCGGTCCCTGTTTATTGAACCTCTCATCTGTATTACATTTATGACTGCATGGCGGCAAAAAGCATTGCTGCTATATCCGCACGCTTTTTGTCTACATGCAAGGCCTGGGTTGTTGTGTCTCACAAAGCGTGGCCTTCTCCTCCTGCGCCTGCTCCTGTTCCATCACGTCTGCTGCTGCTGGGTTAGCGTTGCCGCGTGGTCCCTGTTTATTGAACCACTTATCTTTATTACATTTATGACTGCATGGCGGTACAAAGCATGCTATCCGCACGCTTCTTGCCCTCATGCAAGGCCTGGGTTGTTGTGTCTCACAAAGCGTGGCCTTCTCCTCCTGCGCCTGCTCCTGTTCCATCACGTCTGCTGCTGCTGGGTTAGCGTTGCCGCGTGGTCCCTGTTTATTGAACCACTTATCTTTATTACATTTATGACTGCATGGCGGTACAAAGCATGCTATCCGCACGCTTCTTGCCCTCATGCAAGGCCTGGGTTGTTGTGTCTCACAAAGCGTGGCCTTCTCCTCCTGCGCCTGCTCCTGTTCCATCACGTCTGCTGCTGCTGGGTTAGCGTTGCCGCGTGGTCCCTGTTTATTGAACCACTTATCTTTATTACATTTATGACTGCATGGCGGTACAAAGCATGCTATCCGCACGCTTCTTGCCCTCATGCAAGGCCTGGGTTGTTGTGTCTCACAAAGCGTGGCCTTCTCCTCCTGCGCCTGCTCCTGTTCCATCACGTCTGCTGCTGCTGGGTTAGCGTTGCCGCGTGGTCCCTGTTTATTGAACCACTTATCTTTATTACATTTATGACTGCATGGCGGTACAAAGCATGCTATCCGCACGCTTCTTGCCCTCATGCAAGGCCTGGGTTGTTGTGTCTCACAAAGCGTGGCCTTCTCCTCCTGCGCCTGCTCCTGTTCCATCACGTCTGCTGCTGCTGGGTTAGCGTTGCCGCGTGGTCCCTGTTTATTGAACCACTTATCTTTATTACATTTATGACTGCATGGCGGTACAAAGCATGCTATCCGCACGCTTCTTGCCCTCATGCAAGGCCTGGGTTGTTGTGTCTCACAAAGCGTGGCCTTCTCCTCCTGCGCCTGCTCCTGTTCCATCACGTCTGCTGCTGCTGGGTTAGCGTTGCCGCGTGGTCCCTGTTTATTGAACCACTTATCTTTATTACATTTATGACTGCATGGCGGTACAAAGCATGCTATCCGCACGCTTCTTGCCCTCATGCAAGGCCTGGGTTGTTGTGTCTCACAAAGCGTGGCCTTCTCCTCCTCCTGCGCCACCCTCCTCCTGTTCCATCACGTGTGCTGCTGCTGGGTTAGCGTTACCGGTCCCTTTTCCTAGAACCTCTTATATGTATTACATTTATGACTGCATGCCGACAAAAAACATGTTACCTGTGCAAAGAAAACAGACATTTCCCGCATTTAAAAGACAGTTTTCCCTTTGAAACTTTAAAATCGATTTTCTCAAAAACTATAAGCTCTTTTTGCTAATTTTTTTTTCCTCTTGTACCCACTCCCAAGGTGCACATACCCTGTAAATTTGGGGTATGTAGCATGTAAGGAGGCTTTACAAACCACAAAAGTTCGGGTCCCCATTGACTTCCATTATGTTCGGAGTTCGGGTCGAACACCCGAACATCGCGGCCATGTTCGGCCTGTTCGGCCCGAACCCGAACATCTAGATGTTCGCCCAACACTATGTGCTATGTGATTTTTATGTGCTATCTCTATTTAAAAACAAATGTTTAATCTCTAACTAAACAAATAGTTGAATGAGTGATGTTTGCATTTGTGATTATTATCAGTGGTAAAATGCCCTTACTGTATGATAGCCCATGATGTTTGATTAAAATTTGATGAAATTATATGGTGGACAGATTTACAAATATCTGAGCGTTTTTTTTTCTGGCTGACAGCAGCTGACTGTCGGGAATAGGGAATCGCAGAAACAGTTAACAGAGCAGTATTCAGTATATAGCAGTAACATTACCACCCAGTGGGGTAACTACAATCATGCCCTCCCACAGCAAAACATTGATGCCTTCCCCATGTTCACACCATTTCCCTTGCCTAACCCTGGTGACGCTCACAGCCCGGGGACCCACCTTGCAAGGATTATAAAACAAGTGTGGACATCATAATTGTCACATCCATAACAAGTGTAGCCACAAAAACACCTGATTTGAAGGATCAACCCCTTTACTGGAGGGAGTGAGGTAGTATTTGGGGCCTCCTTACAGCTCTGGGCCCCCTTGCGGTCGCAGGGTCTGCTCCCCTGTAGTTACGTCCGTTACCACCACTTCCCTGTGATTCTCCATAGGGAAGCATTACGTGTTTGTGTGTGTTGGGGGAGAGGGGAAGGGGGATTAGGAGGTGGCCCCATCCAAAGTTTTGCGGAGGAGGGGGGGGGGGGGCAGGGATTTCTAGTTACACCCCTGTGCATAAGGATCTGTTTCTGAGATGTGCAAATAGCCTTTGTAACAGAAAAGTAACTTTTGAGATGAATTGTGAGTGTGCAATAGAAAATACCAGAAGTGAGCATTTTCTTCATTGCCAAGTAGTTACAGTATGTCTGAGGTATGATTTGGGGCAGCAGCTGGACCCTGGAGCGCATTGTCATCCAGTATTTAACCACTTTATCCACCACTACACTATATCTAGTTGTGTTCAAAATTATTCAACCCCCACTAAAATTGAGTGATTTGGCCAGTTTGACATTGATTTTGATCATTTCAGTCATCTTGTTTACAATAAATCAAAGAGGTGTGTGTGTGTGTGTGTGTGTGTGTGTGTGTGTGCGTGCGTGCGTGCGTGCGTGCGTGCGTGCGTGCGTGAGATCTCACTTCCTTGTCCTGACAAGATCAGAGACAGCACAGCAGCCTTTTAATTTTTTTTTCAATGTAGGAAACAGCTAGAGCTTGTTGTTGTACTTGGGACTACAAACGCTCAAGAAAAACTCTGGATTTTTCAGGGACAGAAAGGGTGTGGAAATCTTCCTAATAGCAATATACAGTAGACAGCAACAAAGAAATAAAGAGGCCACAACCCCGTTCTACTCCATAAAAAATATTTTTCTGAAGTTGAGCTTTTATTTCTGTCTGTTGTATTAAGTTTGCCTCTGACTGGAAATAAATAAATGTCTCCACACTGGTAATGCAAACAGCAATAAAAGCCTTAAACAAAAGGTCTCACTTTTCTCTATTGTGTTTAATCCACCGTGATTTTTATGCAGTTTATAACCTTTAGGCCCCATTCACACTTACAAAATGCAAAACACAGGCGATTTTTGCCGGCGTTTTGCAGGAGTGATTTTTCCACGATTTCACGCGGAAAAATCACTGAACACGGCTGCGATTTTGGCGCAATCGCGTTTAGCGCTTCTATAGCACTGAAACGCGATCGCCTGAAAATGGTGCAGGCGACACGTTTGCGTTTTTGCCTGTTTTTTGGGCGATTTGCGTCGATTAGCCCAAATCGCCCAAGAACAGGCCCATAGTGTTTCATTACGCTAGCGCTTTTAAAAAGCGCTAGCGTTTGAGCGTTTCGCCGAAATCGCAGCAAAACGCTCTAGTGTGAATGGGGCCTTATAACATTTCTGGACCTGATTTACTGAGACTCTCCAGTACTGGAGATCATTGGAGGACAGAAGCACTGTAATCCTTCAAATGTGGCCTAGATATATTTATTAAAGAAAAAAAAATTGGTTGCTGCTGGTTTGTGCTCATAATTACACTCACTCACCCAACCAGTCATTCGCTACCCCTTCAACACCACTGTGTTATGATATGACCCAGGGCATTCCCATTAGCTTTATTTACCTTCTAACACTTTTAATGAATCCAGACCAGGAATCTACATAAATTGTATCTTCTCTTTTCTGGTTGAAGAAATACTTAAAGGACCTCTGTCGCAAAAATCGTAAAATTTAAAATACTTGTTAACACATAAAAATAAGACGTCCATTTCTTCCTGAGTAAAATGAGCCATAAATTACTTTTCTCCTATGTTGCTTTCACTTACAGTAAGTAGTAGAAATCTGACATTACCAACAGATTTTGGACTAGCCAATCTTCTCATAGGGGTTTCTCGGGGTTTTCTTTATTTTAAAAAGCACTTAGTGAATGGCAGTTACTCTGTCCAACTGCCAAAAAGTGTGCTGTGAGCAGGGAGGCTGTCCAGCATCTTTGTATAAATATTTTTCAGGGAGTGTCTTTATAAAGAATAAAGGCCATGCTGAGAATACCCCATAAAGAGATGGGCTAATCCAAAACCTGTCAGTAATGTCAGATTTCTACTACTTACTGTAAGGGACAACAACACAGGAGAGAAGTGATTTTATGGCTCATTTATGTACTTCTTATTTGCATGTGTTATAAGTTTTAAGATTTAAGATTTTCACGACAGTTCCTCTTTAAGTCACACCTCTGGCTCCTTTTGCCTAGTGGTACCAGGCATCCCTCTCTGCCATCTGTGAGGTGTGAGAGAGCACAGCAGGATGTCACCTTAGTAGCTTAGTGACGGCATTCTTCTGGTATCCTGCTCATCTATAATAGATGCCGTGGCTTCTCACATAGGTCCTGGCATGCTAGACGCTTGGCTAACCAAGCCGTTACTAACAGCCGTCCTTGCCTGTGGCTGGCAAGTATCATCGGACTTCTCAATATCTTGTGACAAGCCATGATAGAGCTGAGAGCGTTGTGGGCAGATTAACCTGGACATCTCCTCTCTCCACTGCTGCCCTGCTGCTCCTCTGAGAATCTGCCTTACATTCTGCCAAGTGGCAGAAGTCTTCAGGATGTATGTGGCTGGGGGGAGTGGAGACAGCTAGGGGCCCTGGGGAGGGAGCGGTCACAGTAAAACGGCCCTGACGGATAGAGGGTGTCCCCTCGCTGTCATGACGCATCAGCCAGACTGTCTGTCCCTTCCGAGGAAGCTGCCATCCACAGCCTTGTCGGCCAGACAGTTGCAGAACACAAAGAACAAGACAGACACTTGTAGCAAGTGTTACAGTAATGGGAGGCAGATTACCCATTTCAATGTCTGAATAGAGTTGGGCCGAACCTCCGATTTTAGGTTCGCGAACCGGGTTCGCGAACTTTCGCGGAAGGTTCGGTTCGCGTTAAAGTTCGCGAACCGCAATAGACTTCAATGGGGATGCGAACTTTGAAAAAAAAAAAAAATTATGCTGGCCACAAAAGTGATGGAAAAGATGTTTCAAGGGGTCTAACACCTGGAGGGGGGCATGGCGGAGTGGGATAGATGCCAAAAGTCCCCGGGAAAAATCTGGATTTGACGCAAAGCAGCGTTTTAAGGGCAGAAATCACATTGAATGCTAAATGACAGGCCTAAAGTGCTTTAAAACATCTTGCATGTGTATACATCAATCAGGTAGTGTAATTAAGGTACTGCTTCACACTGACACACCAAACTGTTCACTGAACAGAACAGGTATGCAGTGGCGGGTTCACTGAACAGGTATGCAGTGGCAGGATCAATGAACAGGTATGCAGTGGCAGGATCACTGAACAGGTATGCAGTGGCAGGATCACAGTACAGGTATGCAGTGGGCTGAGGGCTCACTGAACAGAACAGGTATGCAGCCAGGAAGAAGTTAAGCCTAACTAATCTTTCCCTATGAGAGACTGCAGCAGCTCGCCCTACTCTCACTAATGCAGGCACACGAGTGGCCATAACGGCCGCCGCTGCCTGCCTTATATAAGGGGGGGTGGGGCTCCAGGGGCTAGTGTAGCCTAATTGGCTACACTGGGCCTGCTGACTGTGATGTAGAGGGTCAAAGTTGACCCTCAGGTGCATTATGGGGCGAACCGATTTTTTGCGAACTTTTGCCGCAAAACGTTCGCGTGCGACACCCGCACGCGAACCACCTAAGTTCGCGCGAACCACGTTCGCCGACGAACCGTTCGGCCCAACTCTATGTCTGAATCGCATTCCATGTAACCACTTTCACAAGAACGCTGTGCTCCAGGGTTACAAAATGGCCAAGGAACTTAGAGCTAAACCCCTATTATGAGTACTGGCAAACAAAGAAATAAGCCCAGCACATAGCAAAGTCGCTGTAATAATAACATTTAAATTCTTACTTTTCAAAATTGCTGTTACTCTACGCCACAATACTTAAAGGACCTCTGTCACAAAAATCTTAAAATTTAAAATATATGTAAACATATACAATTAAGAAGTACGTTTCTTCCAGAGTAAAATATGCCATTAATTACTTTTCTCCTATGTTGGTGTCACTTACAGTAGCTAGTAGAAATCTGACAGAACCGACAGGTTTTGGACTAGCCCATCTAATCATGGCGGGGTTCACAGGGATTTCTTTATTTTCAAAATGCATTTAGTGAATGGCAGTTGCTCCGTCCAACTGCCAAAAAACTGTACGGTGAGCAGGGAGGCCGGCCAGCATCTTTGTATAAATCTTTTTCAGGGAGTGTCTTTATAAAGGATAAAGGTCATGCTGAGAATCCCCTACGTAGAGATGGACTAACCCAAAACCTGTCAGTAATGTCAGATTTCTACTACCTACTGTAAGTGACAGCAACATGGGAGAGAAATAATTTATGGCTCATTTTACTCAGGAAGAAATGTACTTCTTATTTGTATGCGTTTTAAATTTTAAGATTTTCGTGACAGTTTCTCTTTAAAGACACAGGGCCGTTTTTAAGCTTGACAGTAACTTGACAGTCCACCTACTGGGCCAATCAAAGTGCAGGAATATCGTTCTTTGAAGCTACCTGTCCCACCGGGTTCCATGCGCGTTCAGTGGAGTGCTCATTAAGTTTAACAAATCGCTCGTTAAAGTAGCAATGGAGTGCGTAATTTAGCAGCGCACGTTCCTGTCCTCATCCCCTCGTTCCCCTGCAGGCACCTGCATTTAAATCTCCCGCCGCGGGAGGCTTCGCCAGTCTTCAAGAGCACGAGTGACGGTCGGCTCTGTACTGGACATATGTGACAAGAGTGAGCAAGAGAGGGTGCTCACACGTGCACAGTACGAACGAACGTCTTCGGGAGCCCAAGTGCTCCCAAAGACTCCAGAAGACCACCCACAGCGGAAGAGAGCAGTCTCCGACCAATGGGTCGGAGGCTACTAACAGGGGAGTCCATATCACATGCCGTTACCACTGCACACCTGATCAGTCATGTCGGCTTGAGAGTTTCCAGCATGCTCGATCAATACATGGTTGATTGGGCCAAAAAAATCAGTGGATGTACTGGGATATGTTTGGGTTCAGGACAGGTTTTTTTTTGGTCGTTTGTTTTTTCTTCCTAGTTGGACTTTATTGACAGATGTCTTTTTTTTTTTTTAACCAAACTATGTTACTATGTATGGCCAGCTTTATGTGTACAGGTCTGACTTAGGGGATTGTGCATGGACATACCATTCCACCACCTACATTGATACTGGATTTGTGGGTGTATAGGGCATACACAGGGCCGGCCCTAGACTTTTTGCCGCCTGAGGCAAAATTAGAAAAAAAATGTACAAGTGCCATCGTGCGCTCCACTGATGTCACTTCCTGAAAGGCCTTCCACTTACAATACAGTGGGCGGCGTTGCCGGAAGTGAAGTCAGTGGAGCACACGATGGAACGCGGAAGAGGTGAGTGATTCCCCCGCCCGTTGCCTCTTCATCATATGCAGGCTGGTACTTAACGCTGAAGGAGGAGCGCAGATCGGGGGACCCAGGCGAGGGAGGGGGGAGTCCGACCCCCCTCCCCACCGCTAGGCTTAATATATCCTTTCTGCCAGCTACCCCTCCAGCTCGGCGGGCGGCCCCCCGCAGCGGGTGCCGCCCCCCCCCAGATCTGCCGCCTGAGGCAAATGTTTCACCCCGCCTCATGATCGGGCCGGCCCTGGGCATACAGGTTCGTTTATTCAGAAGCTGGCAAAGAAAGTAACTAATTTAAAACCACTATCGCAGCATTTTTAGGAGACGTTTCATATATATAAACCTGAGTTGGAAATACATTTTAAACAAATGGGTCTAGTTGATAAAACTTCACTGTGGAAACAATTTGAGAATTTAGGTTCTTATGAATGACAATGCGTGACAGGGCCTCTTTACATGGGCATGATACAAAATAAGTGAGTGTTCAGTGGGTTACAAGGACTACTAGAATCCAAAGCCCCCCCCCCCCCCCCCACCCTTCCAAATTTAGACCAATGCTATTGATACAGGAATAGGAGATCCCCCTTTCTTTCTCTCTGTAACAAAAGCATCATTTCACGGTTGCTGTCCGTGAACACCACCAAATTGCCTGTCTCCTAATGACGTGAGATTAAAGCACTTTCTGGAGGCGGTGTATATTTAACGAGGGCTGTTTGAGATGTGACACAAATGACGGCTACGGTGAAATTGGCGCGGTCCGGCGCACTGATCTCACATGATAATGTCGCAATAAATAAGCATTAACTAATGCCTTCAATTAATTTCTGCAGCAGAACATATCACATCCGCATTAATACCTAATGAGCCTATCGCCTCGATTATATTGCAGGGTAATCCGTCAGCGGCAGCGGCGGCAATAGCTCATACTTATGCAGCCTGCGAGGCCGTTGTCTGCTCCATCAGTTGATATTTCTGCTGCTGATAGGGATGTGCAGGGAGATAATAGAGGAAGGCCTTAACCCCCACCTGTCTGGGGAGGCAGCTTTGTGTTGTCTCCTCATTGTGAAAGCACAGCCTAATAGAAGGGAATAATTCATTGCCTACTTACAACAATTACTATAGAAACTGCTCAGATATGGATGTTATTTTCGGATCGCTAGTTACAGTTTCCATTTCTCTTGAATGTATTAAATAAAGGAACTTATAAAATTAAAGTGCCATTGCAGGCACAATTGCTTTTCCAGATCGGAGAGCTTGCTTATGCCTCCTAATGCTTAATAAAACACTTGCTATATACCTGGTAAGGATCAGAGAGAAACACCAGTCTCTTCCTTCACCAGTGACTGGGTTGTAAAATGTAATCTTCTCAAACTAATGCTATGCACCCATGCTAGATGGAACTTAGCTGAGACGGCCATTTGGGGCTGTCACAGCCAAGATGCTAGCATGTGTACAGGTGTCCTCCGAGGTCGCTTAACCCTTTCGGGACCGGACGCCCCTGGCCCCTTAAGGACCAGAGACGTCCTTTCCCTATTGTGCCCTGGGATTACTGTGATTGGCTTACAGTAATCACGGGGTCAGGAGCCAATTAAGTTGGCTCCTGTCCGAGATGCAGCAGCTCTGTTGTCACTGAGACAACAGAGCAAGCGGGTGCAGAAACTGAACAGGGGGACGGGCGGCGTGAGTGCGCAGCGGTGAATAGTTGGAATCTACGTCCTGTCAAAGCCGCACAGCCACCAGCAGGACGTAAATTCCAACTACATCGGTCTGGAAGCAGTTAAAGATCCAGCACACCAGATTGTTAAAGCACAACCGAGATGACGTGACATGATGAGATAGACGTGTATGTACAGTGCCAAGCATAAAAATAACTATGCTGTGTTCCTTTTTTTCTTTCTCTGCCTGAAAGAGTTAAACATCAGGTAAGCAAGTTTCTGTCCGGGTCGGGACTGGGTCAGACTATGGCATAACCCTCACTGATAAGTAATTAAAGCCATAAAATGCTTTCCTGTCAGTAAATGGCTTCTAAGAGCAAGAATATCGCAGCCTTCATATCACCCTCATTTTTGTGGTACTTTAACTTTGCTATTAAAATGGAGCTTGAAATGTTATGTATAAATAAGGTAAAGGGAGCACGCTCAGTGAGGCGCTACACCTGCTATTGCCGAAATTCTGTTTTGTCCCCACTTTTATTGCCTGATGAAGTGGGCTGGACATGCGAAACACATTGCACTGTTTTTGGGGTACCGTATAATAAATGTATTGATTTATATGAAGACAGGATCTCGTGTCTGCTTTTGGGAGGCAAGTCCACCACTTCCTCCAAGCAATTTTTAAAAATTGTATTGACTTTTATCCTGCTGGCGCCTCTGTTCTACGTACAAATACTCGGTGTCCACCCCTGGTGGAGGGGGGTTCTACCCCCTTTCTTGTTTCTTTACTACAGAGAGCGACTTCTTAATCCTGAGTGAGGACAGGTCTAATCTCCTCACCTGCCTATTGAGTGGTTGCCTGAATGGTAACCCATGTTTGTGAGTATAAATTCTCTCAATAAACCACTTACCAATTGTCTTTAACATACTACACCATATTGGGCTCTCGTTTTTTTCTATTTTATTTTACTGCACAAAATTGGCCTTTATGGAAGAGTGGCAAGAAGAAAGCCATTGTTAAAACAGAAAAGCATAGGAAGTCCCGTTTGCAGTTTGCCACAAGCCCTGTGGGGGACACAGCAAACGTGGAAGAAGGTGCTCTGGTCAGATGAGAACAAAACTGAACTTTTTGGCCAAAATGCAAAACGCTATGTGTGGCGGAAAACTAACACTGCACATCACTCTGAACACACCATCCCCACTGTCAAATATGGTGGTGGCAGCATCATGCTGTGGGGGTGCTTCTCTTCAGCAGGGTGTGATGATTTGCTCAGCTGCCTGTGCAGGCAGGCAGCTTTCTGACCATTGTGTAGGTTTGCATGCTGCAGGACTCTGGAAAGAAGAGCTTCTGTCAGTTTTGCAGCTTGTGCTTGCAGAGGAATTTGCATACGTTGTCATGCAAATTGCCTGGCCACATTCATTGGAGGCGTGTACTATAAGTACTATGTCTTTCCCACAATGCTTCGCTGGTCATAAGGAGTCTTTCTGTGAAACACTCGGGAGAGTGTCAGCCATGCTCTTGGTTTGAAGATCAGCTTAGAGTAATTCCTGGAAACTGTGCTAGGCAGATTCCCTAAGTGCAGTTAGGATTGTTTATCTGTTTGTTTGTTCTGTTGCTGTTGTCCTGTCCCAGCGGTGGTCGACAGGAAATGGTTCTGATCTCTGTTCTTGGAGTATAGCTGGTGCAGCGGTTGCTACCAGCTATCTCTTCTGTTCTGTCTCCTGGGATCGCGCTAGCCACTTTTCGCTAGCGCTGTGGATCCTTCTGTTCTGTCTCCTGGGATCGCGCTAGCCACTTTTCGCTAGTGCTGTGGATCCTTCTGTTCTGCTATTCTGTCTTCCTGGATCGCGCTAGCCACTTTTCGCTAGTGCTGTGGATCCTATCTCTCGCTTGTCCCTGTTTTCGTGTGTCTGTCTTGTCTGCTACGACCGCTTGCTGGAGGCTCGGTGAGGTAACCGTTAAGCAAGCGTTCGCGTCCTCTGTTTCATGTTTGTCTGTCGATGGTTAGTTAGGCGTGCTTGTCTCTATTGTGCTTATCACGTGGAGACCGCGCATAACCGCGTGCACTGTTGAGAATGAGTGCGGTGTTCGCGGTTAGCTAGCGTTTGTTATTTTCCGCATCTCCTCATTGTATGATTTGCTGTGCCTTTGCTACTCTCATGCTCCGCCTTGCTGTAGCCTTGTGTCACGTCTGGCGATCGCACCTCTCGCGATCGCGTTCCTGCTTCGTATCTGCTGTGGTGTGTGCACAGTCGCGGGTTGGCGACTAGTTTTATGCACACACACACAATCTGTCTCTGTGCTCACTCTCAATCGCTTCTCTTGCGATTACGGTTCTTCCCTTCGTACAATTCCTGTCTGGCGTGTGTGGTAGAGCAGAGGAGCTGTTCCTCTGCACTCCACAGCTCCACCTGCCGTCAGGAATTTCCCTCTGCAGGTGCATTGCACCTACTACTGGGTTCCTGCAAATTTATACGCTTGTGGAGGAAATCCGCCATGTCAGCGCACGTCTGGTGCGCTGACCACGGAGACGATTCCACATCCGTTACACAGGGACAGGGAAGCTGGTCAGAGTTGATGGGAAGATGGATGGAGCCAAATACAGGGCAAACTTGGAAGAAAACCTCTTGGAGACTGCAAAAGACTTGAGACTGGGGCGGATGTTCACCTTCCAGCAGGACAATGACCCTAAACATAAAGCCAGGGAAACAATGGAATGGTTTAAAACAAAACATATCCATGTGTTAGAATGGCCCAGTCAAAGTCCAGATCTAAATCCAATCAAAAATCTATGGCAAGATCTGAAAACTGCTGTTCACAAACGCTGTCCATCTAATCTGACTGAGCTGGAGCTGTTTTGCACAGACGAATGGGCAAGGATTTCAGTCTCTAGATGTGCAAAGCTGGTAGAGACATACCCTAAAAGACTGGCAGCTGTAATTGCAGCAAAAGGTGGTTCTACAAAGTATTGACTCGTGGGGGGGGGGGGGGGGGGGGGCTGAATAATTATGCACACCCCACTTTGCAGTTATTTATTTGTAAAAAAATGTTTGGAATCATGTATGATTTTCGTTTCACTTCTCACATGTACACCACTTTGTATTGGTCTTTCACGTGGAATTCCAATAAAATTGATTCAAGTTTGTGGCAGTAATACGACAAAATGTGGAAAACTTCAAGGGGTCCGAATACTTTTGCAAGCCACTGTAAGATACTGTGGGCAGAGGCAAAAGTAACAATATAATTAGCAACATTTCTCTCACAAAACATAATTAGTAGTGTGTCTGCTCTAATCATCATAGGTAAGCAGTGTTTCCCCCACAAAAAAAAATGCCTGGGGTCTAGTGGTCCCCCTCCAGTTTGTTGATAGTCTAGTCCACCGCACCATCCCTCCTAGCCTGGGACAGTCCTGGGGAAACCGGGGTGGTTGGGAGGCAAGTGCAACCCTAGTATACCACTGCAGCAGTCTGAAAACCCTGCCCCATTCCTAGCATGAAGCAGATGCAGGGCCTGCCTGGCTGTTGGCTGTATACCAAGTTCTGCATTCTAGATGGTATTATTTAAAGAACATGTAAACTTTGATCACGTGACCAGACAGTTAATCAGAACAAATATATGGCTGTTTTATTATAACAGAAGTGTGGTGCAATAGATTCTGGACTTGCAAAGTTACATAAAAATATTGTCACACTTGCCTGGACTTCGGCTTTACGGTTCTGTGCAAAGATGATTTGCTGTAATTGTTATTTACAATGTGCACTGTTGCAGTCTAAATGTTTACCAGGAAGGCAGCAGATATTAAACTGCATTAGTCACTTTTCTTCAGTGCTGTCCTAAATAAAGGTAAAAAGCATTGCAGAAATTGAGCAGCTCCTTATACAGCTCAGCAGGGTTATGTGTGCAGGTCAGACCATCACACATCCATTACAAACACATATAAGAACTATTGATGTGCTGTTATATGATGATACATGTTGGTGGCCTTGATGGTGTCAGCTGCAGCAGCTGCGGCATGGTTACTCGTAATATTACTACAATATAGGTGGTGATAACTTCCTGTATTCAGCAAAACAACTATGTCATCACTTCAGAGTACAAATAATAATCTAATGACAGCAGATTTTATGTATTCCAGCCATAACTGGGAACAGAGGAAGCCTAGGGCCTATCTGTTCCCCCTTTTCTGTCAAATAACCGCAAACACCGCTGCTTGAGACAGCTGCTATCGAAAGAGGTGGCAGCACACAAAAAAAGGGAGATGCTGTATATCGAATAAGAAGTTGGAAATTGAATAGGGAGACTGAACATGGGAAGTAACACACTGAAGAGGAAAGCTGTCACCAAAACGTGCTATACAGTACATGAAAGAGGGCTCATTGTACATGGATGTTACAAATTCAAGAGTGGGCTACACATGTAATGGGAGGAGGCTGTTGCACACATAGGGAATAGGTACTACAGAATAATCTTGTTATAGTAAACTCTGATGTAGTAAAACATTGGGTACAGTAAACGAAATGTCCAGGTCCCAGCCAAGCACCATTATAAGTATGTGCAAGTAATGCCTGGTAAAGTAAATAGAACTTCTGTTCTAGTAAACCAGTTTTTTGGCCCCTGCAGTATACTGTATCCGGCTATAGCGGAAAGTTGGTGGGCTTATATGTCATACGTCAGTCGTAGACCCACAGCCATGGTCTCTGGGTGGGCTGGCAGTCACTTGTAGCCTGTTCACTATCTACATACTACTCTGCAGGGGCGTAACTAGGCCCCACCGGGCCCCCCTGCAGAATTTCAGAGCGCCCCCCGGGGCCCTCTCGTGGCTGTTTCGTGGGGGCTGGAGTGGTGGCAGCATGAGGGGAAAGCCTTGACCACAGTCGGCGGGGAGAGGGGAAGTTTCTCCCCTCTCCCTCACCTCGGGGCTCTCCCCTCTGTGCTCCCCTTCAGCTAGATATAGTGTGGGCAGCAGGCAGCGGCGGGCAGATACATACCTTCTTCCGTGCGTTCCATCGCAGACTCCTTGCTCTAGCGGCTGACGTCACTTCCGAAAGTGACGTCACTTCCGGAAGGGACGTCAGCCGCTAGAGCGAGGAGTCTGCGGTGGATCGCACGGAAGAAGGTATGTATCTGCCCGCCGCTGCCCGCTGCCCACACTATATCTAGCTGGATGGGAGCGCAGAGGGGAGACCCCCGAGGTGAGGGAGAGGGGAGAAACTTCCCCTCTCCCTGCCGACTGTGGCCAAGGCTTTCCCCTTATGCTGCCACCCCTCCAGCCCCCACAAAACGGTAGCATGGGCTGCAGGGCCTATTGTTACACCACTGCTACTCTGGGCCTGTGTGGAGTACCTCAAATGTACAAACTGGTGAGGCCTATGCTTCATGTGTACGATAAGCAGCTGCCTGTTTACTGAGAGAGTTTCCTGTCATCTGTGACTGTGCATGGCTGCAATGCTACAGTATTATCTAGGCTGCACAAGGGAGCACACTTGCAATACTTTACCTGCAAAAACTGGTGAAACCCATGCTTCCCGAGCAAGCTGTTAGGTGATTATTGCATGCCAATACCTGCATATTGAGCACTGTGCATTTTGATCTAGCTTAGACACTTTCTGTGCTCGTTTGTTGAAGCATTGAAAAGACAATATATTTTATGTGCTTGAGTATGAAAATTTCAGATACAGTAAACTACTTTGTCCTTCAGAGTTTACTATAAAGGGATTCTACTGTATCTATAGAAAGGGGATGCACATGCAAGGTGGCCAAAATAAAGTTGGTGTAGACGAAGAAAAACTATTAACTCAGCTGTGCCTGGAGGTTGTAGCAATTGGTCCTTTGTGCTGACTTAGGGGGCTATAATATGGAATAACTTAGATAATTATGGATGATTTCCATATCTGACAATGACAGCAAACAGACATAGCTATGCTCCTCCAAAAGACACCTTAAATAAGCAAGGTAAGGTGCTAAGGGATGTGGCTAAATCAAATGCAAAACCAATGGTAACCCATTGCATGAACTTGATACTCCGTTTTAGATGCATGATGTATCAGATGGGTCCTAAGTAGGGACCAATCTGAAGGGGAGAACCTTGCCACTGGTGAACCGTCTTTATTGGTTCCATACAAAAAGACTGCAATACTTTTTTAGACTAAAATCCTTCCTTTTTATAATCTTTAATGGTTTTTATTACATTCTGTGTCACAAGTTTCCACATGTATACATGTATGATTTTGTGTGCAAAAGGATGTAGCTGCAACTGGCCACGACCGACCAGCTTCGAGGGGGTAGCCAGTCCTGGAGGTTGTTGGTGCTTGCTGGAGGGACAACCAAACTATGCGAACTGAATAGAGAACCATACACATTCACTATTCCTCTTGATTGAAACATTACTCTGCCTCATCATTCGGACTCCCACTTTGACAGATCCTTCATGAACGTTTTTTTACTCCATAACCAAGCACACGCATAGTGTGTAAAAAATGGAGCATTTAAAAAATATTCCACCATGTATGTTAAGTGGGCAGGAAGTCGAAACCCGTAAGCATAGAGCTCCACAACCTCAAAAACCTAGGGAGAAGCTGTACCAGATTCGATCCGTCAACAGCGACCCTTAGTGATCAGGCCAAATGCACCCACATAATATTTATATTACGTGGTGTAGTGGTGGGGACAGTGGTGTAACTAAGGAGCTTGGGGCCCCAGTGCAAGTTTTACATGGGGCTCAAAGCACTGTATTAATATAGAACCCAAAAACCTATCAAGGACAGCTGCAGTGTCAGAGAGGTATATTTAGAGAAAGGGAAAGTTTGTTCAGGATTACCACTATGCCCTGCACATATAGAGGTGTTCATTACCAGCATAGTGAGGCACATTCACCATATTTCATGATCAAATACGTCATTACATACCAGTCACAAGCATTAGAACTGACAATTGAACTTTTCTCTGCTATGAGCTGACCTGTCAGAGTCCCATAAAGGGGGCTTTTCCCAGTACCCACTGCCAGGTTAAGTAGCCATCCACTTCAACCTAAGTGACAAAACCTCATATACGTTCCCATTTCAAATTTCTGTCTTCTGAATTCCAGTAGTTTAAGGCCCGGTTCACATTAGCGGCTGCTATCCGGAATCGCCGTGCCGGAGCCGTGCCGGAGCCGGACGCACGGCATAGCAATGAAAGTCTATGCGACCGTTCACATGCGTCCGTTTCGTCCGGACCGGAGCCGGACCGGATCCGGACTCCGGCGTCCGTTCCAACATGCGCTATTTTTTGGTCCGGCTGGTCCGGCTGACGTATCCGGACCGGAGCCGGAATGTTGCATCCGGCCAATGGAAACCAATGAGAACCGGAGAGCGCACAACACACTGGCTATAAAAACCGGATGTTGTACCACACTTCCTATGCTGACTCTATGGTATGGTGGCCATTTTGGATGGGGACCACATGGCACCAGCGTTCACAGAGTGGAGCAGCAGTGACTTCATGCTGGAGCTCTTTGGCAGCAATATGGAGCAGGATCTGTCTGATAGCGAGGGGGTGAGGCCCTACACATCAGAAGACCTCATCCTACAGGTGCAGCAGGTACCAGCCCTGTGGGACAAGGGGGATGCGGACCACAGCAACATCAAAAAATGCAGAGGCCTGTGGAAAAAAATTGCCAAGCTGTATGTGGAGGACTTTGAGAACTTGAGCAAGAGACAGCAAGGCACAGAGGTTATGTTGACTAGAAGTTTTTTGGGGGGGGGCTTGTGGTTTAAGCTTGTGATGTATTCAACTTTTGCTATGGATTTGTGTCACCCACGTGTTGCCCACCCACCCGTGGCCCACCCACCTGTTCCCCACCCACCTGTACCCCACCTGTGATGTATCCCACCCACCTGTGATGTATCACACCCACCTGTACCCCACCTGTGATGTATCCCACCTGTGATGTATCCCACCCACCAGTACCCCACCTGTGATGTATCCCACCCACCTCTACCCCACCTGTGATGTATCCCACCCACCTGTACCCCACCTGTGATGTATCCCACCCACCTCTACCCCACCTGTGATGTATCCCACCCACCTCTACCCCACCTGTGATGTATCCCACCCACCTCTACCCCACCTGTGATGTATCCCACCTGTGATGTATCCCACCCACCTGTACCCCACCTGTGCTGTATCCCACCCACCTGTGCTGTATCCCACCCACCTGTGATGTATCCCACCCACCTGTGATGTATCCCACCCACCTGCGATGTACCCCACCTGTGCACATAAAACATACACAATGACCAATTATTATACATCAATTTATTGTAAAAAATTAATACATTTAAAATCACTCAAACTTGAAACTCCAAAATAAACACATTTCAACAAAACATATTAAAAACCAAACATTCACCCTCGTCCAGGTGGTGTGGTAAAATAAAGTCTCAGTTGGTCCCTGTTCCGCAGTGACACTACCCTTGGCCTGGTTGCATACCTCCGCAGGGGCATTAGTGGAAGCACATTCGGGGGTTCCGGAGTCTCTCTTTCCTCCTGCCGCACAAAGTTGTGGAGGATGCATGCTGCCTTCACCACGACAACTGCGTTGCCCGGTTTCAGCAGCATGGGCGTGTGGAACACCCTCCACTTTGACACCAGGATCCCAAATGTGCACTCCACCATTCTCCTTGCACGGCTCAACCGAGCATTGAAGTGTAGCTGGCTGGCATCAAGTCCCCTGTCTGGGTACGGACGCATTACATGGTCGGACAGGGCGAAGGCCTCGTCCCCCACAAACACATAGGGGTAGGCCGGTGCCCTTGTCCCAGGCCAGGGTCTGTCACGGGGGAGACGCAGTCTGCCTTCCTCCATCAGCCGGCAAAGGGTCGTACGCTGGAAAATTCCAGAGTCATTGGAACTACCGTACGACCCCACATCCACGTACACAAACTTGTAGTCCGCATCTGCCACTGCCATTAGAACAATGCTGAAGTATTTTTTATAGTTGAAATAATGGCTGCCACTCCCCACGGGTTTCTGAATCCGGATGTGTTTCCCATCCAGTGCGCCAACACAATTAGGAAACTTGCACTCGGTCCAGAAGCCCTGGGCGATCTCCTCCCATTTCGTGGTGTCCGGCACAGGCATGTATCTGGCCCTCAGTCGCGTCCAAAGGATCCTCAAAGTCCTCACGACGATGCCTGCCACCGTGCTCTTCCCAATACGAAATGTGACATGTAGCGATGTATATGTTTGTCCAGTTGCGATGTACCTACAAGAGAAATAATCGAAATCAATTTTTCATGTCGTTACAGGAGAAAGGTACAAGACAAGGTGGCGCAATATACGGGATGCATATGTGAAATGGCTACGGAAGAAAAAACTTGCCGAACGAAGTGGCAGTGGCGGGGGAAGGCGACAAAAAGACTACCAATTTGCCAAGCAATTGTCTTTCATCAATGCAAGCCTGGAACCTAGACTGTAAGTACCACTACTGTGGGCAGGAACTGAGAGCTCATTTACCATGACTTCGGCCATGTATTGCTATGGCCTCAATTCCCATGGCTAGCGAACTTTTCTCACAAGCTTTATCAAATGTTGGGTAGAAACGGGTGATAAAGTGATTGCTAGTGTTTGCTAGCTCTGTGAATTGACGCCACATGCTGTTTGGCACACCAATAAATATTTTTTTTATCTACAGGACTGAAGACAATTTGGAGCAAGAGGAACCGACCCAGGAGGCACGGTTCAGCAGTGAGGAGAGCTTGGTGGATGATGACGTCGCCGATGTAACCTATTGCCCCGAGGCGAGGAGTAGGAGGAGGGAGTCCTTAATCACAACTCCGTCCTTTGATGATGACTTGGCAGAAGAGAGCTTGGATGTTGAGGTTGCAGGACCGAGTGTGGAAGAAGCTGAACCTCCACAATCGACCGCTATGGAAGCTCCAGGGGAACAAGAACAAAGTGAGGAGCACCGAGAGACTGCAGCACAACCAGCGCGCAGGGCAACCCTGACACAGGCCAGAGGACGGGAAGATGCTGCCACACCACCAGTGAGGACCACCACACCAGTGAGGCGTCGAGGTACCCTCCCCCCAACAAGGAGAGAGACAGAGTCCGAGATGTCCGGGGCTGTCTCCGGACTTCTCGGGATTCTTCAGAGCCACCAAACTCTCATAACCCGGCAGTTGCAAGATGAGGACAGGGGCCATATCATGGAGCAGTACAAGTCCCACATCACTACACTGCAATGTGAGCTCGACGCTGTACATGGGCACTACAGGGACGAGCTTAAAATGATGCATGAGATGCACAGAGGAGAAATCGACCAACTGCGTGCGCAGCATCATCAGTCGGTGGGCCAGCTGCAGAACATGATGCAGCAAATGCATCAACAAAGCAAGGAACTACTGAAATTGCAGACACACCCGTGTTTTCACACTGTGATGTCTCTAATACCATATCTTGAAAAGGTGCCTTCACAAAACCTGATGGCGTGCCATTCCAATTTGCTGGAGGTGATTAAACAGCACATGGACACGCCATTATTGCAACCACCAATTTTTAGACCCCCACAACCAACAGCGGTGCCCACCTGGCAATCATCACAGATGTACACCGGCTACAGAGGCAGTCAATATGGGCCACCGCTGTCAGGGTCCAGCTCATCCACGACCAGCACCCAAGAGAGTCCAGATTTCCAGGCAGCAACTCCCACCTTTTCTAGTAGTGGTGCCGATACAATTTGAAAAAAAAAGTCAAATTGTTCCTGGACATGCTCCTCTGAATACCTCCGATCCTCGGAGGAAGGATACCATCACAGGGCTTTTTAACTTTTGGTTTTGCTGGACTTGAACTTTAGGGCCTGGTGTCCCCGAAAGACACTACCTGGGTCACAACCTTGTGCCTGTTGCACTGCACCTGTAGTCCTGCACCTGTGCCTTTGATTCCTCTTGTTCCTTACTTTGTTGATCCTAATCACTTGCACAAGACCCTTGGAGCCATGGGTGAAGGACACCTTCACTGGTCGGTGAGAGGCCTAGCCTTTTCACTGACCTGTGTCCTTCATCCATGGCTCAGAGGGTCCTGTGCCAGTCGTTAGGTTTTAGAAGCACTAATAATTTAGGGCCTGGTGTCCCCGAAAGACACTACCTGGGTCACAACCTTGTGCCTGTTGCACTGCACCTGTAGTCCTGCACCTGTGCCTTTGATTCCTCTTGTTCCTTACTTTGTTGATCCTAATCACTTGCACAAGACCCTTGGAGCCATGGGTGAAGGACACCTTCACTGGTCGGTGAGAGGCCTAGCCTTTTCACTGACCTGTGTCCTTCATCCATGGCTCAGAGGGTCATGTGCCAGTGGTTAGGTTTTAGAAGCACTAATAATTTAGGGCCTGGTGTCCCCGAAAGACACTACCTGGGTCACAACCTTGTGCCTGTTGCACTGCACCTGTAGTCCTGCTCCTCTGCCATCGGTTCCTCTTGCTCCTCACTTTGTTCTTGTTCCTAACCACTTGCACAAGACCCTTGGAGCCATGGATGAAGGACACCTTGACTGGTCGGTGAGAGGCCTAGCCTTTTCACTGACCTGTGTCCTTCATCCATGGCTCAGAGGGTCATGTGCCAGTGGTTAGGTTTTTGAAGCACTTCAATTTTAGGGCCTGGTGTCCCCGAAAGACACTTGGGCAGCTATGCCCTACAACTCTTCCAGCACAAAGTTGGTGGTTGGTGTTCCTTAAAACTGACCGGGCTATACCATAGATATGTTATTTTTTTGTCTTCCATGTTGGAAGAATGTTTCCATGTTGGAAAGTGGTTGTTTTTGCAATAAAAAAATTTGTTTTTACATACCTCAGTGTGATGAGTAGTTGTTCTTGTGGTGTGACTGCTCTCCTGAACGTGGTATCCTTCTTCCTAAGGTCATCCTTCACCATCTCCAAAAGGGTATCAAACCTGTCAGGAGATGTAAAGGAAGAAGCTGTAAAGTATGTTGTGGGACAAGGTGTTGGGTGGAGGATGGGGGAGGTGTGTTTACAGAGGTTTGGGAGTGTTGTGGAGGGTGGGGGTGTAGTGTATAGCTAGGTATACAGGGGTGTGGGGGTCAGGGTGGTGTGTTTAGCTAGGTATACAGGGATGAGGTGTTGTGGGGGTGAGGGTGGGGTGTTTAGGAATGGTGGGGGTTGGTGTATTTAGGCCTATATACTTACAGGGGAATAGACATCCGAGTGTAGCTGTAGAACTTCTGTGGGTGTCGTCTGAGGTCCCGGTAGAGGGCCTGGAACTCTCCCTTCCTCTGCCTCCTGGCTAGTAGAGGGTGCACCCACCATCTCCTGCGAGGAGCACGCCTTCTCCCCACATAGTAGTAGGTAAACAACAGGAAGGAGAGAATTCCCAGGTAATAAGCGTAAAAAATGACTGGATCCATGGTCCCAACTGCTGTCTCTGTATCCAAGGATGGTCTCCACACGTCCAGCTGTCTCCAACAATGACCCCAGAGCTTCTGCTGACCTCCCAGAACCCCAGGTATTTATACAGGTTGTTATCTCTTTAAGAATCCGGATCCGGACCGCAACCGTGTTCATACCGCACGGAAACCGTATGCAACCGGACCGGATCCGGACCGGATCCGGACAGGAACCGTACGGTTCAGGTCCGATCCGGCTCCGGTGCGGTCCGGACATCCGGTGCGGTTTTTGCAAAACCGCAAGTGTGAACGGGGCCTAAAAGAGCTGTTCACACCTCTAGTAGAGCCACTGGCTTGAAAAGACTCATATCGGATTTGTACACACCCAGCTGCTTCCAAAGAGCTGCAGCTCTTGTAACTCAAAAATCAGTAATATACATATTTTCTTCATATTTCATGGGTTGGAAAGCTGCCAGTTTGCCCACATTTGCAGAAGTTGTTGGGCTCAGCCTAGCACCTGTTCTGAGAGGTTTTCAGACCCACTCGACTTTGAGGACCTAAGAAAATGCTTGTTTCAGGTAGCACTGTATTAATACGCATGTAATAACCCTCATGTTTGAGATCTGTGGATTCGTAAAGTTCTAATGAATTTGAATAGGCATTTCATAAAAAAATCTACAGGCGCGGAGAGACGGACAAAACAGGAATTCTGCCAAAATTATCTGCCCCCTGTTCCAGTTACAGACGGCTGGACTTGTGCATATTAAAGAGACTCCGTAACAAAAATTACATCCTGTTTTTTATCATCCTACAAGTTCCAAAAGCTATTCTAATGTGTTCTGGCTTACTGCAGCACTTTCCACTATCACAGTCTCTGTAATAAATCAACTTATCTCTCTCTTGTCAGACTTGTCAGCCTGTGTCTGGAAGGCTGCCAAGTTCTTCAGTGTTGTGGTTCTGTGATGCATCTCCCCCCTCCTGGCCCCTCTATGCACACTGCCTGTGTATAATGATCTCTTGAGATACAAAAGGAAGGATGTATACAGCCTGCTTGTGTATTAATGTATTTTCTATGTGTGGACATACTGTACATCAACCTACTTCCTGTTTTGGTGGCCATTTTGTTTGTTTATAAACAAACTTTTTAAAACGGTTTTTAACCACTTTTAATGCAGCGAGGAGCGGCGAAATTGTGACAGAGGGTAATAGGAGATGTCCCCTAACGCACTGGTATGTTTACTTTTGTGCGATTTTAACAATACAGATTCTCTTTAAAGCCACTCCCAGCTACAGAGGGGGTTGAAACACAGTGACCCATGCAGGTCCAGGGTCCTCCATTCACCTGTTGTCAAATTTCCATCAATCAACAGGCCAGCAGGACACTGGCCAAATGCAATACTTTGGATTATTTCAGTGCAAAGACTTTATCGCTTTTTGGACTCAGCCAAACATGGCATTTTGAACTGTCAGACATTCTACTTAATTTAGGAATACTTAGCTTTCGAGATTTCTCTATCTCATAAAATCTAGAGAGTGGTGGCAGCATTACCCTTGGATTCCAGCGTGAAACTGATAACTTTATTTTACTGATTGTACATGCAATCGAGATTGTATCATGTATGGGTACACCAAAGGGGAAGAGGGTTCCAGAGTGTCGTAGACATTGGGTAAGTAGGTAAATATTTTTTAACCCTAAAGGTTTACTTTAAAGATGCACTCTAAGGAGACCCAAACACTCCAGATTCAGGTAGCAATAAATGCCCCATCGTCCTTCTGTCCTTTTATACTGTATACAACTTTGTGGAACAATGATTCACTCCCTGAGTTCTTGAAACTACATAGAACATAAGAGCTTAAATCTTTCTCCCAGTCATCCAGAGTTTGACCAACTCTTCTCTATTCTTGTTGTTCTACTTACACTATGGCCATATGCAAGTATATCATGACATCTATGAGGGGAAAAGGACATATATTCAATCTTTCTGACTGATGAAATGAGGCCGATCAGTATTTTTTAACTGCCCAGATCTTAATTCAATTTAGGATTTTTTTTCTTTTGTCTACTTTCTAATATGTATTACCGCTATACACAATTTGAACATGCATTTGATGGTCAGGTTCCCACACTGCCCTGAAAGCTGTCAAGAGTCTGACCAATTCAATACTATTATAGGCCCTAGTCCTACAAAATCATGACAACCCCTCCATCCTCCCATTACTGTTCAAACAGCAACTCTAAAGGCATACTTGAAAAATCTAAGGTGGTAGCCTGAAGTGGGTCCCGTAACCATAATTAGATGCATTTCACCAGTCCAGTACAATAAGAATGTAAGCAATGTGTGACATGAAAAGGGAACTTTTTTCAACTAATCTAATTGTGTCTAATGGGGTGGTTCTCTAATTCCAACGTGAAGCAGATGAGCAGGGATCCTCATCATGGCCTTGAAATCGCTGGTAACCCGTGATTACGGGCCAATTTAAGCAATCACTGGATCTAATTCTTGGCTGATCACGGATTCCGATTTTGAATGCATCTGTAATTTCATCCACTTCCACCCGTAATTATAATTTATGGCCGTAATCACGAGTCGAAAATCCATGATTAATTTAACAGTTAAAAGCAAAGCCCCTGTATGTGTTAGAAACACCAGATTTGCAGGGTGTGTTAAGAAGAACAGTGGGAACAAGAGGAAAAAATTTTCAAAAAGACCTTATAGTTTTTGAGAACATTTTAAAATTATAGTGCAGTGTGTGAGAAATGTTTCCCTGGTTAATAGCAAAGCCCCCTAACATACTAGAAATATGCCAAATTTGGATGATATGTGTGGGAGGACAGTAAGTACAAGAAGAAAAAAAACATTTTTCAAACCTTATAGACCTTATAACTTTTGAGAAAATCGATTTAAAGTTAGAGGGAAAAAATAGCAGCATATAGCAAAGTCACTGCGCTAAAATGACAGATAATGTATTAAAATGAAAATAATGAATTTTTAATTTTTTTTTATATTTTCAGTGTGTGAAATAGAAAAAAATGACGTGGGGTCCCCTCTCCCGAGCCTCTTTAACCCCTTGTCCCCATGCAGGCTGGGATAGCCAGAATGCAGAGCCCCAGCCGTGTGGGGCTTCACACCCTGAACTATACCAGCCCACATGGTCCATGCTATGGGAGGGATACACAAGGGGAGAGGGGCGGCCAAGCCACCCCCTCTCCCCAGAGCCCTTGTCCAATATATGGACAGGGGGCTCTTCCCCACCTCCTGTGCCCCAGAAGGAGGTGGGGTGATGACTCCCTGGGGGTTCTTGGTGGCATCTGGGAGTCCCCTTTAAGAAGATGACCCCCAGATGCCTCCCAGGAGAAATGGGTATAGGGGTGTCTAGTACCCCTTACCCATTTCCTCAAAGGGTTACGTTAAATAAAAACACAACAAAAAAGTCCTTTATTATTCTAAATTAACCAGAAATACTTACTTGTACCTTTAAAAAAATTTCCCATGCCAATATCCTCAGAAAAGTCCCAAGCCAATATCCTCTAATCTTGCAAGTGTCTTTAAGTTAATTGAAGATCTCTGCGCACCTGATGCTACACACTGCCGACAGACGCGCAGCTCTCAGCTAGGAGTATAGCGGAGAGCTAAAAGCATCTTTACATTTTGGCTCCAAGGATCCCCACTGGTCTGTTTTTTAAAAAAATGTCTTCTTGTTCCCACTGTTCTTCTTTTATTTTATTTATTTATTGTATATATAAAGCGCCAACATATTATGCAGCGCTGTAACATACCTTGTTAACATACCTTGCAAACATGGGTGTTTCTAGCACGTACAAGGGCTTTGCTATTAACTGTTAAAGTAATCACAGGTAATCATGGATTCCGACCTTTGATTCCGGATGGAATACGTAATTCCGACTCTAAACCGAATTGAAATTCAGAACTCCGATTCTTTCCGTAATCACGATGACGGCCGATTCAGAAGTAGGCGGAGCCATGATCAGAATCACTCGAATCCTGGATCAGTGGTAATCGAGCAACACTGCAGATGAGATCCCAATTCCTTTACAACCCTAGGTTATTCCTGTTACGTATGTTTCCAGACTCTGTCAAGGAAACGGGCAAAATAATTGCTAATAGAAGTTCTTAATATAGCCCATAAACTCCTAACAAGATACGGGATCCAATCAGTGGTTCCCATTCCAAATACTGAGAATGAGCATGAATAGTTAAAGAATCATGCTTTTTATGAATGTACTTAGCGTACAAGAGATCTACAAAATGTAATAATATTTGGACTCGTTGAATAGAACTAACACATAACTTTTTGTGAACCGAGTATTTTCTGCTTGAGTCTGCTTGCTACCCTGAGATATAGTTGATCCAAGACTGATCACCATAGTATGTTCTATATTTGTCTTTGGTAGTATTTAGTAATATGCTATGGAAGGTATGCTTTATATTCCCTTAGGCTTTGTTCACATCTAAAATTGAAATCGCTGACGCCAGAGATTTTTTAGGTGTTTTTTCCCCCCTCGCGACACTTACCTGCGCGCATCGATTTTATATAAAGCGCATTTTGAAGCGCTTTTGCAGAGCTATTGTGATTTTTCACTTCCTGACTTCATTCAGGAATTTAACTTTTTCACCCGGAGATGAATAAATACAATGTATGGGGAAATCACTATACAAAGCGCTTTTTCAAGCGCTTTGCTATTTCCCTATATCTTCCATTTATGGCAAATCGCCCTAAAAATGGTACAGGCAGCGCTTTGCTGAGTGGATCGGAAACAAACCACTCAGATGTAAATACTCTCATAGATAATCATTGCAAAATCGCTTTTAGGGCGATTTTGAAAATCGCCGGCGCTTAAAAAAACGCAAAACGCCCTAGGTGTGAACAAGCCCTCAGCACTGAAAATAGATTTTTGACCTACAAGCACAAGTTGTATTTTAAGTTTACGTTAGCATACAAGTTTATTTATTGTCCTAAATACAAGCTGTATATCCAAAATTCTGTTTACCATTATCAACCTGGCTGTGTCTTTAAATTATAACTTGGTTATTCTCAGTACTTTAACCACCCTGGCGTTCTATTAAGATCGCCAGGGCGGCTGCGGGAGGGTTTTTTTTAAATAAAAAAAAAACTATTTCATGCAGCCAACTGAAAGTTGGCTGCATGAAAGCCCACTAGATGGCGCTCCGGAGGCGTTCTTCAGATCGCCTCCGGCAGCCAGAAGTAACACGGAAGGCCGCAATGAGCAGCCTTCCGTGTTTGGCTTCTCCTGTCGCCATGGCGACGAGCGGAGTGACGTCATGGACGTCAGCCGACGTCCTGACGTCAGCCGCCTCCGATCCAGCCCTTAGCGCTGGCCGGAACTATTTGTTCCGGCTGCGCAGGGCTCAGGCGGCTGGGGGGACCCTCTTTCGTCGCTGCTCGCGGCAGATCGCCGCAGAGCGGCGGCGATCGGCCAGCACACGCGGCTGGCAAAGTGCCGGCTGCGTGTGCTGCTCTTTATTTGAGCAAAATCGGCCCAGCAGGGCCTGAGCGGCAGCCATCGGCGGTGATGGACGAGCTGAGCTCGTCCATACCGCTAAGATGGTTAAGTGTTCCTTATACTGTATATCATTGTGCTTTTTCTGTGTTTGAAAGTGTGACATTTTGTCCTGTATTGTAATGCTTTATCTAAATTAAATCATAAAAATAAATAAAGCATGGAAAAAAGAACAACAACAAGATTTTAAGTAATTCTTCTAAACAACTTCTCTATCCTCTTTGGCCTGTTTTATTACCCTCAAAAGTTTGATGAATTTTAATGTCAGTCTGGAAGAGAACATGCCTTAGTTGTAGGCCTCTGCTACTCAGACCAATAGAGTGAAACTTCAGCGCAGCTACAAGATGATAGTACAAAGATTATATACGACGGTGGGAGAAAGGATTTTGTTTGGAGAAAATTCCTTACACCTATTAAAAAAATAACTTAGTTTACTGGCAAGTCAATCAGACAAATCTGATGTCGCATCCATCCGGTCTGAAAGGTCCATTAGCTCGGTAGTTTCTAGCAACCTAGAGGTAACAAACACTATAAATGGCAGACACCAAGCTAAGAAGAAGGCAGCAAAAAACAATGGCCTCAATTCTGGTAGCTATGTGAGGTAAATATTTGTAGGTAAAATACCTCATGAGGTCTTTTCCTTTTTTTTTATCAATTTTGAAAGATTTTTCTCCATTTCCGAACATGAGGTAAACACATAAAGTGAGGTAAAACCACTGGCGTAGGGGCCACGGTCGCAGCAGTCGCCTGTGCGACGGGGCCCGGGGCCCTCAAGGGCCCGCTCATCCTCCCAGCGTGCCTCCCTTCCACTTTGCTTCCGGCTTCTAAAAACGTGGGTACGCATGACAGCGCAGCCACCCGCTCTGCTGATGCTATAGTCGGGCCTCTGCATTGCTCACTCATCCCGACTCACTCTCACATTCATGCTGCCCGGCCCGCTCTGCACTGTATCAGATCTCTGTGGCTTTAGATCCCCTGCAAGTGGGGGAGGGGCGCTTTGCACAGCACAGACTTCAGTCGGGACTGGGGAGACTTTGTGGCCGTTCCGGAGTAGCTGCTTTCTATCTGGTCTGGACTGGACAGGCATGATGGGATCAGCGACAGCCAGGATTCATGCAGCTGCAGCCGCGGAGAGAGTGTGGGATGTTCCTCCCTCAAGTAAAGTTCAAAGGCTGCCTGCTGGGGTGAAGTATTCACTTATTCTTTGCTGCTGGGGGGAGGGAAGAGGGTGACAAAGTGTGTGTATGTGTGGTGCAGAGTGTGTGTATGTGTGGTGCAGTGTGTACGTGTGTGTGCCAGTGTGTGTGTGTATGTGTGTGCCAGTGTGTGTATGTGTGTGCCAGAGTGTGGTGTGTATGTGTGTACCAGAGTGTGTGTATGTGTGTGTGTACCAGAGTGTGTGTATGTGTGTGTGTGCCAGAGTGTGTATGTGTGTGCCAGAGTGTGTATGTGTGTGCCAGAGTGTGTATGTGTGTGCCAGAGTGTGTGTGTGTGTGTGTCCACTGTGTGTGTTTTAAAGGCATGCTTTCTGGGGAAGGGGGGAATGTTGTTGGGGGAGAGGTTATTACCCAGTCCAAGGGCTCCTTGGGAGAAGCACCCTTAATGCTGGGTACACACCATGCGTTTTCCCGCTTGATCCGTGGGTCGATTGCGATCAATTCGATTATTTCCGACGTGCCTGATTCAGGTTTTGATCGTTCCTGCGGTCGATTTGCATGTTAAGTATGCAAAATCGACGGCAGGAACGATCGAAACCCGAATCAAGCACGTCGGAAATAATCGAATCGATCCCGATCGACCCGCGGATCGAGCGGGAAAACGCATGGTGTGTACCCAGCATTAGGGGAAGGGTGGTAGGCCATAAGAGCTACACTTTATGGGGGGGTAGGGATTGACCTGGGGTGTGGCCTATGCTGAGGGGCGGGGTTTAGGGCACCAGAAATTCTGTGCCTACAGGCTCCTAAATGGTAAATCCGGTCCTGCTCCTGGCTATTTAAGGGGGGGGGGGGGGGCCTGGGTCCAAAGTTTGCATCGGGGCCCCGAGGTTTGTAGTTACGCCACTGGGTAAAACATGAGGTATTTCAGTGGTAAGCATGCAGTAAATACTGCAAATAATAGTAGTCTTTAATTGTCTTCCATAAATTAGGATAGTCTTTGGGAGATTTTTTTTGTTTTTTGAGGGGGGAAGGTATATTTGATTATGTAGCAACCTATGAAAAGTATATTTATAGGCATCCCTTATAAAAAAAAATGCAGTAAATATTATGATTTATATATTTTTATATATTTCTACTATACTTTTCTATTACACAGCCTAAATAGGAACGACACTAAAACAACAATAGGAACTCCACTAAAAACTGCTTTATGCACGTAAATTGACTTTACTTCCAGGTACAGGCACATCTTAAACTGATTGGTAAATTATGTTCTATCATGCCCCCTAATTTCCATGAGAATAGCCATTTTCTGTAAAATTAATGCAAATGACCTCACAAATTACCTCATAATTTACCGTATGAGGTAAAACATGACTAAAATCTACCAGAATTGCTAAATGTCATTACCTCGTGAGGTAAATTACCTTACATGAGGTAATTTGTTTGAAAACCCTACCAGAATTGAGGCCATTCTGTATAGTACAAAAACAAAAAGATATCAGGAGTGGAGTTTCACACAAAAGTGAAGATCAACAAATGTTTTCTCAACTGTTTTTCTGAAGGTGAGTTGTCGGTTCTTTCCAGAGGATTATCCTTTTAACACACTCAAGATTTAAATGTCCCAGTATTTCACAGTAATAGGTTTGTCAGAGGGTTAGTCCTTAAAACGTTTTCCAATTAAGTTGATCTCTGAAACACTTAATAGTAGACTAGCATGTCAGTTCCTATTTTTATAATGAGTTCTGTCCATGTGTTAAAAGGTTTATATCCAACGTTACACATTGATCGGTTTCAGGTGGAAAGTAGAGATGGCCCGAACTGTTTGACCACGAACCGATTCGCGCGAATTTGACCCGCCCCCTATACTACATCATTAGGGTCAACTTTGACTCTCTACATCACAGTAAGCAGACAGAGGATAGCCAATCAGGCTACACTCCCTCCTGGAGCCCCCCCTCCCTTATAAAAGGCAAGCAGCGTCAGCCTTTTCACTCACTCGGGTGAGAATGAAATGAAATCAGAATGAAATCTATTGGAAATCGATCTAAATGCATTATTGGACCATTAGATCCAATGCAACGCTATGGACTATCGATCTGCTGCCAGCAGCAGATCGACCTAGATTTTCCATCCTGCCAGATAGATCAAATCGATTGAAATCAGCTGCAAATCGATCGAATGGGGAATTTGATAGAATGGATTTCTGATCCATCGATTCTATAGGATCAATCGATCGATCGATGAAATCAACCAGGGAATGGCCCCTTTAGTCATATTTTCAAAATTTTACACAACATTTTGCGTAGTCATAATTTGCAAATTATGATTATCACCACTGATAAAGACCACATTTGTCAATAATTCATCATGTGTACAGCAGCCCCCTTTGGGATATTGCTGAGACATCATCTGTACCTGCTCCATACCATCTGTGCCTGCTCCATACCATCTGTGCCCGCTCCATACCTGTGTTGTGCCTGCTCCATACCATCTGTGCCTTGCTCAATACTATCTGGGCCTGCTCCACATCATCTGTGCCTGCTCCACACCATCTGTGCCTGCTCCATACCATCTGTGCCTGCTCCATACCATCTGTGCCTGCTCGATCTCTTGTGCTTAGCCTGTGCTGCGCTGCCCGCTCCTCCCCATCTATCTGTACCATAGTCGGTGCTGTCTGTCTGGTCCATACCATCTAGCTGTGCCATAGTCTGTGCCTCGGCTCCATACCATCTATCCGTGCCGCAGTCTACTCTGTGCTGCCTGCCTGCTCCATTCCATCTAAGTGTGCCCTGGACTGTGTTTTGCTGCCTGCCCCCACCATTGATACTGTGCCAGAGCCTGTGCTAGGCTGCCTACACCACGTACTGCCCACTCCATACCTTCTAGACATCTTGGGCTACTTACCGTGCTACGCGCACCAGACCATCTCCCGTGCCACGCACCAAGCTGTGCCGTCTGCTCCAGCCCACCTACTTGTGCCCCACACCGGGACGTGCTGCCCGCCCCACACCATCCAACTGCGACAGACTGTTGTGCCGCCTGCTCCGTCCCACATGCACCATATCTGACAGACTGTTGTGCCGCCTGCTCCGTACCACATGCACCATATCTGTGCCATAGTCTGCGCCGTGCGGACCACCCCACGCCCTTTGATACGTGCCACGCTCTGGGCCTGGCCGCCGCCTCTTACCTACCTCCATCTTCTGGTCGCCCCATACACTGTGCTGCTTGCTTATCCCACCTACCTGGGCCACCTTCTGAGGAAATTGGGCCATGAGCGCAAAACGGACTGTCACCCTCTCCAGAGAAGCCCTTCTTGAATGGGAACCCCTGGACAGCCCCAACCCAACACCGGGCTCTCCCCTGTGGAATGATGTCTCCGCACACATCGAATACCTCTCCACCAAGCAAGCACCAAACAATCGCCGCCACAGAGGAAGGAGGGCGGGGGCCCAGGTCCGACTGAAAAGGAAAGGCCTACGCTCGCCTGTCCATGCCATCCTACTAGCAAACGTCTGCTCACTCCCCAACAAACTGGATGAGCTGCTCCTCCTTCTCGACAGCAAACCCCAGATCAGCAAGAACACCCCTGTTCTCTGTTTTACAGAGACCTGGCTGTGCGACAGCATCCCCAACGACTCCCTACAGGTACCAGGCTACAACCTCCTTAGAGCAGACCGTGATGCAACCCTCTCTGGGAAAACGAGAGGCGGCGGAATCTGCTTTTACATAAACACCTCCTGGTGCTCTAACATCACCACTCTCCACAAGGCCTGCACCCCAGACGTTGAGCTCCTTGCCATAAACTGCAGGCCCCGGTACTCTCCGAGGGAATTCTCTTCCCTTGTCCTCGTGGGGGTCTACATTCCACCCGATGCATGCTCCAAGTCCGCCCTGCATGTACTCAGTGACTGTATCTCGCGGTGGGAAACAGCCCTCCCAGAGACCCTGTTCATCATCCTGGGCGACTTCAATAAGGCAAACCTTCGGCATGTGAGGCCCCTCTACAAGCAGCACATCACCTGCCCTACCAGGAACTGTAACACCCTGGACCACTGCTACACGGTTCACAAGAACGCCTACAAGGCCACCCAAGGAGCCCCCCTGGGAAACTCTGACCACAACACAATACACCTGATCCCCTCCTACAGGAGGCTCCTGGAGACCTCAAAGCCCATCACCAAAACCGTGAAAAAATGGACTGCGGACGCCAAACTGCAGCTCCAAGCTTGCTTTGAAACCACCGACTGGACTGCTCTGGAGGCACCTACCCTTGATGAATGGGCCGAGAATATCTCCTCCTACATCTCATTCTAAGAAGGAGCGTGTATCCCTTCTAAGTCCTTCAGGGTCTACCCCAACAACAAGCCCTGGTTCAACGACAGGCTTCGCCGACTTCGGAAACGCAAAGAGGAGGCACAGGTCTGGCTCCCTAGAGGAATTCAGAGAAGCTAGGCTCGCCCTGAAAAGAGAACTGCGATCGGCAAAGAGGGCCTATGCTGAGAAGCTGGGGCTCTGCCTTCAGTCCACCAACACACGGGAAGTATGGAAGGGCCTGAGAGCAGCCACGAACTTCAAACCAACATCCCAAACGGCGACCCCGTGCCCTCGACTGGCGGAGGAGCTCAATGAGTTCTACTGCAGGTTCGAGCAACATTCCAACCAACCCGTGGTCAAATCCGCATCGACCTCTGGTGTACTCAGCGCCCTGGCTCCTAGCGCTGTTCTGGAATCAGAGGTACTCCGGCACCTCCGGAAGCTGAACCCCAGAAAATCTTCCGGTCCGGACGGAGTGTCGTCTGTCTGCCTGCGAACCTGCGCCGATCAGCTAGCCCCTGTGCTCACCTCCTTATTTAAGCAGTCATTATCTGATGGTACAGTCCCCTCCTGTTTCAAGAGGTCTATAATTGTACCAGTCCCTAAAAAACTAGGCAATACCGAGCACAACAACTTCCGCCCAGTTGCCCTAACCTCTAACATCATGAAGCTCCTTGAGTGGGTGGTCCTTGCCCACCTGAAAAGGTCCACGGACGCCCTTTTAGACCCGCTCCAATTTGCATATAGGGCAAACAGATCCGTGGAGGATGCCATCAATGTCAGCGTGGCACACATCACTGAGCACTTAGACAGCCCGGCATCCTATGCCAGGATCCTGTTCCTAGACTTTAGCTCAGCGTTCAACACGATCTGCCCTGACATCCTGATCACCAATCTGACACAGCTCGGAGTTGATCCCACTCTCCGAGCATGGATCAAAGACTTCCTGTCAAATCGAACACAGCAGGTGAAGCTTGGCAACTATTACTCCAGCATTCGAACCACCAATACTGGGGCTCCACAAGGCTGTGTTCTGTCACCTCTACTGTTCTCCCTTTATACCAACGACTGCATCTCATCCGCTGACTCTGTGAAGGTCATCAAATTTGCAGATGACACCACTATTATTGGCCTTATTGGAAGCAACGGAGAGCATGAATACCGGAGCGAGGTCGAGAGAATATGCAACTGGTGCAGGGAGAACAACCTAGTTCTCAACACAGCAAAGACTGTTGAACTAGTTGTAGACTTAAGGAGGAACCCTCCCCCCCCCCTCTCACCTGTCCTCATTGGAGAAACAGAAGTCTCTACGGTGTCATCGGTTCGGTTCCTCGGCACGACTCTCACCAATAACCTGAAATGGGGGCATAACACCACTAAAATTCAAAAGAAATCCCAGCAGAGGTTGTTCTTCATGCGCCAACTGAAGAGATTTGGCATGCCACGGGAGCTGCTGGCCAGCTTCTATACTGCCACCATAGAATCCATCCTCTGCTCCTCAGTCATTGTTTGGTACGCGGGTGCAATGGCCAGTGATAAACATAAACTGCAGAGGGTCATAGCTGATGCAGAGAGAATCATTGGGTCTCCTCTTCCACCTCTTGATCTGCTTCACTCCGCTAGATTGAGGAAGAGGGCCACCATGATCTCCCGTGACCCCTCTCACCCTGACAGCCACTACTTCAAGCTCCTCCCGTTGGGCCGCCCCTTCAGGACTATACCATCCAAAACCAAGAGGCAGAAGAACACCTTCTTCCCCCAAGCCGTTCGGTCACTGAACTCTGACCTTTACCGGTCCGGCTTGCACTCGTAGTTGCCGGGTCGGTCAGCTGGTCCCCGTCGCTGCCTCCCTCGGTTCTTATCCGGAAACGGGGGCCTTTTACTAGTGTTTACCGGCATCACTATCTGTATCACTATCTGTATATCTGATTACTGCATTTCAAAGTGTATGTGTTGTATGTCTTTACTCTGTCTTTGCCATGTGTACCACAAATCATTCCGATTATGGCTCTTGCTGTTCTTGGCGAAATAAAACTGATTCTGATTCTGAGACCCAAGTTTCATTGTACAGGGTGGGCCATTTATATGGATACACCTTAATAAAATGGGAATGGTTGGTGATACTAACTTCCTGTTTGTGACACATTAGTACAGTGGGTTGCAAAAGTATTCGGCCCCCTTGAAGTTTTCCACATTTTGTCACATTACTGCCACAAACATGCATCAATTTTATTGGAATTTCACGTGAAAGACCAATACAAAGTGGTGTACACCTGAGAATTGGATCGAAAATCATACATCATTCCAAACATTTTTTACAAATAAATAACTGCAAAGTGGGGTGTGCGTAATTATTCGGCCCGAGTCAATACTTTGTAGAACCACCTTTTGCTGCAATTACAGCTGCCAGTCTTTTAGGGTATGTCTCTACCAGCTTTGCACATCTATAGACTGAAATTCCTGCCCATTCTTCTTTGCAAAACTGCTCCAGCTCAGTCAGATTAGATGGACAGCGTTTGTGAACAGCAGTTTTCAGATCTTGCCACAGATTCTCGATTGGATTTAGATCTGGACATTGACTGGGCCATTCTAACACATAGATATGTTTTGTTTTAAACCATTCCATTGTTGCCCTGGCTTTATGTTTAGGGTCATTGTCCTGCTGGTAGGTGAACCTCCGCCCCAGTCTCAAGTCTTTTGCAGTCTCCAAGAGGTTTTCTTCCAAGTTTGCCCTGTATTTGGCTCCATCCATCTTCCCATCAACTCTGACCAGCTTCCTGGTCCCTGCTGAAGAGATGCACCCCCCGAGCATGATGCTGCAACCACCATATTTGACAGTGGGGATGGTGTGTTCAGAGTGATGTGCAGTGTTAGTTTTCTGCCACATATAGTGTTTTGCATTTTGGCCAAAAAGTTCCTTTTTGGTCTCATCTGACCAGTGCACCTTCTTCCACATGGTTGCGGTGTCCCCCACATGGAAGAGGGTTACGTGACACATCAAACTTAATGGGAATTTCACAAGAAAAACAATGCTGTGCTTGGTTTTAACATAACTTTATTCTTTCATGAGTTATTTACAAGTTTCTGACCACTTATAAAATGTGTTCAATGTGCTGCCCATTGTGTTGGATTGTCAATGCAACCCTCTTCTCCCACTCTTCACACACTGATAGCAACACCGCAGGAGAAATGCTAGCACAGGCTTCCAGTATCTGTAGTTTCAGATGCTGCACATCTCGTATCTTCACAGCATAAACAAATGCCTTCAGATGACCCCAAAGATAAAAGTCTAAGGTGGTCAAATTTGGGAGACCTTGGGGGCCATTCAACTGGCCCACGATGACCAATCCACTTTCCAGGAAACTGTTCATCTAGGAATGCTCGGACCTGACACCCATAATGTGGTGGTGCACCATCTTGCTGGAAAAACTCAGCTCAGGGAACGTGCCAGTTTCTGTGCATAAAAAGGGAAACACATCTCCAAGTAGCAATTTCGCATATCCAGTGGCCTTGAGGTTTCCATTGATGAAGAATGGCCCCACTATCTTTGTACCCCATATACCACACCATACATTTTTTTTTGTTCCAACAGTCTTGGAGGGATTTATCCAATGTTGGTTAGTGTCTGACCAATAGCGGTAGGTTTTGTTTGTTAACGTCACCATTCACATAAAAGTTTGCCTCATCACTGAACAAAATCTTCTGCGTAAACTGAGGGTCCTGTTCCAATTTTTGTGCTCATTCTGCAAATTCAGTGCGTCGATCTGGGTCATCCTCGTTGAGATACTGCAGTAGCTGGAGTTTGTAAGGGTGCCATTTGTGAGTAGCTAATATCCGCCGGACGGATGTTCGACTAATGCTATTTACCAGTGTCATGCGGCGAGTGCTACGCTGTGGGCTCTTTCTGAATGAAGAGAGGACAGCCACTGATGTTTCTTCATTAGTGACAGATTTCATGCGTCCACATTTTGGCAAATCCAACACTGAACCAGTTTCACAAAACTTAGCAAACAGTTTGCTAACTGTAGCATGGGAGATGGGTGGTCTCGTAGGGTGTCTTGCATTGAAATCTGCGTTCACCAGACATTAACACAATTTCTATCCGCTCCTCATGTGTTAACCTTGGCCACATGTCAATGGCTGTAAACAAAGAGAAACTTGTAAATAACTCATGAAATAATACATTTACGTTAAAACCAAGCACACCATTGTTTTCTTGTGAAATTCCCAATAAGTTTGTTGTGTCACATGACCCTCTTCCTATTGAAAAAACAAACGTTGGATTTAAAATGGCCGAATTCAAAATTGCCGCCATGGCCACCACCCATCTTGAAAAGTTTTCCCCCTCACATATACTAATGTGCCACAAACAGGAAGTTAATATCACCAGCCATTCCTATTTTATTAAGGTGTATCCATATAAATGGCCCACCCTGTATAACTCACCTGTCGGCCCAAATGCACTTCAGTTTTTCTCCTGACTTTTCTCCTAGGAGATACATTTTCACTCTCTAAAATAAGTTGTCAGCACTCTGCAATTGAAAAAAAGTAGGTGGAACGGAACTATCAAAATTATTTTGAGTATTTTCTTGCTTGCTAGTTGCTTAAAAAACATTTTGAAAACAGTTTGAAAATATCACCTAGGAGAAAAATTAGGAGAAAATGTTAAGTGCATATGGACCATGGTATCCTATCAGATCATGGGCCATAGGACTTTTTCTCCTACGTTTTCTCCTAGGTGAATTCCCACATCTTATCAATAAAATGCCTTTTAAGCCACCAGGAACAGCAAGCAAGAAAATACAGTACTTCAAATTATTTTTATAGTACTTTTTCACCTACTTTTTGGTACTTTTTCAACTGCAGAGTGTTGAAAAGTTTTTTAAACAGTAGATGAAACATTATCTCCTAAGAGAAAATTTAGGAGAAAAAGTGAATTGCATTGGGCCAATCTATTTTATGCTACTTTTTGCAGCAGGTAAGTGAAGATTGACTAGTTGCAGCAACTGCAGAACTTTCCCCAACAGACTCCGATGTTCATCCTTCTGTGGACCTTGGTCTTGTATGGTCGGGAAGGAGTTAATTCTTCTCTAAACTTTTTCCTTGTTTTGTATTTTTCTGCTCCATAGTAGCCGCTCCATTCCCTGCTGTGCTAATGATGCATTAGAGATTACCGGATTAAAGTGGAATTCTCCTTCAAATCTTGCAGACATCATCAGCGGGAACTCTAAATGAATTCATTACAGCCGGCGTTATTACAAGCGATGCTGAATGCATTGTTAATGAGCAGTTTCTGTGAGCCCATAACGAGTGATGCCTCGCAAGCGGTGGAGCGCGGTTTTGTGTGGTTGGCGTTGTGTTTATTTTCCCCTTGTTGGGCCGGAACCAGAGAGCTCCTGCAGATTTTATTACAACTCTCCCCCGTGTCTCTCCATACTTACCCCCCTCCCCCTCCCCCCCAACTTCGCTCTCCTGCGCCGCTCTGAAAAACAAATTACAAACCAGGGAAATTCTGCTTGTGGCGGCAAATAGTGAATTACTGCCTGAGAGGGGGAAGACACTGAGGGAATACAAAGACAGAAATCCCAGGGAGGAAACTAAATTATAATGTTCCCATTAGTTTTGAGATGCAGAGCATGCATCAACACCCTGGTTATTACACCTATATGATTAGCAATGATCGTTTATTTAGACGTATCCATTCATCCAAAATATGGTTTAAAAATGGACTATAGATGTCAAGGCTCGAAATGGAAATCACAGATATGTCTAATTTGCAAGACTTCATTCAGATGTATGTGTAACATGTGACTGCAATGATAAGATCCATTTTCTAAGTGCATTTAATATCCCCCCCCCCCCCCCCCCCCCGCCACCTTCTCCTTATTATTGCAATTATATTGTCTGGATGATTGATTCAGGATTAGAACTGGACTGAAGCAGCAGAACTGTTCTGTGTATACCTACAGCAGGCTGGACAGAAGCCTCGTTACTGTACTCTAGAAACATGCCTGCTCTGCTTCTGCTGCCCTGCCCTGCCCCGCCCTTGCTACTGCTCAGGGCCGGTTCAAGTAACAATTGGGCTCTAGGGCAAAATTAGCCTGGGGGGCCCCCCAACAGACACCCCTGACCAAAAAGTGTCATTAGAGGCCCTTTGTTGCAGTCAAATTTCCCTCCTGGGCCCCTGAGCTGGCTGCTGACCCTCCCCCAATCACCTCCCAACTTAACAGACTCTGCAGAGTCCCTGGGGAGCAACAGTTATGCTTCGGAAGGTTAGTGTAAGAAAAGGTTTAGGTGTTAGTTACATATCTGCAAAATTTACCAAGATTTTACTATCAGAATCAGCCATTGCCAACAGAATATTTGTAATTTTTCCTTGATTCTACTATTGGATTTTCCTACCATCCAAAGTACCGTGGTGTCCATTTTAAATGTACAGGAGCTTAGGTCCTAACAGAGTAGGAGGGAGCAATATAACAGATGAGTAAAGCACTGAACACATAGATACCTGGTTGCCCATTTAGTAATCTCAGCGAATAAAGTAGAAGTTTTTAGCAGGAGCAGAGTGGGACAGGAATGGCAGAGCAGAAAAGAGGCTGGTGTACAGAAAAGTTTCTGAACAGCCTAAACAGTGAAAGGAGCTGCATCGTTATATCTAGATCCAGAGGCAAAATACGGTATATACACGAGTATAAGCCAAGTTTTTGGGACCAAATAAGTGTCCCAAAAGTGGGGGTCTCGGCTTATACTCGAGTCACTTAACACCCCCCCCCCCCCCCCCCCACACTATGCTCAAATGTAAAATAAAGTGAAGGCTGCATCCCCGTCCCCCACCAGAGCAGTGCAGCATATTAACTGATCCACGCTGTGGATTTGTATACAAAGTGCTGTCTCGTGCTGTGTCCCCGTCATCACCCCACTCCCACAAGAGCGGTGCGCGTGGCATATTTACCATGGCTGATACACGTGACCACCACCTGCCAAGTGTCCCTGCGGCATATGAAGAGCGGCGCGTTCTTCTTATGCTCTCCAATCTATGCAGACAGAAATCCTCTTTAATTGGTCAGTCAGAGTTTCATTTGCTATGATGCCTTCTAGTGGCATCACTGAGATGAGGCTCCGACTGACCAATTACAGAGGATTCCTGGCGGCGATGGATTGGAGAGCATAAGAAGAAAGCACCACTCTCTATATGCCGGCGGGGACACTCGGCGGCCATGTGTATGGGTGTGTCTGTAGACATTGTAATAATTTAGCACATATCTTTTACCTATTCCTTATTGTCTCATACTTGACTTGATACAAGTGGCATACCATATTATTATTAATACTGTAAAGCACTGATATTTTCCACAGTGATTTTTACTGAGTACAGTCATGTTACTGATTGTCCTCACAGGAAATAATCCCTACCATACTCAAAGTCTTAAAGGACAACCGAGGTAACATGATGAGGTTGACATGTGTATGTATAGTGCCAAGCACACTAATAACTATGCTGTGTTCCTTTTTTTCTTTATCTGCCTGAAAGAGTTAAACATCAGGTATGCAAGTGACAGTTTCTCTCCGGGTCGGACTGGGTCAGACTATAGCATAACCCTCAATGATAAGTAATTACAGCCAAAAATATTTTCCTGTCAGTAAATGGCTTCTGAGAGCAGGACATAGATACAAAGGGTCAATAATTATAGATTTGAGCTCTGGCATACTTCAATGAAGGTGTCATTGAGCAGAGACAATAAAAACTTAAAAATTCGATTTAAAGAGAACCTGAGGTGGGTTTCTGACATGAATATTAGGACACAGAGGCTGGTTCTGCATACTATCACCCAGCGTCAGACACTAAGGGCCCACCAGGAAAGTTTCAGCATGGGGTCCACTCTCCCTCCCCCCAATTTGGGCTCACATATGCATTTAATCTAGAAATCTTGCGCAGATGTCAGTGCTATAATTTGATAGGACATCAGACTATGGTAGGGAATAGATTGTGAGCTCAGTCTGTAACAGGGAGATGGCTACATGCAGCGTGCCTCAAAAAAAAATGGGAGTGGCCATGCACTGGAACATGGGTGTGGCCATGATGGGTCATTGGCAAACGCAAAAATACATAAAATAAGTAGCGATGTTATTCACAAAGAGTGGGTCTGACAAAATAAACTTTAGATAAAATAATCAAGTAGTAACATGCCTCATGATAATTCATCAAGTAGTCAAATGTCACTAGATAAAAATATTAAATAGTCACACACCTCCAGATAAAATAATTAAGTAGCCAGGTGCCTTACAGTAAACAAAAAAAATAGCCAGGTGCGTCAAAATAAATAATTTAGTAACCAAATGGGCCCTGTATTAGTGTTGGGTGAACACCTGGATGTTCGGGTTCGCGAACGTTCGCCGAACATGGCCGCGATATTCGGGTGTTCGCGCCGAACTCCGAACATAATGGAAGTCAATGGGACTTTGTGCTTTGTAAAGCCTCCTTACATGCTACATACCCCAAATTTACAGGGTATGTGCACCTTGGGAGTGGGTACAAGAGGGAAAAAGAAATTAGCAAAAAGAGCTTATAGTTTTTGAGAAAATCGATTTTAAAGTTTCAAAGGGAAAACTGTCTTTTAAATGCGGGAAATGTCTGTTTTCTTTGCACAGGTAACATGCTTTTTGTCGGCATGCAGTCATAAATGTAATAAAGATAAGAGGTTCCATAAACAGGGACCGGCAACGCTAACCCAGCAGCAGCACACGTGATGGAACAGGAGGAGGCGCAGGAGGAGAAAGCCACGCTTTCAGACACAACAACCCAGGCCTTGCATGAGGACAAGAAGCGTGCGGATAGCATGCATTTTGCCGCCATGCAGTCATAAATGTAATAATGATAAGAGGTTCCATAAACAGGGCCCGGCAACGCTAACCCAGCAGCAGCACACGTGATGGAACAGGAGGAGGCGCAAGAGGAGAAGGCCACGCTTTGAGACACAACAACCCAGGCCTTGCATGAGGACAAGAAGCGTGCGGATAGCATACATTTTGAGACACAACAACCCAGGACAAGAAGCGTGCGGATAGCATACATTTTGCCGCCATGCAGTCATAAATGTAATAAAGATAAGAGGTTCCATAAACAGGGACCGGCAACGCTAACCCAGCAGCAGCACACGTGATGGAACAGGAGGAGGCGCAGGAGGAGAAGGCCACGCTTTGAGACACAACAACCCAGGCCTTGCATGAGGACAAGAAGCGTGCGGATAGCATGCATTTTGCCGCCATGCAGTCATAAATGTAATAAAGATAAGAGGTTCCATAAACAGGGACCGGCAACGCTAACCCAGCAGCAGCACACGTGATGGAACAGGAGGAGGCGCAGGAGGAGAAGGTCACGCTTTCAGACACAAAAACCCAGGCCTTGCATGAGGACAAGAAGCGTGCAGATAGCATGCATTTTGCCGCCATGCAGTCATAAATGTAATAAAGATAAGAGGTTCCATAAACAGGGACCGTCAACGGTAACCCATCAGCAGCACACGTGATGGAACAGGAGGAGGCGCAGGAGGAGAAGGCCACGCTTTCAGACACAACAACCCAGGCCTTGCATGAGGACAAGAAGCGTGCGGATAGCATGCTTTTTACCGCCATGCAGTCATAAATGTAATACAGATAAGAGGTTCCATAAACAGGGACCGGAAACGCTAACCCATCACAGATGGTCATTGTTCATGTTACTTGGTTGGGGTCCAGGAGTGTTGCATAGTCGTTTCCAATCCAGGATTGATTCATTTTAATTTGAGTCAGATGGTCTGTATTTTCTGTGGAGAGGCGGATACGCCGATCTGTGACGATGCCTCCGGCAGCACTGAAACAGCGTTCCGACATAACGCTGGCTGCCGGGCAAGCCAGCACCTCTATTGCGTACATTGCCAGTTCGTGCCAGGTGTCTAGCTTCGATACCCAATAGTTGAAGGGTGCAGATGGATTGTTCAACACAGCTACGCCATCTGACATGTAGTCCTTGACCATCTTCTCCAGGCGATCGGTGTTGGAGGTGGATCTGCACGCTTGCTGTTCTGTGGGCTGCTGCATGGGTGTCAGAAAATGTTCCCACTCCAAGGACACTGCCGATACCATTCCCTTTTGGGCACTAGCTGCGGCTTGTGTTGTTTGCTGCCCTCCTGGTCGTCCTGGGTTTGCGGAAGTCAGTCTGTCGGCGTACAACTGGCTAGAGGAGGGGGAGGATGTCAATCTCCTCTCTAAAGTCTCCACAAGGGCCTGCTGGTATTCTTCCATTTTGACCTGTCTGACTCTTTCTTCAAGCAGTTTTGGAACATTGTGTTTGTACCGTGGATCCAGAAGGGTATAAACCCAGTAATTGGTGTTGTCCAGAATGCGCACAATGCGTGGGTCGCGTTCAATGCAGTCTAGCATGAATTGAGCCATGTGTGCCAGAGTCCTGCCAGAATCCTCATCATCCTCTTGTGAGCGTTGTGATAGTTGTTGTGATGCATCATAGTCGTCACCTTCTTCCTGGTCTGCTTCTGCTGACCATTCGCGCTGAATTGTGGAAGTCCAACGTGCACCGCTCTGGCCCTCATCAGTGGTGGCATGAAATTCCTGCTCCAACTCCAGCTGTTCCTCCTCCTCTTCTTCGTCATAGCTGCTAGGGCCAGCGTTTCCTGAGGCGGATGGCCTGATGTTGGTACCATCACGCTGATCGTTTTCTCCTTCAGATTCCCCCAGTTGCATCATGACAGCTGTTTCCTTGATTTTCAACATTGACTTCTTCAGTAAACACAGCAGTGGTATGGTAATGATGACTGAAGAGTTGTCACTGCTCACAAGCAACGTGGATTGCTCAAAATTTTGGAGGACTTGGCAGAGGTCCAACATGTTGGCCCAATCGGATCCACAGAAGCTTGGCAGCTGTCCGGATGCGCCTCGGTACTGGACCACTGCACTCTTCTGCTCGCAAAAGCGGGCTAGCATGTGCAGCGTAGAATTCCAGCGCGTAGGGACATCACACAGCAAGCGATGGTGGGGGAGATTGAAGCGCTCCTGCATCTTGGCGAGTGCCCCCGAAGCAGTACTGGAATTTCTACAATGTTTGGCCACTCGTCGCACCTTCGACAGAAGATCGGCCACGCCTGGATATGTCCTCAGGAACCGCTGAACTACTAGGTTCATCACGTGCGCCAGGCAAGGGATGTGTGTCAGCTTAGCCAACCTTAAAGCGCGAATGAGATTACTCCCATTATCACACACAACCATGCCCGGTTTCAGGTCCAGCGGTGCCAGCCACAAATCCGTCTGTTCCTTTATTCCCCTCCAAATTTCCTCCCCTGTGTGCTGCTTATCCCCAAGGCAGATCAGCTTCAGCAACGCTTGCTGACGCATGCCAACAGCTGTGTTGCACTGCTTCCACAATCCTACTGCTGCTGGGTTAGCGTTTCCGGATGAGGTACAGCTTTGAGATGCGTTGGAGGAGAAGGAGTCAGAGAGGTAGGTGCTGCTGTTGTTATCCAGTGGGAGGGACGGCGGTGCAGCTGTTTGCGGCGTGGGCAACACCCGCACCGTAGCAGGTGAGGAATCGCTGCCAGGCTCCACAAGGTTCACCCAGTGCGCGGTAAGGGAGATGTATCGACCCTGGCCGAACGCACTCGTCCAGGTGTCAGTGGTGAGGTGAACCTTGCAGGCAACGGCATTCTTCAAGCTTCGGGTTATTTTGCTGACCACGTGCTCATGCAACTCAGGCACTGCAGAGCGCGCAAAGTGGTAGCGGCTAAGAACCACGTAATGTGGGATGGCCACTGACATCATGCCCTTGAAGCTGTTTGTCTCCACCACTCGATATGGCAGCATTTCGCAGGCCAGAAGCTTGGCTATGCTGGCTGTTAGTGCCACGGACCGGGGGTCATTTGCTGGCAATTTCCTCTTGCGCTCAAGCATCTCCGAGACAGACAACTGAACCGTAGGGCTGCACACTGAACGGCTGTTGGTTGTTGTGTTTGATGACTGGGAGACCTCAAGAGCACTATTCCGGAAAGTGACAGTGTCAGCGTCGTCTGATGTTTGTGAATGTTGTTGTGAACCACGCAATGGCTGGGCTACTGCTGCTGCTGAGGAGGGTCTGGTGGTGAGTCTGGTGACCCCAAGGGAGGCAGTGTTGCTGGTACCCTGTCCTGGCGGCTACAGAGTGGGATGTTTGGATACCATGTGGCGGGTCATGCTGGTGGTGGAGAGGTTGTAAATATGTTTCCCCCTGCTCAGGCGGGTCTTGCACACCTTGCAAATCACCATGGTACCATCCTCACTGCAGTCTTCAAAGAAAGGCCAGACTTTGGAGCACCTGCCTTGCTGGCGATTTCTGTTTGCGCCTCTTTTGCGTCTCACTTGAACTTCCACGCTTGTGGTGCCTGAAATTTCGCGCCGCCTACCTTGTGGCACAAGGCGAACTCGTGCAGCAGTGGGTTCTTCAACAGACTCATCTGTGCTGCTACGACGGTGATGTTCTCCTTCACATACAAAATCTGGGTCTCTGTCAACATTGTCCATACCCTCCTCCTCTTCCATCTCCTCAAACTCGTCATATGTGATTGTGGGCCGCCGCCGTGGAGTAGAGCTCCCCACAACAACCTCTGCGCAGCACACTCCAACGTCGTCTTCAAGATCTTCTCGGCCGACCACCTGCAATTGAAACCCCTCCTGCCCAACTTGCTCTGGGATTTGGGTTTCAAAGTCCTCCTCGGACTCGCCTTGCATTTCAGTGCGCGGTGCATTTCCCACAGTCAATGGTTGTGAATCCAGGCACAAAATTTCTGGCTGTTCCATTGACCTTTGAAAGGTGGAAGTTTGTTGGGCTGGGAATAGCTCCTGCGAATACCCCATTGTGTCCTGAGGAAATTCTTCGGACTGGTTATTTGGCAGTTGTGTGCGTGGTGTCGCTGCCGGTTGTGTCAGCTTTGTGCCCACTGGCTCCTTGTAACTGGCTGAGGACTCGGACCTCGTGCGTGATGTGCTGGTGCTGCTTAACCCACTGCTGGACGCTTGAGAGGTCATCCAATTAATTATCTGGTCCTGTTCTTTTGGATTTGTGAGGGTTGATTTCCTGGACAACATGGGCGGTATTGAGTGGGTTTTCTTCGGTGCTCCACTGTGGCCTGTACGTGAACCGTCAGGGGGAACACCTCTTCCCTTGCCCCTCCCTCTTTCACAGGATTTCTTCTTCATTTCACTTATCCTTAAAGTACACGCTGACTGGCAGCAGTACAGTGGCAGTACAGAAATGCTATACAGTGGCGGGTGAGCGGTGTACTACTGTTCCCAGCAGAGACACAGAGTGGCAGTAAACACAATGCTATATAGTGTGGGTAAGCGGTGTACTACTGTTCCCAGCAGCGACACAGAGCACAATGCTATACAGGGTGAGCGGTGTACTACTGTTCCCAGCAGACACACAGAGTGGCAGTAAACACAATTCTATATAGTGTGGGTGAGCGGTGTACTACTGTTCCCAGCAGTGACACAGAGCACAATGCTATACAGGGTGAGCGGTGTACTACTGTTCCCAGCAGACACACAGAGTGGCAGTAAACACAATGCTATATAGTGTGGGTGAGCGGTGTACTACTGTTCCCAGCAGCGACACGAAGCACAATGCTATACAGGGTGAGCGGTGTACTACTGTTCCCAGCAGACACACAGAGTGGCAGTAAACACAATGCTATATAGTGTGGGTGAGCGGTGTACTACTATTCCCAGCAGCGACACAGAGCACAATGCTATACAGGGTGAGCGGTGTACTACTGTTCCCAGCAGACACACAGAGTGGCAGTAAACACAATGCTATATAGTGTGGGTGAGCGGTGTACTACTGTTCCCAGCAGCGACACAGAGCACAATGCTATACAGGGTGAGCGGTGTACTACTGTTCCCAGCAGACACACAGAGTGGCAGTAAACACAATTCTATATAGTGTGGGTGAGCGGTGTACTACTGTTCCCAGCAGCGACACAGAGCACAATGCTATACAGGGTGAGCGGTGTACTACTGTTCCCAGCAGACACACAGAGTGGCAGTAAACACAATGCTATATAGTGTGGGTGAGCGGTGTACTACTATTCCCAGCAGCGACACAGAGCACAATGCTATACAGGGTGAGCGGTGTACTACTGTTCCCAGCAGACACACAGAGAGGCAGTAAACACAATGCTATATAGTGTGGGTGAGCGGTGTACTACTATTCCCAGCAGCGACACAGAGCACAATGCTATACAGGGTGAGCGGTGTACTACTGTTCCCAGCAGACACACAGAGTGGCAGTAAACACAATGCTATATAGTGTGGGTGAGCGGTGTACTACTGTTCCCAGCAGCGACACAGAGCACAATGCTATACAGGGTGAGTGGTGTACTACTGTTCCGAGCAGACACACAGAGTGGCAGTAAACACAATGCTATATAGTGTGGGTGAGCGGTGTACTACTGTTCCCAGCAGCGACACAAAGCACAATGCTATACAGGGTGAGCGGTGTACTACTGTTCCCAGCAGACACACAGAGTGGCAGTAAACACAATGCTATATAGTGTGGGTGAGCGGTGTACTACTATTCCCAGCAGTGACACAGAGCACAATGCTATACAGGGTGAGCGGTGTACTACTGTTCCCAGCAGACACACAGAGTGGCAGTAAACACAATGCTATATAGTGTGTGTGAGCGGTGTACTACTATTCCCAGCAGCGACACAGAGCACAATGCTATACAGGGTGAGCGGTGTACTACTGTTCCCAGCAGACACACAGAGTGGCAGTAAACACAATGCTATATAGTGTGGGTGAGCGGTGTACTACTATTCCCAGCAGCGACACAATGACCGGGGGACCCTGGCTAGCCTGGCTGGAGAGAGAACTACCCTGCCTGCCTACCCAAAGCTAAACCCACAGACAAATGGCGGAGAAATGACGTGGATCGGGTATTTATTTACCCGAACCACGTGACCCGTTCGGCCAATCAGAGCGCGTTCGGGTCCAAACCATGTGACCCGTTCGGCCAATCACAGCGCTAGCCGAACGTTCGGGTAACGTTCGGCCATGCGCTCTTAGTTAGGCCACATGGCCGAACAGTTTGGCCGAACACCATCAGGTGTTCGGCCGAACTCGAACATCACCCGAACAGGGTGATGTTCTGCAGAACCCGAACAGTGGCGAACACTGTTCGCCCAACACTACCCTGTATACATAAAATAAAGGGAACCTTAACTGAATGCAATTAGCGCTATTGCATTCCGCACGCGTAGATATGCGGCAACGCGTATTTTTGTACGCGTTGCGGTCCGCAATAGCGCTTATTGCATTGGTGAATGCGTCCAATAATACGCATGGCGGCCGGCGACTGGTGAGTCGTCAAAAACGAAACTAAGTGACAGCGGGGGACCAGAGGATTCCAGAGCGGCGCCGAGGGCACAGGACTGCTGCAGGGGGCTGGTAATAGCCCCAGGTAAGTAAAACTCTTTACCCCCCGTTCAGTTAAGGTTCCCTTTAAGTAGCCATGTTACCCAGAAAATAGAATTAAGTAGCCACGTGCCCACATATATCAGTATTAGGAAGCCAGGGCTGGCTGGGGAGGGCTGGGTGCTTTGCTGGGTGCTACTGCCTGCAATGCTGGGTGGTCTTAGAGCATGCAGAGCCTGAGGCAAGTGTATAGGTAGCAAGTTATTAGGGTCCCTAGTACAGGTAGTGAGCTATAGGTGTCCCCAGTATAGGTAGTTATCTATAGGTGTCCCCAGTATAGGTAGCAAGTAATAGGTGTCCCCAGTATAGGTAGTGAGCTATAGTTGTCCCCAGTATAGGTAGTTATAGGTGTCCACAATATAGGTGTATAGGTAGTTAGCTATAGGTGTCCCCAGTAGAGATAGTTATATGTGTCCCCAGTATAGGTAGTTAGCTAAAGGTATCCCCAGTAGTTAGCTATAGGTGTCACCAGTATAGGTAATTAGCTATAGGTTTCCCCAGTATAGGTAGTTATAGGTGTCTCCAGTATAGGTAGTTGGCTATCGGTGTCCCAGTATAGTTAGTTAAAGGTGTCCCCAGTATAGGTAGCTAGCTTTAGGTGCCCCCAGTAGTTAGCTATAGGTGTCCCCAGTATATGTAGTTAGCTATAAGTGTCCCCAGTATAGGTAGTTATAGGTGTCCCCAGTATAGGTAGTTGGCTATCAGTGTCCCACGACACCGGGACAGGAATGACTCACCTCATCCTGGATCCAGACACCGGTCATCTGCCGCAGAATCTCCGCGTGTCACGTATTTTCCGTCTCCAATGCCGCTCACTGTACTTCCGCTAATCAGGAGCCCCAGGTGAGGGAGCGGGGAGTTGGGCCCCTCCCCAATGCTGTGTGCCAAAGCCCCTCTTTCCTGCGCTGCTACCCTCTCCTCTCCTGCTGCTCGGTGCTGGGGCCTTAAAGTTAAATGGGCTAGCCTACCAGGAAAATTCCTGTGTTCCTGGTGGCCCAGTCCGAGCCTGCTATCACCAGCCTCTGTGTCCATATAGTGCGCCCCCAGGAACCCCCTGCGCCCTGCGCTCTGCTGTCCCCCAATATAAAAACGGCCATGCTAGCAACATTCAGCTTGTCGCTAGCTGGCTGTTTACCTTTGTGCTGCCATTCACCCGCCGCTCCCCCGCCTCCTGTATATTGCCGCTTCCCGCCTGCGTCCCTTCCCTCCCTGCCTCCGTAACCTTCCTCCAATCGGCTTACGGAGGCGGGGAGGGAAAGAAAGCAGGCGGGGAGCGGCGGTATGCAGAAGGCCGGGGAGCGGTGGGTGAATGGCAGCACAAAGGTAAACAGCCAGCTAGCGACAAGCTGCATGTTGCTAGCGTGGCGGTTTTTATATTGGAGGCAGAGCACAGGGGGGCCTGGGGGCGCACTATACGGAGGCTGGTGATAGTATGCAGAACCAGCCTCTGTGTCCTAATATTTATGTCAAATATAAAATATAACTGTGGGATATCTAAAAAAGTAATTAAACATCATTTTGCGTATATATTTACATAACTGAAGATTACATGCAAAATTGTAGCTACGATCAGAATTGTAATTACAGATTACTCAAGAAAATTACAAAAGTGAGATTATCCCTTACAATCAACACTATCCCACAGCAAACTATTGCAATTAGACACACTACATCTAATGAATAACAGTCAAATCAATCCACAGCACTTGTTAAGAACAGTAAGTAGTTAGCATGAGAGGACAGTACAGAGTGTTAGGAGAGAAGCAGTTGGACATGTGTGTGAATAACACTCTCTGGCTCTTTCCTCTGCTATTGACTCCTTAATGCGTGCTTGAAGAAGGGCATGTGAAGCCTAAAACTTGTGCCCATGCACATGATTAGACCAATAAGTACTTTTTGTTATGTGGAGATGCAGTACTTTGGTGTGAAAACAGTTGAAATGGTGTGATTATATATATATATATATATATATATATATATATATATATATATATATATATATATATAACAAATACAGGTAGAAGGCAGATGTCCTACACTATCTAACCTAAGTTAAAAGCATATGTCCTTACCCTGGCAGCAGCTAAGCAAAAATGTGTAACTTACATTCAATATGGACAGCAGAGAATAAAGCCAGCGCTCACGACATGGGCTGCATTTGAATGACTTATCACCTCATGTGCACCACTTATATAGCTCAAATACACGCTCAGCAATCAAACAGATGCAAAACATATGCATAATTAAATACTTACCATGCAAACAGGAAAGCACTATGGGAGCTGCTAGCCTGGTAGTTACAAAATTATGGGAACAAATACAGGTAGAAGGCTGCACATCCCTGACCTAATACTACAATTGAATGGTTAATCGCTGTGGCGTACACCGCCCCTCCTGGACTAAAATTGCACGCCCCGCGTCCAAACAATGCAATACTGGTTTATGGACAAAGTTTAGCTTCCATTATAGTTTGCATGCAAAATACAATCTACTAGACATCTGCACCAACGTTGAGGTAATTCTCTGAAGCAGATGTCCTACACTATCTAACCTAAGTTAAAAGCATATGTCCTTACCCTGGCAGCAGCTAAGCTAAGCTCGAATCCTTTCAAATTGGTTTCTTGAACATAACAATGAGTTCACTGTACTAAAATGCCCCCCCCCCCCCCCACACACACACACACACACACCTTTTCACCAGATCTCAACCCAATAGAGCATCTTTGGGATGTGATGGAATGGAAGCTTCGTGTCCTGGATGTCCATCCCACAAATCTCCATCAACTGCAAGATGCTATCCTATCAATATGGGCCAACATTTCAAAATAATTCTTTCAGTAACTTGTTGAATCAATGCCACGTAGAATTACGGCAGTTCTGAAGCGAAAGGGGGTCATTAGTATGGTGTTCCTAATAATACTTTAGTTGAGTGTAATATAATAATAATAATAATAATCCGAACATTTGTATAGCGCTTTTCTCCTGTCGGACTCAAAGCGCTCAAGAGCTGCAGCCACTGGGACGCGCTCAAGAGGCCACCCTGCAGTGTTAGGGAGTCTTGCCTTGAACTCCCTACTGAATAGGTACTTGACCTAGCCAGGATTTGAAGCCTGGCCTCCCATGTGAAAGGCAGAGCCCTTAACCAGTAGTGTGTGTGTGTGTGTGTGTGTGTGTGTGTGTGTGTGTGTGTGTGTGTGTGTGTGCGCGCGCGCGCGCGCTCGTGCGTGTAGTAGGTTGCAAAAGTATTCCACATTTTTTTCACATTACTGCCACAAAATGCATCAATTTTATTGGAATTCCACGTGAAAGACCAATACAAAGTGGTGTACATGTGAGAAGTGGAACGAAAATCATACATGATTCCAAACATTTTTTACAAATAAATAACTGTAAAGTGGGGTGTGCGTAATTATTCGGCCCCCTGAGACAATACTTTGTAGAACCACCTTTTGCTTCAATTAAAGCTGCCAGTCTTTTAGGGTATGTCTCTACCAGCTTTGCACATCTAGAGACTGAAATCCTTGCCCATTCTTCTTTGCAAAACTGCTCCAGCTCAGTCAGATTAGATGGACAGCGTTTGTGAACAGCAGTTTTCAGATCTTGCCACAGATTCTCGATTGGATTTAGATCTGGACTTTGGCTGGGCCATTCTAACACATAGATATGTTTTGTTTTAAATCATTCCATTGTTGCCCTGGCTTTATGTTTAGGGTCATTGTCCTGCTGGAAGGTGAACCTCCGCCCCAGTCTCAAGTCTTTTGCAGTCTCCAAGAGGTTTTCTTCCAAGTTTGCCCTGTATTTGGCTCCATCCATCTTCACATCAACTCTGACCAGCTTCCCTGTCCCTGCTGAAGATATGTCCCTGCACCCCCCGAGCATGATGCTGCCACCACCATATTTGACAGTGGGGGTGGTGTGTTCAGAGTGATGTGCAGTGTTAGTTTTCCGCCACACATAGCGTTTTGCATTTTGGCCAAAAAGTTCCATTTTGGCCTCATCTGACCAGAGCACCTTCTTCCACATGATTGCTGTGTCCCCCACATGGCTTGTGGCAAACTGCAAATGGGACTTCTTATGCTTTCTGTTAACAATGCCTTTCTTCTTGCCACTCTTCTATAAAGGCCAACTTTGTACAGTGCATGACTAATAGTTGTCCTATGGACAGAGTCTTCCACCTGAGCTGTAGATTTCTGCAGCTCGTCCAGAGTCACCATGGGCCTCTTGACTGCATTTCTGATCAGCGCTCTCCTTGTTCGGCCTGTTCGTTTAGGTGGATGGCCTTGTCTTGGTAGGTTTACAGTTGTGCCATACTCCTTCCATTGCTGAATGATCGTTTGAACAGTGCTCCGTGGGATGTTCAAGGTTTTGGAAATCTTTTTGTAGCCTAAGCCTGCTTTAAATTTCTCAATAACTTGATCCCTGACCTGTCTTGTGTGTTCTTTGAACTTCACGGTGTTGTTGCTCCCAATATTCTCCTAGACAACCTCTGAGGCCCTCACATAGCAGCTGTATTTGTACTGACATTAGATTACACACAGGTGCACTCTATTTAGTCATTAGCACTCATCAGGCAATGTCTATAGGCAACTGACTGCACTCAAATCAAAGGGGGCCGAATAATTATTCACACACCACTTTGCAGTTATTTATGTGTAAAAAATGTTTGGAATCATGTACGAGTTTCCTTCCACTTCTCATGTGTACACCACTTTGTGTTGGTCTTTCATGTGGAATTCCAATAAAATTGATTCATGTTTGTGGCAGTAATATGACAAAACGTGGAAAACTTCAGGGGGGCTGAATACTTTTGCAACCCACTGTGTGTGTGTGTGTGTGTGTGTGTGTGTGTGTGTGTGTGTGTGTGTGTGTGTGTGTGTGTGTGTGTGTATATATATATATATATATATATAGTGGGGTGTGAAAGTTTGGGCAACCTTGTTAATCGTCATGATTTTCCTGTATACACACAGTAATATCTGAGAAGTGAAATGAAGTTTATTGGATTTACAGAAACTGCGCAATAATTGTTTAAATAAAATTAGGCAGGTGCATACATTTGGGCACTGTTGTCATTTTATTGATTCCAAAACCTTTAGAACTAATTATTGGAACTCAAATTGGCTTGGTAAGCTCAGTGACCCCTGACCTACATACACAGGTGAATCCAATTATGATAAAGAGTATTTAAGGGGGTCCATTGTAAGTTTGCCTCTTCTTTTAATTATTCCTGAAGAGTACCAACATGGGGGTCTCAAAACAACTCTCAAATGACCTGAAGACAAAGATTGTTCACCATCATGGTTTAGGGGAAGAATACAGAAAGCTGTCTCAGAGATTTCAGCTGTTTCCACAGTTAGGAACATATTGAGGAAATGGAAGACCACAGGCTCAGTTCAAAGAAGTGGCAGACCAAGAAAAATCATATAAATATAAACAGAAGCAACGAATAGTGAGGACAGTCAGAGTCAACCCACAGACCAGCACCAAAGACCTACAACATCATCTTGCTGTAGATGGAGTCAATGTGCATCGTTCAACCATTCGGCGCACTTTACACAAGTAGATGCTGTATGCGAGAGTGATGCAAAGGAAGCCTTTTCTCCACCCACAGCACAAACAGAGCCGCTTGAGGTATGCTAAAGCACATTTGGACGAGGCAGCTTCATTTTGGAATAAAGTGCCGTGGACAGAGGAAAAACAACACAACATTCCAAGAAAAACACCTGCTACCTACAGTAAAATACGGTGGTGGTTCCATCATGCTGTGGGGCTATGTGGCCAGTGCAGGGACTGGGACTCTTGTCAAAGTTGAGGAACGCATGGATTCCACTCAGTATCAGCAGATTCTGGAGACCAATGTCCAGGAATCAGTGACAAAGCTGAAGCTCTGCCATGGCTGAATCTTTCAAGACAGCGACCCTAAACAATGCTCAAAATCCACGAAGGCATTCATGCAGAGGAACAAGTACAACGTTCTGAAATGGGCATCTCAGTCCCCAGACCTGAATATAATTGAAAATCTGTGGTGTGAGTTAAAGAGAGTTGTCCATATTCGGGAACCATTAAACTGAATGAACTAGAGATGTTTTGTAAAGAGGAATTGTCCAAAATACCTTCAACCAGAATCCAGACTCTCATTGGAACCTACAGGAAGCGTTTAGAAGCTGTAATTTCTGCAAAAGGAGGATCTATCAAATATTGATTTCATTCCAAATTTATGCACCTGTCTAATTTTATTCAAACAATTATTGCACACTTTCTGTAAATCCAATAAACTTAATTTCACTTCTTAAAGGACTTACGAGGCGAAATTGCTAAAAAAAGTAAATTACCTGCCTCATCTTTTATGGCACGGAGGATGCCGTCCGCGCCCTCCGTGCTGATCTGCCGGGTCCCCCCGCTCATTAGCCCCCATTAGAGCTGCGCAGCCGCACTTGCGGCCAGACGGACTGCGCAGCCGCGGCCAGAGGAAGCGGCCATGTTGCGAGAGGCAGGAGAGCCCGACCCGGGCCGTGGGGTCGGCAGTCGGCCCGGGGGGTTAATGAGCGGGGGGACCCGGCGGATCAGCACGGAGGGCGCGGACGGCGTCCTCCGTGCCATAAAAAGATGAGGCAGGTAATTTACTTTTTTTAGCAATTTCGCCTCGTAAGTCCTTTAAATATCACTGTGTGTGTCTCCTATATGATATATTTAACTGACATTTTTTATTATAACGACCAACGATTTATACAGGAAAATCATGATGATGTCCTTAGTGGAGTTATCATAAATGATACAGCAAACGACACATACATTGTATGCTATTAAATGGATTGGGTATACCACTCTCACCTGGCTCATATTTTTATTATTTATCATTTATATAGCACTGACATCTGCCATCCACAGTGCTTTTATAGAATATATAGTCTTGCCACTAACTGTCCTTCAGGGGGGCTCACAATCGAATCCCTTCCTATGAAAGTCATACAGTATGTATTTTGTAGTCTAGGGCAAATTCCATGCTGCCCAGCCTATTAGATCATTGTGAGAGTTGTTGACTTGTATGTGATCTCAGGGGATCTTTGGAGATGTCTTAGTAAATCGGACTTACCATCTTTCATAGAATCATAGAAAAGAGCTGATATGTCTTGTGTACAAGGCCTGTTAGACTACATAACAATTCACAGTAAAATCAAGCTAGACTTTCTAGTGTCACCAGGCAAACTGTCTTTGAATGAAGCAGTGTTGCCATCTAAACATCTTTGCTTAGGGCTCTTTCACATCTGACAACGCGAACAGGAGCCGTTCTCCTGCACGCGTTGTCTGCCTGCGGCGTGCCGTCGGGTATCTGCGGTGCGACGCAATCAGCGGCGGTAGCTGGTAATTAAACCCGACGGAAACCGCCGGCTCGCGAGTGCGTTGGAGGAAAAACTGCGCCCGGGTGCGTCGGAACCGCAACGCATCGAAACGCAGCGTCGAGTGTGAAAGGTAAAATGAAAGTCTATGGACTTTCATCTTACCTTAGTTAACGCAAACGGCTTCCGTTTGCGTTAACGCAGAAAGTTTGCCCTAATGTGAAAGAGCCCTTAAAGAGGATCTGTAACATAAAAAGATCCCCTGGGGGGTACTCACCTCGGGTGGGGGAAGCCTCCGGATCCTAATGAGGCTTCCCACGCCGTCCTCCATCCGTCAGGGGTCTCGCTGCAGCCCTCCGTGGAGTCCGGGCAGCGGTGACGTCATTATTTACCTTCCTGGCTCCAGCGCAGGCGCTCTGACGGCTGTCGGCTCCGAACTACACGGAAATACCCGATCGCCGTCGGGTCTGCTCTACTGCGCAGGCGCAAGTTTCCGGCGCCTGCGCAGTAGAGCGGACCCGACTGAGATCGGGTATTTCCGTGTAGTTCGGAACGGAAAGCCTCCACAGCGCCCCCCGCTGGAGCCAGCAAAGGTAAATATTAAACTAACAGTCGGCACAGTCGCCGGCTGTTCGGAGGGCTGCGGAGAGACCCCCGTGGGACAGAGGACGGCGTGGGAAGCCTCATTAGGATCCGGAGGCTTCCCCCACCCGAGGTGAGTACCCCCCAGGGGATCTTTTTAATGTTACAGAGTCTCTTTAAGAAAAACAAAAAGTCTGTCAGTTGTGTCAGCGAGCAGACAGGTGAAATCCTTTTGTCTGGAATAATACAGGTTTTTATAACGATGTATTTGTTTTCCCACACAGTATAAAATTTGTCATACTTCGTCTCCATCTATAGGGGGCACCCTTGTTATTTCTATATTTCTATCTGGACCAATCTCTAATATGGGTACATATATTATTGTAAAATCCTGGCAAACGTAGGTGTTACATATTTAACTCCATCTATATGTTCTGCTAGTAAAGGGAAAAAATAAGACATGTTTCCTTGTAGGGTCATTTATTTTATTAAAGCCTACCTCCAGGCATACAGTAGCTATAAATATAGCAATCGATAGCATAGTAAATGCAGCTCCCAAATGCTGCTTTTTCTCTTTCATGATAGGAGCAAAGGGAAGGATTAAATGGGTGCTGCATATGCCGTAATATTGAGTCTATAGTGGCACCCAGGGGGTAAGTTGGGTGCCGGTGATGCCCGATAAATATTGTTTATAGGCAGCACAGATATCGGCTGAGGGGGTTTTAGCATTGAATGGGCACTGATATGGTGGTGTGGGTTGGTAAGGCACCAATATAGGGAGGGTCCAAGCGAGAATAGGGTTAGGTTTAGCGATAGTAAAATATCAGTATTACCAACTAATCAATAGTAGAAATTACAAATTTAGTAACATGACTCATTACTTCAGCTTAAAGGATACCACAACTGACATGTGACATAATGAGATAGACATGGGTATGTACAGTGCCTAGCACACAAATAACTATGCTGTGTTCCTTTTTTTCTTTCTCTGCCTGAAAGAGGTAAATATCAGGTATGTAAGTGGCTGACTCAGTCCTGACTCAGACAGGAAGTGACTACAGTGTGACCCTCACTGATAAGAATTTCCCCCTTTTTTATCTCTTTCTTGCTCTCAGAAGCCATTTTCTTCTAGGAAAGTGTTTTATAGTTGGAATTTCTTATCAGTGAAAGTCACACTGTAGTCACTTCCTGTCTGAGTCAGGACTGAGTCAGCCACTTACATACCTGATATTTACCTCTTTCAGGCAGAGAAAGAAAAAAAGGAACACAGCATAGTTATTTGTGTGCTAGGCACTGTACATACACATGTCTATCTCATTATGCCACATGTCAGTTGTGGTATCCTTTAAAGAATTTTCAGTAGGTGCCGAAAGCAATATGGCTGCTGCTTGGCTTAGCATTATCATGCTGTTCAGACCTCTTCCCCCACTGCAAGTATGGCCAGAACTCCCCCACCCACCCACTTATAGCAAAGTGTGGCAAACTCCTCCCTCCCACCAATAGCAAGTGTGTCCAGTGTGGTACTCAGGGCCAGATTTAACATTAGGCACTATAGGCACGTGCCTATAGGCAGAGCATTTGTAAGGGGCGGGTCACTAGAGTGTCCCTTTGTCTTCCTTGAGCTCATATAGAGCAGAGGTTGGAGATGCGCAATGCAGTAGGGTGCATTGTATTTCTCTCAGAGCGCTTGCCCACCCAGCTTCCTGAAGTGACCCGGTGTCCCGGCTCCATTTCCTGTAGCAGCGTCAGGCTAGCGCTGCACTGCCGATAGGACCCGACAGTGGCGCCCTCCATGTCACGCTGCAGCCCGCTGTTATCAAAGAGAGGACAGACTGGGCCGTGTGTGGTGTCAGCGTGCTAGGCCACGCTGCAGGAAGCCGGCGGTGGCGCCGCATTGGAGAGAGAAGCCGACTTCTTGCACTCTTCTAGCACGTGAGGATTGGCTTGCTCTCTGGACCTGCAGGTATTGAGAGGAAATGGGGGGGGGGGGGGGGTTAACATTGCAGCTGCAGCATCTGTGTAACTGTGTGTATGTGCACGTGTGTGTGTGTGTGTGTGTGTGTGTGTGTGTGTGTGTGTGTGTGTGTGTGTGTGTGTGTGTCTGTGTCTCTCTCTATGTGTGTGTGTGTGTGTGTGTGTGTGTGTGTGTGTGTGTGCGTCTCCCCCGCTCATCATATGTGAGCGTGCATGCTTAATGTGTGTCTCTCTCCCCCTTCACGTGTGTCTGTGTGCTTGCATGCATAGTGTGAGTCTTTCCCTTCCATCATGTGTGTCTGTGTCTGTGCATGCTTATTGCGAGTCTCCCCCCTCACATGTGTGCGTGTGCATGCTTAGTGTGTGTCTCTCTTTCCCCCAATTACGTGTGTGTGTGTGCATGCTTAGTGTGTGTCTCCCTCCCCCCATCACGTGTGTGTGTGCTTAGCGTGAGTCTCCCCCCATTGTGTGTGTGTGTGTATGCGCGTGCCTGCTTAGTGTGAGTCCCCCATCCCATATATGTGTGTGCATGCTTAGTGTGAGTCTCCCCCCCCCCCCCCCCCCCCTTCATCACGTGTGCTACTGCACGGGCGCAGCCATGCTTGCGTGGGTGCATGAAGAGAAGTGCGGACATTGGGTTTGAAGGGGTGTGGCCTGTGTTAAGGGATGGAGCTTAGGGCGCCAGACCTTATGTGCCTATAGGCTCCTGAGCTGTAAATCCGGCCCTGGTGGTACTGCTACCTCACCCCCCATAACAAGCATGACCAGAATCCCGACCCCATATAGCAAATTGTGGCCAGTACAGGATTTACATCACAGGAGCCTATAGGCACAGATGTCCTGGCACCTCAAGCTCCACCTTCCATGAACCTATGAACCCCCTCCAAACTACACCACAAGCATACCTCCCAACATTTTAAGTGTCGAAAGCGGGACACTTAGGCCACACCCCTGGCCACGCCCCCAACCCCCTAGTCACGCCCACTAATTTATTTTTATTTTTTTAATTTATTTTTCATTAAAACATTTTAATGAATTACTCCTGAAAGGGAGGGTGCCAGTGGGAGGGGGAGGAGGGTGGTGAGGGTGGCCGAGGGGGGGGGGGGGGGAAAGAAAACCCGATCGAGGCACCAGCCCGGGGATGCGTATGCGGCATGGATGCCGCATGGACGCTATTAAGCTTCTCCCTCCCTCCCTCCTAATGTGCCCCCAGTGTCCCCTTATGTGATTAACATTAAAGAGAATCTGTACTCTGAAATTCTTACAATAAAAAGCATACCATTCTATTCATTATGTGCTCCTGGTCCCCTCTGTGCTGTTTCTGCCATTCTCTGCTGCAAACCTGGCTTGTAATTGCCAGTTTTAGGCAGTGTTTACAAACAAACTAACCAGCTTCTAATAGGCTCAGCTAAGCAGAGTGTGTTAGTCACACAGAGCCTGCAGGGGGTGTGTACAGCTTCTAGCTAATCACAAGCAGCCCTGCACATTCCAGTCTGACTGCCTCAGCCTGACTGTGCCGACTATAGAGAGAAGATTAGATCATATAACAGAGATAACACAGCTACTGTGCAATTAGGAAAAGCTGCAGTAAGCCAGACCACATTAGAAAAGGCATAGGAATTTATAGCATAGAAGAAATAAAGATAAACAATTTGTTACAGAGTCTCTTTAATTAGGGGGGTTGTCAGTGGAGGGGGGGAGAATGCCCGTCACCGTGGGTGGGGAGGAGGGTGCCGCTTTTAGGTGGGGGGGGCGCCTGGGCAGAGAATGGAGGCGGAAAAACTGATCGAGGCTCCAGCCGCGGTAATGAGGGATGCGGGAGCCCGGCTTCAATACTTCCTCCCTCCCTCCCTCTGTGAATGCCCCCAAATGTATGTCCGTGTGCCCCCCTCTCCTCCCCTCCCTATAGGCAGAGTGAGCGCAGCGGAGCGGGCAGTCGGGTCCTCTTACCGCTGATGCACGCGTACTGTCTCTGGCATCCGACCTCCATGTGCTTCCTGTGATGTCATAGTAAACAGGAAGCACATGGAGGTCGGATGCCAGAGACAGTACGCGTGCATCAGCGGTAAGAGGACCCGACTGCCCGCTCCGCTGCGCTCACTCTGCCTATAGGGAGGGGAGGAGAGGGGGGCACACGGACATACATTTGGGGGCATTCACAGAGGGAGGGAGGGAGGATGTATTGAAGCCGGGCTCCCGCATCCCTCAGTACCGCGGCTGGAGCCTCGATCAGTGTTTCCGCCTCTATTCTCTGCCAGCCGTCGAGATTCAAGAGGGGGGGCCCGGGATAGCGGGAGGGCCCCCCCAAATCAGGAGAATCCCAACAAAAACGGGACGGTTGGGGGGTATGCCACAAGTGTGCTTACTGTCCCAGCTGTCACTTCTCCATTATCTGTCATAGTTAGCTACAGGTGCCCCATAGTATTAGGTTGCCAGAAGTACCCTCGATATTAAGTAGCTAGAGGTGCCCCCAAGTATTAAGTAGCTAGGGGAACCTCAGCATTAAATAGCTAGAGGTGCCCCTGACTGAAGGGTGATCTCATCAGTGGAATGCTGAGAGCAGGGGGAGTAACCTCTCATATATTTATTTATTTATTGAATTTATAAAGCGCCAACATGTTACGCAGCGATGGACACTCAAATGCATAGCATGGGTGCACAGTAATGGAGGTGCATGATCTGGTAGGACACAAAAGGAGGAGGCCCCTGCCCAAAGGCTTACAATCTAGAGGGAGAGGTAGGGACACGAAAGGTAGGGGACCAGAGTTCAGCTGTGGGTTTAGAGCACTAGAGAGGGGTGGTAGGCCAGAGTGAAAAGGTGAGTTTTGAGGGCCTTCTTGAAGATGTTGAAGGAGGGGGCTGCCCTAATGGGTGGAGATAGGAAGTTCTATAGGGTTGAGTAAGGGTCGAGGGAGGGTTTTTTGAGCAGGGGTAGTACAGTGGATTCGGTATATAGACGACGTCTTGGTAGCGTGGCGTGGCAGTGTGGACGAATTGGAGTCATTTATCTCCGCCCTCAACTCTAACAAACGCAATATTAAACTCACGTACTCATACGGTAGTGAGATATCCTTTTTGGACTTGCGTCTTAGAGTTGAGGGAAATAGAGTGATTTCCACATCTTTCCGTAAACCCACAGCTGGCAACACGCTCCTCCACGCCTCCAGCCACCATCCAGCTTCGCTAAAAAGAGGCATACCTTACGGACAGTTTCTCCGTTTACGGAGAAACTGTTCTGATGACAATGACTTTCGCAAAGAGTCTAGGGATATGTATGAACGCCTTCGCGAACGCGGATATACGCACTCGGTTTTACGGAAAGCGTTGAAACGGGCGTGGAATTCAAATAGAAAGGATCTTTTGGCCAATCGCGGGGGGAGGTCCAGTGGGGAGGGGGAGGGACATATGCGGCTCGTGACCAGCTGCGGCACCCACTGGGAGGATCTGCGGAGCTTATTGTCCACATTTTGGCCGATCCTGACGGCCTCAGACGAAATAGCCAAAGTGGTGGGCCCACGCCCACTTCTTACCGCCAAAAGAGCGCCAAACTTAAAGGACAAATTAGTCCGTAGTGAGTATAGTATCAATAGTGATACATGGCTACAGAGAGGTGTCCCCAATGGGTCCTATAGATGTAGCGGATGTAAGCTTTGCCCTTTTATTGAACGAACAAGCGTGTTTCAGAACAGCATGGGTGATGTAGAATATGACATACGATCCTTTATTAATTGTAATACGACAAGTGTCGTGTATATGATACAGTGCCCATGCAAGCTCAAATACGTTGGTAAGACAAAAAGGGCCATGAAAGAGCGGGTGCTAGAGCATTTTGGTAAGATCAAAGGAGGGAAAGCAGTGGGGGGTATATATGAATATTATAGAGAACATCATAACAACGAATTATCGGGTACCCTGGTTAAGGGCATTTACAGGCTAAAGGTATCCGCAAGAAGGGGGGACTTTGATGAGCTGCTGTATTGTAAGGAAGCATCTTGGATATTTAAACTGAACACAGTGGCACCCTCTGGCTTGAATGCAGAATTGGACCTAACCCCATTCTTGCGGATTCGAAGGTATAATTGAAGGGGATATGTGTGAACCCGCAGTGAATGGTGGTGTCATGCATTATAGGTGCCAAAAAATAACAAAGAATCGTTGATCTGTATCCCTTCACTTGGATTATCGCTTTAGGAATTATGAAACATGGGCCTTATGATTAATGAAGCACAGGATTATGAACTGAGTAAAGCTTGATGACCATACTAAGGATGTAGAATATAGCCTATGTGGATGCCTGTTGATGTGATTGGGCCCCCCCACCATATTGGAATATGGACTTATGATGCCCTTATGGGTTTATATGTGACTAAATGACTTTGCTTGCCTTGTAAAAAATACCGGTCGAACACTGACATTAACATGTATGGCTGGCATCCTGTCTAGGTGCCTGGTATATCATCAGCCATATTGGAGGACTCACCAATCATGTCCGTTTTATATAAACATAGAATTTTGATTGACATATTCACGTACGGCCACTAGCCTATCAGTCAGCCTGCTACAATACAAATCGTGTAGTGAGCATGGTGATGGGGCGGGCTATCAGACTGTTTTTAATTGGGTTGCAGTATGCTGAAGACACACCCTGATGAAGCGTCATACATGACGCGAAACGTCGGTAGGCGGAGCCATGCAGCCTGAGTTTCCGGCCATGCTCCTGCGCTGTTGAGCGTCTGGGCGTTTGGCGTCCTCTTTCCCGCTGTTTGCCTAGCCGGAGATAGCAGTTTGCCGGTCACAGCCGGACTTTACCCGAGAGGAGGTGATCTATCTACCGGGCTAAGCGGGTGAATGAAACGAACGAGATGGCTCTACGCCCATTGCTGCCATGCCATAGCGCTAAGCGGAACAGTGACGCATGCACCAAAGGAATGAATTAGATGCTACCAACTATTTTCCTGCACTGCGGTGAGATCTACCCCTTTTCTCCATATGGATATATAAAATTAGAACAGCTTCAAGGGTATCTAATACGTTAGCTCCCCAATTGGATATTGAATGAAGGGATTGTCTAACCTTAATACCATGGCTGTCGTCTGGAGTCCATAGGACTATGAGAATTCTAAGGGGGGCCCCCGCCACAATTTGCTATATCTATGCATGGCACCAGTATGTAAGCGCGGGATGCTTGGAGTGTGTGAGCGTGGGATTGTCCAGTTGTCTTACTGAACCGGAATATTTATCATTAATGCTGTTTTGATTGCTACATGAGTTTTTTGCATAAGCAATTTTAATTCTTGAATCATATTTGCTTCCTTTTGATATGTATGTCATTTTGAGATTTTTGCATGTCCCCAACTGTCTAAATAAACTTTGATACTTGATACATTAAGGTGGCTTGTAACCCATATATGTTCAGATATTTTGTTGAAGTAGTACAGTGGCCTGCTTGAAGTCTGAGGGAAAGGTGCCTGTGGATAGTGAGAGGTTAAACAGGGTAGTGAGGACTGGGGCCAAATCCATGAAGTGAGGATGGAGTAACACAGAAGGGATGGGGTCAAGGGGGGAGGTAGTGGTATGGGAAGTCTGCAGTAGGTGGTTGACTTCCTCAATGGTAGTAGGAGTGAAGGAGGTGAGGGGAGGATAGGGTGGGGGAGGAGCTGGATGTGAGGGATGGGAGGTGAGGATTGAAGATTGGATATTTCCTGACAGATGGAGACAATTTTGTTGGCGAAGTTGGTGGCTAAATCTGTGGCGGTGAGGGAGGAAACGGAGGATGGGGGGATGGGTTTAAGCAGAGAGTTGAGAGTGGCAAAGAGACACCGGGGGTTGGAAGCTTGTGCTTCGGTGAGCTTGCTGCAGTATTCCTGCCTACCATTAGCAAGGGCAGTGTGGAACTGCAGCAGGTTAGCCTTGTACTGTAGGACATCCTGGTTAAGTCGAGTTTTCCTCCATTTCTTTTCAATGGCGCGTGTTATCCTCTGGAGGTTGCAAGTATGGATAGTGTGCCAGCATTGGAGGTTAGGAGGGTGATTGCGGTGGAATATTGCTGATGCAGCTTCCTCTAGGGCTGATGAGAAGGTTTGACGATACGGAGTTGCAGCAAAATTAGGACAGGATAGGGTGGGGAGTGTGCAGGAAAGGGCATGGAGGGGGTCAGCAATGACACTAAGGTTGAGCTGGCGTAGGTCTCGCTGCCATCGACCAGGTGGGTGGGTGGGTAGTTTGGAGGTGCCTTCCGTGAGGAGGTTGAAGGTGATGGTCTGAGGGTGGGAAGGGTGTGATGTCAAGGTCGGTAATGGTGGTGGATTTAGTGAATATAAGGTCGAGAGTGTGACCTGCAGAGGGGGTGGGGTTGTTGGTGTGTTGAACTAGGCCAAGGGAGTTGGCTATGGTGAGTAGCCGGGTCACGACAGAGTTGTTGGGTTCATCGATGAGTTCACCATATACTCTCTAATCAGGACTCTGAAGGAGGGAGGGAGGCACTCTGGGAGGGGAGAGAGCTGCCTTTCCATCAGGGGCTTGTAGACATGTGCCTAAAGTGCCTTATGGTACATCCGGCTCTGGGCCAGTATAACAATACCAAATCCTCTCTCCCCTATAGCAAATGGGTCCAGTATAACCCCTTCCCAACCCCATTGTCAACAAATGTCAGTAACAAGTAATGTTACTACGAGCTTGAAGAGGTTGGAGGTTCATGGTGTAAGAAAAGGGTGACACCAGTTTCTGCACCGGGTGACACTAACCCTAGTGAAGCCTCTGAGGACAGGAGAAGCCTCTGGAGAAGAAGCCTTATCCAGAGGCTTTACTCTACTGAGGTAAGTACCCATTTGGGGCACTTTTTCCCTTCAGGTATACTTTAAGGGTTTACAAAATCCCTTGGTTTTGATATTCATGATAATGATTACATGACAAGACAAGACAAATAACATTTACATCGCGCTTTTCTCCTGGCGGACTCAAAGCGCCAGAGCAGCAGCCACTAGGGCGCGCTCTATAGGCAGTAGCAGTGTTAGGGAGACTTGCCAAAGGTCTCCTACTGAATAAGTGCTGGCTTACGGAACAGGCAGAGCCGATATTCGAATCCAGGTCTCCTGTGTCAGAGGCAGAGCCCTTAACCATTACACACTGCAGCTAGTTGGTGCTCCTCTCCCACTCGGTTTAAGGTGCATTGCCTGGCGGCCTCTGTCTCTTACGTACAGGTAAATTTTGTGTACTGAAAAAATATATATGTGCATGTATGTATGTGTATGTTTATTGGGGCACTTATAAATTGTTTTACTAATTAGATATGCATGAAGTTTATACGACTAAAGGCTCACCTGTTTTGTACTAAAAAGTGTAGTCTTTGGACCGCATGTCAAATTTTCCACATGTGGCAAGGTCAGATGTAGATCTAGTGGTAACGTGGCATACCCGAGTTAACATGTGACATGATGATATAGACGTGTATGTACAGTGCCTAGCCCACAAATAACTATGCTGTGTTCCTTTTGTTCTTTCTCTGCCTGAAAGAGTTAAACATCAGGTAAGTAAATGGCAGTTCCTGTCTGAGTCAGGACTGGGTCAGACTACAGTGTGACCCTCACTGATAAGAAATTACAACTATAAAACACTTTCCTAGCAAAAATGGCTTCTGAGAGCAGGGAAGAGATAAAAAGGGTCAATAGTTCATAGATTTTAGCTCTGGCATACTTGAATGAATGTGTCATTGAGCAAAAACAGTTAAACAGTAAAAACTGCAAAAGTAGACTTAAATATAAAATAAAACTGTGGAATATCTTTAAAAAAAGTCATTTTTAGAAGGAGGATAGATACAATTGTTTATTTCATTTGTTTTTTTTTTCGCCTAAGGTGTCCTTTAAAAAGAGTAGCTTTGGTAAAATATAATAAGGACATGTTGTATCCTGAATCCCAATATATGCAAAGAAAATGAAGGTATAGGTGTAACTGTCACTCCACTCAGCCCCAACATCCCAATGCATATCTACAATAATTGGGTTTTAAAAGTTTCGTTCCGTTCAAATGTTCCCCTAGTTTTGGGAAATCAATCCAGGCTGCAGCCAAGAGGGGTCATTCAGGTATCGAGTCTGATTGTAAATGTTCCATGTGACTGTAGAGCGCTGTTTCCATCACACCGTAGACCTCGCTTATCAAAGAATTTTCATTCTTCTGCACCATTAGATGTACTGAGCTTTTGTCAGAGTACGCAAGAAAGGGAGGTAACTCTAGGTTCACACACAAGAGGGCAAGTACATTTGTTATTATTACCAACACAAGGATAGAAGCTTTTACAATGAAACAGCTGTGTAACAATACAAAAACGCTAACAAGGGAAGAACAGGTTAATAGGTGAAATCTAAACTGCTAGAAACCATTAGAAACCAGTTTAAAAAAAAAAAAGAAATTTATTTTATATAGAGCTTGTATGACTACCTGAAACTCCTTCACAGCAGCTCCTCCTAGGCTGAAGGGAAGAACAGCTCTCCACCGGTGATCTCAAAGTAGCCCTGTAACAAACACAATGGTCACTATGGCTACTTGGAAATAGAGAGCACTATAGAGAACTGTGGGAGTGGAATCTTACCACAGAATGGTAGCTACATCACATGACCATACACCAGTGCTGCAATGAAACACAGGCTAGCTTCCATAGATGCAGGAGTATGTGGGAGTGGCCAGTATGAACATAGTAACAGAAGTCGCAGAGGCTGCAATTGTGCCTGAGCCTCATGCCCCTATTGACTACTGCCTCTCAGGCTCCCCATTGAAGATTATTAGCAGCAGAGCATGCTTCAGTAGTCTTCATACAGGTCCTGCCCTCTGATCATTTCCTGTGCTTTGTAGCTGCCATAGCCATGTCACTCACAGTCTGATCCTGCTATGTGATCATGTCATGATGCCATGGTGTCAAGAACAGTAATGCAGCACGAGAGGAAGCTATGAAGAGACCTGATTGGTAATAGGAGATCAGAGAGCATGCTAGCAAGACATTTAAGAAAGAAAATGCACTTTGCTGCCACTACTCAGCAATGGGCATGGGAAAAAAAGAGGGCAATGGAAGGCACTACAAGGTAAACTAAGAAAAATACAAGAGGATAGATGAGAGTACTATCAGGGGCACTGGAGAGCTCTACAAGGAAAAAAAATGGAGGACACTAAAGAAGGCACGAGAGTGCACCACAGGGTTCTACGGAGGGCACTGCAGCAGGTATCTCTCGACTCTACTGTAATGGTTGGGAGCTACTACAACAGGGAACAACAAAGGGCACTAACAGAAGGGCAGAATGATCAGGTCCATGAACCCTGCAGCCTATAGCTCCGCCACTGGGCATAGTTGTGCCCAGCAAACTCCCTCCCTCAACAGGCCACCTGACACTAAGAGGCTAGTTTTATGTACCTGAGACGGTAAAAATAAAAAAATATAAATATACATACCTAGGGCTTCCTACAGCTCCCTCCAGGCTGATTGATTCCTTGCCATCCTCCTCCATCGCTGGATTGTCCGCAATTCGGCCCCGAAAATCCTTCAGTCGGGACACAGTAGTACAATGGGAGCGCAACAGTGGCGCAAGCGCGGCCGGGCCACATATGTGCAAAACGCCACAGACCGGAGGAATGCAAGGGCGAATTGCAGACGATACAAGCGGCGGAGGAGGGTGGCAAGGAAGCGGTCGGCCCGGGAGGTGGCTCGAGGAAACCCCAGGTATGTATAATTTTTTTAAATCCCCCTGTCTCAGGTTTGTTTGAGGTGGAACTTCAACCATCTTTTTCACCCACTTGACTACAAGCCCATCTCTGTTACAATGCAGATATGGTATATGGTCATGTGGGTGAGGAGTTTCTCTTTTTACCTTTTTTCTTCCTCCAGGAAATTTAATTTGAACAGTTTATGGGTAAATTCACCAAATGCGTTTAACTGCTTTATTTAAACCCCATCTCAAGAGTGCATTCAAATGATACCAATATTTCCCAGTATGTATGTGCAGATATTCTCTGTGATCACGGATTAGCCTTCTGATCCCCATTAGTCTGTTAACAGTGACGAAACGCAGTAAAGTGCGCAGCGGAGCGGGCTGTCATTTAATCTTACCATTGCTTCTTGCGTACCGGGATTTGGCTTCACTCTACTTCCTGTGACATCACAGGAAGCAGAAATCCGAGAAGACCAGATGAGATGCCGGTACGCAAGGAGCAATGGTAAGATTAAATGACAGCCCGCTCAGCTGCGCACTTTACTCTGCAGGCAGGGGGGACACTGGGGGCACATTAGGAGGAAGGGAGGGAGGAATGTAATGGCGGTCACCCATCCCGCATCCCCGCGGCTGGCGCCTCGATCATTTTGTTTTCTAGCCTCCTCCCCACCCACGACCACCCTCCCCCTCCTCCCCAACCACGGACACCCTCACGCTCTTCCCCACATTGGTAATTTTGTTTTCGGGAGTAATATCAATTAAAATAAAAATATTTCTTTAAAAAAAAAAACTTTTGGTGGGCGTGACTAGGGTGTGTGTTGGGGGTGTGGTTAGGGGTGTGGTCTAATTGTCCCGCTTTCTGTTATGAAAATGTTGGGAGGTATGTCTACTGTATGCAGTTTCATTTCTATGAGAGACACTTCCTACAGGCAGCCACACAGCATACCAGAATAGTAAAGTTGAAAGCACACAGATGAAAGGCTGTAGCAGCAGCCCTGCTTGTCTATAGTCTCATAGAGGCTAGACCAGGCATGGACAAACTCGGCCCTCCAGCTGTTACGGAACTACAAGTCCCACAATGCATTTGCCTTTATGAGTCATGACTGTGGCTGTCAGACTCCTGCAATGCATTGTGGGACTTGTAGTTCCTTAACAGCTGGAGGGCCAAATTTGCCCATGCCTGGGCTAGACAGCACATCCAGAACAGCTCATAACCTGGAAGCAGAAGGGATATGAGCCGGCGGCCATATTGGATTTTTCCTGGAGCAATAATGGATAAAAAAACACAAAAAAAGGCACACCAGAGTGGCGAAATTATCAGGTAGAGCATTTATTCTTTACACGCTATCGACTGATATGTTTAAGCAATACCAGTTTCCTGGCTATCCTGCTGATTCCCTGCCTCTAACACTTTTAGCCATGGACCCTGAACAAGCATGCATCAAAGCAGGTGTTTCTGACATTATTGTCAGATCTGACAGGATTGTGCATGCTTGTTTCTGGTGGTTTTCAGATACTACTGCAACCAAATAGGACTGCCAGACAACTGGTATTTTTTAACAGGAAATAAATATGGCAGCGTCCATATTCTTATCACTTCAGTTGCCTTTTAAGATTTTTCAGAAATAGTCTGCCAACAATCGGTGTGTATGAGATAGTCAGATATTTCTGATCATTTGCATGTGTACAACATTGATAGAATGATCAAGCCTTACTTATAAACCTATGAAGCAGATACATTGCTCGTTTTCCAAGGATTTTTATCTTACATGTGTACATGGCTTTAGGCTTGGTTCACACCTGATCAGATGTTTGCCATGCATGATCACAATGAACACAGCATGAACTCTTATCCAGAGGTATTGTTGAGTCTGTTGCATCAGACTTGTCAATTGCAGTACTGCTATCAGGGCCATTACTTGGGCAGAGCAGGCGGGGCGACTGCCCTGGGCGCAGACCGGTAAATAGAAGAAGGGGGCGCAGGCAGAAGGTCATAAATGATAGGCGGTAGGGAGCCAGTGACGCGCGGTGCAGCCGAATGGAAGAAGTAAGAAGAACACCAGCATGATCACCTTCCTTGACTCCTCCTGGCAGGGGCGTTCCTAGTATCCTAAGAGATCCGGGGCACTCCAACCAAAAGATGGGTGTGGCCATGCACCAGAATGTGGTTGTGGTCATGGGTGAAACCAGATTTACATGAACTTAACAGCGTTCTAAGTAGGCATGCCCAGCAAAATGTTGTATAAAGCCTTCCTTTCCATTAATACAAAACAAAAATGTAGCATATCACATAAATAGAGTTATCTGGCTTCTGTGCTGGCTGGTCTGGCTTTCTGCTGAGTGAGCTGGCCTGCTGCCAGGTTATCTGGCATTTCCCCAATGTATTCCCTGACCATCTAGTGGACCCCCTCCCATGCTCCCACGGGCCTCCCATTGAGGCACCACAACTCCCAACATGCCCCCATAGAACAACCACTTTCTTTAAAGTGGTAGTGGAGCACTTCCTCGGTAAGCATCTGCGATGTGCCACGGTAGAGCCAGTTGCACATTGGCTCAGTAGTCAAATTGTAGAGATGAGATTGGCACCATCTAATAAAGTTTCAGCTCTTTTTATTGGCAGTAATCAGCTGTCATCACACTGACAAACATACAGGTTTATATACACATCATAAGAGAGCAATAGCCAATCACATAAGATTACTCATTTAAACAAACCAATCATATGGTCCGTCGCTCAGAGCGGACCTGATGGGAAACTTCACTGGTTATTTACTATAGGCTAGTTCGAATGTATGACTGCCCCCTTCTCCCACTCTTACCTATCAGGTGGCAACAGGGGTGCGTCTCTGTGCCAAGGAACGCATGACCGTTTCTCCCAGCAGGCCGCCTGTCTGGCGGACCTGATGGGGAACTGGCCTGCGTGACGCGGAGTAGGCGGAGCCAAAGCGCCGCCTCCCACGTTGCCTTGGCTACAGCTAGTGGGAGCGGCGTAGTATCGCCGCTCTCCATAGCCATGTATGGGGAGACGAGCCTCTATGACGCCAGCCAATAGGAAGCTCCGCAACAAAGTAAACACATCCACATGCTGTGTAAAATACACAGCATGTAGAAAAGCACATTGGCTGATTCGCAAAGCAAGACATCTAGTAGGGACACTTCAGAAGAGGTGCCAGGCTGGTAATTTAAATGTTATCATACTATAACACAAAAGATATCCTCCAGATGATGTCCACAACAACACACAATATGAATCATTATAGAGGCTGTCATACAGGGAGGGAAAAGACCAAGATAAACAATATAATGATAATTATTAAATAAATGGTAACAAGTCCAGCTCACGATTTAAGCCACGGGGCTCGATAGTATCAAGTTTCTTGATCCAGTATGCCTCCCTGTATAGCAGCCTCTTAACCCTATCTCCACCTCTCCTTAGAGGTGCCACATGTTCTATAATCATATATCTCAACTGACTGGCCTGGTGGCCAGCCTGTTGGAAATGGAAAGCAACTGCCTGGTCAGTCAATACTTCTCTAATCGCATGTTTATGTGAAGATAATCTTTTTTTCATTTTTTGTGTCGTCTGGCCAATATACAACAGGCCACATGGACATTTTAATGCATAAACAACATATGTAGAATCACATGTGAAACAATCACGTATCTTAAATTTAACACCCGAATGAGGATGCATAATAAATTGGCCCTTGATAACAGAAGAACAGTGCACACAATGCATACATGGAAATGTACCCATGCGATTAGATCTTGATTTTGACTGACCAGCTCCATCACATCTCATATCAGCGCGGACCAATTAGTCTCTCAAATTTGGTGCTCTTTTGTAAGAGATGATAGGAGGATGGCGAAATTGTTCAATCTCAGGAAAACTATCTGTAAGGAGATACCAGTGGCGTTTAATGATCCTAGCTATACTATCACTTTCAGTGTTGTATTTAGTCACAAAAGGTATCCTCTTACTAACATCCTGACGTCTCATCCTATTTTCTCCACCTTCCATCGCTCTACTACGAGCAACCCGTACCACCTCATCTGGATAACCTCTGTGCACAAATTTAGTCTGTATCTCATCAAATCTCTGTGATATGACCTCCTCCCCAACTATCCTCCGCACCCTTTGAAATTGCCCCACTGGGACAGATCTCCTAGTGGCCCACGGATGGAAAATCCCAAAGTGTAAGAAGGAGTTTACATCCGTGGGCTTGGTATAGAGATCTGTAACCAGTTTACCATCTCGGATACTAACCATAGTATCCAAAAAATTCACTTGCTCAGTTGAAGTATGTAAAGTAAGTTTGATGTCCCTACACTTGGACATCAATTCCTCAGTGAACTCGGTTAGGGTCGAATGTGGCCCCACCCACACACAGAAAACATCATCGATATAACGAAACAATTGCAACGCATGTTGCTTAAATAGTGAACTTGAATAAACAAACATCTCTTCATATACTGACATATAGATATTAGCGTAGGACGGGGCCACATTCGACCCCATAGCTGTACCCCTAATTTGCATATAAAATTGATCCTCAAACCTAAAATAGTTACATTTCAATACTATCTCCAATAATTTGCAGATGAAGCTAATCTGTTGTTGAGACATATCCCAAGCAACCTCTAAGGTGTATTGTACAGCCTCCATTCCACCATCATGTGGAATGGAGGTGTACAAACTTTCTAAATCCATTGTAACTAAAATACATTCACCAACAATAGGAGACATGTTATTCAAGATATTCAAAAACTAGCCTATAGTGAATAATCAGTGAAGTTTCCTATCAGGTCCGCTCTGAGGACGGACCATATGATTGGTTTGTTTAAATGAGTAATCTTATGTGATTGGCTATTGCTCTCTTATGATGTGTATATAAACCTGTATGTTTGTCAGTGTGATGACAGCTGATTACTGCCAATAAAAAGAGCTGAAACTTTATATAGATGGTGCCAATCTCATCTCTACAATTTGACTACTGAGCCAATGTGCAGCTGGCTCTACCGTGGCACATCGCAGACGCTTACTGAGGAAGTGCTCCACTACCACTTGAAAGGAACTTGCATTACTGCACATAAGTGAGTGCACCCTCATCTTTTGCATCATGGAGGACACCGATGTGGACTCTCCAATATTTTCCTACACTCCTGAAGAAACGTCTTGGATTATATCTCAGGTTTCTACTGAGGTGTCATTTCTTACCGTGGCTGATGAGAAAAGCATTTGCAAGAATATCATAAAAGTGGCCAAGCTTTATACTACATTGGAACTTCATGCCAAAACTTTGGCGGAGTATCACCGTGTTAAACGTATCCCACGTGGGATGAGGTCTAATGTCGCACCCATCATATTTCCCACGGATAAACCATTTTGTCACAAATGGACTTTAATTTGGAATAAGGCGTCATTTGATGCGATGACGCTTACCATTGAAAAAATACAGGAGGAACTTCCTAAACTAACTTCACAACGCATAGCACTCAAGGATAAATTGAAAGCTTTGGTCTCAGTAGAGACATATGAACTGTTTACATCTGAGCTCATGACTATGCTTGATAATCATCAAAAACAAATTGAAGCGATTAAACGTGACAAATTTACACGGGATGAACATGATTACAATCAGGGCTATATTTATTCTTGGCAAAGGCACATTCAGAGACCAAGACCTCCACGCAGACCAAAACCTGGTGGCCCAGCTGATAAATGGCCTAGAGGTAAAGAGTTACCTGACTCTACAGACTCCTATACTAGTTCAGACCAGGAGGGTTTTTCGGATCAAGTTGCAAGGCGGGAGGACACGGAGGGGGGGCAGGAAGAGGAGAAGAGGGAGGCGGAATCAGAGATCGATTGCGGTCTCGGCATCCGAAACAGCCCAGAAAATGATCATGGTGAATATCTCATCTGTGGCTTTGACCCCTCTGCAGCTATCGGCACTTAATTATGGTCTGTCCTTTTCCCCTACCAATACTCCAGATCCACTGGAGATTGATGTTGAGTTGCAACGCTTTTTTCGATCAATCAAGCTTAAATACTTTTTTTCTATCCCACGACCGATTAAGGATACCCCATATACAGATACAGATATTGGTTTACTTTCTCTTAAAGATACCAAACTACGCCTGAAAAGTAATTTCCAACCTACATCATGTCAGATAATTGACATTTATATTAAAAAGGTACAGGAAGAAGTCGATGCACTTTTAAGGAGATCCAATCTGACAGGATGTAAGATCCGCTCCAATGTCTCAAAAGCAGAGAGATCTGCAATTAAAGAACTGGCATCCAACCCTTTAATTACTATAAAGCCCGCTGACAAGGGGGGAGCGGTTGTGGTCATGGATACTGTAATGTATCGCAAGGAGATCCTGCGACAGTTGAATGATGTGACTACATACCAATTGATTGATCATGATCCACTAATGGAGATTCAGGAGAAAATTGGACAGATCATTTCTACCGCTACAACTACCAATTTGATTGATGACAAACTTGCTCAGTATCTGATACAACCCTTTCCCATGACCCCTGTCATTTATACATGTCCCAAAATACATAAGAATTTAGAAGACCCTCAAGGTCGACCTATAGTGGCAGGGATGGACTCGGTTTTGGCTCCTCTTGCAAAATATCTTGACCAAATCCTCAGACCATATTTGGTGTCCATGAAATCGTATCTGAGGGACACACAAATGTTTTTGAATATCTTGAATAACATGTCTCCTATTGTTGGTGAATGTATTTTAGTTACAATGGATGTAGAAAGTTTGTACACCTCCATTCCACATGATGGTGGAATGGAGGCTGTACAATACACCTTAGAGGTTGCTTGGGATATGTCTCAACAACAGATTAGCTTCATCTGCAAATTATTGGAGATAGTATTGAAATGTAACTATTTTAGGTTTGAGGATCAATTTTATATGCAAATTAGGGGTACAGCTATGGGGTCGAATGTGGCCCTGTCCTACGCTAATATCTATATGTCAGTATATGAAGAGATGTTTGTTTATTCAAGTTCTCTATTTAAGCAACATGCGTTGCAATGGTTTTGTTATATCGATGATGCTTTCTGTGTGTGGGCGGGGCCACATTCGACCCTAACCTAGTTCACTGAGGAATTGATGTCCAAGTGTAGGGACATCAAACTTACTTTACATACTTCAAATGAGCAAGTGAATTTTTTGGATACTATGGTTAGTATCCGAGATGGTAAACTGGTTACAGATCTCTATACCAAGCCCACGGATGCAAACTCCCTCTTACACTTTGGGAGTTTCCATCTATGGGCCACTAGATCTGTCCCAGTGGGGCAATTTCAAAGGGTGCGGAGGATAGTTGGGGAGGAGGTCATATCACAGAGATTTGATGAGATACAGACTAAATTTGTGCACAGAGGTTATCCAGATGAGGTGGTACGGGTTGCTCATAGTAGAGCGATGGAAGGTGGAGAAAATAGGATGAGACATCGGGATGTTAGTAAGAGGTTACCTTTTCTGACTAAATACAACACTGAAAGTGATAGTATAGCTAGGATCATTAAACGCCACTGGTATCTGCTTACAGATAGTTTTCCTGAGATTGAACAATTTCGCCATCCTCCTATCACCTCTTACAAAAGAGCGCCAAATTTGAGAGACCAATTGGTCCGCGCTGATATGAGATGTGATGGAGCTGGTCAGTCAAAATCAAGACGTAATCGCATGGGTACATTTCCATGTATGCATTGTGTGCACTGTTCTTCTGTTATCAAGGGCCAATTTATTATGCATCCTCATTCGGGTGTTAAATTTAAGATACGTGATTGTTTCACATGTGATTCTACATATGTTGTTTATGCATTAAAATGTCCATGTGGCCTGTTGTATATTGGCCAGACGACACAAAAAATGAAAAAAAGATTATCTTCACATAAACATGCGATTAGAGAATTATTGACTGACCAGGCAGTTGCTTTCCATTTCCAACAGGCTGGCCACCAGGCCAGTCAGTTGAGATATATGATTATAGAACATGATGTGGCACCTCTAAGGAGAGGTGGAGATAGGGTTAAGACAGAGGCTGCTATACAGGGAGGCATACTGGAGCAAGAAACTTGATACTATGGAGCCCCGTGGCTTAAATCGTGAGCTGGACTTGTTACCATTTATTTAATAATTATCATTATATTGTTTATCTTGGTCTTTTCCCTCCCTGTATGACAGCCTCTATAATGATTCATATTGTGTGTTGTTGTGGACATCATCTGGAGGATATCTCTATTGCTATAGTATGATAACATTTAAATTACCAGCCTGGCACCTCTTCTGAAGTGTCCCTGCTAGATGTCTTGCTTTGCGAATCAGCCAATGTGCTTTTCTACTTGCTGTGTATTTTACACAGCGTGTGGATGTGTTTACTTTGTTGCGGAGCTTCCTATTGGCTGGCGTCATAGAGGCTCGTCTCCCCTTACATCGCTATGGAGAGCGGCGATACTACGCCGCTCCCACTAGCTGTAGCCAAGGCAACGCGGGAGGCGGCGCTTTGGCTTCGCCTGCTCCACGTCACACAGGCCAGTTCCCCGTCAGGTCCACCAGACAGGCGGCCTGCTGGGAGAAACGGTCATGCGTTCCTTGGCACAGAGACGCGCCCCTGTTGCCACCTGATAGGTGAGAGTGGGAGAAGGGGGCAGTCATACATTCGAACTAGCCTATAGTGAATAACCAGTGAAGTTTCCCATCAGGTCCGCTCTGAGGACGGACCATATGATTGGTTTGTTTAAATGAGTAATCTTATGTGATTGGCTATTGCTCTCTTATGATGTGTATATAAACCTGTATGTTTGTCAGTGTGATGACAGCTGATTACTGCCAATAAAAAGAGCTGAAACTTTATTAGATGGTGCCGGTCTCATCTCTACAATTTGACTACTGAGCCAATGTGCAGCTGGCTCTACCGTGGCACATCGCAGATGCTTACTGAGGAAGTGCTCCACTACCACTGTAAAGAAAGTGGTTGTTCTATGGGGGCATGCTGGGAGTTGTGGTGCCTCAATGGGAGGCCCGTGGGAGCATGGGTGGGGGTCCACTAGATGGTCAGGGAATACATTGGGGAAATGCCAGATAACCTGGCAGCAGGCCAGCTCACTCAGCAGAAAGCCAGACCAGCCAGCACAGAAGCCAGATAACTCTATTTATGTGATATGCTACATTTTTGTTTTGTATTAATGGAAAGGAAGGCTTTATACAACATTTTGCTGGGCATGCCTACTTAGAACGCTGTTAAGTTCATGTAAATCTGGCTCCACCCATGACCACAACCACATTCTGGTGCATGGCCACACCCATCTTTTGGTTGGAGTGCCCCGGATCTCTTAGGATACTAGGAACGCCCCTGCCAGGAGGAGTGAAGGAAGGTGATCATGTTGGTGTTCTTCTTACTTCTTCCATTCGGCTGCACCGCGCGTCACTGGCTCCCTATCGCCTATCGTTTATGACCTTCTGCCTGCGCCCCCTTCTTCTATTTACCGGTCTGCGCCCAGGGCAGTCGCCCCGCCTGCTCTGCCCAAGTAATGGCCCTGATAGCAGTACTGCAATTGACAAGTCTGATGCAACAGACTCAACAATACCTCTGGATAAGAGTTCATGCTGTGTTCATTGTGATCATGCATGGCAAAAATCTGATCAGGTGTGAACCAAGCCTAAAGCCATGTACACATGTAAGATAAAAATCCTTGGAAAACGAGCAATGTATCTGCTTCATAGGTTTATAAGTAAGGCTTGATCATTCTATCAATGTTGTACACATGCAAATGATCAGAAATATCTGACTATCTCATACACACCGATTGTTGGCAGACTATATCTGAAAAATCTTAAAAGGCAACTGAAGTGAGAAGAATATGGACGCTGCCATATTTATTTCCTGTTAAAAAATACCAGTTGTCTGGCAGTCCTATTTGGTTGCAGTAGTATCTGAAAACCACCAGAAACAAGCATGCACAATCCTGTCAGATCTGACAATAATGTCAGAAACACCTGCTTTGATGCATGCTTGTTCAGGGTCCATGGCTAAAAGTGTTAGAGGCAGGGAATCAGCAGGATAGCCAGGAAACTGGTATTGCTTAAACATATCAGTCGATAGCGTGTAAAGAATAAATGCTCTACCTGATAATTTCGCCACTCTGGTGTGCCTTTTTTGTGTTTTTTTATCCATCATTGCTCCAGGAAAAATCCAATATGGCCGCCGGCTCATATCCCTTCTGTTTCCAGGTTATGAGCTGTTCTGGATGTGCTGTCTAGCCCAGGCATGGGCAAATTTGGCCCTCCAGCTGTTAAGAAACTACAAGTCCCACGATGCATTGCAGGAGTCTGACAGCCACAGTCATGACTCATAAAGGCAAATGCATTGTGGGACTTGTAGTTCCGTAACAGCTGGAGGGCCGAGTTTGTCCATGCCTGGTCTAGCCTCTATGAGACTATAGACAAGCAGGGCTGCTGCTACAGCCTTTCATCTGTGTGCTTTCAACTTTACTATTCTGGTATGCTGTGTGGCTGCCTGTAGGAAGTGTCTCTCATAGAAATGAAACTGCATACAGTAGACATACCTCCCAACATTTTCATAACAGAAAGCGGGACAATTAGACCATACCCCTAACCACACCCCCAACACACACCCTAGTCACGCCCACCAAAAGTTTTTTTTTTAAAAGAAATATTTTTATTTTAATTGATATTACTCCCGAAAACAAAATTACCAATGTGGGGAGGAGCGTGAGGGTGTCCGTGGTTGGGGAGGAGGGGGAGGGTGGTCGTGGGTGGGGAGGAGGCGAGAAAACAAAATGATCGAGGCGCCCCTGTTGCCACCTGATAGGTAAGAGTGGGAGAAGGGGGCAGTCATACATTCGAACTAGCCGATAGTGAATAACCAGTGAAGTTTCCCATCAGGTCCGCTCTGAGGACGGACCATATGATTGGTTTGTTTTAATGAGTAATCTTATGTGACTGGCTATTGCTCTCTTATGATGTGTATATAAACCTGTATGTTTGTCAGTGTGATGACAGCTGATTACTGCCAATAAAAGGAGCTGAAACTTTATTAGATGGTGCCGGTCTCATCTCTACAACCCATAGAACAACCACAGCTCCCTGCATGCCTCCATAAAGGCATCACAGCATCTAGCAATACATCGCTGTGGTGCCATGCTGGGGGCTATGGTGTTATGCTGGGTGTTGTGGTGCCTCTATGGGGCTTGCTGGATGCTGTAATGCCATGCTGGGTGCTGTGGGGCTTGCTGGGTACTAGGCCTGAAAGATAAATCGAATTTAAATCGAAATCGCAATCACCAAGATCACAATTTCTGAACCGTCAAAGCAGCGAGTATCGCGATGACGTCATTTCAGCATAGGGGAAGTTTGAAGAAGTGGTTTCATACTTCCCCCTAGTCCCATGGAGTGCGGAGCGCAGCATCTGCAGTGTTGGACATACTTTCCGCACAAACCCAACACTGTCTAGACTCTATCGTTGCCTGCCGGCTCATGTGCAACGGCATACTTCCTGGTTCCTGTATGTCACAAGACATAAAGGAAGTATGCCATGCATTAGATCCTGCAGGAGAAGTGGATAGACGGGCATCTTTGGACTTGTGCTGGAAGGTATATCCAGCACTATCGCAGCTTGGTGGACAGAGGGGCCACAGAGAGAGACCCAGAGCAGGTACACAGAAAAACAGAGGGGGACACAAAGGGGGCACAACAAGACACAGAGGGTGCACAGAGAGGCAGGGGACAGGGAGACACAGGGGAAACAAAGCTTGATTTGAAGTAAATCATGAATCGAATCCGTGATTTTGGACAGAAATCATTCAATTCAATTTTTTCCTAAAATCGTTCAGGCCTACTGGGTACTGTGTGGTACCATGCTGGGTGCTGTGGTGGCTCTACTGGGAGACATCCGGGGCACCACAGAATAGATCAGGGGCACGTCCCTGCCTCCTGGGCATCCGGCAGCTGCCTGCGTCCGAACACACCACCGTGTGATGACACCTGACGTCCTGTATCAGTACTGCAGGCTGTCAGTGCACGCCGCCCATGGAGGAGTCGGCTTCCCGGGGCTCTATTTGCCTGTGTGTTCTCCTGGTCCCTGCATCCTTCTGGATAAGCAGCTGGTCACTAGTAAGTAGGCAGCTCTACTTGTGACCTGTGGCTATGTGATTGTCCCTAAAGAGTATATGGGTTTGCAAGTCCACAGGGGGGCAACATTTTTACACCCTCGCCCTGGGTGCAATGTAGCCTAAAACTGCCCTGACTGCTATGTATGACATGTCTGACCTTTATTCAGTCTTCAAAAGAACATACCGCTCACCACATCGAAGGCCGTGGATCCGATGACCGACATGTATGAACGGATTTTATGCTTAACATAGATTCTGTCAACATGTCCGTTTATCTACTAATGCTCTACGTTGCAGAAAACAGTCCATTTTTTGTGCAAGACTCAAGCATAACTTTGACTAAGTAACCCACTTCATTGTTCTCACCAGAAATTTTTTTCCAGCCGGGTGGCATGAAAAAATAGGCTGGTGGGGCGCGATGAGAGAATGGAAGGCCGGAGCTTTTCTGCACAACTCTGCTTACTACAGAGGAGGAGGTGAGCCGATGACAGCCGGGTTCTCACCAAAACTAGCCGGGTGGAGTACCCGGCTAAAAGAGCCTGAGGAGAACACTGCTATTGCAATTCAGGATCCCACTGAAAATCATGAAGTAAACATGCTTATAACCCATGAAACTTTGAGAAGACTCACTTTTTGTATGCATAATAGCCTGCAGACACATGACAAATTGCCTACTTACAATAACAAGGAACTTGTTACCATCTAATATACCAGTCCCTAAATAAGAGCAGCACTGGTGGAAGATCAAAGTTAAAGGGGAACTGAAGTGAGAGGTACACGGAGGCTGCCATATTTATTTGCTTTTAATCAATACCAGTTGCCTGGTAGCACTGTTGGTCTATTTCACTGCAGCAGTGTCTGAATAACACCAGAAACAAGCATGCAGCTAATCTTGTCAGATCTGACATTAATGTCAGAAACATCTGATCTGCTGCATGCTTGTTCAGGGGCTATGGCTAAAAGTATTAGAAGGAGAGGATCAGCAGGAGAGCCAGGCAACTGGTATTGCTTAGATGGAAATAAATATGGCAGCCTCCATATCCCTCCCACTTCAGTTGTCCTTCAAAGCAGAGGGAAAACTGCCACTGAGCCACTGGGAAGAAAGTAAATCTGTTTTAGTTGAAAATATTAAATGGCAGATAACATAAAATATAGATTACATGGTTTTTAAATGTACCCTACAGTTAGTAAAAAGCACTACAAGTAAACATAATACTGCGTAGCGCACTATGTGGCGTAAATTTGATAAAGGCGCCTGTTTAAAAGGGTGCATAAACAGCGGTAGTAGAAGGTTAGTAACATTTGATTTGCCAAGTCATCTCTCCAGCAAAATTTCCAGTAATTAGACTATTGTATTGAAATACTTGATAGGCAGCTCTACAGACAGTTCCATTTTCTTAGAAATTAGTTATCATTACTTACAATGCATCGATCAGACTCATGTCCCACTGGACTAGTGCACACAGGAAGATCTGTGGATCACTGACCATTCTGATTGATTTCCTAACATGATTTCTTACTTAAAGACTGCTCCATGCCAAGGCGTGCCTAACTCCAATTGTCATGCAGTCCTGGGCTGTGTTTTGCAGATCGCATGCGCCGATGCGCACACATCTCGGCTTGAATGATGGAGCTCCGCTCCGTCATCAGTCTCCCAGCGACGATCGCCGCTAGGAGACTGTTAGATGGCGAAACTGCTATCTATTTACTCTGTGCAGTGCTGCAATCTACGGTAGCACTGTAGTAGGGACAGCCGTGTGACACGGCTGTCCCCCTGGGAGGCTCAGAAGCGATCGGCTGTCATAGGCAGGGCCGGCCCGCCCATGAGGCGGGGTGGAACGTTTGCCTCAGGCGGCGCTTCTGAGGGGGCGGCACCCGCCCGTCCATGGGTGTGGAGTGCCGCCCGAGCTGGAGGGAATAGCGGGCAGGAAGAGGGTATTGGGCCTAGCGGCGGGGAGGGTGGTCGGACCCCCCCCCTCCCTCGCCTGGGTCCCCCGTCCTCCGCTCCCCTCCAGCTTGTTATGCGCGCAGGCTGGCTGGCTGCAGCTGTAAGAGGCAACGGGCGGGGATCACTCACCTCTTCCTCGTTCCAACGTGCGCTCCACTGACGTCACTTCCTGCGGCGTAGCAGGAAGTGACGTCAGTGGAGCGCAGGCTGAACGAGGAAGAGGTGAGTGATCCCCGCCCGTTGCCTCTTACAGCTGCAGCCAGCCAGCCAGCGCGCATAACAAGCTGGAGGGGAGCGGAGGACGGGGGACCCAGGCGAGGGAGGGGGGGGTCCGACCCCCCCTCCCCGCCGCTAGCCCCAATACCCCCTTCCTGCCCGCTATCCCCTCCAGCTCGGGCGCCCCCCCCCCCCCACCCACGGGGGGGGGGCGCAGCGGCGATTTCTTTAAAGTTTGCCTCAGGCGGAAAATGGTCTAGGGCCGGGCCTGGTCATAGGCCGATGCCTATGACAGCCGATCGCTGTGATTGGCTGGCGGGGGGAGGGAAACAAAACTTTTTTTAAAAAAGGCTACATTTATTTAAATAAATATATATAAAAAAATAAACAAACACCCCAGCAGCGATCACAGCCGACCAACAGAAATCTCTGTTGGTGGGCAGAAAAGGAGGGGGGCATCACTTGTGTGCTGAGTAGTATGGCCCCGCAGCCATACAATAGCCTGGTCTCTAGGGGGTGTAAGCCTACGGTCCTCAAGTGGTTAAGGGCCTGAGCCCACTGATGCAGTTGTGTCCGCTTTCCAGTTACACATCAATATTACAGATGCAGAAAAGCAGACAGAAGCGGCAGAGCAGGGACAATGTCCTCCAGCATTTAAAGCTGAGACACTAAAGTGTGCCCTTCCATGCCTCTCACCCCAGCTTTCACGCACTGATTGCTGTCAACACCTTAATCTCTAGTTATCTGGCTTGCAGTCACTGCCATGTATCCCCTTTTCCTCTTTCTCTCTGCTTCAAACACAATAGGGGAATGATAGCTGAGTGAGTTGTGGGCCCCCTCCTTCTCTGCGAGGCTGGAGCCTCTCTGGCCTCGGCCCAGCCCGGAGAAGCGGACAGAGTTCACGCTTATGAAAAATTTGTGAAAACACATTTGACACATATACAGTGAAAGTCTATGGAGATTCGCAGTCCTGTTTTGAAAATTGCAAAATTGAGTTTGTGTTTTAACATGAAAAGATAAACTTGCGAAGGATAGATGCACGCAGCTAGTTTTCCATACAAAAATGCGCTAAAAACCAAGACAAATGCAGAGAGACTTGTGCGGCCCACAGAAATATATTAAAAGCAAGGTTTGAAGATGATGACCAAAGGTGCTGCAATCACCACATCATTTTGAAATCGATTTTCTCAAGGTCTTTGTCAGAAGAAAAATATTCGACTTGTTTTCACTATTGACTGTTAAATACTTGTATATACAGTAGCTAATCTGGTAACAATAGCTTTACTATGGGTCAAAATTTGCTTCAGTATGACTTTGAATAAAATGTTTTTGCCCCTATATATATTCTAAAAGTGATTTTCAAAAGATGTTTTTCACATGTTCCTTAGGTTAACCCTAATACAGATACCAAATTTGGTGTTGGTTATCGACCCCATAGACTTTAATGCAAATGAGAAAAAGTGACAAATTTTGGCTGCAATTTCACAAAATTTCTCTGAGGCCGGTTTCACACTGCTAACCAGCGTTATCATAGTGTTGAAGTGATCGCATTACACCGCAACCACAAAAACAACCTTCAGGGCTTGTTTACACTGCAAACATTTTGTTTTTTTGAAGCGCGGACGATTTTTCAAAATCGCCCTGAAAGTGCTTACACAATGATTCTCTATGAGAGAGTTCATATCTAAGCGGTTTGTTTCCGATCCGTTTAGATAAGTGGGGCTTGAGCCATTCTTGAGGCCATTCCGCCTCAAAAGAAGGCATAGGAAAAACGCAAAACGCTCACAAAACCACTTTGTGGAGCGATTGCTTTCGCGTTTTTAAGAATAAATACATTGTATTTATTCTTTTCCGGGTCAAAGAGTTCACTTCCTGACTTGCGTCAGCGAGTTAATTACCAACACGCTTGGGAAAAATCGGAAGAATCGGAAAGAAAAAACGCCTCAAAATAAGCCCACCGTGGACAGACACGCAAGCCGAACACAATGTGAACAAGGCCTCAGGACTTCTTCACCTTGCAGGCGTTTTTGGTTTTTCTTTAAGCGCGAGCAATTTTTCAAAATCGTCCTGAAAGCGCTTACACAATGATTCTCTATGAGAGAGTACATATCTAAGCGGTTCGTTTCAGATCCGTTTAGATAAGCGTGCTTGAACCATTTTTGAGGCGATTCCGCCTCAATAGAAGCGATTCCGCCTCAATAGAAGGTAGTTCTGCGCCTACACAGTTCGCCGTGGCCCACGTGGGCTTGATTGACAGCGGCGCTTTGCCCAGCCGCAGTAAGGCCAACCCTGTGGTCGGCCTGAATACCGACTACGGAGACCGGGACAGCGCCGGGGAGCAGAGCAGTCGGCGTGGGACAGTCGGCTGCAAGGGGCTGGAGAAAGCCCCAGGTGAGTAAAGCTCATTTTTCATTATTTTGCTGATAACTGCTTTAAGTAAGGTGTTAACGACAGCTTCAGAACAGTCTAGTCTTGACAACCTTTCACCTTCAATATCCACGCCGCCAACCGAAGTCTCTGGGGATCTAGATGGAGAACTTGGCCTTGAGACAGAAGGTGTGGGAATACCTGTAGGAAGAATGGTTTTGTTTGCGCTAGTTGAAGGAGAAGCGGGAACCATAACCTGTTTGGCCAATACAGGATAATTGCTAGAATCTTGGACTTCTCCAGTCACACTTTCCGTAGAAAATGAAATATCATTCAAATCGGAGGAAAGGCATAAAGTAACGGGAGGCCAAGGCTGAGACAGTGCATCCACTCCTAAGGACATCCTGCTCCAATTCCGAGAGAAAAATTGAGGAAGTTTGTGATTGGTCTCTGAAGCGAATAGATCTATCACCGGTACTCCGAATTTCTGCTTCTGAGTTAATTGAAGAAAGACTTGTTGAGACCATTCATTGTTGTCTATCATTGTTCGAGACAGAAAGTCTGCTTTTGTGTTCAGATGTCCAGGAATATATGTTGCTTTCAGATTAGAGAGATAGTCTTCGGCCCAAGTTAGAAGAGGAAGAATCTCCTGAGATAGAACTCGACTGTGCGTCCCACCTTAATTTTATATGTACGCCACTGTTGTTGAGTTGTCTGACCTGACACAGACTGGTTTCCCTTTTAGGAGAGGAGCAAAGGCTAACAAAGCTAGGCAAACTGCTCTCAACTCTAAGAGATTTGAATTCTTAAATACAAGTCGACATGGCCAACGATCTTGAACGACTTGATCTAAACACCAGGCTCCCCAACCGAAAAAGGCTGGCGTCTGTTGTGACATAAATCCACTGGATTGGCAAAAGTGAAAACCCGTTAAGGAGATGATCTTCTTGACACCACCAAAGAAAAGAATTCTTCATTGTTGGGGAAATTAGAATTTTCTGTTATAAATCCTCCTTGTTCCATTGATGTAGAAATGGAAGCTGAGATCCTCTCATGTGGCAATGAGCCCACTTGATCATAGGAATGGTTGCGGCTAGAGTTCCCAAGAGCTGAAGAAATTTTCTCGCTGACATTTGAGTTACAAACAAGGCTTTCTGAATCCACAGAGTTATCAATGGGATTTTGGAAACTGGAAGAGACACTGTATTTTATACTGTATCGAATAATGCACCCAGATATACCATAGATCTGGTTGGTAGGAGTTGACTCTTCTGAAAGTTTATTATCCATCACAAGTCTTGTAGTAAAGACAGTCCTCTCTTTGTGTGAATTTGTAACATTTGTTTCGAGTTGGAGAGAATTAGAATGTCGTCTAAATAATGTAAGATTCTCAATCCTTCTTCCCTGAGTACAGCTATCGCCACTTGCAATATTTTTGAAAAAGTCCTGGGAGAGGTGGATAGACAGACAGGTAGAGCTCTAAACTGTAGATGAATGTTCTGGATGGCAAACCTTAGGTATTGTTGGTACTGAGGATGTATAGGAACGTGGAAATAGGCATCTTTTAGATCTATAGAAACTCGTTCGGTTGGACTGCAAGAATTATTGATTGATGGGTGTAATGGATTGCGGAGAGGTCTGGCAGCGGGGCGGCTGTCTCCGCGTTCAGACCGGCGGTTTCCGCACAGCAGCATGCGTCTGGTTTGCCTGGGCCTTCTAGTGCACACATATGGAGAGCTACGCGCGCGCTAGAAGGCAAGCCCTTTATGCCAGTAGGAGAGGGATCAGCTGATCAGGTATATATAGATCTTGCTGGTCAGTTTCTGGTTGTCTGCCGTTGCAAATACTTACGTGTGAGCACTCAGACCTCAGTCAGATTCCACAGTGTGTTAGAACCAGGTGGACCTGGGAATTCACACTTAGCCAGATTACTGCTGTGTTATACTTTAGACCAGTTCCGGGGTGTTGAGACCAAGGACCTCACACCCAAGCTTAGGATCACTGTGTCATTGCTGTGTTATACTTTAGACCAGTTACGGGATGTTGAGACAAAGGACCTCACACCCAAGCTTAGGATCACTGTGTCATTACTGTGTTATACTTTAGACCAGTTCCGGGGTGTTGAGACCAAGGACCTCACACCCAAGCTTAGGATTACTGTGTCATTGCTGAGTTATTCTCTAGACTAGTTCCTGGGTGTCGAGACCAAGGACCTCACACCTCAGACTAGGACTGTGCTTTATATCTGTTATGACTATTTGCTCTGTCAACCTCTCTCTTGCTTTCTGATTCGGTACCTCTGCATATCTGCCTACCTGTTGCCAAACCCTGCCTGTACCCGGTTACCGAATCACCCTTCTGTCTTTGTACCTTATCTGCTCGTGTGTTGCCGACCTGGCCTGCCCGACCCTCCAGGCTGTCACTCATCCCTTGAGTGCTCAGTCTATCTGTACTAGCTGTGACACTATTCCACCAAGTGTCAATTAGCTATTAGGACTCCTGCTCCTCAGAGAGTCCGGCCTGCTAGCAGCCATTGGCCTCTACTCCTCTGGAGTCCCCTGGCTGCAGTACAGTCTATTATCTGATCACCAAGTATCACTGGTTGTCAGGTTCACTCTATTCCCTCTCTCAAGGAGATAGTCCCTGCACAGCCGAGGGCCACCTGCCCCTCAGGTGGTTCCTGGCCGAGCTGCCTGTGTCTCCCGCCTCACGGGAGATAGCCTACAGTTACACCAAACACTTACACTTCATTATGTGTCCAGAGGTTAGTCATACTTGTATTATTGGTGATTCTGCAGATCATCCATAATCAAGTATACATCTGTATTATTGATGATTCTGCAGATCATCAATAATCAGATCCTCTCTGTGTGCTGACACCAATCGTTACAATGGGACTCCAATTTGAATTTTTCTAGAAATATGAATGTAACGATTGGTGTCAGTAAGAACAGATTTCTCTGATTATTGGTGATCTGCAGTATCACCAATAATACAGACACTATACCTGATTATGTGTGATCTGCAGAATCACCAATAATACTGGTATAACCAGGACCAGGACAACCAATGTGAGTGATTTGTGCAACAGTAATGATAGAGATACTCGCTATTCCCAGAGGAGCTGGGAGATAGGAGTATATCTATGTAACACAGGAATACAAACTCCAGCAAGCTGAAGATACTGACAATAGAGAGATAGTTCACCCGAGGAGCGGGTGGAACTATGTTACAACAAGTGTACTGATCACCCGAGGATTGGGTGATTCAGACTGTACTGTAGCCACTATTACCTGAGGGGCAGGTAAAGAGGATGGTATGGTAGTGACTTCACCTGAGGATAAGGTGATTCAGACTGTACTGCAGCTACTGACCACCTGAGGAGCAGGTGATTCAGATAGTACTGCAGCTAGTAATCTCCTGAGAAGCAGGTGATTCAGACTGTACTGCAGCTACTGACCACCTGAGGAGCAGGTGATTCAGATAGTACTGCAGCTAGTAATCTCCTGAGAAGCAGGTGATTCAGACTGTACTGCAGCTACTGACTGTGAGAAAACGCGGAAAAGCCGCCGCGTGTACTCAGTACAAGGCGGCTGATTCCGCGTCCAACGCGGCGGTTGGCACGCATAGGCCTACATCTAGTAGTATGGCCGAACGCGGAGAAACCGCCGCATGCCTTGATAGTGGTGCGGCGGTTTCCGCGTCCAGCGCGGCGGGTGCTTTACATCACGTCTGGTGTGGCTGGGACTGATAGTCCACACAGGATCAGAAGGACGCGTGCGCGCGCTGAGAGGCAGAACTTATATGACAGCCAGAAGGGAGTCAGCTGACCAAGCCGGTCAGCTGACGGCAGTACCACTTCCCATTGCTCCAGCACTTAGGGGAGGCGCTGGAGAGCGCCTTGCTATATATACTGGGTGCTGGTCATTCTCTGGTTGTCTGCCATTGCGATCACTACGTGGTAGCACTCAGAGCTTGTCAGTATCTGTGATATTATCTGTGTTATTACTTAGACCAGTTCCAGGGTGTTGATGATCAAGGAGCTCACACCCAAGACTAGGCATTGTTGATTATTTGTTATGACCTTCTGCTTTCCTGACTATTCTTCTGATCTCTGATTAGGTACTTCGCTATATCTGATACTCTGTTGCCGAACTCTGCTTGTCTTAGTATTCCGCATCTGTCTCCTGTCTCTGTCCCTGATCTGTCTGTCTGTTACCGACCCGGCTTGTCCGACCTTGAGAGCTATCTCCCCAGTCTAGAGATAGCTCACAGACCTGGGGGTGACACCCTTCCTTGGTGTCACTCACACTCTGTCCTTTCTACTCCTAGCCTGACCCCTCCCTCGGGAGAGTCTCAGGCTTACGGAAGGAACGTGTTACTGTGCAGTACTCCTTACTGCTGTGCACCTGCTCCTCAGGTGCAGTCCTCAAAGTATTTCTGTTACACCAAACACTCTTATTACCCAGGTGTCCAGAGGTTAGAGATATATCTGATTATCGGTGATACTGCAGATTATCAATAATCGGGTATATATCTGTATTCTCGGTGATACTGCAGATCACCGGTAATCAGACCCTCTCTGTGTTACACAGATCGTTACAAAACGGCAGACCAAACACAAATGGACGCACTCACCGGCCGTCTGGGCACACTTACCACTTCGGTGGATAACATCAACCAAGTGCTGGGTAGTCGCCGGGCCTTAATTAACGCATTGTCCGGGTCTATACAAACCCTCCAGACGGCTGTGAATGAAGTGCGATCTCCTCCTACCACAGACATACATATGCCTGTACCTGAAAAATGTTCTGGTCACAGATCTGATTTCCGAAATTTTAGGAGTAGAGTGTTATCATACTTTGAGTTGAGACCTAGTTCTTCAGGAACTATGGCCCAAAGGGTCACATTTATTAAGACTTTGTTATCAGACGATTCTCAAACCTGGGCGTACAGTCTACCTGCTGGAGACTTAGCCCTAACCTCTGTAGATTAATTTTTTAACGCCATGGCAATAATTTACGACGATCCAGACGTTGCCTCGACTTCTGAGCGGAAGCTCAAGTTGTTACGTCAAGGCAAGAGTCCGGTCGAGGAGGATGCTGCTGAATTCAGAAGGTGGTCAGTATCAGCCAGGTGGGGCACCTTTGCCCTGTTAGATTGTTTCTTATCAGGGTTGTCAGATGAGGTCTCTGATCTTATGTTAAGTCAGCCTGAACCTAAGACCATTGATGAGGCCATTTCATCGGCCATCAGGATCGACCGTAGGCTACGCTATCAGAGACAGACCCGAGGTAGAGACCATGTAAGGATGGTGTCCTACGCTGCGCCTCCTGTGACTCCACCTCCTCCTGTTTCACCTCCACCTGAACCAATGCAGATTGGTCGGTGAAAGTTGTCTCAAGTGGAACGGAGACGCAGGATTTCAGAGCAGTTATGTCTTTATTGTGCAGAGGGGGTCATAGAGTACAGAATTGCCCTAAGAAATCGGGAAACGCTACTGCCTAGGAGTAGTTGGGGGTAATACCCTAGTCGTACAACTTTTACCCCTAGATGATAAAAGGTTGCTTCTTCCTTGTACGATTACATGGGAAGATAAATCTGAAGTCACTGAGGCCTTCGTTGATTCGGGCTCAGCGGCTAATTTTATGGATTATGAATTTGCTAAGAAATTGGGTATTCCGCTCACCCCGGTAACACCACCTATCCAAGTTACGGCAGTGGATGATTCCCCCCTGCAACGTAACCGCCCTCTGTCTCAGACACCAGAGGTGGGAGTCACTATAGGGGTGCTGCATAGGGAGAAGTTTTTTTTTGTGTTACACATTGTCACAGGAGCCCTAGTGGTCAGACCACAGATTGCCTTCCAATCGGTTTCTGCACACAGACCATGCAAGCTTTGGTCGCGATCTTTGCGCAGAAACAGACAGGAATTTGGGCAGCAGCCCGACCAGAAGGGAGCCTGTGAGATATGGGTGATTACAACGTCACCCACTGGTTCATGGGATTTGCCACCACCACTGGTATGGGCCAGTGGACCCGATTTACTGACTGACTAATCCTGCGAATAAAACGGTTAAACACACGATATTCTGTCTAGCCAACAACAAACAGTAGCGTATCTTCAGAGACACGGGATCACTTCTGTGTGTGTGCTGATAAGTAGGGTAGCGGAAAGTGAATGACTTGGAGAAAGTCGTTTATTCACGCAATATAAATAATTAATATATACAGACAATTATTAAAATCAACAATCGTTAAGACAGTAATAACCAGTAAGAAAATAAAAGAAGGGAGAAAAATACTTAGTAGGTGGAAAGAGGTCCTTTAGTGGGAAAACTTGTAAAGTCCTTGGTTTCAATCAAAGTCCAGAGTTCAGACCAGGCAGATGCCAGCATATCCTCAAGCTGGCATAAATGAGTTCAAGATGTTTCAGAATGGAGGACACTGAGTTTTAGTCCTCAGCCATTCTTATGCCCCTGCTTCAGTAGGAGGGAGTGAGGGCGGGGAGCTATACACCTCCTTCAAAGATGAGATGAGCCCTCCTCTTGTACTGGGGCTAGAAATCATATCTACCCATATATGGGCTCTATCTCACAGAACCGTACAGGTCAGGGCAGATTTATTAACATTTTCAGGTCTGTCTCGATTTACCCAGCGCCCTGATACCAGACATGAGGGGTGGGACCCCTGCGGTATCATCAGGGCATTTTGAGACTGCCTAACTGGTAGTCCTTACCTCAGAATGTTCTGAAACTTCCTCAGAACCAGCACCGGGGCTCATGCTACCCTTCCCCCACGTTTGGCACTGCTGCCACCTTAGGAACCCCAGAAATATGACAGATCTGGGAAGTTATAGATATGGCTATGAGACAGAGGTTATTCCCAGGCAAAGGCTTCTTTGAAGTTTGGGGCAGCCAGCTAGGTGTCATCTCCCCTGCAGTGAGGGAGCCAGTGGGTCTGGCTTTCCCCCCAGCTAGATTGCTTCTGCCAGGATGCTTGTCACCTTGTACCTGATGGATGGCCATCAGCACAGCTTGAAGCCAGGGCCCTCCAGGGCAGATTAGGCTCATTAGCATATCAAAAGAGCCATCCTGCAGTTAAGGTGATGCTATTCCTCTGCTAAGAAGGGACTGCAGACCTCCTACACAATAAATCCAGATTGTACCGATTTGAAGCGCAATCGACGCAGGAATCGAGTGCGATCGTTCTTTTCTTCACGGGCGGTTCCAGGACGCGCCTGCGTCCCCGCAATCGTCCGTGACAGCCCCCCCCCTTGTCCGTGGCTTAGCCACTCATCCGCAAGATGTGTGGCGGCGCCGCTAGCCTGGCTGACGGGTCTCGAGTTGCCGGTACGGCGGGAAAACCTATTGGAGCCTGTGGCTCGGTTCCCCTGGACCGGTCGCGGTCGGCTACCCTCAGGGTTGACCCAACATGGACCGTTCTGGACAGGGCGTTTGCGCCACTGCAGTCGGACGTGGTGTCTGCCGGGACTGCGGACAACGGGCAGTGGGTTGGTTAGGTCAACAGCCAGCCCACGCAGGGTTCCCCTGCTGAGTGGCTGTGGACCTAAGGGAACCCCGCGGGAATCCCTGGACCTTCCCAGCTCCTGACAGACGGCACATGCCCTGCAGTAGTTGGCTACATCCCTGTTCATCCGGGGCCAATAAAACTGTTTCCGAATACCGGCGAGTGTCTTGCGGACACCCGAGTGCCCGGTCAGAGGATTACCATGTGCGGATTTCAGCACATGTCCCCTGAACGCACTCGGGACCACAAGCCATTTGGTATTCGCGTGGGATCTACCTGTAGGGGGCTGTGCAGACTCACTGTACAGTCTCCCACCTTCCCAGTACACCTTGAAAGCGGCCCCGTCTGCGAGGGGCTCAGCGGCTCGCTGCCTGAGCACCTCCAGGCTTGGGTCACTTTGTAGTGCGGCTGAGAATATGGCGCTGTCAGTTTCAGCCAACTGGCTCATGTCACACGAGGCCAGCGGCTGAAAGGTCTCATCCGTGCGGTCAGAGGAGGGGGAGGAGGCCGGAACCCCCTCCACCTGTTCTGAGCTCGGGTTCCGAGCAGTGCAGCTGTGCGGTATGGCTAGCACAGGTACACTGTCAGAATGGCACATATTGGCATTACCTACATCATTGTCACAAGCATTTATAACAGTAACAGGAACATTTTCATCACGGACAGTTTGTACAGTAAACTCAGGTACAGTTACAGCATCCTCACAACAGACAGTCTGTACATCAAACTCAGGTGCCTTTGAAGCAGGCACTATTGAACCTGGTACCCTTGAACTGGGCACATTCAACCCGCCTCCCCCTGGTGCTCCCCCAAGTGTATAAAGTACCTGGTGGTGGGTGGAGAGTCCGTCTCCTTCCGTGAGCGACAAGGCGGTCGTGGCAGGTTCATAGTAGGACACAAGCTTGCCCAAATCAGTCCCTAGCAACACAGGGACTGGGAGATCCTTCATAACCCCAACAACCCTTTCTTGGACCCCTCCCACTCCCCAATCCAGCTTCACTCTGGCGTGGGCTATGTGAAAAAGGGTGCCTTCTACTCCAGTAAGGGCAAGGGATCGGCTGGAGCTGATGCTCTCCTTTGGCACAAGGTGTGAGTGAACTAACGTGATGTCAGCTCCGGTGTCTCGGAATCCGGTGACAACTTTGCCGTTCACTCTAACAAGTTGCTGCTGGTCGGTTCGGTCGCGGATTTCCTTTCCGCGGGCAAACAGGACAAAATCTGATGATCCAGGCTGTGGTTCGCTGGCGGGTTGCCTCTGCTGTGGGTGAGGTGCAGGTGATGCAGATGATCCAGGTGCTGGTGGTGTCTGTCTCCGCTCCGGACAGTCGAATTTCATGTGTCCGGGCTGGCGGCAGTAGTGACAGATGACCTCTCCAGGCGCTGCAGGCCTGGGTGCAGCAGCTGCGCTGGGTGGCCTCTGTGGCGGACGGCTCACAGGGGCAGGAGGGTCTGCCGAGGTATTGGGCTGACCTCCTCTCCAGCTGGATGGAACAGTTCTGCGGGTATCAGCCACCCGGGTAGTTGCAAAAGTCTCAGCAAGGTCTGCAGCGACAGTGGCTGAAGCCGGCCTGCGTTCTAACACAAACTGTCGTACATCAGCAGGGCAAATGTTCAGAAATTGTTCCAGGACTATCAAGTCCTCCAGGACATCATAAGCCCCTTTGGTGAGGCCTAGAGTCCACTGCCGGAGTGTGGTGAGCAAGCTGCTGGCCACATCTCGGTACGAATCAGAAGGCTTTTTCTGCCAGGCCCTGAACTTTTTCCGATAGGCTTCTGGCGTCAGCTGGTACTTAGTAATGATAGCGTCTTTTATAGCGGCATAATCATTATCCTTCTCCGCAGGCAATTCTGCGAAGGCATCAAGCGCTTTGTAGCGCAGCAAAGGTGTCAGATGTCTGGCCCACTGGTCTTGGGACAGACGATACTGACGGCAGGCCTTTTCAAAAGACCTCAAAAACAAGTCAATGTCAGTGTCTTTTTCGATAATAGCAAATTTAAATTTTGCACTTACTGGAGCGGCAGTCCCTTCAGCAGGGAGGCTGGGCGTTGAACTCCGGCTGGCTTGCTGCACTTTCGCCATGTTCAGCTCATGCTGTCGTCTCTCCCGCGCCTCTGCAGATTGGCGTTCCTCTCGCTTTTGCTCCGCCATGTACTGCAGGTACTTGTCCACATCAGTTTCCATCAGCTTTTGCAATGCCTGCTGCATTACTGGATCAACATAACTGGACAGTCCAGTACTGGCCGGTTCCAGGCGAGTACTTTCAGGGGTTCTGGGGTCGGGGTTCACACTGACAGCCTCCTGCGTATCTGTTGCCGCATTGCCCGCGGGTTGCTCAACCTCGGTACGCACAGGATCTTCAGTCTCTGGTTCCCCTCGACTTGCGTTAGATGAGCCGGTGTCCTCCACAGTGGACACCTCCAGCGTCCGCAGATTCTGGCTATCCCATCGGTACAAGTCCGTTATCAGGTCCTGCTGTTTCTTGCCGCGGATGTCCATGCCTCTCGCCTCGCACAGACTCTGCAGGTCGGATAGGACCATGACCTTGTAATTCCCGGACATTTCCATGCCAAATAAAAGAAAACTTAGGGGAGGGGTACTGGTTACACAGTCTCTCTGTATATATAAAAAATATATTGCCTTCCAGCTACACCAACGAATTAGTTCGTTTCTCGATAGCGCTAGCGCTATCGTAGATACTTTCAGCACAACACAGGTCCCAACCGCTGCCTAACACTGTCACAGGAGCCCTCAGTGGCTGACCGCACTTAGCCTTCTAAACGGTGCCAGCGCACAGATCGTGCGAACTCTGGTCGCAGTCAATGCGCAGGAACCGTTAAGAATTAGCCGCAGACAACTCAGAAGGGAGCCTGTGAGATATGGGTGATTACAACGTCACCCACTGGTTCATGGGATTTGCCACCACCACTGGTATGGGCCAGTGGACCCGATTTACTGACTGACTAATCCTGCGAATAAAACGGTTAAACACACGATATTCTGTCTAGCCAACAACAAACAGTAGCGTATCTTCAGAGACACGGGATCACTTCTGTGTGTGTGCTGATAAGTAGGGTAGCGGAAAGTGAATGACTTGGAGAAAGTCGTTTATTCACGCAATATAAATAATTAATATATACAGACAATTATTAAAATCAACAATCGTTAAGACAGTAATAACCAGTAAGAAAATAAAAGAAGGGAGAAAAATACTTAGTAGGTGGAAAGAGGTCCTTTAGTGGGAAAACTTGTAAAGTCCTTGGTTTCAATCAAAGTCCAGAGTTCAGACCAGGCAGATGCCAGCATATCCTCAAGCTGGCATAAATGAGTTCAAGATGTTTCAGAATGGAGGACACTGAGTTTTAGTCCTCAGCCATTCTTATGCCCCTGCTTCAGTAGGAGGGAGTGAGGGCGGGGAGCTATACACCTCCTTCAAAGATGAGATGAGCCCTCCTCTTGTACTGGGGCTAGAAATCATATCTACCCATATATGGGCTCTATCTCACAGAACCGTACAGGTCAGGGCAGATTTATTAACATTTTCAGGTCTGTCTCGATTTACCCAGCGCCCTGATACCAGACATGAGGGGTGGGACCCCTGCGGTATCATCAGGGCATTTTGAGACTGCCTAACTGGTAGTCCTTACCTCAGAATGTTCTGAAACTTCCTCAGAACCAGCACCGGGGCTCATGCTACCCTTCCCCCACGTTTGGCACTGCTGCCACCTTAGGAACCCCAGAAATATGACAGATCTGGGAAGTTATAGATATGGCTATGAGACAGAGGTTATTCCCAGGCAAAGGCTTCTTTGAAGTTTGGGGCAGCCAGCTAGGTGTCATCTCCCCTGCAGTGAGGGAGCCAGTGGGTCTGGCTTTCCCCCCAGCTAGATTGCTTCTGCCAGGATGCTTGTCACCTTGTACCTGATGGATGGCCATCAGCACAGCTTGAAGCCAGGGCCCTCCAGGGCAGATTAGGCTCATTAGCATATCAAAAGAGCCATCCTGCAGTTAAGGTGATGCTATTCCTCTGCTAAGAAGGGACTGCAGACCTCCTACACAATAAATCCAGATTGTACCGATTTGAAGCGCAATCGACGCAGGAATCGAGTGCGATCGTTCTTTTCTTCACGGGCGGTTCCAGGACGCGCCTGCGTCCCCGCAATCGTCCGTGACACACATGACAACCTCCACTATCATCCTTGGCATGCCTTGGTTACACCTACACTCCCCTCAGATTAATTGGGC